>NW_018745000.1:4747698-5355427 GCF_001683475.1 Chenopodium quinoa
CATCGCAGCCAGAGTCGTGATGTCGTGTCCTTCCAGGCTCGGTTCCCCGTCTCACCCTCTCGAAAATGTGGTGGACAGGGGCAAAGAACAAGGTCTACTCATCCCACTCTGGGAACTGACCAAGCGAAGTGGACGGTGTAGTGTCGTCTTCCACGGGCTCATGCTCCCGTTTGGTGTTTCGGGACCGTGAACCTGAGCCTCATTGTCTAGCCATGCTACATTGTGCAGAATCATCATAAATTAAGGTTCTATAGTATCTAAAGGTTTGCCTAGCCGCATGATACTATGTTCGCAAAAAAAAAGTACGTAGTACTAAAACAGAGCACAAATTCAAATTGAGCATGACAGCATTTTTTCAAGCAATCAAACAATTTCTTGCAACACTATAGTGATTATTGTGACAAATTGAACAAGAATTGCTAGCAAAAACATCAAGAACGGGCCACATTATTCTTCACGGCCTTAGGAGGTCCAACAATGGTGGATTACTCATTTCTTCACCAAATTGAGTCAAACAAGTCTCAAATTACTCCCAAGGCAACATACAAACATAAACAAGCAATTTCATGGCATAAAACTTGATAAACAAAGCAAATTCAGCATCATAAGTTTCGAATTTTCATGAAATTCGTGAATGAACATGCCAAAAATTCATGAAAACCGGTGTGAGTTGGAGGAAAACTTACATAGATCGGGAATATGGATGAGAAGAGCTTTGATTTGCAACAAATTTGAGCAAATTCGGTTGAGAAACGAATGAGCAAAGATCAATTGAAGTTTCGACTTCATTCGAGCAGCGTTCGCAACAAACCAGGGCACGAAATGAATTGAAAACGGGAATTTAAAGTGATTCCCGTGCTGGCGCCAGTCCCTAGGCATTGGCGTCACATTCTTGCTTGGCGCCAGACGCCAATTTCAGCGCATGGCGCTAATGCCATAAGACTGGCGCTGATTAATTTTCAGCGACGCCAAAGCAGCCAGCCACCTGTTGGGGTTGTGCAAGCTTTCTGCAACATATTTTGGGTTCCTTGGTACGCCAGTTAGCCCCTCTAAGCAATTTGACATGATTAAGTAATCGGCTTGGTTACGTAAAGTGATCAACCTGATAAAAAGATCGTATCACTTAGCTTAAAGCGCCTAAGCATTGACTCATTAGCAAAAAGCACCGACATATAGGTTCAAGAGCATAGGGCACCGACATACAGGTTCAAGAGCAAAGAGCTGACATACAGGCATAGCAGAAGCAAAGTTCAGGCGAACTTTTAAGGATCGACAGGCGTGGATCTTCGGTATTTTCCTTTGGGAGATTATCGCATCAAATGAGGATGACTTCAAGAGAAGATGTCTTCGACATCATTCCCTAGCTTGCGGAAAGTTTTCACAAACAATTGAAGGTAATTTCGGGCGAAATTGTCTTCGATCATAGTTCCTGAGGCATGGAAGATGATCGTAATGCGGATGAGAATTATTTCAAGAGAAATAATTTTCTATGATATTCCCTTGGATGTGGAATATTATCATTGCGGAGGAGGATAGTTTCAGGCGAAGCAATCTTCTAATTGGAAGCAGTTACAAGGCGTAGCAGTTTTCAAGCGGGATGGAATTCTCTAGCATGCAGGAGGTCGTCAAAACAACAGCAACAGCAGCAATAGGTTACTTTCAGAGACGTGTGCTCGATGGTGCAAAATACGCGTTTCTTAACTCTTTTATCTGTTTAACTAACGCTAGTTTTGCAGGTATCGGCGTTACAAGATTGATTTGGGATCGCAGAACGTTCTGAATCATTCTCCGTCCCTATCGATACTTTGACTTTCGTTTTCGAAACTTGCGTTTCTCCAAACTCAGTCAAAGTGGGGGCTTCTGTAGACACCCATTTGTGTCTCCCCAAAACCAAACCCGGTGATGAGTACCTTTCACGTCGAAGCATAATCGAATGAAACGAAAGTGTGGAAAGGTCTAGTGTTGCGGAAAGTTTTATTTCTTTTCTCTTCTCTCTGTTTTTGAAAACTTTATTTTAAGAAAACAGCAAATACAGTTTGTTTGGTCCATGATATGGGTCCAATAGTGGTGTAGTTGGATGGGGTTTGCAAAGACCTTTCCAACGATATATTATAAGCCCAATTCCGATGAATATTGAGGAAGTTATGGCCAATTTACTAAACTGGGCCCGGTTTGAGCTTTAAGTACGGCCCAATGATCTAGGGGAGAGCCTAATATGATTTATCATTACTAATGTAATTAGGAATGGTTTTAGTCTTCTAGAACATTCTAGAAGGTTTTATCATTCCTAATTCAATTAGGATTCTTTAGAGTTTTAATTAGATCAAATAGCATTTTCGACTGAAATTATATTATTTTATCTTCCAGTACGGGGAATTTATCAGAATTTCGAAAACGCGTTGAAATCCAAATTGGCGTCCAACCCCAGGCCTTGGCGCCTGGAATCAGGATTGGCGCCAGACGCCAGCCATTGGCGCTTGGCGCTAGCCACTGGTCCTGGCGCCAATGATTCAGGGTTGGCGCCAAGTTAGTTTTGTGGTCTTCAGACTCTGTTTTGATAAATTATCTTTTTTGGATGTTTTTCTCTATAAATATCGTATCAAAAACTCCGGTTTCATTCATCAACAATCACTTTTTCAATTACCAATGATCAATATTCATTGACCATTAATCAACTCTCTTTATTAACAAACCGTTCATCAATTCTTTTCATAATCTTCATCTCAATTTTCAATAATTCTTAACATTCATTCATTCTTCCTTTAATACTTTTCTTTTTAATACAAAATTCCGCATTCACAAGATCTTGAAACACCTAGACATATTCGAAGTTGCCTTCGCCCTAGACGTGAAAGGTTTTAATTTCTAAGGGTTTGGTCCCAAATCTCTCTTTCAATTATTTAATTTAATTGTTTTGTTTATTATTTTCCTTGAAGTTACTAACGTGTGTATTTTGTAATTAGAAAGAGGTACGAGGCATCCAAGTAAGTACTTTGATGGTTTTATTGATATTATGATGTAGAAATCATGCTTAGATTGTTATTTTGATTCCTAGTATCGTGTCTAGGTATTTTTAATATTAAGTATGATTAAAAGTATGATGCCTTTTATTCTCTTCCTAATATTTATGATTGTTAGTATCATGTTAGGGTTAAAGATTTGATTTTTATTTCTTAGTGACATGCTAGGGTTTGTTATTAATCTTGTTAGTATCATGCCTAGGATATTATTGTATATTGTTTATTGCTTGATCACCTTTTATTGCAGGTTAAAGGGAATTGGTAGTTGCAATCACGCTTAATAAGATAATTAATAGTCTTGTTAGGTTAATTGTGATTATAATTCAAGTGATCGCCAATAATAGTTTATTTGTGCATAAAATTCAACCAAATAGATTAAACAGGTTTAGGGTTTCCTATTGATTGCATGTTAGTCAAAAAGCGCACATGAATACGAGCAGAATAAAGTAGAGGCCTATTATTAGGGCAGGTTCAATCTCTTTTAGGTTGGATTTGTACCATCATCCCCGAACCCTTATTGGGTTCATGACCTTATGGAGTTGACGATCTCTTGGATCGTTAAGGGGTGTAACCTTCACCTCGTGAACGGTTTACAAGTTCCTTAAAAACTTGTTGGCGACTCTTTTGCTCTATCTTCTTCCCTTTTGGACGCCACCGTACTTTAGTGTATGATCACAGTGGGGTTCAAGCTAGTGGGATTTTAAAGGCTTGAAACTATTCCCTACAGCAGGCGCCTGCCTAGAACTTGGAATGTAGACAATTTGAAAAAGTACTACTTCTGAGAATGTAAGTTTTTTTGTAAACAGTGAGTCAATTAATGAGAATTCAGACTTTGTTTGCAAAATTATTTTGATGCTTCGCCTGGGTAATACTCAGACGGATTTCTCATTTAGCTAATTAAGTTTGATACTTAGTAAAGGTTATAACTGCTTAACCGCCTGGGTAATACTCAGATGGATCCTTTATTTATTTTACTAAGTTTGATACTTGGTGTGACCTAATCACTACTACAAAATTGGCCAAAGAGACCCGTCGAAATTGGCCAAAGAGACTACCTTGGAGGCGGTCTCTAGCGCAGCGGTCTCTTTGGCAGAGAGACTGCTTTATTAAAAGCGGTCTCTAAAATGAGAAAGCTAAGTCCGCCTCTTTAAGAAAAGCGGTCTCAATTTTGAGGAAATTAAGAATGCCTTTATTAGAAAAGCAGTCTCTATTTTTTGAAATCTAAGACTGCCTATCTTACTTAGGCAGTCTCATTGTTTAGAAAAGTGATACCACTTTTGAACTTAACAGGTCTCTTTGATCGCATTCTAAATTAAAAAAAAAATAGTTTATTAGATTTTTATAATTACAATTCATCAATATTAACTTGTATAATTTTATTCATATTTTTTATGATTAAATACAAAGGAGAAAAATAATTGTTGTATACTCCTCAAAAATTACGTACATAGTACATATATCAATGAAAATTCAATACATAAAAATTCTGTAAATGATGACTTTTTTTTGACAAAACAACAAAAGCAAAATTTATTACGCTCCTATCCAGCTTATTCCAATCAGCAGACCACACCTCCGGCCGGCTTGTGAAACCCAGCATGCAACCGCTTCAATTCTTCTTCGCTGACACTTCCCACTCTATCAAGCGGTTTGCCTACAACCATAGTCATATATATGTAATAAAAATTTAAAAGAAGATATTATTATCCAGAAATAAATCAGAACAATTATAAGGGAATGAAAAAAAAAGGGAAAAACTTAAAATTTAAAAATCAAGATACAAAATAAAATTCGTTTACAATTAAAAAAAATGATAAATTGTTTAATTTAACTAATAAAATACGAGATCTAAAATAAAAGTTGTTTAAAATGATGAATGAACACAAAATCAAAGCAAGAAAAAAAAAAAGAAACTAATTTCAAAAACAAGCTAAAGAACAATTCATTAGGAAAATCTCTCAAAGAAATTTTAAAAACAAAAAATAAAGTATACTAGAAGTTAAATTTAAAGAGCTGAAATCAAAATTGAAAATGATAATAGAAATAGAAAATCAAATGCGAACATAATAATGACGAAAAATACCAGATCTGACTCCATACGAAATAAAGAGAGCGATTATAACGAAAAATAATAGATCTGACGACTATGATAGAAGTTTTCAAAACAAAAATTTCATAAAAAAATGGCGAAAACTGATTTTGAAACGAAAACATTAACAAGCAAAATAAACAAACAATCTAGTACCATGGCTTAATGAAAAAACGGACAAATTTTTTATTTTTTAACAAAAAAAAAATTTAAAAAGCAATTATTATAAGAAATAGATCTTGAAACTTTGACATAACTGAGTGAAAAATAATACCATAATCACCGGCGCCGTCATCATCACCGTCGCCGGGAGAGTCCATGGGGCGTTTCAGGGGGCCATCACCACCAACCCAAGCCCCACCGCTGCAACGACCGAGCCGAAGATGTTATTCAGGCTTATTTTGAAGGAAACCCATTCAAGACTGATGCATGTGCTCAAAACTTGGGGAGGAGCCCTTTCTACTACTTGGAGCTAGATCCACCAAAGAGAGAAATACAACTTGAATGAAATTTTCAGTAAATTTCTCAATTATTTAGACAAAAAGGGGTATTATTTTGAGGTTTTCCTAATATCTGAACCTGGAGTGTTATTGAAATTAAGAAGACAAAGATGAAAGGAAGGTGAAGAGAGAGAAATAAAAGAAGAGATGAAATGAGAGAGTAAAGAGGCGGAGAACGAAGCTAATTAAGAGAGAGAAAGTGAATAGTGATTCTAGGGTTTGAGACTAAGAATGATGGGTTGATGGCTGCCTATTACGTACATGGCCAGATTCAATTCGAGAGATCGGTTCTTTAGAATGACGGGTTTCTCTTATTTCTCAAATTTTAAATAAAAAAAATTCGAGAGACCGGTTATTTTAAAGGACTGGTTTCTTGGATATTTACTGAGACCTGTTGTTTAAAAGAACAAGTCTCTCCATATTCCTTGATTTTTTTTAACAATTCCAAGAGACCTGTTTTCTTAAATGACGGGTCTCTTTGATATTTCGAGAGACCTTTCGTTTAAGATAATGGGTCTCTCATTTGTAAGAGACCCGTTATGCACATAACCGGTCTCTTATATCGAGTCTCTTTGACCATTTTTGTAGTAGTGAATAATTTCTTGTCCGTCTGGGTAATTATCCAAACGGACTTTTTGTTTAACAAACTAAGTTCAATACTTAGTGTAATTCAATAACGTTCGGCCAATGCTCCGATTAAAAACTAAGCACAAAAACGCTTAGTGGCAATACAACCGGTCTCAAACAAGACCAAAGGCTAAAATGGCCGGATGGTTGCTCATTTTATTAAATCGCCTGTCCCAACATGGACAAAGGCGTCCGGCGACACCCCTCCGGGTGCAATCGTCGCAGAGAACAGACTATTCGTCGGTTCTACGTACCTATGCAGACAGCGAAAATTGAACGACCGAATTGGTCAACTCAAAGCCGTCTGACCAGAATGATCTGTGAGGAACGATCAAGTTACCGAATATCGGATGCCCTGGGGCATCAGTCGGTCACCGGCTGAAGTTATTTATTCCAAAGTTGCACTTTCTATCCCAATTGGGGAAAAAGAATTGTGCAATGGCTATGCAATCTCTACCAAGACGGACAAACATCGTCTGGTTAGTGACTGGAATGCCTGTTGGTGTACGGATGTGCACTTGGTTTGGGGAAATCACTACTGTGATTGATTGACTTACAAACGTATCAAGCTCTTTGCAGCATCAGACGTTCCCAAGTCAATCAACCAACTCCACTTGAAACCAACCACATAGCCATCCAGGGGCAAGGACAGCCGGCTTTTGATAAGCTAAGCTAGGTAAAAAATCAAGGACAGCCGGCTTTTGATAAGCTAATCTAGGTAAAAAAATCGCTGCATGCTTTTGATAAGTTAGGCAAAAATCAGGCATATATGCAAAAATGCAAAAATTGAAAAATTGAAATCCAATGATCAAAACCGACTCAGTCCGGGAAAAGAGAAATTGTTAATTAACCCGGCTTCTCAGCCGGTAAATACAAGAATACTCGGCACGCAGACCTGAAAAATCAAGTTTAAGCATACTGCCGCGGAACTAAAGAAAAAAAAAAAAAAAAAAAAGAGATTGGCATACTGCCGCTGAAAAATCACTTCTGGCCTGCGAGCAGCTCCTCCTGGTCCTCTTCCTCATCATCTAAGGGAATCTCTTGTGCTTCACCAGGACCAGGTAGCTCAGGCGCGGGGGGCTCATTGTTGGCGTTAACCCAGGCGTCCAAGGACTCAGGCTCTGGCTCACCTTGCTCTCTCAAGTACACCACGTACTCGGCGTAACTGTGAGCCAGTGCCCAGACGCTATAATCCTTGTTTGGGTACAAGGCAGCCCAAGGCGATCTTCATGCGGGCGTCGTTGTCAGCATCACTTTCAGCAACCAGGCGGTTTTGCTCCGCCTCCAGAGTTGCTGCAAAGTTTGTCTGAGCCTGAGCAACCTCCTTCTCCAGCCTCTCAACCTTGGTTTTCAAGTTGGTGTTCTCTTCAGAAACACCTTGGAGTGTGCCAAGGTCCGCCTGGGCCTTCTTGAGCGCCTCGTCAGCCTTCTTGAAGCTCTCATCCACCTTTTTCTGGGCCTCCTCCGCCTTCTTCTGAGCCGTCTCAGCGTCACTCACCCGCTGGTTGGCCGTTTTCAGATCCGCCTCCAACTCTTGGATTTTTTACGCCTGTGTCATTATGATTGCTTTAGTTTCAAGTTCATTTACGATAGTGGAGTATAAAGCAACATTATCAGTGTCTGTGGCGGACTTCTTGGCCCTTTTTACCTCTTCTCGTTTGCGGGAATAAGGACGCTTGAGCCCTTCTACTCGCAGCATAGCCTGCAAAAAAGCAAACAACATAAGTATTGCAGGCGGGGTAACGCACTTGGAAAAAATAAAAGAAAAATTTGTTAAGTCTCTTACCTCAGCCAGAAGAGACAAGATTCGTTCCAGGTTGAACGTCTCTATCCCAGGGATAGCGTTCTTGTCTCTCTTGCTCACCGCCTCTAGCATGGCTTTAGCATGCTTCTGGACGTCTGGCTAGCGGGGAGATTGATCTGCACCATAATCAATAGGTGATGAGTGCGAAATTAGGGCAGCACCTATCTGTTGCCGACCATCTGAGGATGACGTCTATTGGGAGTGGGATTTCACTCGCAAAGGCCACCCCAGCTCGGGCGGGGATTCAAAAGGGTTCTTACCTTCAGAGCCGGCCAAGCTGGAGCCGCTTGCAAAAGTGGTGAACCCCCCGGTTGCTGATAGGGAGTTGACAAGGTCGAGGCCCAGACTGCCACCTACCCTCTCATTTCGCCCCCCCTATCCGCATCTGTTGGTTCCCGGCTGAGGCGCCAGGAGTTGAGGCGGAGGTGGATTTTTTTGTCTTGTTGAGAATGGAGGTGGGTGCCTCCCTAGCCCGTTTGAGATTTTTCTCAAACGTCCTTCCTACCTCTCCCCCCTGTGAAAATAACCAAGTTAAAGTTAGCATCCGGAGAAAGTAAACTTTGAGGCCAATCTAAGAAAGGGTCAAGCGTTTTTTACCTTGGCCTTGACTGCGGCCGCCTGTTTTTCCGCAAGCTCCTTGCGGATGGTTGCAGAGGACCGCCTGGGTGCCTTCTCTGTCTGCAGCATGTTTAGAGCTTCTTCTGCAAAAAAGAAAAATATTGGTCAATGTCATCAATCAATTCTGATACAAAAGCACTACAGGCGGATGTAAACTCAGGCGCATACGTTTGGTAAACATGTGTCCTAGCCCGCAGGCGGCTAGGAAACACTCGTCCCTGAACCAGGCGCTCTTGGGGATCCAGTTCTTGGGGACTTTTATTGTTTCCCCGGTTGACAAGGACGCGTCTGTGAGGCAGAAAATGTCCGCCTCAATGATTTTGTCAAAATCCTCATCCGGGATCCGGGGAAGAGCGCACTTCCGGCCCATCAGGTCGGGCTTCTTATTGTATTGGCGGAATTTATAGTTTTCTCGCCTGCTGAGAGCTGACATCAAGTAGAACCTGTGCTTCCAGCCGTCAAACTTAGAGACCTTGTCCAAGGTCATCATGTACTGGGGATGCGTGGTTAAAGTGTACCACGCCCTCCAGCCGCCTGGGCTTCGGCTAAGATAATGAATCTTAGCAAAAGCCTCCCAGCCGGGATAGAGCCCTTGGAACTCGCAGGCGGCAACATACCCCAAAATGTTTGCCCAAGAATTGGGGGTAAATTGCCATACTCTGAGGCCGTAGCCTCTCAAGATTTCCTTCACCGCCTGGTGAAGGGGAAAGCGAAGACCGACCTTGAACGTCGCCTCATAACAGCCGAAGTAGTTGTTGGCGTTCTGTTGATCGTCCTCCCAGACGATGGTGTCATCCTCAGGCGGCACTCTGATTCTGTACCCGTCTCCTAACGGGTGCATTTGTGTAAAGTTCTTCAAGTTCTCCTCCATTTGAACCCTGTCCTTGGCGGAGACGTGAATTTTGAAGGGGTCGTCCTTCTCGCTCCACTTCTTCCTCTCCACCTCCTCGCTATTCTCAAGTGGGGGCAAGTCGTCACTGCTCTCAGAAGTGGAGGCGGAGCTGTCGCTCTCCGTCTCCTCCTCATTTTGTGGCAAAGGAGCTGAGACGGCTTCATCGCCGCCTTGGTCGCATTCTTCCAAAAAGGAATCTGCGGGAGTTGAAGGGGCACGCGGAGGGGATCTCTCCAAAGCCGTCTGGTTTCTCTGACCAGACGTTTCTCCCTCAGGCGTTTGGCCGCCTGAGCCCTCGCTTCTGTAGTCCGGATCGGGGGCCGTCTGCATAGACCGAGCCATTGTGTCCTGCACAGACACATAAATGGTCGGAATCCAAGCCCAAAGGGTGGTCCCAACACCCCGAGACGACACCCCCAGTCCTAGACTCAGCCGTCCCTGGTGACCGGCTAGATTCTAACCTAGGTTGTGCCGTGTGTGTTGGTGATGCATCCATTTATTGCAAGAAATATGTACAAGCGGTGAAACAAGAAAAAGAGCTGAGAGAGGCAGAGACGATACCTTTGGATTTGATATCTGAAGATAGACAGGTCCGGCTGGGTTGACGAAGAACGAGCTTTCTTGCTTGCGCCTGACTCAAACGGATGAATTCTGCTCTCTCAAAGTTGTTTCTCTAGAAAATTTTTGTAAACGTACAAAATTATGAGGGTAAACGGCTATATATAGAGGGTAAATGTGGGGGCATTCCCGTAATTTACTCGGAAGGAGAACGGTTACTCTTTGATGGTAAAATTACCACCAATCGAAGCGTGACGCGTGTCATAGATGCCACGTGGCGTGCCACGTCACATCTGTGAGGGGCAAATGTTTAGGGTAATTTTACCCCGCCATGTGGTCCAATCAGAGGATGACACGTGTCAGCTCCAGGATGGCCCAAGGTGGACAAATCCCTGCCTGACACGTGTCACTCCAGATATTAGGGGGAAAATGGCGGCTCTCAGGCCTAAATCCCGAGAAAGCCGCAATGCGGCGCAGCCCACCAATGATTAGGGATCAGTGACCTAATCAGGGGCACAAATCCCGAGGACCCTATAAATAGGGAGATTTCCCTCTTTTGGAGGGCACGTTTTACCATTTATTACACACTGTCCCTGTGATAGAGACATCTGAGCTTGGAATCCGAGCTGATACCCACCTAAATTTCCGCACCTTTTTCTCTCCCTTCAAGTTACTAACTTGTTCGTCGGAGGCGGAGCACCACCCAACCGGTGTCTGCGTTTGCTTTGCAGGTACAGCTCACGCCGGATCAGTCTTCGTGTTGTAACTCTCCCGAGGGACAAAAACACCCAAAACAGTAACAAAAGTGGCCTTAAAGAGCCAAAAACACTACTAATTATGACCATGGGACGGGGGTAAAACACTAATTTGGACATATCAAGCAATAGGCTCCTTATAAGTTATTAGATGTGGCTTATTATATTAAGATGGAGGTAATATAATGCTTTATGCCCTTCTTGTAGAAGTACTTGCATTATTGTTGGCTATTAGAATGTAATTCTAGTTCTTTGAATGCGTGTTTTATGGTTTAGAAGGATGTAAAAAATGGAAAGTCACACATTAAACCAAGTAGTGCATACTCTAAACAGTTTATTACATATGTATGGCAGGTTGTTGTGGCTTGCAGTATGGGATATGGTTAGAGAGAGAACCTAGGAATGGGAATCTGACAGAATTCTGCTACAATGGACACTGCATTTCCCTATCTTCATTCTATGTTGCTGCTTCAGTGCTGATGTTGTTTAGCTATTGTGATGTTGTTGTTCCTCTACTGGGTTGCTGCTGTTCTATTAGTGATTGTAGGAAGTTTTTTTTGGGATAAATGTAGGAAGTTGTTGTTGGTCTTGTTATTGTGAATGTATAATCAAATGTATACTTCTTTGCAAACGTAAAATTATAGGCTATTAATGAAAATTATGAGTTTCAAGTATATTATGTGTATATATAATAGTCTGCTGATAAACTCATGTGAAAAAAGCAAAAAAATAAAAAATAAAAAATAAAAAATAATAAAAATAATAATTTAGGCATTAAAGGCACCAGTTAGTGCTAATAACCATATACATGTGCACCAGTTAATCGGCGCTCTTGTATATTATTCCCACCGGTTTTAAACCGATGCGAATAGTTTTAGTTATTCGCATCCCCCAAATAAGCACCGGTTGAAAATCGGTGCGCAAAGCTGGTTTTGAACCAATGCTCATTTGGTTTTTTCTACTAATGTTAGGACATAAAATTTTTGGAAAAAATGCAATTAGGGTGCAAAAAGGGATGGAAATGGTGTAGGACTCGCCGCGGGGATGGAGTTAGAAATGGCGATAAATATGTTGTGAGGATGGAGATGAGTTTAGGACTCGCCTCGCATCCTCGAGGTGCGAGGTTTGATCCTCATCAGCAACAAATCTCAACCCCTACCCCTCTAAGGCATTGTCAGCTAGGTTTGAATTTTGGGAAGAACAGGTGGGGGATAGAGGATTAGAGGGAGTAATAATAATACAAAAATAAAAAAATAAAAAAAATAAAATTAATGGGTGAAAATAAAATGTAAAGAAATAGAGTAACTTTTGTATACATCCGATGTACAGTAATTTACTATACATTGGGGGTTACTTTTATCAAATTTAGCTCATTTTAGAATAAGTTTTTAACGAATGTATAATATTTTATTGTACATCCGATTTAATTAAAAGTTTATGATACTTAATTATCGACATGATGACATGTAAACTAGTTTAATTTTTTTCAATAATCCAAGCAAAAGAAATAGGAAAGCCATCAAAGGGGTGAGTCATAGAGTGATTTCATAACCGATTGGGACCCTATTGGACCACCTTCTAATGCCTATCTTTTGGTAAAGATAAGCACTCCAAAGAAAAATAAATTCCTACTATACTTTGATTGAATCTTCTCCTACACAAACAAAGGGCCAAAAGCATTAGAAGTTAACAGAAGGGTCCAATCTTTCCTTCCCCAATGGAGTAGCCTTGTTACACTAAAACTCCACACTACACTCCAATGAGAAACTTCTCTTCTCTTGATCAAATTATTACCCTTATAATTCAACACCCAAAAACCCCATCAAAATTAATTATTCCTTGATTTCATTTCTTTGAATTATATGATCAAATTTCTTGTTTTTTCTCTTCAATAAAATTTTAAAAAATGGATCTTGAAGAATGGGATCTTCTTTCTGACGAAGGCTTGATTGATTTTCATGAAAATAATGGAGCAAATAATTTTGTTCCCAAATCAAGTACAACTGTAATTGATATGAATTATTTTCAGAAATTTACTGAGCCAGAAATGAAGAAGATGAAGAATTCAAGGGTAATTCCTGTGCCAATTCAATTGGATAAAAAAATTGAGGAAATCCCAGAAGAGGTAATCAAGTTACCAATTGATGAAACCCCAAAAAAATCTGATGAAAATCAGATGATCAAAGGAGAAGAAGCTGATTTTCAGGAACCAGTTTCTCAAGTTTTCTTCAAGAAATTGAAGGAAAATGAATTTGTCGACATGAAAATGGACTCTCCCAAGTCTTTAAACAGAGGAATATTGCCTCAAATTGATGTGGGTTCTTATCAATTTGAGGAAATTGAGAGAAATAAAAGTAATAATTTTGAAAAAATTGAAGAAAAAGAACATGAATTATCTATGAAAAAAGAGGAGAATGATCATGAAAATGGAAATGAAGAAGGTTTGAATGTTTGGAAATTGGCAATGACTGGAATTGGTGCCCTTTTCTCTTTTGGTTTTGCTGCTGCTACTGTTTCTTTCATTGTTTTAGGTAACCGACACAAGGAGACTTCCAAGAAGCAAGAACTTCATTTCCAACTTTATGCCCATGACAAGGTGAACCCTTAACCTTTGCCTCTCTTGATTGCTACTACTCGTATAATTGTAGACGGGTTTTGATCTCAAGTCTTGGCTAATTAGTCAGCATTTAATGTTTATGTGAAATGTGTTTGTGGTTTTATGCACTTATTCAGTTTGCCTCTCTTGATCACTATTACTCGTATAACACTAGACGGGATTTAATTTCAGGTCTTGGCTAATTAGTTGGCGTTTAATAAAATGTGTTGTCTCTTAAATTTTGGTTTTTATGCACTTATTGAGTTCAAGTTTATGTTCATGATTTTGCTATGTTAGTCTACAAAATGATATTAAAAGAAATTAAGCACTTATTGATTGAAGAAGTTGCAATAGGGAATAAATTCTTGCAATTTGTGATTTTTTGCATAGGATAAAAGAATTTGTAATTTGTTCTGTACTGAAGATGTCATTGTAACACATTCATAACTTTGAGATCATACTAGTGGCGCATTTAGTTCCCATAAGATCAAAGTGATTGAACCATTTAGTCCAATCGGCAGGACAATGATAAACTTCCCTTGCCATGATTGAAATCCAATCCTCTGTAATGGTTGTTTCTTTGTTATCATTGTTTCAATCTTGTGTATTACATATAAGATTGGAGAACTATTCTTGGGTATCCCACTGATATAGATTGTCTTGGTTTCGTTCAGAGGTTCAAGCAAGTAG
Source organism: Chenopodium quinoa (assembly GCF_001683475.1). Classification (NCBI taxonomy): domain Eukaryota; kingdom Viridiplantae; phylum Streptophyta; class Magnoliopsida; order Caryophyllales; family Amaranthaceae; genus Chenopodium; species Chenopodium quinoa. The sequence goes on from NW_018745000.1 coordinate 4,761,848, forward strand.
TTCGCCAAGCCACCAAGCTAAACGAAGCCATCACCGTGATGAGAGGTGCTCCTGTAACTCGAGCTCACATAACCATTGGTGGTTACCATGAAGGTCTTTAAAAAGGTTCTCTTCATCAGTTCAATATGAAGTCTGTTTCTGAAGTCAGACAGTAAATGGTTTAGTAAATTTCTGTTTTATAGTATTACTTTTTAAGCTTGATCCAATTACTTTTGGTATAAAGATCTTGCTGCCTGTTTGTGAATAGATTCCGAATCCTTTCTTGTACTATCTAGTCTTGAGATTCCATATGGTTTATACAACTATGCTTCAGACGACGAAATTGGAAGGTACTAAAATCTGTAGGGAATGTGGTCCTCAGTTCATCACATTATTCTGCTTATTTTCAAACTATGCTGAGATATTGTTCATATATAATATCTAGTTGTGTTTTTGGAATCAATTTTGATTCAGTCTACACGGCTCTTGGGTCGGTGAGATTGATCGCGACTTCTCTCTGCATTTCATGTTTAATACTGAGTTATAAGCTTGTTAGATTAGCTTGTTCTTGTGAATTCATTAGATTAGTGTTATCTTTTAGTCATGATGGTGATGGTGCTTTTAGGCAATGTATGGATTTTAATACTGAATCATTCACCTATGTCACAGATGTCAGTTTCGTCATTTTTATTTAAATTTATGCAATATTTGAAAGACTGATGGAGTAATGTATTTTCCGTAATCAAAATAACTTAATTCATGAAATGATGTGAAGGATGGAGTAATTTGTTATCCACAATCAAAATAATTTATTTCATGATATCATGTTACTAATTGTATGACATGATTGACACATATATAATATAATACTTTATAAATTGTGGGACAAGTTAGGCATTTGGTGCATGATACTTCAGATAACTATAAAGTAATTGTAAAAAAAAAAAAAAAAAAGAAAGTAATATCTGGAATAATGTACTCTCTTCTAATTTTAAAGTAGAATATGGGCCTTCAATTCTTGGTAGTTTGGTGTTATATTGATTGGAGTCTTTGGAAAATACAGATATCGCTCCAAGGTGTACAACGTAGTAACTAGTAAGGAGAAGGATCATTTTAAACCGGTATCTCTCACATATAAGTTAAACATAGATGAACATCTAACACTTATAGTTGAGCTAAAATGTTATTCCTCTATGTACCTTGTTTCTTTCATATCCGTGTTGAGTATAGGCTTACTTTGAGTAGCCTCTTGTATTGATTAACTTTTTCTAACAATAACAATGACACACAAAGTAAATTTCATTCTCAATTGTCATTTATAGTAGAATTCTAAATTTCCAAGGAATACTTCTAACAAATTGTGATAAGCATCAAAAGTGAAGTCACACAATAATGTCCCAATTGGACCTTCATGCAAATTTAACCTGTATCCATTGCTTATATTAATTTAAATATTGAATAGAGTTAAGGGTCTGTTCACATTTACTGAACTGAGTTGAACTGAACTGATAGGAGCTGAACTGAACTAAACTGAACTGATTGGAGCTGAACTGAACTGATTAGAGCTGAACTGAACTGAATTGAATTGAGTTGAAATAAATATTTTATGAGAGAGGGAAATTAAGAGCTGAACTGAACTGAACTGATTGGAGTTGAACTGAACTGAACTGAACTGATTAGAGCTGAACTGAACTGAAATTAAGTAAATGTGAACATGCCCTAAGTCAATATTGTGCAAGTTATAGAAGAGAAGATATTTAATATTTCCCTTTGTTTTTTTTTTTTGAAACAATATTTAATTCCTTTGTTTCATCATATTCTTAAAATGATGCAATTAAGCAAGTGGCCGATTATAAAAGTGACTAATTGAAAATATAATAGTAGTATCTTTGTGTACAGTCATGCATGGGACCAAGTCGGGGCAAGATCAAATTTGAAGCTTCTTTTTATTTGGATTGATAGGAATAATTCATGCTTCTTGCTTAGTACATTATACTTTAGGAGTCACATCTAGTTGACATGTTTATAAATTTCTTATAAGAGGGACCTAGTCAAGAGAAATTGTCTAACATGGGACATCATACTCAGTGACTAAAATTGGATTAGCCTGTGTCGATTTATTTTTAAGTATATATGCAAGAAGAAGGGCTATATTAAGACGAGAAATAATAAAGATAAAGATACCTATATGATATTACTTAATATAAACCTCTATGATTCAGTCCTCAAAAAAAAAAAAAAAAAAAACCTATATGATTCTCTGATGAGTTCTTATTTTTGACTTAGGACATCAAAGCTAAATAAATAATGTGGTAATATGAAATCTTCCTAATTTCTCAATGATATGTATGTTATTGGACTTGCATGCACTTACTTAAGCCATAAGAGAGTCTGAGTGCATATGATTACAACATTGTTCTGTCCTGAAATCAACTTAAAAACTAATTAGTAATAGTTGACCTGTTAATTAACTCAGTAGCTAAACTTATAAGTTAGTCGTAAAAATAAGTGTACTTTCTCTGAATGCTTCAAGTTCCTTTCTTAAATGTATTTAATTTTATATAAATAAGTAATACAATATAAATATATAATAACAATACAAATTACAATTCAAGTAAGTTTCAAAATTATAATCTAGTTTACATAAATCCTCATTTGTACTCTGGAGTGCTTTAAAATGGGAGAGATCTTAAAAAATATATATATACTCGTAAAATGATTGAAAAACCTAAAGATATTTATCAAATGGTGGGTCATTATAGACAAGGAGAAAAAGAACTGATTGAACTAGAAATTGGCTAAAAGAATCAAAATTCAATGAATATATTATATAGATAAGCCTAGATTAGAGAATTCAAGTTTATCTCCTAGATAAAGTGTTTATCCAGCCCTAATTTCGTAATTTTGCGTTGCAAAAGCAGGGGTAAAGTCGGAAAGTAAGTTTTATACCACTTGACAATACACTAACATTTATCCACGCCTAGGTAACCTTGGGTTAAACTAACCCAATGTCCATTGTCATCAATTCATCATCAATCACCGTAAACCTCCATCATTCTCTCTCCACCCACCGCGTTTCTCCGACAAACCCACCTCTTGACGCTCTTCTATAATTCACTTTGACCTTCCATTATCACCAAAGTTTCACGGAGCTTTCAAGAAGGGATGCACAAATTTGTGAACTGTTAACTTCTGGAAATCGGGAGTGAACGGGTACCGAATCTTCATTAGCTTCTGTATAATTTTTGTTGGTGTAACTTTGACACATCTGAAACATAGCACTCATCTATCTCTTTTGAAGTTTTGAATATGATTAATAGATGAGTGCTATGTTTTGTTAGTGCAAATCTCCGACATTAATACGAGATGGTTTCAGATGCTTTTTTTTATTCCCCTCCATTTTCAGCTGGTGGGAAGGTGTGGTGAGTTGACTGAAAAAATTAAAAGTCCATATTCCAACTTACAAGAGTTACAAACACGCACAAGCTGAAAAAAAAATGAGCGTCGCCATTGTTGAACCTCTCAATTTCACTCACCTTTTCAGTGTGTTTGCAGAAAAAAGGGGAAAAAATAAACTGAAAAGTACTATCATCTTCTAACCATGGGTTAATTTAACCCAACATCGTCAATTCGAATGTAACAGACGTTACTTTTCGTATATGACATGGCAGGCCTACTTTTTCTGATTTTGCAAGTTGCTTTTGTACAATTAATAATTTTTTATTCAGATTTCAGGACTTATTTACGACTATGCCATGGGATATACATGGTTTGTTAATCGAGGAGATAAATGGGGGCATGCTCCTATATTACTTAGAAAAGGAACTGCTTGCTCATTACTGTATTTGGATATTAGGGGGTGTTTGTTACTTGTAAGTGGAAGTTAATTAAAGCAAATTCTGAGTTTTCATGATGTGATAGGCAGACGAATTTCTTATTGTTGTAAATACGTGTTTGTTCGATGTATTTGTAATTTTTTTTTTTAGTCACTTTCACTTAATTATTGACTATTAAAAACAAAATCATTTTAATTTAATTGTAGTTCGCATTTGTTATTCATATACATGTCACATTTTCCTTCACTAAGAATCCAATATATTTTATATTTTGGAGGGGGTTGTGGTTAAAAATAAATAATTGAGGTAGGAGTTTAGACAAGTGTAACACATAATTCTTTCTAACTTTCTTTTTGCCTAATATTGATCTACTCTTTATAGTTCAAGACATCGAACGACAAGCAAAAGTTTGAATCACGTCATTTCCCAAATCAAGTTGCAGTTGCAATATTAAGAGGGCAAAATATCGACGTGTTACGTTAAGTTATAAGGAAATTGTTAGAAAGGTGTGCCAAATTGTTTTGATGTACACAAAGAGTTGCGTTGTGTTGTGTACGTTCACATCGAATTGGCCGGCCGCTAATGGCGGGGTGTGTGCTTGAAGATGCCCCTTTATCCCAAAATGTATGCTATTCGAGCGAGTTAATCACAAGCTAAAGGGTGCTCAACTTGATCCGAAAACTTTTAACTTGTGCACGATGCATGCTCACCACTCGCTAAACTCAATAACACCCCTAGTGTGACTCATGCTCATTTAAGTTTTGAGTAAAGTTGATTAGTTCACGATCTGTTTGTTACAATTTTGGTCCTTCTAGAATTCAAAGCCTTATTTTTTCAACTTCACTATATATATAGAGTATATAAGCCCTATCTTGTAAAAAAAAAGAGTAATACTCTGTACTTCCTTTGTTTCCATTTAATTGACCCATTCAATTTAGGCACATATTTTAAGGATACTAGGAGAGGAGAGAGAATGATAAAGTAACTGAGGTACACTTAAAAACAAGGCACACCCTCTATCCCAGTTTATTTGCAACATTTTGACTTAACTTGACACGCTTGTCGATGTATATATTTGACCGTCGATATCTTTTATTATATATTTATAAAAGCTATAAAAAGTTTATATTATGAAGGAAAAATTAGAAATAATAATCCCAACTTTCATCAATTTTGCTAGAATAATCCCAACTTTGAATTATTTTGGAATAATCCGAACTTTGGGGGTTCTTCTTTTTCTTCAATCCCTAACCGGTCAACAAAAGTCAATGACCAATCATATCAAGTCACTTGACATATGTCAAGCCCTTATTGATTAAAAAAAATTAATTTTATTTTTAAAAGAAAAAAAAAACCCAAAAATCCCCAAACCACCGATCAGCCTTGCCTTCCCCCACTAGACCTCCTTAACCACCACCCAACTGCCCAGCCTACCGCCCCTTTCTCGCCTGCGAGCCACGCAAAACATCCTCCACCGTGTCGTCGTCTTCCTCCCTCCCCAAAACATCCCCCATTCCCCACGAAACCACCTATTAAACCCCTCCACGAAACCACTGATTTTTCGACGGTGGGAAGGAGTTTTTGGGAGTGGTTGCGCCATCAGCGATGCCCCTAAACCCACCAAGTCACCAACAGCAGCCCATTTCCTCCCCCCTTCGTCCCTATTCCCTCATCGTCAACCTCCACTTACCTACATTACCAGCCACCCTCCCCTGGCGAAACTCAAAACCAAAATTATCCAACCCACGAAACCCAAGAAATATTCAACTTATTTTGTCAAAATCCATCCACCTACGCCGAAACCCAGGAAAAACTTATACACCCACCTCCGTCGAAATGAAACCCAGAAAACCCACATGCGCCTCCTTCAAAATTCAAAACCATTGAAAGCCACTGCCAATTGAGGGTGTTCATGGTGGGTTTTAGGAGTTTCAGGGGAAATTTGAGGGTGGTGGTTTAAGGGGAAAGGACGGTTGTAGTTTTTCAGAACTAGGGGCAACTGGACGGCGGGAGGAGGGTTATGAGATTGTGGCGGCAGAGATTTCGGTGGGAAATGGGTAGAGCTGTTAAAAGTTGACCTGACCCGAACCTGATTATTACCAACCCACCTGAACCGGAAAAAATGGTGACCCAAACCCGACCTGACCTGACGGGAAACCAACCCTAGACCCGAGTTGACCCGAATATGTGAGACCCGATCGATCCCAAACATAAACCGACCTAGAGATGACCCGACCCTAATGTAACCCGTAAATTATTGAACCTGAACCGAACTCGACTTGAACCGAAATTGATCCAAACCCGTTTTAACCCATCTAAACCCGAATTTAACCCGACTTGTTACTAACCCGACCTGAATTCAACCCGACTCGTTTCTAACCCGACCCGAAATCAATCCGACCTGTTATTCACCAGACCCAGATTCAACCAGACTTGTTATTGACCCGACCCGACCCGAATTTTACCCAACCTATTACTAACCCGACCCAAAAATTCAACCTGATCTGGTACCAACCCGACTTGAAATCAACACGACTTATTATTGACCCGACCTAAATTCAACATAAATTGTTCCTGACCTAATTTCAAATCACCTTAAATGCAATTAGATCACCTTACTATTGTTGATCATAGCATTTTGTCTAGGGAGACCAAGTCGTTCCAGGCCAGCAAAAGAAAGGAGCATCATCCCCAAATTTAAGTGTTAAATATAATACGGAGTATTTATTTGTTGTATGGTCAAAGGAGATAATTATCTTCCTAAATTATAGACTATAGTTCCCTAGTATGTTGCCATATATATTATATACAAAGGAAATAATTAGCTTGATAAAAATGATAATTATCTATTTATAGTTAGTTGAACCGGAATATGACCCAACTTGGAAATGACCCGACCTGATTGTAACCCGCAAATTATTGACTTGAACATAAATCGACTTGAACCTAAGAAAGACCCAACTTAAAAATAACCCAACCTGATTATAACCCACAAATTATTGACTTGAACCCGAGAATGGCCCGACCTGATTATAACCCGCAAATTATTGACTTGAACTGAACCCGACTCAAACCCGAGAATGATCCGACCTGATTCTAACCCGCAAATTATTGACTTGAACTGAACTCAACTCGAACCCGAGAATTACCCTAACCCGTTTTAACCCATGAAAACCCGAATTAAACCTGGCCTATTATTCACCCGACCCAAACCCGATAAGATGTATAACCCGACGTGACCCGACTCAAGCATGACCCAACCCGAACCTGACCCGCATAGGTTACGACATTAACCCAAATTGACCCGACCCGATTTGACTCGACCCACTCTTACCCAACCCAAACCTGACCCGTTTACCCGAATGGATAGCTCTAGCAATGGGGCTGAGTTTTTTTATTTATTTTTTTAGCTAATTAGATCTTGACACGTGGCATTTATATACAAAAAAACAAATTATCTTTTTCAATAGGTAACCGGTAATTGGAATTAAAGAAAAAGAATAACCCCCAAAGTTCGGATTATTCTTGAAAAATCTAAAGTTGGTATTATTTTAGCAAAATTGATGAAAGTTGGGATTATTATTTCTAATTTTTTCTATTATGAAACTAGGCATTAAAATAGAGCCAACAATATCTTACATGATTATATTGGCTTTTATATGATAGCTAAAAAAACGGTCAAAGCGAAATGTGTTAATGGTGCTAAAAGTCAAAACATTACGAATAGTTTGGGACGGAGGGAGTATAAAATTTACTCAAAAAGAAAATGTGTCAACTAAAAATAAACTTCTTAAAAAAGTATACATGTCAACTAAAAATACGGAGGTAAGTATTATTTTTTAATTATAATAATATAAATATGTAGGTGTATATTACTCCATCCGTTTTTAAATACTTGCTACATTTCTCTTGGACACGCATGTCAATGCTAATATTTGATCACTAATATCTTTAATTACCAATAAGTATAAATTCTAACAATTGAAAATTAATAATCTATTCATTGAAATGATTCCAACAAGTACCCTGTAGACACCCATTTGTGTTTCCCCAAAACCAAACCCAGTGATGAGTACCTTTCACGTCGAATCATAATCGAATGAAGTGAAAGTGTGGAAAGTCTAGTGTTGCGGAAAGTTTTATTTCTTTTCTCTTCTCTTTGTTTTTGAAAACTTATTTTTAAGAAAACAGTCAATCCAGTTTGGTTGGTCCATGATATGGGTCCAATAATAGTGTAGTTGGATGGGGCTTACAAAGACCTTTCCAACGATATATTATAAGCCCAATTCCGATGAATATTGAGGAAGTTATGGCCAATTTACCAAACTGGGCCCGGTTTGAGCTTTATGTACGGCCCAATGATCTAGGGGAGGGCCTAATATGATTTATCATTCCTAATGCAATTAGGAATGATTTTAGTTTTCTAGATTCTTCTAGAAGGTTCTTTTCATTCCTAATTCAATTAGCATTGATAAATTGACTTTTGTTGACTTTTCAGAGTTTTAATCAAAATCAAATAGCATTTTTTAGGAAATTATATGATTTTATTCTCCAGTACGGTAAACTTATCGGATTTTCGAAAACGCGTTAAAATCAGGCTTGGCGCCTAACCCCAGGCCTTGGCGCCTAGAACCAGGCCTGGCGCCTGGCGCTAGTGTTGGTGCCTGGCGCCAGCTAGCCAGGGTTGGCGTCAGCTCTGTTTTCTGAGCGTCAAACTCTGTTTTGTTTAATTTATCTTTTTGGCTGGTTTTCTCTATAAATATCGTATTAAAAACTCCGTTTTCATTCATCATCTACAATCATCTACATTCATTTCATCACCAATTCTCACCTATTCTCACTAATCAATTTTCACCAATTCTCACGATCATTCACCGACAATCAGTTTTAATTAGCATTCTCTTAATTCATTCATCTTTCTCTTTTTCTTACTTTGTTTTCAAATACAAAATTCCGCATTCACAAAACTTAGATACACCTAGCCATATTCGAAGTTGCCTTCACCCTAGACATGAAAGGTTTAATTTCTGAGGTTTGGTCCCAAATCTCTCTTTCAATTATTTAATTTAATTGTTTGTTTATTATTTTCCTTGAAGTTACTAACGTGTGTATTTTTTTATTAGAAAGAGGTACGAGTCATCAAAGTAAGTACTTTAATGATTTATTGATATTATGATGTAGAAATCATGTTTATATTGTTATTATGATATTCCTAGTATCATGTCTAGGTTAATTTTAATATTAAATATGATTCTTATGATGCTTCTTATTTTCTTCCTAATATATATGATTGTTAGTATCATGTTAGGGCTAAAGATTTGATTTTTATTGCTTAGTGACATGCTAGGGTTTGTTATTAATCTTGTTAGTATCATGCCTACGATCTTACTATTATTATTATGCTTTAATATTAACATGAATATGATTATGATTATAATTGTTATGATTTATGATGATATTATTATTATTATTATGATTATTATAACTATTATTCATGATATTGATTATTTATTATGTTGCTTGATATTTTATTGTTATTGCTTGATCACCTTTATTGCATGTTTAAAGGGAATCTATACTTGTAATCACGCTTAATAAGATAATTATTAATCTTGTTTAGTGTTAATGTGATTATAATTCAAGTGATCGCCAATAATAGTTTATTTGTGCATTAATATTCAACCAACATAGATTAAACAGGTTTAGGATTAATCCTATTGATTGCATGTTAATTAAAAAGCGCACATGAATACGATCAGAATAAAGTAGAGGCCTATTATTAGGGCAGGTTCAATCTCTTTTAGGTTGGATTTGTACCTTCATCCCCGAACCCTTATTTGGTTCATGACCTTATGGAGTTGACGATCTCTTGGATCGTTAAAGGGGTGTAACCTTCATCTTATGAACGGTTTACAAGTTCCTCAAAAAAACTTGTTGGCGACTCTTTTGCTCTATCTTCTTCCCTTTTGGACGCCACCGTACTTTAGTGTATGATCACAGTGAGGTTCAAGCTAGTGGGATTAAAGCTTGAAATTATTCTTTACATACCCACAAGACTATATATTTTTTCTTATGTATAAATCACAAACATTAGTCAAAGTATGACAAATAAATAGTGCAAAAAATAGAATTGAAGCAAGTATTTAAAAATGAATAGAGTATTAACTTGAGTCGAGTTGAGTACAAGTTTCTCGTGTGCTACTCAAACATTAGCACCCCTAGCCCAAACCATTAGTAGATGTATGTTAACCGTTGTTTATGACTTAATTCAAAACAGCTTCTGGCAAACATTGCCTTGCTTGGGGCTTAGGGCCATTGCTTTACAAATTTATCTGGGCTTGTGTCACTTAAATCTTAAAAGCCTTAAAACAAAAAATGACCCTGACACATCCTAATAAGATACTTCGATTCATTATAACGGTTGTAACTTGTAAGTAAAGGTAACACTTAAACAATTAAAATTGGAGTATGTGAGACAAATTCATCATGCAAGAATAATTTCGCAACTGAATTAGACAAAGTTTTCCTTTACAATTCAATGCTTTTACACATCATAAAAAAAATCACAAATTCAGCAATCTCATTTAATACTTTTTAATGTAGCAACCTAGAGAATAATATATACATTGTATCTAATAATCTCAAACTCCAAAAAGAAAGTATACATAATTCAAACATATTGTGCTTGCTTGGGGTTCGAATACGCAGAGGCAGAAGCAAACTGTAAATCTTCCATGGCAATGCTGCCTTGATACGGATCCACTCTCGGCGTTGAACGACAATCGGCCGAGAAGGCGATCATCGAGAATTGGCCAAGGATGCAAGCAACAAATCCCATCCAGCCACCGGCGTGGAACAAGCCATGTTTCATGGTGTAGCAATGTCCTGTTGAGGTGAGAAACTCTTGACGAGTGCTCAGGTTTGCAACATATATTAGAAGACCAATTCCAATAATCGAACCAACCCTGTAACATATGATTGATAAGCACAGGGGAAAAAAAATTCAATAGGCTATTTGACTAATAGTTTTTATTATAGGAAAATTGGTTTTTAATAATCTTACATTTGGGTAATTCATTTTAAGTAATCCCAACTGTAAACATATCCAATTTTTAATTATTATGGACTCTCAACTTAGGGGATGTATTCTTCTAAGAACCTGTACACATTTATAGAATTGGACTGAAATAAATTAAACTGAATTGATTGGAGCTGAACTGAATTAAACTGAATTGATTGGAGCTGAACTGAATTAAAGTGAACTGATTAGAGCTGAACTGAACTGGATTGAGCTGAAATGAATATTTTATGAGAAAGGAAAATTAAGAGTTAAATTGAACTGAACTGATTGGAGCTGAACTGAACTAAATTGAATTGAAGTGAAATTAAGCTGAAGTGAACAACCCTAAGTCCCTAACAGACCATGATTGTAGCTTTCAATTTATAACATCTCGAATTTTGATTCTAGCAAGTTTTCTCCCAAAGTTGGGACTATACTAGAATAAATTTTTAATAGAATGTCTCAAATTTTTTAATTTATGATATGTTTAGTATCATTGTAGCTTTCAATTTTCAAACTAAGGTTATATAATAATGTCATATAAGAATAAAATATTAGTCAGACTTATTAAAATTATGATTATTATGGAAACTAACAACAAAAAGGTAAAACCTTCTAGTTTTCATTTTTTGGTTTTTGATAACTAACAAGCCTTTAGATGTAAGTTCCTAAATGTTTCATACAATCACACGTATGATTCAGTTTACAAAATTTCATTTAATCACACATATACATCAGTTTTTGGGTGGGTTGTGTTAAACATGCCGAAACCCTTAACAGTAACCCATTTTTTTCTTGCTCAACTCTTTCCGTGTTATATCAATATAATTATAAGAGAGTGAGGGATAACTTAAGTGGTTAGAGCTTCCCTTCCAATTTTTGGAGGTCCCAGGATCGATTCTCACCCCCGCCCTTGTGGCTTCTAAACACCAAAAAATATAATTATAAAGATTTAGCCTTGTTCAAAAGATATATCATTAAGGGTCTATTCACATTTACTAAACTGAATTGATTGGAGCTGAACTGAGCTGAACTGAATATTTTATGAGAGAGGGAAATTAGGAGCTGAACTGAACTGAAATGAAATGATTGGAGCTGAAATGAACTGAACTGAACTAATTGGAGTTGAATTGAACTGAAATGAAATTAAGTAAATGTGTACAGACCCTAAATCATAAGTTATTGGTTATTTAGTAGGTAGGTTGACTCATTTTAGTTACAGGTTTAACAGTGAAACCCTTGTAGCTTACTTTTGTTTAATTACCCTTGAGGCCTTGACGCGTACCTTTTTTTTATTTGACCAATTTGAGTCATGTTATCGTGTTGTATTAGCTTTAGTGTCAGCTCTTTCAAATATAACTTCAAATTAAATAACAAATGTATGACATCTTGTGAATTTTCTTCATCATAATAAATTAGGTGTAACCTTCGAGAAAAGGACCTAACAAAAATTTAAGGATCGAACTCTCGTTGAAAAATAAAACTTTTGTATACACCCGGTTTTCAGTAATTTACGGTACATCGGGTACACTTTTGTCAGATTTAGTGTCACTTATGTCAAATTTAGTGTCACTTTTGTCAAATTTATCAATGAAGCATAAATAACTTTTATATATGTCAAGGTAACTTTTGTGCGTTTTAGTGTAACTTTTGCACATTTTATTGTCACTTTATAACGGATGTTCAGTAATTTACCGAACATCTGTTTTATTTAAAAATTTGTCCGTTGAAAATATCCAAGCAAGTAAAGGTGATAGCTATTCCCCTTGATAATTACATAAAAAGAAATAATTAACGTACCATGATAAAATGAACCCTAAGATTGCAATCATTTTACGAAGAGGGAATGATCGAGTGCTGATACGATATCTTCCACGATAAGCACATCGAGCTGCAGCAGTAATAGCTATCTGGGTTAGCAGTGTGAATACTGCCGATGTATATCCTAGTATTTTTGCTGGATTGCGATATATGCATTCACCGACTTCCGATATACTAATGTCTGATACCCAACAACCATCAACATGAACAAATATTATACGAATTTCAACTAATTCGAATTCAAGTCAGGTCAAGCCTCTTAGTCTCTTACCAATGCAAGGGATTTTCACCACCAATGCTATTGCAATTTTAAGGAGAAAATACTAGTTTATCAATATGATAAACAAAATTTGTTTATCAAATGACAAAATTGTAAATAAATCAACAACTTTTTGTAAAAAATGAGGCCCATTGTTGTTGATATATTTACGAAAATGTCATAATGACTAGACATTTATGTTGTTTTATTTACCATTTTGCCATTTAATAAACAAATTTTGTTTATCAAATTAAATTAAAACAAGTTCATTACTAGATAGTTGATTCAACCATGTATGAATTTGACTGATTTTGTTCAAAAATATATAATTATTCATAATTACAATGTTGTTTTCTAAGCAAGATTGGCCGTGATCTATTGATCAAACTTACAACATTGGCCATCATCAATTATCTTTTTTTTTTTTTTTTTTTTTTTTTTTTTTTTTTTTTTTTTGGTGAACCTATCGTCTACAATACGTTACTCTTGCATATATGTCCCTTTAAAAAATCACATAAAGTTGATTAAAGCTATTAATTACAAACATTAGAGAAATTAAAGCTAAGCTAGATAAACATACCTTAATCTTTTTAGCTTCAGCGGCATAGGCATAAGCAAGAGCAAAAGCTATCGCACCTAGGAAACTCACAGCTATGTATACCATGATATTGAGCTCTCCCTTGTTGACCTATTAGCTTCTGTTATCTTAAAATTGTCCTAAACTATGTTGCTGTATATAATTACTTTTAATTCGCATTTTAATTATATAAAGTCGCATTCTTGAAAGTTCGACTTCCTTTTCAATTCGGATCGAACTTTGATCAAATTCTACGGAGCTTTAATTTTATTTTTGTTGAATCCGTTCAGGGGCGGATCTATTAAGGTGCACAGTGAGTCATGTGACTCACCAGCACAAAAAAAAAAAAAAAAAAAAAAAAATCTAAGAGACCCCCTATTACAGATAGGCGGTCTCTTTGCTGATATCAAAGAGACCGCCTATTAAAATAACAGATAGGTGGTCTCTTTGTTGCTGACATTTCCACCACGTCATTAGAGACCTGTTATCTAGATAACAGGTCTCTCTTTGTCAGCAGAATAAATTTTGCACTGTTTTCATATTTCAATAAAGAGACCTGTTATATTTAATAACCGGTCTCTTAAGTTATCTAACATTTTTTTTTAATAATTCTTGTTTTTAAGTAAAAAATCATAAAGTTAGTTTAATGTAATAGTTTTATAGTATGTATTTTTATATCCTACTAGTTGTTGGCCCGCGCGCAACGCGCGGTCCCCCAACGGTGATTTTGCTTTGGTGATTAGTGTCTAATTAGCTGCTGTTAATCCTTTAATGTAATTCGCCGTAATTTGATTGTTGGTGGGTGTTGTTTTCTTAGATTAATTAACTCAGATTATCATCATATAGATGGAGCAGAATCATCATTTTGCTAATATTGTATTAGAGTTTCGTTTGTTGTATTTGTTAATTAGTATGCATTTCTACTGGAAATAATAAAAGTTATAAAAACTTTATACATATTTTGTACTTTTTTATACTCTATTTTTCCTGACTCTAAATATGAATACGGTTTTTACGAAAGAGGTAGCGAGTATGATTACGTCGATATTTACAAAGCTTCAAGTTGGTCTTATGTATAAATAATATAAGTATCCTTTTTTTTAATTTTTTACTTATATATATATAATAAATAAAAGCATCTCTTTTTATGTAATTGGATATAATTTAGTATTAATGATGTCTATCATACTTTAGTTCCATATCATTGAATATTAGTTAATCCCTAGAGTTCCACGATTCATCAATTATTTATAAAACCCTATTCTTGTTATTTCTTACAATAGTTCACAAATCTTAATGGTCCACATTACACAGTGGATGTGTATTATTCGCTAATTTAAGTAATATAGTTGTATTAGCTTTTACTATTAGGATAGAGGTTTGAGTAAATAGTCTATTCACGTAATCAGTATCGACATTAGCTTTATTGTTGTAATGATTCAATAGATGCTATATAGAGCTATCGAGTTTTAGCAACGTTAATGCATAATAGTATCAAAATGAGTATTCTCTCCTAAGTTGAAATTTAGATTAGTCGGAGTTTAACGGGATTGATACGATCATATTCCATTGGTTGTTTGCCTTACAAAAATCAATGCAAAACTGGCATGTTTGCAATCTAGTGGTGTACAAGCATTATCATCCGTATATTTGTGAAGCTAATAATAATAATGAGTTGGTTTTGAGATACAACTACTCAAGTAAATTATAATAAGAACATCAATTTAATCTGAAAGTTTGACAGCTTGACTTAAGTAAGGAATGGTGGAGTTTAGTCCATAAAAATTAAAAAAACGACAAGATAAGATGTAATGGAGGAAGCATGAGCAATGTTTGTGTGCACGATACTATTAGTACAAAACAAATAGCATTATTGATGATTATCTAATATGCATACAATTTCGCCTAAGTCACAAATAAGCAATAAATAAAACAAGCAAACATAAAATTCAGAAATTAAACCAATTAATAAAAAAGAATAAAAATGCCGAAAATCATAGTAAAGATGAAGCATACCATACCTAACTGCAGTGTATTAGGCATTTTAAGAAGTGTAATGGAAATTTAAGTATTACCAACAATAATAAATAAGAACAAATGTTCCATGAATTTTGAAAAAAGATAGAAAACTGATCTTGTTATATTATGATTTTCAACAATATTAAAAAATAATTTAAAAGTATATTATATTACATTTAATAAGGAATAGTAATTATATTACATGGTAGTATCGTGACTTTACACTATATACTTTAAGATACATTTTTTTTCTAATGATATGTAAAACTTTTTTCGCTATTAGCCATCTAACGTGTAAATTTTTCCAAATTGAAGTTGGTCAGTTGGTGTTGATCTTCTATTACGGAGTTTTCCTCCATCTCTTTCATGTAGACACCAACACCATTGGCTTTACCGGCCAATTTGGATTCTGTTTAGGTGTTTAGTTGTCCATTTTTTAGTGATTTTATTTAGTGACAACTCACTTAAACAGATATATATACGTGTACGTAATATGAAAAATATCTAAAATTATAGATTTTCTCATATTCGCACACTTCTCCCAAGTTTATTTGTTGGAGTTGGATTCATCTGATGGAAATTAATTCCATTTCTTTCACATAAACACCTACTCCATTTTCTTTAATGCATAACTTGGGATTTATTTATACACTTTAATATTAATATGTTACTTCTGCAGTGAATTTAACCACCGGTAACATAATTATATTAAAGTGCATTTTAAGGGAATACGTTACCACCAACTTTGGTGTTGATTCCCTGTTTTACCACGAACTTTGCTGCTGATTGTGTTTTTATGTGTAGATGTAACAATATTTTTATGTAAGCCGAAATTGTTTTTTGGTTTATAATAGGAAGGGGAAGTCGATATATTTGGGTAGTTATTGTTTGAGGCATTTTTTTAAGCTAGGATGATAAGGAATTTGTGTTTTTCTTTTTGTAGATAATTTTAGGTTTCTATTTGGTTTGCAATGAGTTGGAATGAAGTATTTTGTGTTTGCTCATATTCATGTTAAGTCCTATTTATAGTAAGAAAATGCTCCCCCTTTTTTTTTTTTTTACAAGTAATTTTTTTTTTAGGTGAGCACTTTGTTTTGTAGTACTTTCGTTATTGCTTTTTATTTGATTGCATGCATGTAAGAATGGCCCACCAATATCAAATTGCTAAGCATCATGATATTGTTGTAAAAGAACACCATCTTAATACAATAATGTAACAATTACTAAAGAAATTACATACTTACAAGTTACATAGAGAATCTTAAGCATTTGGAGAACCACCATGATATGAAGTTCGTTTGACAGTTATAATCTATGTGATTGGTCTGTTCATTATATCACTTTAAATAGATTTTTAATTATAAACCGCAGAAATGTAAGCCAAAATGCTTAGATTATCCAACAAAATAGTTGGGAGAAGAATTAGAGGAATGATTACTATGAAGCATGATTTGCCTTCGATTGGGATTCCAAATACTCCAACTGAAAATTCCGGGAATACCTTGTTTAGATTATCTCCTTCCGAGATCATGTAACTTGTAGTAACCATATAAAGTTCAACATAAAGAACGATCGATATGATTACTTTACCAGCATTACCAAAAGTATACTCTTGTTTAGCATAAGTAATTTAGCTTTACTTTAACAAGCAAATGAATTGATAATTTGTTCAAATTAAATTGAGCAAGTTTAAAAGTTCAATGGCTTAAAAGTACTACGGCTATTCTCTTTGAAAAATTGTAGCTTTATGCATCACCTTTATCTTGATAATACCTTGCATAGGTCTTCTGTTTCACAGAGATACTTCACAATGCATTCACTTTAAGCATCACATGGCTACAGCTGTAAATGAATGGTGCATGATAAATTGCAATTGCTGTCATCTCTGAATAAGTGTCATGCAAGCTTGTTTATGTTGCTGCAGTATGAACATGCATGCTTCTTCACAATTTGGAATTAATGATGCAGCTTTGTTGTCAACAGATTCTGCAATGTTGAGTCTTATCTATAACAAATTATATTGCCATTCCAGTTAGCTATGTTGTATATTTTGGTGGGATGTTCAAATGTTGTGAATTGTTTTTAAGAGTTAACTATACTAAGGGTTTTAAAAGTTCATTTAAATTGGGTGTAAGATAATAATAAATAAGACTTCAAAGGATAATTGATAAATAAGAAGACAACGATTAGCTTCACTAATGTTACATGAATTTTGCTTATTTTTCCAACTTGATGATGATTTAATTCATAAATGTTACGATCATAGATATATTTTGGATTTTATAAAATTAAGGTATGAGCTTCTGAAATGTTGATTACTGAATAGTTCTTACAGGAACTTGGCAGAATTGGATCTAATCTGAATATGGAAGCCATTGATTTCTGCTTATCGAGCATAAATTCGTTTGGAGGGCTTCTTGATGGTAAAGGGGTGCCTCAATCTCAGCTACTTGGTATTTAGGTCACTTAGTCCCGATCTCATAACACAATTAAGTTAGCAAAAGTGTCTGATTTACATTGCAATTGACGGACTTAAATATGTTGTGGCAAAGGAGAATTTGACGTTATCATACCATATGAAGTTTTAGCACCGAAAGGTGCAGCCTACTTTTTGTTGTCTATATTGCTCACCAAGATCTCATCCAGTTTGGAAACTTCAAGCTTTTTTGGGAATTTTTTTCATTAGTTTATTTTGACAATTCCTTACTGGGTTTAATTTATTACTATGTATTATAAACTATAATGCTACATTGCTAAATCAGGGGTTTATCTTCTGATCTGAGTTTTTATATATTTATCCCAATTTTGGTTAAAGTGTTATTATTCCTTTGTCTTGTATAATATTGAAAGACTTTTTCTAACTTTAAATCTAACTGATGCCATTTTGATAATCCAAGTTGCTGCTTTAAACTTTAATATTTCATATTGTGACTCTAAAGCTTTATTAACTTTCAAACTGTACTAATTTAAAGAGCATCATTAGCTTCACTAATGTTCATGCTATGTCAGATAATGTCTGAGACTCATCTAAGCAACTACTCTGGCTAGGATTGAAGGCTGTGTTTTTAATCCTTAGTTGGGTGATCATCTGAATGAACTTCTAAACAATTGTCAAATATAATAGCAATGCTAGATGGTGTATTATTGTATGATTTATTTGAGAAGATACATGTGTGTGGATTGATTTTAGATTGTGTATATCTCTTATAAGTTTTTGTACAGTGATTTGATTTCATACTGCAAAGCTGAAGTATTTGCAGTCCATGAAGAGTGTCTTCTCATATTTTGATTCACATGGCTACAGTTTTTATCTATTGTACTTATATAATGTACAATGTACTCTTTATCTTTTAGTAATTGTAATTACTATGTGATGCATTATCTGTTATTCGATAATGTCTTTTATTATTTTATGAGGATTTAAGCTTAGTTTATAGCTATTGAATACTAATAACTGTTCTGTTTATATACATTTACTGCTAAATTTGTTTGCTTTATTCATATGCTGGAACGTTTTAAATGTTGCTGATGATGCTGCTCTTGTTTTGTAGTGGCTGAATTTTATTACTTGGCATTATACAAAGCAGTAACATTAATATTTTAATTTGAATATTTATCTTGTTTTTATTTATCAGGCTGTACCTTGATAAATTCCAAAGGAGTTATTGTATTTGTGATTTGATTAATAGGTATGTAAGTTTGAAATTGACTGACCAACTTTCATATATATTAGATGAATAGTCAAGTTTTCTATTATCTATTTTCAATGCATTCAATTTATAGTCAATGTGAAGATCTTATTCTTGATGAAGTTATACATGTGTTTAATATATAGTTAATAAGCCGTTATAAATGTGGTCAATATTTATCAATATTATCTTTAATTGGAATTACTGTCAATGAGATGTTTTTCATACACAGTTTACTATATATGCAGCTTCCATTGTAATGTGCAAGTAATTGAAAGAAAGATCGTGATAAGGTGTATGAAAGGCTTGATTATTTTATATTTTTTGTTTGATATATATGCTTGCATTCTAATTTTGAATTAATTCTTTTGATTACAGGAATTATGAGTCTATACACAAATTTACCTTCTCATTTGCTGTTTTTTAAAGATGAATATCGTAAAGAATTGGTATGAAAAAAACGATTTGTTTAATTTTTTTTTGTTTCCTGTTCTTGGATGTTTATTTATTCTAATTTTGTTTTTTGCTTGTGTTTTTATTTTTTGGAATTAGATTTCAATACAATTTTTAATTTATTTTGTAGGAGTTACCGGAGAGTTGGACATCTATGTTATCTGGTGTATCTAGTCTAGTGGAAGTCATTCGTGGCAGCAATAGTCGTGTATGGATTGTTCAGTTGCTGAAAGTGACAGAGGATAGTAGGCAATTTATGCTATTAGACTTTGGTTGGGAAGGGTTTGTCAATGATAATCATATTTGTGAAGGTGAAATTGTTATTGTATATTATGGTGGGAATAGGAGATTTTATGTAAGATTTTTTTCATCGTCAATGGTGGAAAGGTTTGGTTCTCTAGAACCTCTACATAGGTCTATGTCAAGTGGTGGAAATGGTTCTTCTAGTGATGATTTTCTTGTTGCCCTAGGAATTGGGAATCAGCCATGGTTCCCTTGGGTAATTACACCAACATGCTATAAAGAAGATACTTTGGTTAGTGTCTTTTTCTATTTATTTAAGTTATGAATATAAAATTTTAAATAAGTGATCTTATTGTATCTAATGCATTTTATGTGTTCATTCTCAGGAAATTCCAGTAGCCTTTGGTAATCAAGTGTTTCATCATGTCAATATGCGGACTGTAATTCAAATGTGATTTGGAAATAGAAGATGGGATTTTGTTGTCGAAATTTGTTCCCGATTGAATGGAAACATTCATAGTAGGTTAATGGGTGGAATTTCGCAAGTGATTGTAGATGGTCAGTTAGAATATGGGAAATCGGAATTTTTTTTTTGCAGAGCAATGATTCGATTGTGCTTGAGATTGTGTTTCTTTAGACGTTGTTTTAGTGATAGGTTATTGCAACGCTTGAGAAATGGAGTTGTAATAATAAATGAAGATTTGAGATATTCTAAAATGTAATGTTTTTTATGATAATAATATATGCAGAAGGTTATTTTAACTTCCCTAATAAAAAGATTAGTGTATGACAATTTATGTTTGTTGTTTCAGCTTTAGTCATGTTATTGAAACCTTTATAGCATATCAACTCTTATTTTTTTTGTTTGCTTTAACAATATCAGCATATTAGCTTTGTTTATTTTTTAATTCTACACATTAGTCTAGGTTTTTATATTTTTAATAACAAATTTTATGTGTTTTCTTTTTATATGTGAATTTTTCCTTTCTTTCTTTTTATTGTTGAACTTTATAGCTTATGCGATTTATCTGTATTGATGTTTTATAAATTAAGTATGAATTCTCATAAGATGATTATTTTCTTTATCATGATCCCTTTTTTATTTATAATTTCACTTAGTTCTTTAAAAAAACAGTATAATAATAAATTTCAAATAAGCCACATATATAAACTACTATATTTTTATAGATAAAATTTAACATCTCTTGTAATATAGCAATACATTAGACCTTGATCTAATTATGGTGTTTGCCAGGAACACTAACTGTTGTTACTGTTCCTGGGAAACCCTCAAAAGAGCAACTTTTACAGCATCTTACTTCTATATACATGAAATTTTGAAAGTAAGTTGAAGATTAATTACTACACGATGCTGGAGTTTTATGTAAATACATGGGCAACTATCTATTGTGCTTAGCATTCTGAGCAAAAGAGAATTTCTTATAGTTGTCCATATATTTGTAATTTAGCAAAATATTTAATACTTAGATGATGTGCAGGTAGTGCACCTTAGATTGTTGTTCTGCAGTACTCCATTAGGCTATTATGTATATTTTTTGTAGTTCACCACCTTATCATTTGTCGTGGCAGATTTGATGGAAGATTATTTTGGCTTCTCAGACTTCACAGTTACAGGTTTGGCTTCCTTCTTGTCAGTTTTCAGGGGGACAGTTTCATCTTGAGCTTGATCCTTTCTTGGTGATATCTCTGGTTCTTGGGCTGTCTTGTTCTTCTCTGGAGTCATTCCGCCGAAGCAAAGTTTCTTTTTTGCACGGAATTGTGATAGCGGTGGCTCGTATTCAGTTTCCTCATCTTGGAATTGGACAGGAGTTTTCCCTAAAGCTTTCTTTCGCTTAAGCGATTCGATATCTCCCTGAGTTAACTCCAGTGTTTGAGTGAAAGGGCTATCTTGTGTATGTTTTTCTGAAGAACCCTTCATGTTTGGGGTTGGAATGACTGGTTCTGGATTCCCTTGTTCCATAGATTGCTGTTTTTCCTTTTCATTTGCATCTTTTGCTTGGTTGGAGGTGCCTTCAAATGGTTGCAAAACTTCTGGTGTCTCAGGTTCTTCCTTAAGTTCCTATACCCTTGAGATTCCATTCTAGAACATTGTTCTGGCCTAAATGCGATGTAGGTCCTACTTTAATGTAGAACGGTTTGCTTCTAAGCATGTCTTGAATAGCCTCGAATGCATTGTGGTCATCCTGCATTGTATTTATCATCATGGCAAGTATTAGTATTATATCAAAATTTGTAAATATTATAATATATAACTTTGACTGTGTATTACGCTAATATTATCTAATTAGATGACTATATTTCTTTTCTGCCTTTTTTTTTTTACCTTTCTTTTTTATTTATAAATCTTTTTATGCGGGAATGATTAGCAACATTACTCAACAATTCATTGTCAATTCACGTAACCGTTGACAATTTTGCTAATAATGGTTTTTTTGTGTTCTTGGTTTCTAGGGCATAAGATAAGAGTGTTTGACTTTTTCAAGTCTACTGGACCTTTAAACATCTAATGGGTGATTGTCTATTGGAAAATCTATATTCTAGATGTATCTTAAGCTTATTTAATCTTATTAATTTTTTTACTTATAATTTTATTTTTATGAAATAAGAACTTTCAAGTATTCTTTGGAAATTTACATGGCATATATAAACTGTTTCAAAAATTAAAAGGTAGGTACATGGTAATTGTAATTTACCGCTTCTTTTATGGCATAAGTTTCAGCTGCACTTCTCCTAAACAGTCTTTCTGTGTCATCGTTAAAATTGGTGAATGCCATAGTGCCTGTGCCATCGCTAGCCTCAAACTTAAAGGTTGTCCTGGCATGAATTCACAGGAATTTTTGTTAGGTACAATATTAACAAAAAAGGTTGGTGTTTAAAAAGAGCTAGTGTTATACCTCTCAGTGCATATGCATTCTTTCTTATAACAAGAAGTGCAAGAATAATGCTTCTGCAATGGAAGGTTGGTTCTTTTCCAGCAGTTTGAACAGCCTGTGTACGCGTGCACTTTTTCTAATTCTGCATTCTGAATGGTTACCTCTATCCATAGAAGTTCTTCCTGTATGGTGTTGCTTGGCTACACATGTATTATAATTCACAAAATATCAGTTAGAGCATGCACACTTAATTTTTAGTAAGTTGTAAACCTTGGAAGAGGCTGTAATGAATTATAGTTCACCTTTTTCCGTCTCAGTTCAGCAATGGAAACAATTTTTTTGTTTTCACCTGGGTACTTAACCTCTAATACTCTAGTTTGTCTATCTAATATCTTCTGGTGGAAGAGGTTAGCCCTGCACATTATTCATTATAGAGATGATCAACACACTATAATGGTTGTTGTTTTTGCTAGGCTAAGTTTTAGTGATTACCAGTCAGACAGCTCACGCGCTCGATCCCCTTCAGGTTTATAGATTATTCGAGTAGACATACCAGAATTCATTGAAAAACCTAAATAAAACAGATAGTGTTAATTCTCTCATAGTAAAAAATCACCTGGGATCTAAAGTACAATAGTTTTTGTCTTACCACGGCGAGTATATGGTTTAAGAGCTCTAAAACCTATAACCTGGAATGCTTCTGCCCAATTAGGTAATTTTTCGAAGAATTTGGGTGCTGTTAGGTCATTCCACAATGAGATGGTGAGCGGTTGATCGCAACTGCTACATGAAATACTTATTGTTAGTGATGCCAAATTGTAATATATATCAAATATTATTTTTACTAATCCTGAACATTTAGGTGAACTGATTTTAACCTTTCATCAGTAACGACTATTTCTCGTACGAAGCTCTCTCGCTTTCCATCTCTGGCTTCAATTTTCCTTGGCTCTTCTTCAACATATAACACCACACCCACGATATCTGTGAATTCAGATAAGTTTGTTAGTGTTTTTTAATTGTTTTTTTTTTTATGTGAAACTGTTATGTGAGTGCAATATACCGTATTTCTCATCAGGATCAACTGTACGAGGTATACTTGCAATGGGTTGATAGTTAGGCATAATTGGTCCGAGCTCTGGATGAACTGGCTGGATCATAGTTCTACTACCAAAAGCCATTTGGTACGGAAACTGATCAAGCTCAGTTCTCCATTTTTCTTCAATGAATTTAATAGGTGCAGCAGAAATGTCGTATTCACCTAGGTACTGTAATGCTTCTTCAAATGCTTCAATTTGATCGCCAAATAAAGTACCACGCATCCTATTACCCTATAAAGCAGAAAATGATAGTGAAACAAGGTGAGCTTTATAACTATATTATAAGGTCCCTTAAACTTATTAATTATATATAATTTGCTATTAGATTTGTAGAATAAGGCATCTTTTGTTTGAGATTTAATTAAAGTGCCACAAAATACGTGCTTTATTTAACATTATTTTTGCTAAAATAAAGTGATTTTAACACTGATGTAATTTATATTATAAAAGAATAAAAAGGTTACTCAAAAGATTTAACTATAATAAGCTATATACTTTATATTTCACTTAAATCATGAACATTTAAACATAATTAGGATTGCATTATATTCTAGCTTCATGTGTACTATATTTAACTGAACCTTTAGCTGATTAAGATTATAACATAAGTAAAAGCATGATTATAGCATAAGCATGATTATTACAAGAGTAGTTAATGTAATTTCTGTACAGCCTACCATAACTCTTTAAGCCTACCTAAATGCTTGATATGATTTAGATTATAGTTAGGAATATTCTCTCAGTTGCATCATAATTGTAATAAAGTTAGTGTGATATTTACATGTATAAAGTAATAAATGCATACCTTTTCATCCTTTAGAAGTAAAGTTTGGAATCTAACTGTTTTTTTGGAGGATAGTGTGTCCCTTCCTTTTTCAGCAACAACTACTCTTACTATATAAGTCTTGCATGCTGCATTTAACTGATCCAAGTACACATACTCTGGCTTCTGTCTAGTTGTTTTGTATTTTTGATCTATGTATACAAATGCTTTCATGTTATTTTGTATAGCAGTAGTTATACATGATAATGTAAAATGTTATAACATTTAATATTAAATATTAGTTAATCAAGTACACAATAAGGAATTTATATAGGAAAAACATTAACAATAATTGAGCTAAAGGATAATGGAAGCAATCTATAAAAGAAGGGACCATACCTGCCATGGCTGAGTAAGTCGCTGCTACTTTGGTTGATTCTTCTGTGAAAAAAAACGAAATGCCAAAGATGAAACACTTTTTATATGAGTTAGTACAAATTTAAAAAATAGGAAATAGCTAGAATACAGTAATTGGGGAAGGTTCTGGTAATAAGTTCATAATACGCAATGTAAGTTTTTTCTTCTTTACTGTTAACACTGTTCATTCCATACTTTAGGTAAAGATTTTCAGCTGCTTACTGTACTTTTATAATACTTTATAAAGCCTGGAAAAGTTTATTGTTTTTATAAGTAATAGAATAATAATATCTTGCTTTTATATATGGATAACCATATCCCAGAAAACAATTTTCCTTTTTTTAAGGGAGTGGCTTTACAACAAGTCATAATCATAGCAGACCTATATATATATATATAGAAATATAGAAATATAGAAATGTGAAATATTGTACAACTTTTAATATTAACTTTTATTTTATGATAGAAAGTTAATTTAAATAGTTCACTTTAGTAGGCTGTAATTTAAGCGTATATGGTTTTTTATCTCTTTGTTGTCACATGAATACTGATATTTGTCATCAACCTATATAATATAACAATTCATATATTCACTAAAGATGATCGAACAAATCATAAAAATACTTAAAACCAATAAATAATCAACTTTTATCTACATGAGATAAGAAATTATGATACCTCTCCTTTAATGTTTGGTTTAACAGGGCCTGTCAACAGAACAGCCTCAGGACTAAACATATCATGCTTTGTTGCCTAAATTTCTTCTAATTAATTTGGTTTTCCGTGAAACCTGTCCAAAGAAATCAGTTTCTTTATACCACCGTTTATTGAGCTTGAATGTGACCTTAGTTTCACCCAAGCTGAAGCCCGGTCAATCTTTCATATGCTCATAGATTGCATAGGTATATGACCTGGATGAGCCACGAAGCATTATAGACCTAAAAGTTTAACAATTATTGGATTTAGTTACATTATTAACATGAAAACTATTTCAAGAGAGAGGGGTACTAATATATAAAGGAGGAAGTGTGCTCTATAAAAAGTAGAAGTTTATATAATATGGTGAAGATTAAAGCAACTACCTTTTATCAATATTCAATGGGAATAACTTGCCCTTGAGTGAAGGATCCCACTGTCTACAAAAGAAAACTTCCACCTGATCATCATGTAACATAATCACCTGAAAAGTTGTTGCTTTAATCTTGCATACAGTTAGCAAATAGCCTTAGTCAAATCTGTAAAACAAAGCCTAAATTTTACAATTTTATCCATTTAATTTTGGTAAACTAAGAAACAAAAAGGCAAGAAGAACAAACATGTCAAATGTCCCTGGTGTATTAGCATCATTCTAAACAAGTTCCCAATACATGCATACATTTCACAGTTAAATATATCATTAAACAAGCAGAAAAAATTAAAAATTCCACATGTGATGATCAACTTTTCTTTCATTATCTTGAATTTTGTTTCTAGATTGTATATAGAGACTGATTGAAGTATTGATTTCATTAAGAAAAATGACTGTACAAATCTGTTAAATATAGAATGTTTACCTTCTATGGTCCTCAAGATTTCGAGATTCAAGCAAATTGTCAATGCCATTATAAGCTAGTCCAGTAACAATTTCTCGTGGTTTAGATATTGTCACTCGAGCAATGCCATTGTCTAATACTACCTGCAAGCAAATACTCCAGTTTAAAATCCATGTAGAAATATAAACTCTTAGGAACTAAGGTTGAATATAAAATACTCCATGTCAATATGTCATTGAATTCATTGAATAAATTCAAATATACGAATCCATAGATTTACGAACTTGTAGACCACATGATGCTATCAGCGTCACATTTCTTAAGGGCTTCAATGGTTCCAGAGCTCAGAAATCTGAAAAAATATATGCTCTCTTCTTTTGTTCCGCTCTTCAAACTATTCCAGCAATCTACAAGCAAACATACCAGTACTATGAATAAGCACACCATTGATCGCTCTACCCAAGCATTACAACACAAGTTCAGTAAGTCTAAAATAAATTCAATAGATTTAAACTTTTAGATTCTACCTAAGCTATCTGTTGAATTTGAATTCATAATTGTCCTTTATCCGCTTGATGCAATGAGCTGCAATTGTTGCCTTAGTATTACACTGAAAGAGTGAGACCAAAGTTCCAACTAATCAAAACTAGATATTTTAGTTGAAAGCCATATGACCATTAATTGTATAAAAATAGAAATAAAGCACCAGCTAACAA
This sequence comes from Chenopodium quinoa, assembly GCF_001683475.1. Lineage (NCBI taxonomy): Eukaryota > Viridiplantae > Streptophyta > Magnoliopsida > Caryophyllales > Amaranthaceae > Chenopodium > Chenopodium quinoa. The sequence goes on from NW_018745000.1 coordinate 4,789,206, forward strand.
TTAAAATAGCATTATGAATTAAGTTATTCAGGAATAAAAAACCGAAAAATAAATAAAAAGAAAAAAAGAATAATCATGAATAAAAATGATGTATTAAGGGAATAAGAGCAGCGACCTTTGAAAAATCATTAAAACCACTGACCTGCTTATGTCATTTGCAGATTGACGTTGATCCATGAAGCCTAACAATAAGGGTATCTTCTTGCACGACAAAATAGAGCAAAAGAAATCAAGGGTTTGAAATCACATTAGATCTTTAACTAAATAAATAAATCAGAAACAACCATTAATTATTCTAATTGCTCTTACAACCAATAATGTTAAATAGTGAAGCAAACATAGTTTAATTTCAACCATCAATCATTCTAATTGCTCTAAACAATATCAGTTATAATCAAAGGAGAATTATAATTAAAAGTATTGTGTCCACTATAATTGTATGCTACATGAAAATACGTAAGGCGAAAGCTTGACAGAAAACCAATTTATGAATGGTTTGCCTGATGATCAAGAAACAATTAACAAGATGCTTATACACTTCTTTTCTAAACCCAAGGGCTAATGCTTTAGTTATCACAAAACCATGCCAGCAAAATTGCTCCGGAGGAATCTTCTGAACCGTTGAAGGACCTGAAATTAAAGTATATGGCATAATATTTAGTTCATATGAAGATTTGTAATTGAACATCAAGCAATAAATCCTGAGTTAGGTTTTTTCTTCCAGTAGACATGTAATAAAGTCTAGTCAGATTTTCTGTTCACTCCTTCCTTGTGATGTCAAAGCCAGAAAACCCAAATAGCAATTTACTCAAAATTAAACACTTATTACTCTCCAAACAACAACTCATTAATACAAAACACCTATTTTAAAACAAGTTATGATCTAGAGTAATAAAGTAAGTGTCTACATTTACTAAAAGTAATCTTTGCTCATACGCTTTAGAATAAAGCACATACAAGAATTCATTGAAAAAAATCACATGTATTAAAGTTCAGAATGCATAATTGGAATCAATTAGCATATTAATTTATTACAGTAGTCATAAAGCCCTGTTAAAACAATCACACACACACATAATATACAGTAGCAATCTAAAACAAGAAAGATATGACCCACAATCACTAACCAACCATTATTGTCATTAAATATCACCCATAGTTAATGCCATATATGAATTAGTATATTCACATTAAAATGGATTGCAGCAAAATAGAGTATATTAGTATCAAGCAAATAGGTGAAAGAAAAGGCATACTTGGAATTCAACATTGGACCACTACTAAAGTGATTGCACATGACTTAGCTTATTTTAGGAATGATCTAACAACACCTAGATTACTCCTGCAAAATAAGAGTAAAACACGAAAATTAGGACTGCCATTATATATTTCGAAAAATCAACTTAGTAAGCTTAGTCAATGTATAATCACCTAAATTACTCCTGCTAGCTTTAGGACAGCATAAGATACGACATTTTTAACAGAGTTTTCTGAATGTTGTAAAGTAGGAGCCACTGATACAACTTTCACTTTATCTGCAGACCGTGCACGTGAGAGAGCCACATATAACTGACCATGTGAAAAACACGAACGAGGGAGATATATTAACACTTGATCTAAAGTTTGTCCCTGTGACTTGTTTATAGTCATTGCAAAGCTGAGCTTGATAGGAAACTGGTTCCTCTGAAATTGGAAAGGATATTTCTGAGAACTTGATGGTCTGAGTTTAATTCTGGGTATAAATACATGTTCCCCTTGATACTGTCCGATAGAAATAACGCACTCAATTAAATTAGGGAAAAACTTTTTACATATAAGGCGCGTTCCATTGCATAAACCAGAAGATGGCAGAAGGTTTCTAAGCAATATTACTGGGCAGTTTTCTTTGAGCACAAGATTGTGAGGGCTCATTCCACCTGGACATAGTTTATTCAGGAATTCTGTACGATATACGCTGCCACTATCATCTAGGAAACTGTCATAGCTTGTATAAGATATGGCTTGTCCTGGGAATCTCTCAATCATGAACGAATTTATAGTATCTACATCGTCATTTATAGGTGTTAGAACAGCCCTTCTTGAAAAGATTTGAGGGTCCAGAGCACCTGAACCAAGTTCTGGAAAAGAAGATTCGAGTAACTCATCTATTGGATCAGCATCAGGCTGGAAAGTCTGCACTATCTGAGGTGGCAACTCAACAAAATCACTTTCCATGGTCTGCAGTTCACCGTTTCCCAGTGCAACTAAAAACTGAGAAAATGAAGGATCTTCCCTAGCTCTTAGATTTTCAGTTAACCTGAATCTCCGCAAATGCTGCCATATATAAGAACTCACTATACTTGCTTCCACTGCTTCTCTAATAGTCTTGTTAGGAACAACAGGCAACACTTGTCGAAAGTCTCCACCGAAGACAATTACCTTCCCACCAAATATCACATCACTATCACATATGTCTTGTAATAAAAGGTCTAGAGATTCTAGATTTTGCTTGTTTGCCATAGATGCTTCATCCCATATTATAAGAGATGTTTCTTTTATTAACGCTGCCAGGCTACTTTGCTTAGAAACACTGCAAGCTAATGAAGCATCACTGTCCAATGGAATTTTGAATCTTAAGTGTGCTGTTCTACCTGATGGAATATTTGCTGCAACTATTCCAGACGTAGCAGTAGGTAAAACAATCTTATTCATAAGGCGGATCTCAGCATATAATGCATTATATAAGAACGTTTTACCAGTTCCACCAGGACCATCTACGAAAAATGCCCCTGGTTTTCCTTCTACGATATGCTGCATAATACAAGTAAAAATTTCCTTTTGTGCCGTATTAAGCAAGCCACGACTTTCTATACAATTTTGAGGAATCGGAGCATCTAAAGCATCTTGAATGTCTTTTGTTCTATCAATCTGGTTATCAGTGTCTTCCATTAAAACAGCCAGACCACAAGCAGATAATGACTTGCCCATGGCCTCTAAATGCTGCTCTACTAATCTGACAGTTAATCTTTTAACTTTGTTTTCAACACCAGGGTATTGGCGTGCAAAATCTTCTGATAATGCAGAATAATATTTAAACCATAATTATTCAGGGTTACTCGGCTGACAAAATATAAGAACAGTTGCAAATAGTCGGCGTAAAGCCCGAGGGAGCTGAATTTCAGTTGCTTCTGCTAAACAAATTCTTGCAGTATCGTCCTCTTCCAAAATGCCAGCTCTTAGACATGCTTCTTTAAAAGTTGCACACACATAACCTTCAACTGTGCGCAAGTCTGTGAATGATTTTGGACTTTTGACATTCAGTAATAGAAGCCGAAGGTAAAAGCGTTCACCCTCCGAAGGAGCGACAAAAGCTAATCGCCCTATCATTAATTTTTTATTTTGCCGTTTGGACCATGATTTTGCTGAAGCATCCCACTTATAGTGTTCAGGAAATTCTACATATGAGTAACCAAGACCATTATCAGTAGCTGCATTCATACGGAAGAACTCAGTTAATTGAGTCCTACCATAAACACCGCTTGCAATACCAACATCCAGACGTTCATAAGGGCGTACACAAACTGTGTTCATGTCTGGAATATGAACTGAAAAAGGTAAGACTGGTGGATGCATCTCAAATAAATCAAATCCAAAAATTCTCCAAGCTGCCTCACATGGCGACACCCACCTCCCCGACTGAAACTGAGCAATTTCATCGTTACAATTTTTATCTTCAGCCAGAATATTGAAGGCCACTCGATCGTGTCCCTTGTAAACATACTTATATAAATATTTCACTACTTTAATAGTTGAACAAACTTCTACGTTCAAATGACAATCAAAGAGTGCTGTGAGATAGGGGTTATAAGGGACAACCCATCGGTTATCTAACTGAGCATTTTTGACTTTCAATTGTTCTCCAGTATCAGTTCTCTTATAGCAAGGATAGCCATCTTTATTTGTTGTTGTTTGTACGGGGAATTGTTTTGGATACCCATTTTTACAAGAAATAACATTATCCTTCTTTCTCATACAAGGACACTCTGGATTTAAGCGGCCACATGGTCCATGCATCATATGCCTTAACACAATTTTACGGAGCTCAGGCTGAGTAACAGGAGGTATTTCTGCACAGACATATTTATCATAATCAGCAGGACACTTCATCTTATGCTGTTGCTCTAGAATCAATAGGAAATGAGCATGTGGCAATCCTCTTTTCTGAAACTCTATGACATATATCATTGCTGCCACTTTACCAAATACTTCATCTTTTTTTATTTTGTTTTTCAGAGCAATCAACTTTGCTCGAAATATACGAGCAACTAATTCTGGCCGATCTTGTGCGGTCTCACCAGGCTCTAGCTCATCTTTTATCTCTGGCCAATTTGCATTGCAGGTCATAGTGACAAAGAGATCAGGTTTCCCGTATTTCTGCACAAGAGCCATTGCATTCAGATATCTCCTTTTCATATCACGAGGGCCTCCTATAAATGATGGTGGAAAAATGAACTTATGACCAATATTAGCTGCACTTGTCTGGCCACTCTCTACAGTGTCTAGAATCCCTTTATAAAGATCCGCTCTTATTGTATCCCGATTTTGCCGAAAAAAATCTAACCTTGTGTTTTCAACTTTGATATACATGTCTGTGATATACTGCAAAAATGCACGGCCTGCTCTTAACAGCATGTTTCCTGGTCTAATTTGAAGCTTATAACAATAGTACTCCCTTGCAGAGATATTCTTATCAGCTTTGGTATGTTTTCCAGAAGCTCCTACAAACATTAAAGTCTAGAGAAAATTCAAATTAAGCATACGATAAGGAAACACAAGTATAAAAACAGCTTTAAAAATAATACCATTATTCTTTTAAGAACTTACGAGCAGCTTCTGCATCTAGAAAATCTGCCGGAGTGTGTACTGCGCAGGACTGTATCGGATCAGGTTCAGTTGCCACTTGTCTGCCTCCACCATAAGAAGTTTTCTTTAAACCCTGATGCCAACCACATTCACCTCTTGGGAATAGCAAGGGATACTGCAAAGGATCATAACACCCATAAAAATGAGCAATCCGATGAGACTTTGAAGAATTTGTTGTTACAAGAACATGTGGCCATGAACTCTGACTTGACGAAACACTATCAGGCCAGATAACAGCAACTTCATCTGAAGTGGGAGCATTATATACTCTTTGATCTGGTACAGTGTTTGAATTTATTATAATGTTAGTACGCTCATCAACATTTACTTCTTTCAAAGAGCGGAAAAATCTTGCATATGGATTATCTTTAGTTACTTGCATTAATTTGTCAATAACATCTTGTCTTAATTCAGGAAAGCAGTCTGTTCTGTGTTTCAATTCATTTTGCCCATCATAGAAATAAAGTTGCAGATACTTTGGACCATTCTCATCTGGTATTAAGTCTGGTACAGAATGATATATTTGGCCATGAAATTTAAAGACATATATACCTTTGTATGTTTCTCTATTAGTTTTACCTCCAATTGAACTAAAAGCAAATAAGTTATTGTATAACCGTGCATATTTTCTAAAATGGAGAGCATCTTCATCTCTTGAAGTAAAAAGCCTCATTAATTCAGGGGGATATTCATTCTCAGCTATTTTAATATCACCATTACCACAACAAAAATGTAGAGTTTCAAACTCAAACTTCTTAGCTCCACACTTATCACAGTAAGTAGGTGGAGATAATTCTAGGGGATGCCTAGGTAATGGTTTTCCTATAGTTGCCGCAGGGGTTTCTGTAATAACATTAAAGGGTATTTGAGATAATTTGATTGTGCAACTATGTATGTGTGCAAAATAGATAAACTGAAATTACTACTAAACCTTACTTTTAGCTGCATCCCTTAGCTGTTTTGAACTTTGGCCATTTGTTGGTGTAGATCTGTGAGTTGAAGGCCTCTCTGTAGCATGACCAAAAAGAAATTAAACCAGATCTTATAAAAAAATACTATATATATATATATTCACTTTTGTAACTCAATGTAAGGCAAATGACCCACTTTCAAGTACAATATATTTCGAAGGTCTTGATTTAGGCTTTTTCGATCTTGGTTGTTCTGCTTGACTGTACAAAGAATAAAGAACCTATGAATTTAGTTCACCAAAATAATAATTTTATTATTTTAAATCATCTATTTTACCTAGTAGAATTATGAGTTGATACCAAAGCACTCATTCGCTTTGATTTTCGACCTTGAAATGATGGTCTCTTAAAATTAATAGGTGCATCAGCTATCATATAAACAATTAAAACAATAACTCAGCAACTTGAACATAAAATAAATATCATAAATGAACATAGCAATGCGCATATAAATAGAAAGACTTATCATAAGAATCATGCAAAATTTTCAGATATACCCATATTACTTTGCTGCAGGCCAAGTCATGTCAACCATTTGCATGCACATCTCAACAATTTGCACAAGTTATTAACGATCTCAGTTTATGTCATTAACTGTATAAAGAACATATATAGAAATACTCAGCAGGTGCAGTTAACAAGATGTTTTTTTAATAAAAAATAAGGTGCAACTTAAAAGGCTCTGCAATTTAAATCCTCACAAATTTGATCAATCTAATACACTAACTTGCATATCTCCTTCAACTCAAGCAAATGTTTACCTGTTCCAATATTTGTTCTGCGTAAACTTCTGTGATCTAAGCCTATAACAATAATTCCTGAATTTTACACTGATCTCGATTTGATATTGCAATATCCTCCTGTTTTACTGCCACAAAACAAAATAAATGAATTCTACTAATCTACTACATTATTTTGTACCTTAATAAGAGCATGTGCATATCATTAACAATACTTGCTTTGTATTATTTTATAAAGCCATTGAAGCTTGTCATTATCTCATCTTGTTACTTCCTTTAACTCTAATCCTACTTTAAAGATTTCCTTTTCTCCCTATTCCCTCACATGCTTATATACATACATAAACTAAGTTATACAATCGAAATTTGAATATCAGTATACATAAATAGTTACCATTCACTGCAAACAGAAAAGCTAATGCATAATTAAAACCCGTGTTTACATTTTCCATGTAGCTTCAAAAAGATAAAATACTGAACATATTTAACACCAAACATGAAAGAGCATTGTAAAATCAAGAAGACATACAATTAACAATAAAATTAATGAAAGAGCAATATTAAATTAAGAAGTCATGAGAACTACAATAAAAAGTTAATCCATTCATTACTCAAGATACACATTACATTATATTTCAATTACAGCCTTCAAGTCTGTTTTCTAATGAAAAATTTCAGCCATTACTACTCATAGACCTAGGCTCTAAGACAAAAGGAAAGATAATAAGCATATATCAATGCTAAATCTAAACACCTATATCCAGGCATACAACTTTCTACCCAAAATACTAATGTAAGTCTCCATATAGGCTAAACAAACTTTGCCCGCTTCCATACAGTCTCTAATTCAGGTATGCCAGAAACCAAAGGTTCAACAACTCTAACAGTAGAAGAAGATGCTGCATCTAATGCTATAACCGAACGTCTTTTAACTGGAGCAGCTGGAGGCAAACCAATCTCAAGGATCCGAAACCTCTCAGAAGTAGGAGTCAAGCATTCATCAGTAGCAAAGTTTTCCTCTCTGGCAGTCAAATGCTCCTTTAATTGGTAAAACCTTCTCTTTAGAGCACTGCAAGCAACATGCTTCTCCGAAATTGCACCATAATTAGCATCAATGATCTCTAGATTATACTTAGTCACCAAGTAATGAATAGTTCTTTTGGCAGCTTTTTGCCTCGCATCAGCTAACTCAGGACAAGCATCACTATATATGCATTCCATTTCACCTCCATTATGTGGGCAAGACACTGTTAGCCAGGACACAAAGCCCAAATTTTTAACCCAAATAGTCTCTAATGGACTCACCTTTGCTCCAGTCCTTGTAACAACAGCTCCTAAAAAGCCTACAAAGTCAATCGTCACATGAACAACATCACCAGATGGTTTTTTTGCCCAAAACCTTCTGTGCACCAGGCATCACTATCCCTTTTTCACTACATAACTCAACCACCTTATGCTTAAAAAGCTTACTGCATAGCTGATACATCCTTGCTCTATCGGATGTAAAATCATTCACCCGCACCCCAAACTGGTTCATCAGTTTCTGCACAGCTTTTTGAGCTGCTCTCTCTTGGGACTCCTCAACTGTGTTAGCTTCCCCACCGAAAAATACAAATTCAGACTTCCCACATTCAGTCCTAATACGAACACAAGCATTATTCCTATCCCTATCTATGAAACCATAAACCGGTTTAGGAAAATTTAAACAATCAATCAATTGACCTAAAAGAGGTCGAAATGGAATGGCAATTTTGCTTGACTGAATAGCCATAACCTGTAACCGGGGAAAAAAAAAAACATTTAACATATACATCCTCTAAACTTAAACTACAATCAAAGTGCAACAACTAAGGTAACATATGTAAGAAAACCAAGCCACCTTATAATATTCCAAGTTAAATCAATAATAATAAACTTACCACCAGTAGCTGCAATTAATTTTACCAGCACAACCAGCTCCAAGTGCATACACCTACAATTATTCTTTTTTTTCCCTTTTTTTTATCCAAAAAAAAAGAAAGAAGAAAAACAAAAAACACAAGGGCAAAAAAAATTAAGCTATGTAACCAAATTGAATGCTTCAAAAATAATACAAATGCATAAACAACTAATTTCTAGTAATTGTTCTATTTTACTTTCCTATAAAAAATATATAACTGTAAATTCAAATAATTGTACATCAATGTATGTCCAGGAAATTATGGTGCATAAAAAGTTCAAGATTCATTAAGTCAATATCCAATGTTGTCTGTACAAATGAGATCCATAAGGAATTAAACCCATGATATTATATTTTTATCAAAATCTAATTAACCAATTACCCCAACAAAGTTTCACATACAAACCTTTTCTTTCAGACAGAAGATAAAGAAGAAGCAAGTCAGAAAATTGAAACAAACCAAACATGCAGAACACATATATAATAAAGAATAAAGCAAAGGACATATCCCATATATTTTATTAGCCAAAAAACCAAGACCATATAAATTGTTCTAGTACATCATAAAAAAAATATCTTCTCCACAAAAATTATTAAATAATACACTGCAACCAAAAAAGACATCTGAAATATACTCTAGTTTATTTTTATCATTATTATAGCTTAAAAAAAAAGGGTATTTTTATCTCTTCAGAAAAAATGGAACTTAGTACACACTAAAACCCCTCTATAAATTTTTAAATTCACATAGGTACACATTACAGCACCAAACCCTCCAAAAGCAATTTCCCCTATCAATAGTTTCTGAAGCTAAGTTTATATTTAAATAATAAACTAATAAAACAAATTTACAAGACACATCACTGTATTTCGTTCATAATCTCTTTATAAAATCCTTAAACAAAATTTATATGAGAAATTAATTTTTATTACACAATGCTAATTCTAATTTTTTTTAAATTAGCTAACTCATGTTTTTAATCAAAATGAGATACTACAGGTAAATTGAAATGGTACTAATGCTTTAATTAGATTTGCTTAAAAACACTGCTCATGTCTTTATGAATTGATATTTTGATTTTGATTTAACAAATTTCCTACTGACAAATACTCAAGAGGAGAATACCTCATAGCTCAAAACAACCAGATCCAAAAAATACCACCACCAAGTCCTTCAAATTGGGCATATACACCACCATCAGCTCCGCGAATTCGCGCAACAACACCACCATTAACTCCTCGAAATCACGCAACTACACCACCACCAACTCCTTGAAATTCCGCCATTGACACAGCCGCTGCAACACCCACACACATTAAAAAAGCAACAATTAATTTACTAAGAAAAAAAAGGAAAAACGAAAAGGAAGAAAGACTTAGCTAATGGGAAAAGAAAGCAGGAAAGAAAGAAAAAGAGTAAGCTGCAGAACACCGACAAAGAAAGAGGAATTGCCACGCGTCAGCCCACTGAGACAACATGCAATGTCAAAGCAAAAAGACCGAAATAGCCCGGTCAACTTGGTCAACCAGAGAAGGGTGCTAAGGGGCAGGGAGGGCAAAACCGTCAATTCTCTGTTCATAAGGAACAGTAAAATTGCTACAGTCTTGGTGCTTGGGGCTTTTATAAGGGTTATAGATTGTTGGATTGAAATAAATTTGGTGAAATATAATTTTTTTTATACTACCTCCGTTTCATAAAATCTGCAACAAACTAGGATTTACGTTTCCCAAGACAAAATTTGATAAATGTAGTTTAACAAAAGTAAGGGTAGGTTATTAAGGGTTAATAAAAAAAGTGGGATAATTTGATTAAGCCACCCACCAACAACAAAAACCTCTGCTCCCACCAAGCCACCCACCAAACTGCCCACCTTAGCACCGCTAACACCCACATTCTCCACCAGTAACATCACCTTTGAGGCTTTGACACATCCGACCACCCTACCGCCACCAACACAACCACCGCAGGACCACCTTCAACACATTCGACCACCCTCTCACCACCACAAGATCCGAACCATGCCCAAAACCCACCCTACCCAACTCACAACCACCAAAAACCCACCGTGTAACACAACTCCTCACGCACCACCACAAGATCCGAAAACACCAAAACTCCCCCCACGTTCTCACGCACCACCACCAAGATCCGAAAAAACCCCACCCCACCCCACCTAAGTCGCAACCACCAAAAACCCCAACCCACCTAATTACCCCATCACCATTATCACTTAGGTCTGAATTTGAAGGAGGACCGACGACTTAGATAAGGGAAGCAAGTTGATCCGAAACCCCATCACAATTTTCGATTAGATCTGAATTTCAAGGAGGACCGACGACTTTGATAAGGGAAGCAAGAAGCCGACGACTTTGATCTGAATTTTCGATTAGCTCGTGCCAGCGAGTGTCGCGAGTAAGGGGCGGCGACTGTCACGAGGTGGCGCTGATCTGACTGGTGGTTGAGACTCTTGAGAGGGATGAGAGAGAAAAGTGTGTTTCTGGTGGTTGAGAGGGTGGAGAGAGAAAAGTTGGTGATGTTGGTGGTGGATGTGGGCTATGAGGGAGGAGAGAGAATATGGGTTAGGGTTTAATTATGAATAAATTAATTTAGGTTAATAAGTTAATAGGTGGTTTATTGAAGTTAAGTAAGGATATGTTGGTAAATTTAAACAAAAAATTTTACTATATTAGGGAAGTTTTTTTTTGTTGCACATAATGTGTAGTTTCCCTTTTAGGAAATTGTTGCAGATTTTATGAAACGGAGGTAGTATAATTTTTGGATTGAAATAAGTGATCAATTATTGATGGTGACTCATAAGTTCGAAAATCCTGGATCCGCCACTGAATTCGTTTATGATCTTACTCCTTCAACTAACACCACACTATTGCACATTTTTTATACACTTTCCCTTCCATTAGTTACTTTTTTTTCTTACTTTTTTTCTTTTTTTTTTCTTACACTAACACAGTCACACATGTCTTTACATATCATATACATCTTCTATATAAACTCACTTTTTCAGTTATTTATAGAAACAACAATAAATCTTGTACTAGAGAAACTTACATTAATTTTGTTGTAAGACGATTAATTTAAAAGTAATTTTAACAATTATTTATGATAACTTTAATCCCTTTAATTGATAATTGTATTTTAATATGTATTTCCTTATGGATACATGTTATTAAGAATAATATGATTAATTTAATACGTTAAGGATATAAAATTTATGTTAGAAAAATAATAAGTTTTGTAGTATAAGGGTAATTTCAATCTATTTAAAAGTCCGCTTAATCAATAATTTTTGTGGAGACAAAAGATTTGTTATGGTAAACTAGTTGAACTTTTGAAAGCAGAGCTAGGGAGTATATACTTCTTTAAATCTTTTGTTTAGCTTCTTTCTTTCCATTTCACCTAAAATTGTTGCCTTATTTTATTTATTTATTATTTTTTTGAAAAAGATATATGACTAGACTAGTAGAAAAAGCCTTTGGTATGGACGTATGGTTGGGTGTGCTTTCAAAGTTGACTCGTCGTACAGAACTACATCGTACATACTATACGTGCTCTCAATTACTCCGTAGTTATGAAATCATTCTCATACTTAGCATAATTAAAGCTTGCCCAATTTTAATTTTAATTTTTTTTTTTTTTTTTTTTTTTTGAAGGAGTGCCAAATTTTGACTGATCATGTATATTTGGGTTTTCTACATGGTACCCTTAAATTATTGCATTTTTTATGTTGTGCCCTTTTGAATCCTAACTTCTACACGATTCCACAAATTTTATGTATTGTTTTATATATGTCCTTCATTAGCTATTTTGTTAACAGTGATTGACTTGTGGTTAAGTTACCTACTTTAATTTAGTTAATTACTACTTAAATTTAAAGAACATAAAATACAAAATTAAAACCCTGTTCTAATCAAACTCGTCACATTCCATCTCTCACGCACCCTTATTTTATTGAGAAAGGTTATCTTAATTCCCAATTGTTACAAACCCTAAGATTTTTGCTCAAAAACTCAAAGCTAATAAGGATCGATTAAAATATACAATAACATATCCATAATTCTTCATTGTTTTTTTTTTTCGAACAGAATTATGGTGTTCTTCGTTCAGAAAGGTATGATTGAACAACATTTTTCATCCTAAATTGTTAATTAATTTCTTGTTATTTTATGTGTACAATAATTAAAAATGAATACATTAACTAAAAGAGTTGGTAAATTTCATACTAGTAGTTCGTTGTTGGGTTGATTGTCCAATTAATCAATCTACTGTATATTTTGATGCTATGCCATGCCATGCGATCTAATGATTTTACTTCCATAACGAAATAACCAGCAAAATAATGATGAATTGTTATTCATCCCCTTCTTAAAATTGTCATTGTAGAAGACACCTTCAATTTTGAATGTATTGGTATCTTGCAATTACATTTGACTCGGAGAATGATGATACGGTGAATTGGGCTGAATTGGAGGGGTTTACGGGGGAGAGATTTCTGGTTTTAACGGGGAAGGTTGCGGGTTAGAAATTGGTTGAGGTTGTTTGCTAATTCGTTATTGTAAAATTCGGATTTCAATTCAGCTTCTTTGGATAAGAAGGAATTGAATGGAGGGAAAGGAAGGGGGATGAAATCCATTGTTTGGTTATCAAATTAAGGGGGTGAGGGAAATGGAGGGGAGGGAAATGAAGGGAAAATTTTGTTTAATTGTTAAAGTATAAAATCCTTCCAAATTTAAAAAGATTTGGAAGGAAAACAATAGATTAACATTCAACTGGAATACTTTATTGAATCTCCTCCTCTATTATTTTCTCTCTACTCCTCCATACTGTTCTCACAATTTTTTCCCCAAATTTCTAAGGTTTTTGACATTCCTTTTTTTTTTTGAAGCCAAGTCGGGAAATATTATTAAAGATCAAGATCCGCCAAAGTTTGAAAGCTTTGAGGGGATAAGCTCATACATATACGTTCATTAGCACTACCCGAATCCCATCTAGCGGCAATAGTGAGCCACTGTATTTCCTGCCCTTCTAATGTGATTAAAAGAAAAATAAGAAAAATAACTTGACATTCTATGAATATCATCATATAGGAGAAAGATGGTGGTTGCACCCTCCTGCATGCATTTTATAGCTCTGACAACGTTAATGGCATTCCCTTCAAGAACCACCCTCTCATATCCCATCTGTTTTGGGAGGTCAATCCCATATCGAGCAGCAGCAGCTTCTGCAAGCTCAACAGACCACACACACCTCGTATTTTTTATAGCAACAAGCAGCGGAGAGCCATGCTCATTACGTATCACAACCCCAAGCCTTACCTCAGCATTTGTGGGAACATGAGCATCAAAATTCACCTTCACACACCCACTGCTAGGGGAACTCCAGTTTGCAGACGAAGGGACAACAGCTGTAGCAACACACCCACCAAATTTTGCATTATAAATGCCATACTCTTCACCCATACGCACATAGCCTGCTGCCAAGCTAACGTTGTACAGATTATTTGCATCCTCAAAAATCACCTTATTCCTACAAGACCATGCAGCCCACACTAAGCAAGAGAATATTAATAGTTGTTTTTTGTCTAATTTTCCAGCCACCCACAGAAGTAGCTCCCTGAAAGAGCTCTTTTGAGCATCATTTATCAAATCTCTGAAGTCACTGTACCGCCAGATAGAAGAGGCGTGGCTGCAGTAGAATAGAGAGTGTATAATAGTCTCTCTGTTATCCCCGCACACAGGACATGTATGTGAATTGCGGATGTGCCTCGAGAACTGAACATCCATGACTCCTAGTGAGTTTTTGCACGACCTCCATAAGAAGTGGCATAATTTTGGTGGACCATTCAACCCCCATACTACTCTCCATGTATCATTTCCATCCATGCCATAGTATAGGTTCCAGGCATTCGTACATCCCAGTCTTCCTAGCCAGTAGGCAGAGCGTACAGTGAATAGTCCATATGATGTTAGCCACCAAAATCTCCTATCACACACAGCAACAGTAGGGAGTGGGATATTCAATACTTTACTGCAATCCTCCATGTCAAAGTTTGCTTCAACCACCTCAACATTCCATGACATAGCAACAAAATCAATCAGATCACTCACTAGCAAGTTAGGGTTAGAATTTGCCAATGGTATGGGAACAAAATGGGCTATGTCTCTAGGCAGCCATGCATCTTCCCAAGCTTTGATCGAGCTTCCGTTGCCTACCCTCCACTAAAGTCCCTCAAGAAGCAAGGACTTTGCTCCCCATATGCCTCTCTAAGAGTAGCTCGGGTCAAAACCTCTAACAACCCCACAAAAAACAGAATTTTTGTAGTACTTAGCTTTCAAAATCTGCTGCAGCAAAGTGTTGCCCCTATTACAAAGGCGCCACCCTTGTTTCGCAAGCAAAGCCTGGTTGAAACATTTCAATTCACAAAACCCCATTCCACCTATAGATTTTGGCAGACAAAGAAGTTCCCATCAGTGCCAGTGGATTTTTCTTTCTGAACCTCTAGAACCCGACCAAAACCGAGCTAAAATTTCTTGTATTTCATCAAATAAACCTTCCAGGATAAAAAAAAAACTACTCATCATATATGTGGGAATCGCTTGCGCAACGGCTTTGATGAGCACCTCTTTCCTGGGGCGAGATAGCAATTTTTCCTTCCACCTGTTAACTTCTTCCATACGTGCTCCTTTAGACAAGTAAAAACAACTTTTTTTTACCTCCCAATCAATGTAGGGAGGCCTAAATATTTCTCATGCCTATCCACTTCCAGAACACCAAGAGTTTTAATAATATCCTTTCTTCTCTCTGAATCAACACATTTGCTAAAAGCCACCTCAAGTTTTGCTTAAATTGACTTTCTGACCGGAAGCTCTTCATAGGTACTGATTATATCAGCAATTTTAGAGCATTCTTGCAAATTCGCTCTAGCAAATAAAATGCTATCATCCGCAAAGAAAAGGTGTGAAATTCTTGGAGCACCTCTACAAACCCGGACCTCGTGAATTATTTTCTCGTTTGTTACCTTAGTAATTAGGCTATAGAAAGCCTTTGCGTAAATCAGAAACAAGTATGGTGAAATAGGATCACCCTGCTAGAGTCCACGAGAAGGTATCAATGAGCCCCAAATTGCACCATTATACTTAAAAGAGATAGAGACACTAGATAGACATCTCATAATTCTTTCCACCCATGCTACTCGGAATCCCATCTGTAACATCACCTTCTCTATTAAAACTCACTCAACTCTATCATATGCCTTGCTCATGTCCACATTGCCATCTCTACCTTCCCCACCCCTCTTCATTGAATGAAAGTTTTCAAAAGCAATGAGAGAATTATCTGTTATCAACCTTTTTCGGAAAAAAGCACTCTGATTTTCTGAAATAATAGAATTCAGAAAAGGTTTTAATTTATTTGCAAGTATTTTAGATATAATCTTATAGAGCACATTGCACAAACTAATAGTCCTAAACACATTCATACATTAAGGTGAATCACATTTTGCAATCAAAACAATGCAAGTACGATTTACCTTTGAAATATCAATTTCCCACGTTAAGGTGAATCACATTTTGGAATCAAAACAATGCAAGTAAGATTTACCTATGAAAGATCAATTTCCCCACGCCACTAGCTGATAGATCATATTTATATAGTTTTATTTAGGCACGTTTTTGCTATAGTTAGAGCTTTTTCATAGTCTTCTTAGTCGTTTTTAGAGTATGTCTGCATAAGTTATTATATGTTGCTCTATTGCGCTCTGTTTGTGTTTTTCTTAATGTTCCAGGTGATTTCACAGTCATTTGGAAGCTTTATTTCGAAGTGTTTAGAGATGATTCGGATGATATTTGAATGGAAATCGATGGATCGAGTTCATCGATCGAGGGATTTATGCTCGTGGATGTTGGCTTTAAGGATTTTGTGCATGGAAAATGAAAATAGCATCCACGGGAGTCACCATGGACCTTGCGGAAGTGAAGTTGAGTTAGAAACGGGGAAAAACAAAGGTTTGCAAGGTATCAAAAATGACCTTTGCTCACTCTTTTGATCATATCTTGAGTTCTACAAATCGGATTGATGCGATTCAAGTTGCGTTGGAAACTAGACTTGAAGAGCTTGGTCACACGCCCCGAAAAGATTCCTAGAACAGAAGTTATGGGAATTTGAATCTAGCAGATGAAATCAGCCAACCGCAGGGCTGGCTACGCCTCTGTCCCGCGCCCCCTCGAGGCTGCTGCCGCCACTGCCAGGGCGCGGGAACCACCCTGTGGCCGCGGGTCTGGTCGAGTGGTTGAGCAGCGTTTTGAAGCCACGAGCGACCTTAAGTCTTCACTTCTTTTCACGTCATCGGTCTACCAACTTTATTTGTTGCCATATCATCATCTACCATCCAATAATATTGTAGCTTATGCATTTATTTATTTATTTTTATTTTAATTAGCTTAGAATTAGATTTGAATATAAATACTTGAGGGATTTTATTTTCCTCTCTTATGCTTTATTTTTCTAGATTTAACGCTTCTTAGTTTTCTTTCTCTCGATTGTTGAACCCTAGCTTTTCATTCTTCATTAATTCAATCATCAAGGTATTTCAATTATTCTTTTCGTTCTTTATTTATTTTATTAATTATGAATTCAAGTTTATTTATCTCTTTTGTTTTGTTTATTTCAATTATGAGTGAGTAGTCGGTTTCTAGGGTTAAGTGAGGGAAGCCATGTTTATACCATGATTATTTGTGCTTATTTATTTATAAATTTATGAATTAGGGTTTGAATAATTCCAATTGATTTGTGCTTTATTGTTTGATTCATGTAATTAGCCAATATCATGAGTTAATTATTTAGCTAATAAAAATTAGAATTGAAAGATCATATTTTTAGAGGCTTAATTACAATTGGCGAATTTGATTATGTTAGTGACCGAACTACATATGTTAATTCGTAAGCGTTAATTCCCGACCGTAGGATTAACAAGTGCTTTAATTATTCGACCTAGTTTATTTATTAATGGATTGTTTGCATTTCTTGGATTGGTATAAGCATGGTGGACCGAACGTATGCCCTAGACTTTAATTTGTCTGAGAACAACCTTATTTTCATTATTGTCATTCTTTAGTTAATTAATCATCGAATCATTATTTGTTTATAGAAATAGTTCATATAATTGGGCAAAAACTAATAGAACTTGTCTCCTTGTGGGATTCGACCCGTATTTTCTAAATCTCTGCTAACCTTAGACACTGTGCACTTGCGGTATAACTTTTTATTCATCAAGTTTTTGGCGCCTTTGCCGGGGAGACGACTAGATTCTATTAGTTTTAGTTTGATTGTTTGAACTGTTTTTATTGTCCCATTGGAACTTCTAGTTTCAATTGGGACATTCTCATTGCTTTCTTTTCTTTTTGTTTATGCCCAGGTCAAAACGAACAGGTGATTTGATCCCTACGGATCCGGACTTGGACAAGACCCTTAGGCAACTCAAAAAACAAGGGAAAGGGAAGCAGAAAAAGACCTACTCACAGAAGAGCTCTACAACACAGTCTGACACACGCAAAGAGATGACTGATAATAGGTCACTTAATTCTTACGGAGTACCATCCCAATATAGCATTCCAACGGGTCTTAAAATGCCAGCAATCACTGCAGAGAACTTCGAAATCAAACCCGCATTGCTCAGTATGGTCCAACAAAATCAATTTAGTGGCCATCCTACTGACGAGTCGATTAATCACTTGCAGCGCTTTCAACAATTATGCTCCACTGTTCATCACAAAGGAGTCACTCAAGATCAATTGAAGGTGATGTTGTTCAGATTTTCCCTTCGCGATAGAGCTTAAAAGTGGTTGAACACTGTCGAGGTGACGGAGTGGAGCAAGATTTCTCAAGCATTCCTCAAAGAATATTTTCCCCCTGAAAAAACTGAAAAGATTCGACATCAAATATTAACATTTTCTCAAGAGTCGGGGGAATCTCTTAGGGAAGCATGGGATAGATTCTTAGATCTTCAACAATCATGCCCGCATCACAATTTTGAGAAGTGGAATCTTGTTCGTATTTTCCATAACGGACTAGAACCCGAGACTAAATGTATTGTTGATTCTGCCGCAAGTGTTGTTTTCCTTGACAAGACAATCGAGGAAGGGTATGATTTTCTTGCAAATCTTGCAGCCAACCACTTCTCATCTCCAAGAACGCGACCAAAGAAAGGGAAGATGGAATTTGAAGCCTATTCACTCATGACATCTCAAATGGCTCAATTAACTACAAAGATTGAAGCATTGCAGGCTGCTCAAGAATCTTCTCTTTTATCTGTTAATGCTATATCTTCTCAACCTTTGCAAACTAATTTTTTTTGTGAATTGTGTGGTATACAGGGTCATTTTGGATATCAATGTGCTCAGAATTCTCAAGACACCAATCAGATGGAGTAAGTGAATGCCTTTCAACAAAGGCAACCAAATGATCCATATTCTAACACATTTAATCTAGGTTGGAGGAATCATCCCTACCTTTCATACAAAAGCAATAATGTTCAAAATCCTCAACCTCAGCAATAATGGGCTCAACCTCAGCAACAGTGGTCACAGCCTTAGAACCCTCAACCTCAGCAATATGTTGCAAGGCCTCCACAACATCAACAAGGGACCTTTCATCATCCTCCTCCGGGTTTCAATAGACCACCTCAACAACCTACTCATGGAAATGCTAGCACTCACGAGCCTACTATGTCTGACCTCATGAGAATGATGACATCCATGAAGCAAAACACTGAAGATAGCATTAAGGAGTTGAAAAATACGACAAAGCATTTGGAGAACCAAATCGCGCAAGTCGTAGGTAGCAATATCCAAAGGCAACCTGGCCACTTACCAGGACAGCCTATCCCTAAGGAGACGCCAATGCTATCACTACTCGTAGTGGTGTTAGCTATGAAGGGCCCCAAATGCCTATTGATGATGCAAATCTTGAGAAGGAAAATAGTAAGGTTGCAGAGAAGGCCTTGGATGATGTTCCCACCTCAAAAGATGGGAAAGCTAAAGCAAGTGATGCTGAGAAAGAGAAAAAGAAAGGTTCCGAGCCTCCACCTGTCGAGCCAAAGCTACCATTCCCACATCGGATGCAAAAGAACAAGGTCGATCAACAATTTGGTAAGTTCTTGAGTATGGTCAAGAACCTTGAGGTAACTATTTCTTTTAATGATTTTGTCTCTCAAGTTCCAATGTATGCAAAGTTTTTAAAGGAAATTATTACTAAGAATAAAGACTTTGGTGGTGTAGAAACAGTCGCTCTAGCTGCAGAGTGTAGTGCTATATTGAAAAATAAATCCCCACCTAAGCTTAAGGACCCTGGTAGTTTTTCCATCCCATGTCATGTAGGTGCATTATTCATTGATAAAGCTTTATGTGACTTAGGTGCTAGTGTGTCTGTTATGCCTCTTTCTGTTTGTAACAGGTTGAATATGGGAGCTTTAAAATGCACACGGATCACTTTGCAAATGGCGGATCGTTCTATAAAATACCCTTTAGGTGTTTTGGAGGATGTCCCCGTTCGGGTTGGGAAATTTTTCATTCCTGTTGACTTTGTAGTTTTGGATATGGAGGAGGATAGTAATATCCCGATCATTTTAGGTAGACCTTTCTTGTGTACTGCAGGTGCTGTTATTGATGTCAAGTCTGGATCCCTTACTTTGTCTGTTGGTGATGATACAGTGACTTTTAATCTAACCAATGCGATGAAGTCTCCTATACTTGAGAATACTTGTTGCAGGATTGATGTGCTTGATGAGATTGTGAGAGATGATACGCCTCGTGAGTTAGCTAATGATCCATTAGAAGCTGTTCTCGCCCTGGAGGTCTCTGAAGGAAAAGGAGATGCAGAGATTGACTCCTTGATTCGTGACTTGGATGCCCCTAACACTGAGGGGTTTGAGGTAATGGAAACTATTTGTTCTACTTCTGAGTCACAGGTAAAAAAGGTAGAGTTAAAACCTTTGCCTTCTCATCTTAAATATGCATTTCTTGATGATAATGAGGAATGCCCTATAATTGTTAGTGCTAAACTCGATGATAGCCAACTTTCTAAGCTTTTGACTGTGCTTCGCGTGCATAAAAAGGCAATCGGGTATAGCATTGATGATCTTACAGGGATAAGTCCTAATTTTTGTATGCATAGAATCAATCTGGAAGAGAATCATCGCCCTTGCATCCAACCACAACGTCGATTGAATCCTAATATGCAAGAGGTGGTGAAGAAAGAGGTAATGAAACTTCTTGACGCGGGCATCATCTACCCCATCTCAGATTCTAAGTGGGTGAGCCCGGTACAAGTCGTTCCTAAGAAAGGGGGGACAACTGTTGTTAAAAATGATAAGAATGAACTAATTCCTACTCGTGTTGTCACAGGTTGGCGTATGTGTATCGATTATCGCAGGTTGAATACAGCCACCTTGAAAGATCACTTCCCCTTACCTTTTATAAATCAAATGATTGAAAGATTAGAAAAACATAGTTTTTTCTGTTATTTGGATGGATATTCAGGTCTCTTTCAGATTCCCATTCATCCGGAAGATCAAGAGAAGACAACGTTCACATGCCCCTATGGTACATTTGCTTATCGTAGAATGCCATTTGGGTTGTGTAACGCCCCTGCGACGTTTCAAAGGTGTATGATGGCCATTTTCTCTGATTTCATTGAGAACATCATGGAGGTATTTATGGATGATTTCAGTGTTTATGGTTCTGACTCTGATATGTGCTTGCATAATCTTCTAAGGTGCTTAAACGTTGTACAGATGTCAATTTGGTCTTGAATTGGGAAAAGTGCCACTTCATGGTCAATGAAGGAGTGGTACTTGGTCATCTTTTTTCTGATTGTGGAATCCAAGTTGACAAAGCAAAAATTGAGGTGATTGAGAAACTTCCCCCTCCCGTGAATGTCAAGGGAGTGAGAAGTTTTCTTGGTCATGCAGGGTTTTATCGCCGATTTATAAAAGATTTTTCGAAAATAGCGAAACCCTCACTCAATTATTGTTTAAGGATGCCACATTTGAGTTTACTGATGCTTGTATGGAGTCTTTTAACAGGATTAAGGAGGCATTGATAACTGCTCCTATCATACAACCTCTGGATTGGGATTTGCCATTCGAGATAATGTGTGATGCGAGTGACTATGATGTGGGAGTCGTGCTTGGACAACGAAAGAACAAGGTTTTGCATGCCATTTACTATGCTAGTAAAACCTTGGATGAGGCGTCATACTCTGTTTTGTTTATTTTATCCTTTTGGCTGATTTTCTCTATAAATAACGTATTAAAAACTCCGTTTTCATCCACCAATTCTCACGAGTTCTCATCAACAATCAGTTTTAATTAACATTCACCTACAATTAGTTTTCATTAGCAATCATTAATTCATTCATCTCTTCATCTTTCTTTCTCTTTTTCTAAACCTTGCTTTTTAAATACAAAATTCCGCATTCGCAAGATCTAGAAACACCTAGCCATATTCAAAGTTGCCTTCGCCCTAGACGTGAAATTAAAGGTTTAATTTATAAGGGTTTGGTCCCAAATCTCTATTTCAATTATTTAATTTATTTGTTTGTTTATTGTTTTCCTTGAAGTTACTAACGTGTGTATTTTGTTATTAGAAAGAGGTACGAGGCATCAAAGTAAGTACTTCAATTGATTAATTGATGTTATGATGTAGAATTCATGTTTATATTGTTATTATGATATTCCTAGTACCATGTCTAGGGTAATTTTAATATTAAATATGATTGTTACGATGCTTCCTATGTTCTTTCTAATATTTATGATTGTTAGTATCATGTTAGAGTTAAAGATTTGATCTTTATTGCTTAGTGACATGCTAGGATTTGCTATTAATCTTGTTAGTATCATGCCTATGATCTTGCTATTTTTATTATGCTTTAACATGATTTATGATTATTTTTATAATTGTTTTGATTATGATTATAATTTTATAATTATTATTATTTTTATGATGATTATTTTATTTATGATTATTATTTTTATTATTATTATGTTGCTTGATGCTTATTTATTTTTATTGCTTGATCACACTTTATTGCATATTTAAAGGGAATTTGGTACTTGTAATCACGCTTAATAAGATAATTAATAATCTTGTTAGGGTTAATTATGATTATAATTTCAAGTGATCGCCAATAATAGTTTATTTGTGCATTAAAATTTAACCAACATAGATAAACAGATTTAGGTTAAACCTAATGATTGCATGTTAGTCAGAAAGCGCACATGAATACGATCAGAATAAAGTAAAGGCCTATTATTAGGGCAGGTTCAATCTCTTTTAGGTTGGATTTGTACCTTCATCCCCGAACCCTATTTGGTTCAAGACCTTATGAATTTAACGATCTCTTGGATCGTTAAGGGGTGTAACCTTCACCTCGTGAACGGTTTACAAGTTCCTAAAAAACTTGTTGGCGACTCTTTTGCTCTATCTTCTTTCCCTTTGGACGCCACCGTACTTTAGTGTATGATCACAGTGGGGTCCAAGCTAGGGGATTAACGCTTGAAATATTCCCTACAACCATGCCGCTCTAAAGTATCTCCTAGCAAAGAAAGAGGCTAAACCGAGGCTCATTCGATGGATTTTGCTCCTTCAAGAGTTCGATTTAGAGATTCGAGATAAAAAGGGTGCCGAGAACGTTGTTGCGGATCACCTTTCTCGATTGAGATTTCAGTCTACTTCAGATAGCCCTATAAATGACTCTTTCCCTGATGATCATTTATTCTCTGTTTCTTCTGTATCTACATGGTATGCTGACTATGCTAATTTTTGTGTAGGCGGTTCACATCCTCCGGATTTGACTTACCAACAACGTAAGAAGTTCTACCATGATGCTAAGCGGTACTTTTGGGATGATCCTCACTTGTATCGTAAGTGTTCTGACGGGATAGATGTTTCGGAGATGTGTAGCAGATTGGGATACTCATGGTGTCCTTCATCATTGCCATAATCTACCTTCTAGTGGGCATCTTGGTTCTACTGCAACTGCCTACCGAGTGCTTCAATGTGGTTTCTATTGGCCCTCATTATTCAAGGATGCTCGTGCCTTTTGTAATGCATGTGATGAGTGTCAAAGAACGGGAAATATATCGAAGAGGCAAGAGATGCCACAAAATGGGATTCTTGAGGTCGAGCCTTTTGATGTCTGGGGCATTGATTTTATGGGACCATTTCCCTCTTCTTGTGGGAATCGATACATTTTGGTTGCCGTCGACTATGTCACCAAGTGGGTCGAAGCTATTGCGTCGCCTACTAATGATTCAAAAGTCGTTATCAAGCTATTTAAAAAGATCATCTTTCTGCGCTTCGGAGTAAAAAGAGTTGTTATTAGTGACGGTGGTTCTCATTTCCATCAACGAACTTTCAAGGCTCTTCTTAAGAAACATGGAGTTACTCACAAGGTTGGCTTGTCCTATCATCCTCAAACGAGCGGCCAAGTTGAGGTATCTAATCGGAAAATCAAAAGAATCCTTGAAAAGGTTGTCAACAAGTCCCGGAAAGATTGGTCATTGAAGTTGGATGATACATTGTGGGCATTGCGAACGGCTTACAAGACTCCGTTAGGGACAACTCCATATCGGTTGGTGTATGGCAAAGCTTGTCATTTACCGGTCGAAATAAAATATCTTTCACAATGGGCCGTCAAGGAGATTAATTTAGATCTAGAAAAGGCCGGTGAAGCGAGACTTCTTCAATTGAACGAGCTAGATGAGATACGGCTTGATGCTTATGAG
Organism: Chenopodium quinoa; assembly: GCF_001683475.1. Taxonomy (NCBI): domain Eukaryota; kingdom Viridiplantae; phylum Streptophyta; class Magnoliopsida; order Caryophyllales; family Amaranthaceae; genus Chenopodium; species Chenopodium quinoa. The sequence goes on from NW_018745000.1 coordinate 4,813,555, forward strand.
AACCATAGGCTCTACAAAGACCAAACGAAGAAGTTTCATGATAAGATGATCCAGAAACGAGAATTCAAGGTTGGCGACAAGGTCCTGCTTTATAACTAGAGACTTCGGCTCATTCCTGGAAAGCTTAAGTCTAGATGGTCCGGGCCTTTCATAGTTACTGATGTCAAAGCACATGGAGCCATTGAGGTTGCTAGCGAAAACGGCACGAAATTCAAGGGAAATGGACAACGTTTGAAGCTATATATTGAGGGTGCTTTTATCAGAAAATTGGAGACGATTTATCTCTCCGATCCACCAATTGATGCTTGAAATAGAGGTAAGAAGTCAAGTTCACGACTTTAAAAGAGCACTTATCGGGAGGTAACCTGATTTCTTATTTCTTTTATTTATTTTTAGTTTTCTTATAATTTTAGTTTTTTTTATTATTTTTTTTATTTTTTCTTCTTCACAAACATCTTAGTTTATTATTATTTTATAATTTTAGTTATTAGTTTTAGTTTTCTTATTTAGTTTTTTAGTTTTCTTTGATTCACTAACATTTTTTTTCTTTGTTTTTTTTAGTGAAGGCCTTAAGAACAAAAAAAAAAAAAAAACTGCAGCAGTAAAAAAACCCGTAGCCCCACCCGCAGCCCACCCCGCGCCCATGTCCCGCGCCCCCCACCCCCCTCTGCAGCCACTGCCAGCCCGCAGGCCAGCCTGCGGCCGCGGGTTTTGGCGAACCCACCCGGCAAAAAAAAAAAAAAAAAAAATCAGAAAACCAAAACTGAAAAAAAATAAATAAAAAAAAGAGAAGAGAGAAGAACGTAATACATTCCCCTTCTCTTTCTCTCCTCTCCCTCGCCACCTCCACCACAACCGCACCCACCACCGTCGCCCCACCCCACTGGCGACCAGCACCCACCAAACCTCCACCCTCTTATCACCATCTATCACCATATTCCTTCTCTTCCTTTTGAATTTCATAAACCATAACTTTTCCAATTGATTTAGGGCTTTTGAAATTCCAAGTTTTGTGACATCAAATTGGGAATTTTGGGGGTATCCTTGGACTATTATAAGAGGTTTTGACATATTTTTGATGCACAATTCTCATTGTAGAGGTATAAATTTCAAAATTTTCATCTCTTACTATTCTACAATTGTGCTAATTCTTGAGTTTTAATCTTTTTATCATCTATTTACCCAAGTTGGTGTGGTAGTATTGATTTTGTGTATAATTTTTGTGTGTATTGGTTGTGAATTATTTTGGGTGACACATATTTGGCTTTGGATTATTCTTGTTCATTGGTTTGTGTTTCTTTGTTGATTAAATTTCTCATCACTTTCACCATGAGGACAAGAACACGAACCTCTTCAACACCTAAGCCACTCTATGACCCCAACGCATATTCACGAAAAATCACAAAAAAAAACCACCGACCAAACCCACAAAACGACCTACACAATCTAAGCCAACCTCTAAAACCTCCACACCTAAAGCACCATCTAGAGTCCAACCTCTCCCCCCATCACCATCAACTCCACTTTCTTGGTTAATCGAGTCTCAAAAACAATGTGCAAGGAAGCTCAAAGTTCGAACCATGGGACACACTCTTTACTTTTCTCTCTCAGATGCTAAAAATCTTGGGTTTGAATGGTTCTTTGATATCATTGCAATAACACATGGATGGAGTAAGGTCCTTCATATTGATCATGATATATGTCCATCACTTGTCATTGAATTTCTTGCCTCACTTGATGTCCAATCAAATAAGGGGGATATGGTATTTTCTTTGGATGGAGACGAGCGGATTATGTCGTGGGATGATGTGAACATGGCTTTTGGATGGCCGAATAAAGGTGTCATGGGTCCGAAAGAGTTTATGAAATTCAAGGGAAGTCCAAGCTACTCTCTCTTCAATTTGAGCACTATTTAGAAACAAATAACAGGTCGAACAGATTGGGAGTCCGATGTTAGCAAATCTAGTTCTATTGGTTGTCCAGCTCTTCGCATGCTACATCGATTTATACTTCAGTTATTTCGACCCAAGAGTGAGGCCGGCCAGGTGACTACATCGGACTTAAAACTTCTATGGTGGCTCACTAGATCTCATGGAAATGCAAGCCTTAATCTCGCCAAATTCCTCATTGAAGCATTTTTATGGGAGCGGGATCTGAAGAAGGGTGATATTTCCATGGGTGGATTTGTTTCTGTGTTATGTGCGGCATTATATGTTGATTTGAAAAATAAAGTGACATTTGAATCCACCAACTACATCAATCAGGCTGCAATGGACAGATTCGGTTGGCTTTTTCACCGGTCTAAGGGTCGATATATTTGGTTTGTTAAGGGTTGCCGAAGTTCCGATGCAAGGTTGGTGTACGACATTTTCCCGAATGATGCACCCCTCAATGCAAGTAGTCTAAGTTGGAAACCACGTGAGATCACCGAGCGAATAGAGGTACACGGTGAAGTGCAACGTACTTTCCCTTGTTCACATTGTCAATCGGCGGCCGCTAGACCAAATAGCCCGATGGTTGAAGATACCTCTCATTCTCGCCCTCCACCATCCTTTAGTAACCCAAATTCTAGTACTACGACAGCTCCACTCACTCTTGATGAGCAACTGAAAAATTTTATGGATTCTTGTCTTTCTTTTCAGGATTCAGTTCTCACACGACTCACCACCATTGAAGGACATGTACAGGATCTATATGCTGAGATTCGTGATTTGCGTCGCCATGTTGGAGTTCCTAGGGCCACTGTTTCTGCTGTTGTCACTGCTACCATACCTAATGGTAGTAGCGAGTCCCTTTGAGTGAGCCATACCTTTCCTTTATCCTTTGTATGCTTGTACACAGTGAGGACACTATGCTTCATTCTAGCTTGGGGGAGGGATACTTATCTTTAATTGCTTTCATAGTGTAGTTTTTATTGCTTTCTTAGGACTGTTTTACGGTTTGTACCATTCATTAGGAGTGGGAGTTTACGTGCAACGAAAAAAATGTATTGCTTTCTTAGTTTAGTTGTGCTTTTGATTAATGTATTCTTGTGCCTATCTTACACTTGTTTGACTTCGAACCATGTGTGGATTAGATTAGACTCTCTTGAACTTCTTCTCATCATAGTTATGATTTTGAAATTCGGTCAGTGTGCTTTATACGTTGATAACTGCATAGCAATGTAGCTTGCGATTAATAGGTTTGTGGTAAGATGTTTTGCTCTTTTTGAGTCTAGCTAGTCGAGATTTTGTAGACCCCAAGCCATGTGAGTTTTTGAAACCTGATTGATTGACTGTCACATTTATAACAGTCTATATTTTTGTATGTGTGATAGTTCTTGGTGCAACTTTGATCTTGATTTTTCCTTAAGACTCGTAGTAATTCGGTTGTGATGAGTGTACGATTGAAATGATAAAGGTCTTTCTTTTTCTTAATTTGAGCCTCTAGAAGTTATTTTTGTACATTTACTCCTTAATTGTTACCTATGTTGAGCTTTATCCTTCATTGAATTAGCCATATTACAAGCCTTCGGCCTCAATTGGTTACTATTCCCAAGTCTAGCTTGGGAGAGTGGTTTATTTGTGATTTGTGATTTTTATTTGGCTAATGTAGGCGTCGTTTGAAGTGCGCCTACGTTAAAAGCATATGTGAATATGCTTGTATTAGCCATATTACAAGCCTTCGGCCTCAATTGGTTACTATTCCCAAGTCTAGCTTGGGAGAGTGGTCTATTTGTGATTTGTGATTTTTATTTGGCTAATGTAGGCGTCGTTTGAAGTGCGCCTACGTTAAAAGCATATGTGAATATGCTTGGCACTCTGTAGACACCCATTTGTGTCTCCCCAAAACCAAACCCAGTGATGAGTATCTTTCACGTCGAACCATAATCGAATGAGGTGAAAGTGTGAAAAGTCTAGTGTTGCGGTTAGTTTTTGTTAAAATCTTTCTTTCTGTTTTCGAAAACCCACTCTATTTAATGAAAACGTCCATTCCAGTTTAGTTTGGTCTATGATAAGGGTCCAATAATGGTGTAGTTGGATGGGTCTTGAAAAGACCTTTCCAACGATATATTATAAGCCCAATTCCGATGGATAATGAGGAAGTTATGGCCAAAATACTAAACTGGGCCCAAACCGGATTTTGCCTACGACCCAATGATCATGAGGAGGGTCCAAAGGTTTAATCCTATTCCTAAACTAATTAGGATTGATTAGAATCTTCTATAAGTTTCTAAAATATCTTAATTATCCTTTTTTGAAAAGATAAGATTAAGGAATTTGATTTAAATATAAACTTTCCTTTTTTATAAAACTTTCCATTTTTAAAGTCCTAATTCTATTCGGATTTAAACATGTTCAAAGACAGTTAGATATTATTTTCGTGCCTCATATTTTTTATCCAAATTTTATATGGTTGGATAGATCTTGAAATTATCTTTCCAATGATATATTATAATAATAATTCCGAGCTATAACGGAAAAGATGAATAAGATATCAAACTCTATCCAAAACTGACACCGTCTCACTATTTCGTTCATATCTTTTATTCTACGATATATTTTAATCTGATTCCAATTGGGTTAGAAAGTAGACTTCAAGTCTTTCCAACGACATCTTATTCATCTTATTCCGATTCCTGGATCAAAAGATATGATAAAAACAAAATCCGCAAAAACTACTGTCTACGAGTTTTATTTCTATTCGAATTTGGATTCTTTTCTTAATTCTTCGACCCTCTTTTTTCCTATAAATAGAGGTCATATCTCCCCTTTTTCAACCACCAACTCTCATCAAGATTTTCTTAATTATTCTCTCTCTTTTCTAAACTTTGTTTTCACATACAAAATTCCGCATTCGCAAGATCTAGAAACACCTAGCCATATTCGAAGTTGCCTTCACCCTAGACGTGAAAGGTTTTAATTTCTGAGGGTTTGGTCCCAAATCTCTCTTTCAATTATTTAATTTAATTTTTTGATTATTATTTTCCTTGAAGTTACTAACGTGTGTATTTTGTTATTAGAAAGAGGTACGAGGCATCCAAGTAAGTGATTTAATTGATTTATTGATATTATGATGTAGACATCATGTTTATATTATTATTATGATGTTCCTAGTATCATGTCTAGGGTATTTTTAATATTAAATATGATTGTTATGATGCTTCCTATGTTCTTTTTAATATTAATTCATGATAGTATCATGTTAGGGTTAAAGATTTGATTTTTATTGCTTAGTGACATGCTAGGGTTTGTTATTAATCTTGTTAGTATCATGCCTAGGATCTTGCTATTTTTATTATGCTTTAATATTAACATGAACATGATTATGATTATAATTGTTATAAATTATGATGATTATGAATATTATTATTATTATTATTATTATTATTATTATTATTATTTTGATGATGATTATTTTATTATTATTTATTATAATTATTTTTCATGATATTGATTATTATTATGTTGCTTGATTATTTATTCTTTATTGCTTGATCACACCTTTTATGCATGTTAAAGGGAATTTGGTACTTGTAATCACGCTTAATAAGATAATTAATAATCTTGTTAGGTTAATATGATTATAATTCAAGTGATCACCAATAATAGTTTGTTTGTGCATTAAATTCAACCAACATAGATAAACAGGTTTGGGTTAATCCTATTGATTGCATGTTAATCAGAAAGCGCACATGAATACGAGCAGAATAAAGTAGAGGCCTATTATTATTAGGGCAGATTCAATCTCTTTTAGGTTTGATTTGTACCATCATCCCCGAACCCTTATCTGGTTCATGACCTTATGGAGTTGACGATCTCTTGGATCTTTAAGGGGTGTAACCTTCACCTCGTGAACGGTTTACAAGTTCCTTAAAAACTTGTTGGCGACTCTTTTGCTCTATCTTTTTCCCTTTTGGAGGCCACCGTACTTTAGTGTATGATCATAGTAGGGTTCAAGCTAGTGGGATTTTTAAAGGCTTCAAATTATTCCCTACACACTCATAGGAAGTGGGAATTGACATATACGATTAGGGACAAGGAACATAGGGAGCCGCCAACAAGTTTTTAAGGAACTTGTAAACCGTTCATGGATCATAAAAAGGCAACCACGAATAAGGGACAACAAAGGCAACAACGATTGACCCGTGAAGGTTACACCCCATTCATAATCCATGAGATTACTAACTCCATATGGTTCGGAACCACGAAAGGAGGATCGGGGATGATGGTACGAAGTGAGTCATGGAGTCACATTCGCCAGTATTGGCCTCTACTCGATTCTTATATTGAAAAGCGTTCCTGTGATCTCAAAGGCATACAAACAAAAATATTCAATTTGCTCCAAACTATTATTAAGCTAAATTGGTTGAAAATTAATGCAACATATAATTCTAAATATTGTGATCACTTTAATTAATTAACGAGATTAAAAAGGAACCTAAGTTGGTCGTCCAAATTATCTTATTAGGCGTGATTTTCAATTACATATTCCCTTTAACATGCAATATGGCGATCAATAATAATATAATAACATCAATATTGGAAGCAATTTAACAATAAATTGTTAGTCAAATCAAATATAAATTATAAACCTAATCATGATACTAGAAATATTAAAAATAAAATAAGAGTAATTAAATTAATTAATTACTCACATTTCGTGCGTTCCTTTAAATTGCTACATCATGAATAAACTGTTAGTAACTTCAATTAAAAAAAAATATAAGTTAAATAGAAATTAAATTAAATTAAATTAAATTAAAGGTAGAGTTGATTTGGTCCAAACCCTCAGTAATTTGTACCTTTCACGCCTTGGTTTAAGGACGGAACCTCGGGTTAAGTATAGACTACTTGGAGTGCTTAGGGGAATTGTTATGGAAGAATAAGGAGGCTAGAAATTAGGTTAAAGAGGGAGAAGAGAATGATTTTTGGTGTAAGGTGAGAGAGAATGATTATTGGTGCCCCGTACATCAGAAATGAGGGGGTATTTATAGAGAAAATGTGCTGAGGGAGCACATGGAACCCTAAAATGATAAAAACCCTAAAAAAGTATCCCGTGACACGGCAAACTGTACCGTGACACGGGAAGTCCCACCGTCAGACGGCAAACTTTCCCGCGACACGGTACATTTTTAGTGTGACGCAGGAAATTTTCAGAAAACGGGAAAGAAAACGCGTCAAGGGTTTACGCGGAAAAGACACGGCATGTCCAGTGACACGGCACAGGTACCGTGACACGGAAGTATCCACCGTGACACGGTACAGTACATCGTGTCACAGTATGGGAGACGCGGAAATTACACGGAAGTAGCTCCGTGTCACGGAGAATCCCACCGTCAGACGGTGTAAATTCCCGTGACACGGTGGAAAACGCCGTGACGCGGGAGTTTTTTAGGTACGAAAAACGCAAATAGGACACGGAATAGCCCCGCGTCACAGAAAGAGCACCGTGTCACGGGGATTCCCACCGTCAGACGGTGCAATTTCCCGTGACACGGTGGAATTGCACTGTGCGCGGTGATTCCAGGTTTTTACCCGTTTTTAAAACCATCATAACTTTTGACCCGTAACTCGGAATGAGGCATATAATATATCATTGGAAATCTTATCAAGTATACTTTCCAACCCAGTTAGAATCAAGTAAAAATAATATGTATATTTTAAGATATGGCCGTTTTAGTGGAAGGGTGTCGGTTTTAGGCCGAGTTTAGTGTTTTGCTCATATCTTTTTTGTTATAGCTCGGAATTGGGCTTATTATACATGGTTGGAAAGCTTATTTAAAGGCCTATCCAAAATAATAATAATTGGATCAAAATTGTATAGCCATAAAATCAGTTTCTCTCAGTTTTGCGATGTGGACACGAAAAGTGGAAAATAGGTTATGGTTTAGGGAAATGAGCTAGAAATTGGATTGGTTCATGAAATATATTGGATAGAACATGGATTTAAGCACTCCAAAGATTAAATACTCAACATGACCAATAATGGCGGTGAAAGGTGTTCATCAACGGGTTTGGTTTTGGGGAGACATTTTTAGGTGTCTACAGCTAAATATTTGGTTCATGGTGCAATAAAGGAGATTTTGAAAAACAAAAAAAACAAAAAAAAAACAAAAAGAAGAGAAAAAGAAGAATAAATGGGGTATAAAAAAAATAAGAGAATGATGAAAAAAAATAAAAAAATAAAAAGAGGGTTGAAGAAAGAAGGGAACAAGAGGATATTAAATCACTTTGGTGTATTGTGATTTTTGTTTTGATCTTTATGGTGTATGGGGAGGCAAGATGCTAAACAAGATTATCTTTGACATGCATTCAATTGTGTTGTTATTGTGGACTATCATTATCACTCTCCTAGTTAGCTCACCTATCACATTTTCCAAATTGTTTATCCTACCTCTCACCCTAGCCCCATTACAACCCTCATAAAGACCTTTTGATCTTCGTGCATAAGTTATGATTGAGTGAAATGAGTTTTGAGTCAAATTTAAAGAGTATTTGTGGCATTCCGAGTCGACATGGTATAGGTTGAGTGTTTGTTATAACCCTAGCTGGTAGGGCATCTCTCGTGCTCTACTTCAGCATATCTACAGGAAATCGGCGGAGACTAGCTTGGAAAGAGACTGTTTGTGGCCTCTAGATTGGAGAGTTAATTGCAAGACTATGAGTGCTACGTGGTTTTATATGTATTCGAGCCAGATTTTAGTTTCGCTAACTTTGGTTTGATAGTTTGCTCGAGAGTCGAGTCGGTCTTATTCTGGTTCCCTGGAAGTCTTGTTTATCTTGTTTCTCCGTCTTAAGTCTAGTGTTGCTTAGGGACAAGCAACGGTTTAGCTTGGGAGAATTTGATAAATCATATTTATATAGTTTTATTTAGGCACGTTTTTGCTATAGTTAGAGCTTTTTCATAGTCTTCTTAATCGTTTTTAGAGTCATGTCTGCATAAGTTATTAAATGTCGCTCTATTACGCTCTGTTTGTGTTTTTCTTAATGTTCCAGGTGATTTCACAGTCATTTGGAAGCTTTCGAAGTGTTTAGAGATGATTCGGATGATATTTGAATGGAAATCGATGGATCGAGTTCATCAATCGAGGGATTTATGCTCGTGGATGTTGGATCTAAGGATTTTGTGCATGGAAAATGAAAATAGCATCCACGGGAGTCACTATGGACCTTGCGGAAGTGAATTTGAGTTAGAAACGGGGAAAAACGAAGGTTTGCAAGGTATCAAAAATGATCTTTGCTCACTCATTTGATCATATCTTAAGTTCTACAAATTGGATTGATGCGATTCAAGTTGCGTTAGAAACTAGACTTGAAGAGCTTTCCAATGATAAGTCACACACCCCGAGAAGATTCCTGGAACAGAAGTTATGAGCATTTGAATCTGGCCAATGCAATCAGCCAACCGTAGGGCTGGCTGCGCCTCTGTCCCACGCCCCCTCGAGGCTGCTTCCGCCACTGCCAGGGCGCGGGAACCACACTGCGGCCGCAGGTCTGGTCGAGTGGTTGAGCAGTGTTTTGAAGCCACGAGCGACCTTAAGTCTTCACTTCTTTTCACGTCATCGGTCTACCGACTTTATTTGTTGCCATATCATCATCTACCATTTAATAATATTGTAGCTTATGCATTTATTTATTTATTTTTATTTTAATTAGCTTAAAATTAGATTTGAATATAAATACTTGAGGGATTTTATTTTCCTCTCTTATTCTTTATTTTTCTAGATTAAACGCTTCTTAGTTTTCTTTCTCTCCATTGTTGAACCCTAGCTTTTCATTCTTCATTAATTCAATCATCGAGGTATTTCAATTATTCTTTTCGTTCTTTATTTATTTTATTAATTATGAATTCAAGTTTATTTATCTCTTTTGTTTTGTTTATTTCAATTATGAGTGAGTAGTCGTTTTCTAGGGTTAAGTGAGGGAAGCCATGTTTATACCATGATTATTTGTGCTTATTTATTTATAAATTTATTAATTAGGGTTTTAATAATTCCAATTGATTTGTGCTTTATTGTTTGATTCATGTAATTGGCCAATATCATGAGTTAATTATTTAGCTAATAAAAATTAGAATTGAAAGATCATATTTTTAGAGGCTTAATTACAATTGGCGAATTTGATTACGTTAGCGACCGAACTACATATGTTAATTCGTAAGCGTTAATTCCCGACCGTAGGATTAACAAGTGCTTTAATTATTCGACCTAGTTTGTTTATTAATGGATTGTTTGCATTTCTTGGATTGGTATAAGCATGGTGGACCGAACGTATGCCCTAGACTATAATTTGTCTGAGAACAACCTTATTTTCATTATTGTCATTCTTTAGTTAATTAATCATCGAATCATTATTTGTTTATAGAAATAGTTCATATAATTGGGAAAAAACTAATAGAACATGTCTCCCTGTGGGATTCGACCCGTATTTGCTAAATCTCTACCAACAATAGACACCATGCACTTGCGGTATAACTTTTTATTCATCACCAGCTCTTCACGAAACTAATCACATCATTGCCCAAAACTCCCCAAAATTTCCGGAAGAAAATGACATGCATACCATCCGGCCCCGGCGCTTTATTTGGGTGCATTTGAAAGAGTACTTCCTTTATTTCCACCCCCGTGGGTTCTTGATCAAGCCTATCACCCATTTCATCCGAAATTATCATATTAATCCCCTTCAAAACACTATCAAAATATGCCGGAGAACTATTATCAAAGAGATCACCAAAGTATTGCGAAATAATCGAATCCATATCCACTTTCGAGCTCTTCCACTCATCATGCTCATTATAAATCCCTCTAATCTCATTCTTTGCTTTCCGTTAGCTAGCTTTGTGATGGAAATATTTTGTGTTTTTATCCCCATCTCGGATTTCATTTGCTCTATCCCTAGCGTGCCAATACGATTCCTCAATCCTTCGAAGATCTTCAAGTTCCTGAGCAATATCATTACACCTCTTCAACCTTGCTGCATCTGAACGCTGCCCCTGAACCTCTTTTAGGAGATTTTCGGCTTTTTTTAATCTTCTTTTTTAAGGCACCGAAAGTGTTTGCAGCCCACGATGTCAAACCTTCAGCCACCCTAACAATCCTTGTATGCATAGGCTCACTCCCACTAACACACTATGCATCTGAAACCACCTGTTTACATTCCTGCCGAGACAACCACAGAGCTTCTAATCGAAAAACTTTCTCATGCTTCTTGTTCACTTCATCCTCCCCAAATTTCAGTAAAATTGGTGCATGGTCTGAGTAACATAAAGGCAAATGTAATACCTCCAAATATGGAAACATAGCACATCATCCACCATTAGCAACATATTGATCAAGACGCTCCCGCACCACAGTTTCCATCGAAATTCCTCTCTGCCAAGTATGAATATTGCCTTTGAAACCAAGATCACAACACACACAATCATCCAAGGCCTCACGGAAACCATATATTTGTCTTTCACCTTGAACTGTCCCACCCTCCTTCTCATGCATCCCAAGTATTTCATTAAAATCCCCAAACATCAAAAGAGGGAGAGTAGATGAACCACTTCAGCTTCTCATAAGATCCCATGTAAGATGTTTATTAGAAGCCTCCGTCCACCCATAAATCCCCACCGCTCTCCAAATCGAAACATAATGCCTATCGAGCACCTCGCCATCAATATGATGAGCAGAAAAAGATCGAACATTCACAACCGTATCTCTCCACCAAAACCCCAAACCTCCAGAAAACCCAACACTACTAACACATAGCCCATTAGAAAAACCACATCTATTTATAATTAGTTCAATTCTTTGAGAATCAATTTTTGTATCCACACGAAAACAATGTTTGGTCGATCCCTCCAACATAAGTCTTGGAGGGCATTCACTCGTAATGGGTTGCACCAGGAACATCAATCTACATTGCATTTCCCTGTACATTATTAGCTATAGGAAATATTTCAAGCATCCCACACTTGAGCCCCACTGTGAGTCTGTGATTATACATTTAAGTATGGTGGCGTCCAAAGGGAAGGAAGCTAGAGTAAAATAGTCGCCAACAAGTTTTAGGAACTTGTAAACCGTTCACAAGGTGAAAGTTACACCCCTTAACGATCCATGAGATCGTGAACTCTAATAGGTCTGGAACCATTACTGGATATTTGGAGATGAAGGTACAGATCCAATCTAAAAGATATTGAATCTGCCCTAAAAATAGGCCTCTACTTTATTCTTCTCGTTTTCATGTGCACTTTCTGACTAACATGCAATCAATAGGTTAACCCTAAACCTGTTTAATCTATGTTGGTTGAATATTAATGCACAAATAAATCTATTATTGGCGATCACTTGAATTATAATCAAATTAGCCTAAAGAAGATTATTAATTATCTTATTAAGCGTGATTACAAGTACCAATTCCCTTTAACATACATAAAAGGCGTGATCAAGCAATAACAATAATAACATAATAACAGTAATCATAATAAAGCATAATAATATTATCAAGATCCTAGGCATGATACTAACAAGATTAATAACAAATCCTAGCATGTCACTAAACATTAAAAATCAACGCTTTATCCCTAACATGATACTAACATGATATTAGGAAAGAAATAGGAAGCATCATGTAGACACCTAAAAATGTCTCCCCAAAACCAAACCCGATGATGAACACCTTTCACCGCCATTATTGGTCGGGTTAAGTATTTAATCTTTGGAGTGCTTAAATCCATGCTTAATCCAATACATTTCATAAACCAATCCATTTCCTGGCACATTTCCCTAAATTATAACTTGTTAATCTTTCTTTTTGATCTACACTAAATTCCTACCACTTTCTCTCAATTTTTTTTCAAAACCCTAAGAGAGATAAAGCTTCAAATTCCACCATTTCTCACAAAAATTGGCATCCAAAAGATCTAGGACCGTAAGGGGTGAAAGCTCAAGGCAACAACAACCACCATTGGTTGACCCGGAGCTGCAAATTTCGGGATGGAGCGAGGTGGTGATAACCTCCCAAGAACAACGACAAAGTATGCTCAACCTCATCTCGAGGCAGGTAATCCCTACACGTTTTGTTCATCATTCTACGCTTTCTAGATTAGGAATTGATAAACCGATAGAAAAATTGTTTAAGGGTACTGGAATGAGTGGTTTATTTCAATTGCATTATGATACTTATGACTATTTAACTTTGGAATTTATTTCTAGTTTTAATGTGATAAAATCTAATGCTTTGATTACTCATGTTCAATTCCGTTTGCTTAATAATGATGTGAGATTGACTTTGAAAGAATTTGGTAAATTATTTGAGTTGAAATCGGATAGACCTATTGAACCGCCCCAAGACAATATTGTCGTTGTCTATAAATCTCTCATGGGGGATGTTAATCTAAACCTCCAACATGCCAAAGGCGTTTGGATACAACATCCCGTGCCAAAATTTTGGCAACGGTTTGTTGGCCTCACTATCTTTGCGAGGCATGAACCCGCCAATGTAAAGAGGGATGAACTAGAGTTGTTAGGGTCTTACATGATCCCTAGGAGTGACAAACTAAACATACCTCATAGGATAGCCCAACACTTCCAACGGGCGGCCAACGCGGCCGAGAGTGGTAGGTCTAGGGCCCCTATTTATTTTGGCATTTTAGTCACCCACATAGCGGTCAAGCACCTTAACTTTATCCCTAACGACTTTAGGAAGGTAGTAGGCCCAACCCTTATGGACTTACCCTACTTAGGTAGCCTCAACTGGATCAATGTCATAGGGGGTGAAACTTGGTGGGTAATCCAAAGGGAGTCGGGTAAAAGGGGCAATGTCTTTACATTGCCTAACCCCGTTTTGACTAAGTTTGAGAAGGGTCAACCTTCCTACACCTTTGATTTAGGTAACCAAGTTGAGGCTCAAGTGGCTCATCAAGCACCACCTTCACCACAACCTCAATTTCACCCTCAACCACCTCCCCATCCCTACACTTATGACATCCCCACTTCTTCCACGAACTATAACATCGACCCAAACGCCCCTTATGACTTCTCGGATTTTAGGAGCCAACTAGATAGGATTGAGATGGGGCAAGGGAGAGTGGAGAGTATGGTGCGAAACCTAGATACTAGAGTAGGGTCTCTAGATAGGTTTTATACCCCATGTATGATGACTATGCACGTCGGGGGGCTATTCCCCCCGAGTCACTTGTTCCCGATTGGTTTCAATATCCTTAAGGAGGATATTCGGACCCAAGTGCCTTTGGTACCTATGTGGACTACTCTTCGGTCCACGGTTATGGGACCGGTGCTCCTTTTGGTGGGCTTGGGGGGGATGTAAACCCTAACTATTTTGCAGGCAGTTTGGATTACGGAGGTGGTGGTTCGAGCCATGGAGAAGTCGGTCCTAGCCATGGGGAGGCTATTTGAGGATGGATGAAGATGAGGAGTAGTTACTCTAGCTACAATCCCAAGTCAATGAGGGCATTTCTTGATTTGGCTTGGGGGATGATCTTGTTTTTGGTAACTCTCTTCCTTTTCTCTATTTATTTGCTTTCTAGTGTATTTTTTTTTATTGCTTTCCTATATGAAAATGCAAAAAAATCGAAAAAAAAAAAAAATTCAAAAATGCGTTCCAATGAATTATAAATCATGCTTCCCTGTGCCCCTTACTTGAGAAAATGTGTTTTGATTCTTGGTATATGATGATAAGAATTGTGGATTAGTTGATCATGATTTGATGTTTGATTGCCTTGAAACCTTAACATGAGTCAATTTTGCCAACTGCTTGTGAATATAGTGCTTGACTAGTTGATTTGGTTAGGAATGTGTGATAGTTCCTGGTATGCCATTGAATTTGAGTATTGGTTTGCAACTATGAGTAATATTTGTATGATTCACTATTATGCACATTGAGGAGGACGAAGGCATTTGTTTTTTTAGGTAGCCTTCAGATGATTTAGATACATTTGTTCCCTTGTTGCTACCCATGTTGTTGCTTGTGCCCTTTCGTTGTTTATTAGCCACATTACAAGCCTGTTTTTCCCCATTGGTTACTAGTCCCAAGCTTGGCTTGGGGGAGCTATTAGTGAGTGAGGTGAGGGAGTTTGTAGTGTGCTTATTATTTGCACAATTTTGGGTGGGTTTTGAGAAGTTATTTTGTTCTTGATCATGTTTATTTTTGATGAGTTTGAAAGTTATATTTTCTTGAAAAGAAATAAAGCATGATGTTATGAAAAAAAAAAAAAAAAAAGAGGAGTTCAAGAAAAAAGAAAAAAATGAGTGAACTTCAAAAGAAAGAAAAATCAAAAGGAAAAAAAAAATTGTTCAATGTTCAAATGTTCTAGTTGGAGGTTGATCAAAAAGAAAAAAATTGAGCTTCAATGAAAATTTCAAGTTTGGAACATAAAGTTTGTTTATTCACTCCAGTTCTTTATTATTATATCTTATGAGTGAAATTGTAAGAGTTGGGATTGTTTGTATTGTTTGGAGTTGTATTTGGTGGATTTTTGTTAGAGTTGGTTATGTAGGAGATGTTGATCATTATTTATTTTGATCATGGGTTTTACTAGGATTTGCTCCCTTAAGCATAGCTTTTCTCTCACTTGTTCCCAAATTATTCCTACCCTTTACCCTAGCCTTACAATACAATCTTTAAAGACCTTCCGACCTTTGTGCATAGAGTTGTATGAATGTGAAAGTGTTTTTTATCAATGCAAGTTATGATTTGACATATTTGAGTCGACTAGTGGGTTGAGCGTACATCTTTTTATACACACGAGAGTGTGAGTTGGGAGGGCATTGTTCACAATAAGGGGTTGGTTGGAGAGCGATCGAGTACATCTTTTACTCGCCACATAAATGAGAGTTGAGTGTGGGAGCACTAGTCTTGAATTCTATATGCTCTTATGGTTTGCTCTATTTGATAATTGTTAGGGAGGAGGGGTAATTGGACGGATTTGATTGGTTGGTTTTGAAGCACGTTTATTAGATTTACCTTGAATTTTTTGTGCTTGATTTTTACTTTTTAGGGTGAAGCATATTTATTTATTCATTGATGAGATCTTTGCTTAGGGACAAGCAAAGGTTTGGCTTGGGGGAGTTTGATGTGTCTATTTTATATAGTATTTTACACCCGTCCCTTGGTCATAATTAGTAGTGTTTTTGGCTCTTTAAAGCCACTTTTATTACTAATTGGTGTTTTTCCAGTGTTTTCGTAGTTTTGGTTGAGTTTTGTAGGAAATTGCACTTTTGAAGCATTTTCCCGGGTTTTCATGGATCAACCACGGAAATTGGAGGAGCACGACCATCTTCGAAGCCCAAGGCTGGTTAGAGTCATCAAGTCGGTGATTAAGGGCTCGGTGATCGGGATACTGAGGTATTTGGACCGAATGATCAAGACCCTAAGTGGATATCCGGGTTGGGCCGAAGAAATAAGCCCAATTGAAGTCCCAAGCCTCGAGGTAAAGCAAGGGCGTGGTGCACGAGAGTTATGCTGGTGCGTGGCCAAAGGCTCGCCCGATCGGGTGAGCTGCTAGCTCGATCGGGCGAAGCTATTTAGAAGAGTACGCGGAGAAAAAGGCGCGTGACCTGATTAGTTTTCGATTAGGATTTGTTTTAGGGATGTTTAAGTACGATTTTTGTACGTAATTTTGAGGACTCTCTTTTTTAGATTTTTTTCTCTCTACTTAGAATATTTTCTCTCTCTAAAATTCTCATATACTTTGTTCTTAAATTTATTCTTAATTCCAGATTTCTTTGGTAACAATTTCGCTTCTCTTAATCTTAGGGCTTGTTTGGCATCATTTTTGGTTTTCAGTTTCCTTTTTTTTTAAAACCAAAAACAGAAAACTAGAAAAAGGTGTTTCCACTTTTCTGTTGTCAGTTTTTAAAATTTTCATGATTTTAATGAGTTTAAATAATTTTTGATTCATTATGAGGTATATATCATATATTTTTAAAAAAACAAAAAACCAAAAAACAGAAAACAACAGCAATGCCAAACGAACCCTTAGTTATTTGTTTTATTCTTTTGATCATGTCTTGTTTTATTACTTTGAATTGTTTAGATTTAATTATGTGTGAGTAATTTTATTTCTAGGGTTTATTGGGATCCATAAATAATATGAAGGGGTAATTTATTGTTGTTAATTGTCAATGCTAGATTAATTTCCTATTGATTGATTTAATGCTCTGTGACTAGATTTGCGCAGATCTTTTATGCATGAGTTTGACAATATTGATTCGAGATTTGAAAGATGAGAATTGATCTTTAGGTATAGTTTCAATAGGAAGTTTAATTTATAAATGGTTAAGTCGAGATTCGAGAGATGAGATTTAATACCGGTAAATTATTGTGTGATTGTAATACGTAGCGAAAGCCCTTTATAATCTGATTAATTTATACATTGATGATCGATTATTATGTTTTACCCTGGAATATTATTTATTGGTGAACCTATGCCCTAGATCTTTTATTTATTGTTTTCTCCTTATTCATAATCTCCGTAGTTTAGTTTTATATCCAAATTTATATTTTGGTTACTTTATAATTTAGATTACTTGAATTAATTAGGAATAGAAAGACCAGTTTCCCTGTGGATTCGACCCTACTTCCCTATCTATTTTAGTTAGTGGTTTTAGGAATTACTTTTGATTAGGTGATTCGACTTTATCCTGTCAAATACGATCAGCATAAAGTAGAGGCCTATTATTAGGGCAAGTTCAATCTCTTTTAGGTTGGATTTGTACCTTCATCCCCGAACTACCAGTCATGGTTCCAGACCTATTAGAGTTGACGATCTCCTGGATTGTTAAGGGGTGTAACCTTCACCCTGTGAACGGTTTACAAGTTCCTTAAACTTGTTGGTGACTCTTTTGCTCTAGCTTCCTTCCCTTTGGACGCCACCATGCTTAAGTGTATGATCACAGTGGGGTTCAAGTTTGGGGTAATTCTTGAAATATTCCCTACAGAAACCCTTAGCAACAAGTCGAGCTTTGAACCTCTCTATTGTACCATCAACTTTTATCTTGATTTTGAACACCCATTTACAGCCTATAGCCTTTTTACCCATTAGAAGATCCACCAAAATCAATGTTTAGTTATGTTTCAAGGCTTATATTCCTTTGTGTTTTGCAGTAACCCATCTAGGATTAGCAATAGATTCTTTATAGGTGTAGGGAATATTTCAAGCATCCCACACTTGAGCCCCACTGTGATCATACACTTAAGTATGGTGGCGTCCAAAGGGAAGGAAGCTAGAGCAAAAGAGTCGCTAACAAGTTTTAGGAACTTGTAAACCGTTCACATGGTGAAGGTTACACCCCTTCACGATCCATGAGATCGCTAACTCCATAGTGGTCTGGAACCATGACTGGATATTCGAGGATGAAGGTATAAACCCAACCTAAGAGAGATCGAACCTGTCCTAAAAATAGGCCTCTACTTTATTCTTCTCATATTCATGTGCGCTTTCTGACTAACATACAATCAATAGGTTAACCATAAACATGTTTATCTATGTTGGTTGAATATTAATGCACAAACAAATCTATTATTGGCGATCGCGTGAATTATAACCATATTAGCCTAAACAAGATTATTAATTATCTTATTAAGTGTGATTATAAGTACAAGTTCCCTTTAAACCTGCAAGAGAGGGTGTGATCAAGCAATAACAACAAATAATATATCAAGCAACATAATAATAACAACAAATCATCATCATAATGATCTCGATCTCAAAGCATAATAATATTATTAGCAAGATTCTAGGCATGATACTAACAAGATTAATAACAAACCCTAACATGTCACTAAACAATAAAAATCAAAGCTTTAATTCTAACATGATACTAATCATGGTAAAAGAAATAGGAAACAACCTAAGCATGATACTAGAAAGCAATAAAGACATCCTAACATGATACTAGGAATCAAAATAATATAAGCATGCTTTATAGAGAAATAATTAAGTAATTAAATTACGTACTTCGATGCCTCGTATCTCTTTCTAATAATAAAACACACACGTTAGTAACTTCAAGGAAAATATTAAATCAAACAATTAAATTAAATAATTGCAATAGGGATTTGGGACCAAACCCTCAGAAATTATCAACCTTTTACGTCTAGGGCAAAAGCAACTTTTAAAGACCTCTAGATCACTCTATATTCAATCTAAGGAAAATATTAAATCGAACAATTAAATTAAAGGAAAAATACACTTTAAAAATCCCAACTATGGGCGATTTACTTCTAACAATCCCAACTATGGGGTCAGTTTTCCTCCAACAGTCCCAATTACTGGTGACCTGCTAAACAAGTTTTTTTTAATTGCCACATGTCAACACGTGAATGGTCATAAATTAAAATTTAAAAAAAAAAACATTTAAAACAAAATAACTAAAAATAAAAAAAATAAAAAAATTAACCAGAAACCTAACCCTTAATTTCCCCACCCCCTAACCTCGCCGGAAACCTAACCCCATCCCCTAACCTCGCTGAAAATCGGCCGGCCAACACTCCTTCACCACTGAAATCAGCGGCCGACCTCTACTACCTATCTCCGACCCCCATAACCACCCAGCTAGCCCTCCTCGATCCCCAAAACCACCTTGAAAATCCCCTTTACCTCATTGAGCCCGTGAAGAGATTAGATCGAAATTGGGGTCTTATTGAAGGTTTTTGCGAGGTGATGAGAAGAGTATCTATAACAGGGCAAGATGGTGGCTTGCGGCTGGAGTTGCAAGCTGAGTTGCGGCTGTCGTTGCTCTGTTGTTGCTGTGATGAGAAGTCGGTGGATCGGAGATGGCTGGTTGCGGGAATTCGTATGGCGAGGTTGCGGGAATTAATGGCGAAAGTTGTGAGAATTAGTGGTTGGAGTGCGTGAATTCGTGGTGAGAGGTGGAGGTGGTTGGTTGCACGAATCGGTGGATGGGGTTGCACAAATTGGTGGCTGGAGACTGGAGTTGCGCCAATCGGTGGTGAGAGGTGGAGATGGCTGGTGATTGGTGGTGTGAATTGGTGGCGTGAGGGAGGAGGAATGTTGGTGTTGTTTGGTGGCGAGAAGTGTGTGTGGTGAGCAAGGAGGAGCTAGGCGGTGGAAAGGTGGTGAACGTTGGAGCAAGTGACTGGTAGGGGGTGAGGAGAGGGTGGCTGAATTTTTTTTATTTTTTTTATGGGTTTTTTTTTTCAATATTTTGGACCAATAACGTGTTGACACGTGTCATGGTCACCTGTTATAACAGGTTATTAACTCGTCGTTGACCGGTTGGGACTGTTGGAGGAAAACTGACCCCATAGTTGGGATTGTTAAAAAATAAACTGTAGTTGGGATTGTTAGAAGTAAATCGCCCATAGTTGGGATTATTAAAGTGTATTTTTCCTAAATTAAATAATTGAAATAGAGATTTGGACCAAACCCTCAGAAATTATTAACGGGGAAATACGACCCTATTTATAAAGAAAATAGTCCGAAAACGATAGAAAAGAATCAGAATTTGAATCGGAATAAAATTGGCGCATGTCGCCAACGACAGAGCCTAGCGCGAAACGACAAGCATCACGCATGTCTATGTTTCCTCTCAAATACCCCATTTTTTTGGGGAGTATTAGGACAACTTCTCTAGTGTTCAATACCCTTCTTAAGAATTAAAAAAAATTCATATCTCCCTCATAAAGTTTGAGAAAACTGATGTAACATTAGACTTATTCTGTATAAAGAACACCCAAGTCATTCTAGTAAAATCATCAACAATTGTAAGAAAAATTCTACAACCTGTATGAGCTATTTCCTTATATGGGCCTTAAATGTCAAGATGTAACAATTGGAAGGGAACATAAATTTTTATAACATTAGAATGAAAAGATTTCCTACTCTGTCTTCCAGTTGGACATATTTGACAAAATCACCACCCAAGCAAGGTTTATTATGAACAAAAGAGAAAGAGGAGACATACTCAAGTTGCTCAATAGGCAAGTGTCCTATTCTGAGATGCCAGAGCTTTGTATTATTCACATCTTGTAAAGAGCTTGAGGAAGTTGTAGCTACTTTATTCTCAGATTGTTGTTGAATAAGTTCCTTGCTAATATGATCTTCAAGGTAGTATAGACCTCTCTTAATTTTACCAAGAACAAGTGGCTTTATTAAAGAACTCTGAAGCACACGTGTACCACTAGTAAAAGTAGCAGCAGAGTTCAAATCACCACAAATCTTAGGCACATATATTAGGTTGAACTTACAATCTTCAACATATAGAACATCTTTCAAAATAATGTTCTTAGTTAACTGAACATTTCCCTTATGAGTAATATGCACTTTTCTGCCACCTGGAATAATGATAAAACTCTCTCATCTCCAAGAAACTCATTCCATGTTATGAACAAACCTTTATCATGGATAATGTGATCAGTGGCCCCACTATCTATTATTCAACTATTGATTTTAGAGGATAATAGGCAAAATTTACCTACAACATTAGTTGGCTTTCCAAAATTGGAAGAACTTGTTGCATTTATGATATCTGCAATATACTTATGCTTATTCATCATGTTCAGAACATGTGATTTGGTCCAATCACCATCCTTCCTTGATCAGGCTCAGACTCGACTGAGTTAGTGGTCACTGCTGCAATTCTCTTATTCTTGTCATCATTCTTGAAATGAGGAGGGTAGCCATGAAGTTTATAACATCTCTGCATACTATGACCTGGCATCTTGCAGTGGTCACAATAGTAGTTGATACCTCTCTTATCAAAATTTCCAGAACCTACAAAAGAACCTCCACTAATACTATCTGAGAAGAATTGAACTGTGATCTGTTGTAATTAACTAGAACCTCTATGATTGTTTCCATTTGTCATGTGATATGTTTCTATTGAAAGCAAAATGTTATATCATCACCAGATTCTGGCATAGGAACGCTTTTGTTATCCTTGTACAGCTACTTATGTTTCTCTTCTTGCATAAGCAGTCTATAGGCATGAGACAGCAAAGGTAGAGGTTGCATTAAAAAAATATTGCCCCTAACAACTTCAAAACCATCATTCAACTTCATAAAAAATTGTACAAGACGTTTATCTTGCTGAGATTTTAGCAATCGTTGTGCAATATTGCCGTTGCAATTAGCACAGTGACATAGAGGTAGAGGATCTACATCATCAAGCTGATCCCAAAGCCTTTTAATCTTGGTATAGAAGGTGGAAACACTATTGACACCTTGATTGATCTCATTAATATCCTGTTCAATAGCATATAAAAATGTACCAAACAAAGCTCCATATCTCTTTTTAAGATTCATCCAAATTTACCTGGCAGTTTCAACATACAACACACTCCTAGCCAAATCATGATCTAATACTCCCAAAATCCATGAAGTGATCATGCTATTGCATCTTTCCCGTGCCTTAATTAAGCAATGTAGGATTAGCTGGAGGTTTTTTAATTAAGCCATCAATAAAGCCTAGTTTATTCTTAGCTGACTAACTAATAAGGATAGAATCACTGTATCCATTTCCATCAAATTTCTTAAACACTAACTTCATTCCAGGATTATCATAATGATGAATGTAGTAGGAAGAGGTAGGATCTTGAGAGGCATCTAATGTTATGTTTCCCATTTTTAGGTATAGAACTGAACTATGAAATGCTTCTAGTACGAAATTTTAGGTCAAGCAATTGAGGAAACAATCAATCGAAATCACAGCAATCGAGCAGAAAAATTCGAATCAAATCAAGAACAAGTGCAACAAATGAATCAAAATTGGAGAATCGAAAAACTGACCAAAGAACGAAAAATCGATCGATCGATCGAAAATGAATCTCAATAGAGAAGGTTTCTGTAATTTTTGTAAGAATAGATTAAAGATTAATAATGAAGAAGGAAGTGTATTTATACAAGCATTAATTACAGCAACTTGCTTGAAATAAAACAAATACTCTAAAGCTGAGGTGGCATGTGGTGTAACTGATTCCCTTAAATGACGTGAGTTGGTTACGCTGATGTGGCATCTGTAAAGAGGCTTCCAAGAGAAGCATTTGGAGGAGTCTCAACACTTGTTGTGGTGGCAACAAAATGAACAAATTGTGAGGGCTTTGCCTAATAATGGCTGAAGTGTGTTGTAGGAACAAGTGAGGGATAAATTCTACCATCCCTACAAAAGCAAAAGGTTGATGATGAGTTCTTAGATATCAAGATGGGAGAAAAGACAGTCACTAAGGACTATACTAAATTCATTGAGCTGTCTAGGTTCGTGGAATGAGAGTAAAAGGCTGTAAGCAAGGCTTGAGAGGAGATCATCTCTTTTCCTCCAGTTCATATTGTCTGGACAATTGTTCGATATCCCCATTATCTTCTTATTTTATCAATTATTAGATTTTATTATGTTCTTTTTTTCTATTCACTTTTAAATCTATGTAAGGATAGAGGATTAACTATTATTGTTTAACTTATTTTCACTATTAAGATTTTCCCTCCATTCTCAGATGATTTTCTTATTTTGAATTTTCTTATTAATTTTCTTATTAAAGAATTCCTATTAAACAAAACACAAAACATATAGAAATGAACGGAATAATAGATTTGATTTGATAACTATAGTTTTTAAAAATAAAAAAAAAAATAAAGTGCTATAGTGAAGGTCGATTTAATCAAAACGTATGCTTTGATTTCATAATAGGTAGACTGAAAAATTACTAGTCAAAGTTGTATATTAACATAATTTTTGGTTAGACTGTAGCAATTAAAAACATAGGGAGTAATTTTTAATGACTCTCATTGGTATTTTCATAGTACCAAGATGATAAAAAATGTATTTTGGTATTATGATAATACCAACCAGTGTTATTAGAGTTTTGTAAGACTCAAAGCACTTGTATTAGATACCAAGATATTCAAAAATCGTTTGAGAAGTTCAGCCCCAACACTCCGAAAGACTATCGAGATTTTCTTGCCCAAAGTTTGAAACTTCAAAGTAAATCTTCCCTGGGTTCATATTTGGGCTTACCTGTGGAGCTAGGAGGTAGTAAAGTTTCTGAGTTTAGCTTCTTAATTGACAAGGTGGTTCAGCGACTGTCGGCTTTCGCATCTCTATGTCTTTCCTCAGTAGCGAAATTGGTTATTTTAAATTCAGTTTTGGTTGCCTCTTTTAATCATGTGCTCTCTGTATTTAAGATTCCTTCTTCGATTTGTTCGAAGGGAACCTTTTGGCCCGCTTCTGGTGGAAATCTGATCCTCACTCCAGAGGTTTAGCCTTATGGTCTAAATCCCTGCTGCATTTACCTAAGGGTTTAGGAGGTCTCGGGATTCATTGTCTGGGCTCCTTCAACTCTGTTCTTTTGGCTCGTCAATGTTGGCGAATTCATCATCATCCTCAACTTCATGTGTCAAGGCTTCTAAATGCAAGGTATCCTTCCCTTGGTCTTTTTTAGACAAAGAAGATTTCAAGTTCCTTTTGGGGTTGTCGTGGTTTGTTGCAAGGTCTGTCAGTTTTGTCCAATGGTATCGCCTAGAAGGTTGGCTCAAGGTCTCAGGTGCATATTCAAGAAGATCCTTGGGTTCCCAGAGAACCTCTGACTTTTCGTGATAATGGTGAGACACCTCTTCCGTCTCATGTTTCTTCTATTTTTAATTCGCGTTCTTACGCGTGGGACTCGACTTTGGTCCATAGGCTATTCGATTCTTTGACAACCAGTCGCATTTTTGCTCTGGAACGTCCCAGTAGGCCGATGGATGATTTTGTCTACTGGAAATTTTCAAGATATGGTAATTTCACTACTAAGTCGGCTAATGCTATGTTGCTTCGTCAATCCTCTATTTTAGATGAAGCACACTCCTTTCCCTCTTCATGGTGGAAGTCTTTTTGGGGTATGCCTCTTAAACCGAAGATGCAATGTTTTGTTGGAACTTCTTCACAACGCTCTTCCTCTCAAAGGAATTCTGCAGTTTCGAGGAATTTCGATGGATCCAACTTGTGTCCTCTGTCTTGGTGGTCAGGAAACCATAGAACATCTTTTTTGCAACTGCTCCTTTGTTTCCACCATTTGGAATTCTGCTCCAACTCTTTCGTCACTTGAAGCACGTCGAGACAAGTCTTTCACTGATTGGTTTACAGCTTTGGTGTTATCTTTGAGGCATTCCAAGTCTTGGGAGGTTTTAGTAAGTTTGGTTTCCTTCTTTTGGGTTGTTGGATTGCTCGAAATCATAAGGTATTTTGACAGGCTATGATTTCTCCTGGATTAGTTCTTCATCACATGCAGGACTGGGTTTCTAGAAGTTTTGTTGTTCGGGATTATAGGGCTATGATTCATTCTTCAAATGTTGGGTCTTGTAATAGGCCTAGATCCTCAATTCCATCTGGCTATCTATAGGGTCCCTCCTCCTCTTCATTTGATATTTGCATTGTCTTTGATGGTGCTTATAGTGCTCAAGATCATACTGCTGGTGCTGGTTGGATTTTTCGAGATCCTGATTCGGATTTGGTTTTGGGTGGTGCCTCAAGAGCTTTTATTTCATCTTATCCTCTACACTTGGAATTACAAGCTTGTCTCTGGGCTCTTAAGGCAGCTGATCGTCGTGGGTATAGGCGCTTGTTGATTTACACTGATTGCTCGAACTTGTTTACTCTTCTTCATCATAAAAGTGGTCGAGATATTTCCTGTCTCTAATTATTTCATAATATCGGGGATATTATCCTCCATTTCTCAGCTTGTGAACTTCGAAAGGTCCCTCGTCAATGGGTGGCTACGGCTCATTGGTTGACAGTTCAGGCTTGTCAACGCCGTTTTCTTTTTTTTATCCTTTTTCGTTTTTTTTCTTTTGTTCTAGTCGTGTTGTTTTTTCTTAGTTTGTCTTGTAAAAAAATAATAATAATAATAATAATAATAATAATAATAATAATAATAATAATAATAAATAAAGATACCAAGATATTCTCTAATGACTAGAGTATATGTATCTAAAATCTTGGCCAATTTTAGCCCCATCTAAGTATTTGATCTAAGACGGAGAGGGACCAATAATACATCCAAAAAGACTTGCGTGGACCTGGTCCACAATAATATTATTGTAGACCCGAGGTCTATACACACGCAACTGACATTATATTGAACATAGTGACCATTATTTTTAACATAGTAACCTTATTTTTAACCTAGTAACCTTTATTAAAACTACTACAACGTTTAATAATATTGTGAACTTGAAATATGACGTTATTACTCTAATTTTAACATAGTGGCCTTTATTATTCATATTGATCAGTATATAAAATATTTCATTACAAAAATAACCACTTAGGCATATATATTACCAAAATAAATTTTTATTTCAATATAGTGACTTTTTTTTAATTATAGTGACCTTTTTTTTTTATTAATAAAACAACCATATTTTCTCTAATATTAGCGGTCCACAATAAATTAGTGTGAACCAGGTCCATTTAAGAATTTGTATAATACATCCCAAGATGTGTGCCTTAATAAGGCCCAAATGACGGTGTGTGAAGGTAACGTCTTTAATTTCTTGCCCTTTTTGTCTTTCATACATACATTCATACTCTCTAGACAAACATTTTTTTTTATTTTATTAACACCTAAAAGGAGAGGAAGGTAGAAGGAAAGATATGAGAAGCTTGAAAATCAAAGGTGAAAAAACCCACAAAAACAACACCAAAACCACCCAAAAAAAAACCTCATAAACAACATCATACTGCTCAAACTCTCATATTCAAACAGTAGAATGTTTTGAGTAATTTCAATTCTATAATTTCATCTACAATACTAGATCTTAAGGTAAGTACAACATATTGTGTTCTTGAATCTAATTTAATTTATGGGACTATGATTATTTTTCATTTTCATTAACATTGAAGTTATTGCAGGAAATCAATACAATTCATGGAAAGAAGAGAAGAGAAGAATCAGATTAAATCGACGGAGCCAGAATTTGTGTTACAGTGGGGGAAAAGACTTAGATGTGTTCGCGTTAAAAACCCAAATTTCTCATCTAAATCCACCGGCGGAATCCGCCAGAAAATCACATCTCGCATCGTTACAGACTCCGCCGGTGACCCTTCTTTTTCGCCCCTCCGATGCACCACCAACAATAATACAAGCACCAACCATAACAACAGGTAATCATACATACTGTTAGAGAGATATGAACAATATTATCAGAAAATATATGTGTATGATAATTGGATTGATGGGTTTTATCTAGTGTTTCAAAATTTTCATTAATTTGTGTTCTTATTCGGCTTTTGTTGAAGGGTCTCGGATGTGTCCGGACATCTAAAGTCGCCGGAGAAAGAAGAGAGGTATTATACGACGAGAGGGTCAACGATTGGAGAAGAGAGAGAAAATGGGAAGTCGATAATAATGGCGGAAGGAAATGGGTTTGGGATTACGGCGCAAGATAAAGGGAGTTTGATATGGCCGAAGTTGTTTATAAGTTTATCAAGTAAAGAGAAGGAAGAAGATTTTCTTGCCATGAAAGGTTGTAAACTTCCTCAAAGACCTAAAAAGAGGGCCAAATTGGTTCAGCGTACTTTACTTGTAAGTTCAAACATATTAATCTTTCAATATTTTTTTTTTTTAAAAAAAATTAAAAAAAAAATTGATTGAGTTATTACTTTGGTATGAATTCTTTTTTTAGGGGATTTTATGATTTATTTAATTCGATATAATTTGTGGAAATGATTTTGGTTAGCTTAATTTGTGGAAATGATTTTGGTTAGCTTTTTCGAGATTGTGTGAATTCTTATATGTGACAGGCCACACTAGTAGACGTCTTGATTGTATTGGAGATGCCGTAACCTGATTTGGTGATGATTGGTTTTATATGGTTGACGAAATTTGAAGTTTTAATTTAAAAAAAAAAGAAAATGAAGATATTATTGGTTGAATGGTTGGTGTATGAAATTTGTAAAAATTAGTTTTAGTTAGGCTGATTTGGTGGTATTTGGAATGGCAGTTGGTGAGTCCAGGAGCATGGTTGTCTGATATGTGCCAAGAGAGGTATGAAGTTAGAGAAAAGAAGACTCCCAAAAAGGTAATATTTCAATTATTCTATCATTTTTGCTCTTTTGAAAATCGTTTTTACGAGTAATTATTTTTTCAAATATGGAGTACCTTCAATTAGATGATATGTGTGCAACTTCGTGCTCCACACTCGTGGAATTTGTGTGTATGAGCAAGTATTGTAGGTTTAAGAACTACGGAAATAGGGAAACTCGAGCAGTCAAGTTTGTAGCAGTGATATATGCTTATAAAACTGTAGTTTGTTTATCAAGAGTGTGTGTTACAGATTGAAGGACTAATAGGGTATGACATCTTTGAGATTAATTTAGAGTTGGTAATTGAATTGGAATATGCTGCTATTCGTTTATCACTGTTATAAACTTGGCACAAGTTCGAACTGAAGCTATGTTCCCAATTACACCTAATAGGGGACCTTTTTTGGGTTAGTTGATACTTCAATGTACTGGGACTGAAACTCGATCTTACCTTCTGATTGTTAGTTTTGGATTGGGTGTTAACTTGTTATAACTAAAATTATGCTACTTAATCGGGCTGCTCAGTTACAACTAATAGGGGATTGTTTTTGGGTTAGTTCAAACGATGTACTGGCACTGAACTCAATCTTACTTTCTGATTGTAGTTTTGGATGATTGGTTGTTATCCTTGTTATGATGTACTGGTTTGTAATCCAAATATCCAATGATATAATCTATTTATCTTAATGCTGATTGGGTTGCTTCGTAATGAAACAGAGACCAAGAGGACTAAAGGCTATGGGCATGGGAACGATGGACAGCGACTCGGAGTGAAGCGAGCTCCTTTCGACGACAGCTACTGTCGTTTTGCAAAATTTAAATTAGGATATTTTGTAGATCTGATTTTTGCTTCTATGCAAATTGTATTTTTTTGTTCACTGATTATTCTTCCCTTAAACCATGAATTAAGGAACGTCATCCATCTTGTACATATCAGTGCTTGAAAAAAAAATACAAGATTTTCACTAATTGGTAATAATAGATTAATTTTTTGCTTTGAGTTTCAAGATTTCCAGTTCGTTACTGCCTTGCAAGAATTTAAATAATTTTGTTCATTGTATCACCATTAACCAAAGATAAATACTACCTCTTGTTTCACATATTTTTACACTTTAAAGGTGTAGGTAAAATTTGTTTGTTAGTGTAAGATAGAGAGACAAAAATAGGAATGTATATGATGAGGAGAGATATAGAGAAAAATGAAACCTAAAAATAAAATAAAACATTAGTTGCAAATAATGTGTAGCATCATTTTTGACAAAAGTTGCAAAAAAATATAAAACGGGGATATTATTTATGTAATTTAACATTTTTTTATTTTTTTTTGAAAGAATGTAATTCGACATTTTGAATACTAAGAAAAAGAATATAAAAGTCTATTTTGCATAATAGCCTGCCAAACAAGATTGTGACATTTTCTACAAAATATGTGTTTATAAGAATCACTCTATTTTCCAAATTTAGTGTTTTTGACCATTTGCAGTGAATTGCGATTTGCAATCAACCTTTTTAGAGAAACGCCTTTGGTAAAAATAAATAAAAATTTAAAATTATATAGCAAGTATTTCTTTCTTTTGGACGGGTTTGTATGTCAAAAGGCGTTTTCAGCAATTAAAAAGAAAAAAAAATAAAAAGAAAAAACTCTTTTAATTGCTCTCTAAAAAGAGAATTACTTTAGTGTGTAGTTTCAACGACAAGCCTAATACTACTTTAATTGCTAAAATGTTCACATGTTCAGTTCACACATAATTTACAATAATGGTAACCAAGATTGGATAATCTATAGCTGCAAGTATTCTTTCACTATACAACGCAAAGGTTGCAAATAATCTGCTCCATTGTTTTTGTATTGCCCCTTGGCCCCCTTCTATATTTATGTTCACCTCCAATTTGAAGCAATATTTCTGTCACCACCTGTTATGTATATCTACAAAACAAGATAAACACGATTGGCAAAGGTATAACAGAAAATAAATAACCCAAAATAATGAAATATGATAGTCTTACAACGTTATCACATTACTAACTAAAAGTACTTCGTGGTAACTTTCATTTTTCACGGTTTACCAGGCATTTTATAGTTAGAGAAAGAGTGATTATAACGATATATGGGAAAATCTTCAGGACTCAGGAGATCTGACACATGCAAGGGGGAAAAATGATGAATGAACTAAATGATTTTGGTGAACAAACTGAGCTCAAGCTCTTGGGGTTAGGTTAGCCTTGAGCCCAAGCTCAGAGTTTTTCCAAGCCAAGCCTATTATAACCTTAAGTTTGGGCTCATCTTTGCACATTGAAAATAAGAACTTGGTGTATCAGAGATTGAGAACAAGGAGCACTTGCATTCAGCAATTGGCATGTCTACACTACAAGAAAGCAGAGCAAAGAGGCGAGTTTTAATCAACAAGGCTTGTTTAAATTATCAAGTAGGGCGCAACTACATTGCCTTAATAATCTATACTTCTATTCTAATACTGAAACTTTAAAGGCCAACTAAAGTGTAAATATTTTGAAAAAAAAATATTATAAAAACTCTTTTTTTTATGCTTCCAATCACTTCAAAAATACAATGATCTATTTTCATTAGTCTCTTAGTTTTGAATTTGTTATATACACCCGGGTGTACCGCACACTCAACTAACCAAAAGTTAGTTTTGCTCTTCATTTGATGTAAAATGAAAAACAATCATCAAAAAAAGAACAAAATACCCATTGGTGGACAGTACACCCAGGTGTATATAACAATTTCTCCTTTTGGCTCTTCTAACTTCATTATACTTTGTATTATTTTTTAATAGTTTATCTTCCCTCTCTCACTTTTTACTCTTTCTCTATCTTCCCTCTCTCTACTATTCCTCTTTCTCACCCTAAATCTATAACAATTTATCTCAAAGTAATTTTAAAAAATTATAACAGTCAAGATCTATATAATTTTCGAGAAACGATAGCGGTGTTGAATTTAAGGGTGCAGTCAAAGTCGACTTTATTTAAAGAACAAATACTCGTGTAAATAAACAACATATATTAGCCAAAAATAAACACATCACGCGGGCTAAATACTAGTTACATATCATAGAGAGTGAAATTAATGTCGCCTTGTTATAACAGAACAAATACTCATTTACCTCTTTGACTTGTCCCACAGCTTCTAATACATTGGATCATCATTAGCTAGCGATGATCAAGTCATATTTGAACTAGAGCCATTAATGTCAATGACCCCATTCTCATCTTCATGCCGACTTTCAATCTTTGCCTAAAGTTCCTAGAAAATACATACATACACTTATTAGTTGGATTTTTTTTTCTCCACAAACACACACATGCTACTGACAAGAGGGTATTAAGTTGCATGAACCTTTGATAAATTACTACTAAGTACTAAATGAAGCTCTCCAATTCATAAATTATGCGATTATTTGATTTTGCACCACATGCTGACTTGATCTTCTTTGCAAGAGCATTTGTCCGATTCTCCTTAATTTTTTTCCTAAATGTTAAAAAATAGCATATTAGATTAGTACAGGGGAAAAAAATGTCAATTGCACAATTTTGATTACATGAGCATTCCCAATACTTACCCTATGTTTAGGAGAGCTCCAATATATAAACAAGTCACTTCCATTGGTCAATTTTTATTGTAGGTGGGCAAGTGCGCTCCAACTCTATGAATTTTTTCAAATCACACTTTCTTTCCACTATAAGTACTTCTTTGATTGTGGTGAAAAAATGTGCTCACTATTACTACTGAAAATGCTGAATCCAGCTTAGATTCGGATCAACATGATGGGGTTGTCGGTATTCTCGAAAGTTTAGTCCCTGATTTGGCTAACTTGAGGCTTACTCCTTATAATGTTTTAGATATTAGGCACTAACGTCAAGTAGATATTGAGGTCTACTATTGTTAGAAATGAAACTCGGAAGGAATGAATATTCTTCATATTCGTATCATGTAAGAACCATTGCCGAAAGTATCAATGGGAGCTCCAATTGATGCATGAAATGCACTTGGAACAAACACGTTAAATAGCCACCACATTATGAGAAATGAGCTTTTATTTACCGTGAGAATAATGTCTAGGTCTAGTCTAGGATAATTTTTACATATATTTATATCCCTGATTAACAAATTCGATGCTTACAATTAAAGTTGAGAGCTAATAATCAACCTCCATCCTCGGTGTTTTCATTAGGTTCTCTTACCTAAGTTCACGATAACTATACGCACCGTAAGTTACAAGTCTTGTACCGTTGGAGGAGTGACTGTTTGGAACTAGTCGTGCAACTCCAAAACAATTAAAGTGGACCTCCTTATTCTATCTTGGAAAGGAGCAGCTATGAACATTACTGGTATAATGGCCGGTTCATGTTTATTAATTAGCTTTTGTTCTTTAGCTAATTGGTTCATTAACGCGGCAACTATTTAATGTGTCCAACCTAAGTCTCCCAAGTACATTCGTGCACCAATTGGAGCTTCCATTGGTACTTTCAACAATGGATATGGAACAATACAAATATGAAGAATATTCATACCTTCCGGGGTTCGTTTCAAACAGTAGTAGACCTCAATGTCTACTTGACGTAAGTGGACATTGTTGCCAAATATCTAAAGCATTATAAGGAGTAAGCCTCAAGCTAGCCAAATCAGGGGCTATACTTTCGAGAATACCGACAACCCCATCAAACTAATCCGAATTCAAGATGAATTCGGCATTTTTAATATTAATAGTGAGCACATTTCCATCACCACAATCTAAGGAGTATTTATAGTGGAAAGATAGTGTGATTTGAAAATGTGCTTCGGTTGTAAATTCAAAAAGGCAGAGCGTGCTTGTCCACTTATAATAAAATTGACCGAAGTGACTTGTTTATAATTATTAGAGCTCTCCTAAACAGAGGCAAGTAATGGGAATGCTCTTGTAATCAAAATTTTGCAGTTGACATTTCTTCCCCTTTACTGATCTAATATGCTATTTTGTAACCTTTTGGAGAGGAGTGAGAAGAATCGGGCAACTGCTTTTGCAATGACGATCAAGTCACCATGTGGCGCGAAATCAATAGATCACATAATTTATGACTAGGCGAGCTTCATATAGAACTTAATAATTTATCAAAGGTTCATGCAGCTTACTACCGTCTGGATAGTAGCATGAGTGTGTTTGTGAAGAAAAAATTCCAAATAATAAGTGTATGTAAGCATTTTTCTAGGAACTTGAGGCAAAGACTGTAAGTCAGCGTGATGATTAGAATGAGGTTACTGAAATTAATGCTTCTAGTTCAAATGTAACTGAATCATCACTAGCTAATGATGATCCAATGTATTTGCATCTATAGGACAAGTAAGAAAGGTAAATGAGTACTTGTACCATGCATGCACACTTTGTTTTCCTTTATTGCAAAATTATGAGTTTCTTATAGGTATAAAAATGGGAAGTTTGACGATGAGATTGAGGTGAAGTTCAATGAATTTAGGCAGTTACATGAGAAAGAAATTGGAGAAAAGAGGGTCGATAATCTTACTCTTGAAGAAGCTTATGTGAAGGTTCTTGGACAGTGTTTTAGTTATGCCCGAGGTTTAGGCAAAGGACACCCCTTGTTGGCCAAGGATGGAAAGATAGGAAGGGATGAGCTAGAGCATAATGTAGAACAACTGCAAAATGAAAACATCATGCGTGCTGAATTGCTAGAGGGTAAGAAGAAACAAGAACTTAACCTCGGTTAGTCATGTAGAGATTGGCATTGATGCTTGATAAATGTAATTTTTCTAACTGCAATGCTTAATTCTTGCAAGATTCAGGCACTTTAGAATGCATGTGTGCTGAATAAAATATGCTTGGTTCTTAGGATTAGCGTGTATGATGTTGAATTAA
The DNA here is from genome assembly GCF_001683475.1 of Chenopodium quinoa. Classification (NCBI taxonomy): domain Eukaryota; kingdom Viridiplantae; phylum Streptophyta; class Magnoliopsida; order Caryophyllales; family Amaranthaceae; genus Chenopodium; species Chenopodium quinoa. The sequence continues at coordinate 4,847,431 of NW_018745000.1, forward strand.
GTGTATGTTGTTGAATGTTGACTTCGGTTTTTGGTTTAATTGCCTTCTGTCAGTCAGATTTAAAGAACATCTTGTTTTAAATGATTTGTATAATGTTCTGCATGACTTTGTTCCTACTGAATCAGATATTTTTATACTCTTTATGTGTTTGGATCCTTCCCTTGTGTCCCATGATAAATATGTTTTTGGTCTAGTCCCTCATAAAATCCAAACCTGTACCCATTGCTTTTAGTATCCCTCTGTTCATGGCAAAAACAGGTGTTATGATTTAGCTAATATTCATATTGCATAAGTTATATATGTGGTTTCATTAATTTACAAACTATCTCTGTTCATTTTATGTTGTTGCTGTCAAGCATACTTACAGGTACTTGCTGGAATGGTAGCTGGTAGCAATGACCTATTTTGTCACAGCAAAATATGTGGAATGGTAGCCACATGAAGACCAAAAGGAACAACCCACAGGCCTATTTTAATTGCATATTTTTGTAGCTATGCAGCTTGTACATATAATTTGAAATTTTAGTACTCAGGCTTAGTTATATTATACTTAGAAGTTAACACTTTTTTATTAAACTATTAATAATGACAAAGCTAAAAATTATGCCTTCTAACTGTTAACCCCTTTTTTTCTTAATGTAATCCCTCCTAGATTTAATTTTTTTAAAAAAAACTAAAAGATGGACAAAGAGAACAATTTCTATTTTCGACCTTTAAAATTTGAACAAACAGGGCGAATTTTGAGCAAGGAGGGCGAAATAAACTGACTTGTTTGAGTTGTTTACAGAGGGCAAAAATAACTTATCCTGCTAGATTCAATCAAAGAGGGCGAAAATTTTGCCCTCTTAGATTCTGATCAAAGAGGGTGATATTTATTGCCTTTGTTGATCTTTAACAAAGAAGGCGAAAATATGTCGTTGCCCTTTGAAACTAATACAACTATACTAAAAGAACGAGCTTGAGGGCGATTTCAAAGTCGCCCTTTAAGCTTTTAAGGGCGATATTTGTATCAAAGAGGGCGATTTTAATTGCCCTCTTTGATCTTATATAGTAGTGACAAGCTCTACAATTCCCCTGGTTTTAGAGGTGATGTTAATTGTACCAGGGGGTTGACCCCAGCTTGGTTCTCTCCATACTGCATGATCCAAGCCCGGAGATCAGTTGGAACACGTAGGTTGTGTTACATACATATATATATATATATATATATATATATATATATATATATATATATATATATATATATATACAAACGTCATCATTGAGAGATTCTTTGATTAATTGATTATTTTGCTACCACTAACTTAAAGACCGCATGGAAATATAAAAGCGAAACCCAGTTGGTGTCCAGCTGAAATTAACTAGCATAAAATAAAACATTAATGCACAAGCAAAGATCTGTTTGATTGAATATGCAATAAGAAGAATGAGATATCAACTAGATAAAAGGAATTACGGATCCTGTCAAACAATTTTGGGGACTGATATAATTTCAAAACTTTGAAATCACTTACATTTTCTCTTGAGAGACACAAGTTTTAATAGCTTGACTTCGCCGCTTGAAGCATTTCAACTATAAGTGTCTTCACATCCCTGACAAAACAAAAGAGAGGTTTAGTTTCTGCCTGGTTCATTGAGTTGTTCACAATCACGACAGATGAAGGGAATTTCCAATCACTGGAATGAACAGGTGCTAAAATCAAATACCTTCTCAGGATTATTGGAGGTTTAGAAGTACAATTTTAAAAATAAATAAACATTGAGCAAATATTTCCTCCAGCAGTTTAAAGTTTTGACAATTTTAACTAGCAAATGGAGCCACTTTCTTCTTTACAATTACTTTCCTTCCTAGATTTAAATATATATCCAGTGTAATTCATTATTAAACATGAATATGTTTTCAGATAAAACCATATTCTCCTAACAATGACAATACCTGGAAGAGGAAATATTTAAAGATCATTCAGTGACTTACTTTCTATCAGCTGCTGGTCTAGGAAATGGAATTCGAAGCTTGTAAGTTTTCTTCATATAGCTAACCTGAAAAGATAGACAAATAACTGTTAGCTGCGCTCTATCTTTCAGTGAAGTATCAATTTTTCAAACTTGAATTAGTGGAAAGCACCAAAAAGCTAAAATCAACCCCTTTAGGTTCCTTTACAGCAGCAGTTTAATTCACCACCACAAAAGATCAGACCCCTAATATGGAGTATTTGCCAAATTTTCATTAAAATGACTCACTATACATAATTATATAAATGCAATAAACAAGACAATTCCGATCCCTAGATATAACACATAAATCACATATTTTGTATAGCAAGCCACTAAATGCAAACTGCCATAATATAAGACAGCAAACAAGCTGAACACTGAGTTACCTTGACATTGAAACCTAGATGGTCTACATCCAGCATATAAGCAGAATCCACCTGCAAAAATATAGAAACTTAGTTCAGAATTACTGGTTGGTAGCAGACTCTCTCTCTCTTTAACACCCCCTTCCTTATCTCTTCATTCCCAAGCATAGATACATCAATCTATATGTTCAATGTGGCACCTAGTAATGGAATCATGCAGTCTTTATCTCAAACAAGGAAAAGTGCTTCAGCTGTTGGGTTGGAAAACTACATTGGTGGTTTTTTAAAAATTTTGGAAGCTTTAACATTCAATGGCTTAAACACTCATTCTCGTATAAGTTGTAGCATAAACAGAGCTTCCAAGGCACATGCACCAGAAAGCTTGAAAAGAAACTGACTTCACTTGTTCAGAGGGCAAATTTTGCTCTATTTGTGTGTGCATGGCTGAAAAGTGTGCATGCATGTATGTTAGAACAATAATGGTGTATCAAATTACCGGCATGGTAGTAGAGTGCTTTACAATCAGCTTTGTATCTTCTTCATGATCCTTATTCATATGTGACTGACAAGAACAAGAGTTATCAAATAAAAAATCACAATGAATTATTACAGAAGTAATAACAGCCACCTTGTCATGGAAATACCGCTATTGGCTTGGAGAACTGAGATATTGGATCTGCCTTTGCTGCACTGTATTCCTCCCTGCTGAACTCTGTCAAGAAGATGAGATCAAGTTGGACGATAACATTAAATTAAAAATAGTCCTACGAAGTCCAAAAGCAACACGGAACTACAATCCAAAATAACTCAAAGGCCACACAATCAAATGCACAAAGTATTTAATTTCTAAAAAATAAAAAATTGGCTGAGAATGAGAAGGCCATCCCCAAAATATAAGAGAAGAAATAGATAGCAAATGACGGTATGTAAAGAACAAAAATAACAAAAACATATAATAAACTATGCAAAGGCAACTGCTAGTCAATGAACCCCAGCACCACTCAAGGCCATGCTAATCCACTAACATCTTGAAACAAAATACGTCAAACGTCTTATCAGATGGAAGAGTGGACAAGGGTGAGGGATGAGGGAAGCAAGTATCTGAATCACCACCTCAGAGTCAACAAAAAGCAGCAAAATTTGCACATATTGGCTCCACTTGAACTTTAAATTACAAGCTTCTCACAAATGAAAGACTAGAGAGTCAAACAGAGGAATTAATCAAACCTCCAGATCCCAATAAGGCGGTTGCCACCCCAGATACGTACCGCACCACTTTTGGTTGGATCTTCATAAATTGAAAGTCACCAAAGTCAACCTTCACACCCGAAAGGTTAGAGTTTTAGTTCATTAATAGACAATGTCACAACGAAGACAAAGTACCCATGAAAAGCCATTTCACCCAAAAGGTATATTGGACATACCCAAAAAGCATTGGGATGTTTAGCCAAATAAGCACTTCGAACAGCTTCTCTATCTTGTTCATTGACCTAAAATAAAATTCTCTGACATGAGCTACATTCAGAGAGTAGGCTTTGTAAATAGAAAAACCTGAACATAAGAAAGAATGAGGAACCTTACAGAAACTGCATCACCATGGAGAGTTATAACTAAATCAGTCCTGTCTTCTGGATCTTTTGCTACAAGCAGTGAGCACTGTGGATTGGCTAACAAGTCCTGCAAATCCAGAAGTGAGATTATAAAAGGGACATCCAAGATACCAGAAAGAGGTTTATGTTTGAGAGTGAAAAAAAGATTGGATGCCAGCTTTTCAATTGATGCTCATAACCACTCATCATCAGGAGATTAATTGAAGAATAATATAAACAAATGAAGACATTGTAGACTTGTCTACAATATTTTATGTCAGGAGACAAATCATCTTGAAGCAAGCACAACAAGAAATGAACAAATGAATAAAAGGATGACACTTAGTGAGAAGATTGTATATCAAAAGCAACTTTGGATTGAACTTATCAAGTTGCCAAGGGCTGAAAGGTCCAGCGGTAACAGCTCCACAAAATAGAACACTCCATATGCCAGCTTAGCAATCACAGCATCGAATCAAGGAAATTTATAATCCCCAATAAAATGGAGGAACAAGAAAAATGCCAAACTGTCCCTCCACATTCCTAAACAAGGCTATGGCTGGCTACATTGGAACTGCCAAATTCTCATTTTCCTCGTTATTGTGTCAATCAACCACATACAAGGGGTGCTATTAAAAAAGAGTTCTTCAAATTTTCTATGTTCATGTTGTGCTGAAAGATTAATCGCCCAAACTAAGGATTTACATAAAGGTAAAATTTTGGGTAGTAGACTCATAAATTCCAGATTACATGAATTTAAACTTGCTTTGAGAGAATAACACAAACACAAAAGGTATAATAATATCTTAACAAAAGATAAAAACCCTTAAGCAGTGTGGTCACCACTGAAAATTTATCGCTTTCAGCTTTCAAGATTATCTCATCAGAGCATTCACAGTTTCATACAACAGAAAGTATCATTGATGAGAACATTCCAAAGGAACTACTACTGCATAATATAGCTGTTGAGAATTGGGATAAGTGTGCTCAGACTGCTCACGTGTATTGTTCACGATAACCACCTTAGCAAGCTTGGAAGATTACAACTCCCATTGTCAAAAGTTGATATAGACCTTTTAATGTAGTTTGAGCGTGTAACAATATGGTTTGTGTTTCGGGGTTTTCTGATGTCCTGCGGGAGAGTTACAATTCCGAGACTGGAACCGGACGCCTGTACCTGCAAAACAAACGGATGCTCCGGATGATTGGAGATCCGCCTCCGACGGTCAAGTTAGTACTTGATTAAGGAGTAATTAATGCGGAAATTAAAGTGATTGGGTCTCTCTAGGTGAGAGTGTTTAATGTGTGTAATCTGCTTTTTTGCGTGTAATCTCCCTTAATGAGGATTAAGGGAGGTATTTATAACCTCGGGAAACGTGCCAATCTAGGTTTAGGTTAACCTTGGGCTGATTGGGCTTCCCTCGGAAGTTGGGCCTAGGTGACCGGTTATCCCAGGTGTCATGGGAAGGACACGTGTCGTGTCGTAATTGGTCCATAGTGGACGGATCATTGCTTGACACGTGGCAGGCTCCTATTGGCCCATGTGACGGACACATGGCGGAACCTGATTGGTCCACTTGTCAGATGGTGATTGGTGGGGAAAAATCCCCTAATCATTTGCCCCTCACAGGTGGCACGTGACTGGTCACGTGTTACCTGTGACAGGTATCGCCCTGTAACAGGCGACGGCCTGCTACATGTGTCACTCGGCGAGAGGCCGAGAGATTCTCCCGCCAAAATTTTGAATTCTGGAAGTGACCCTTCGCCTTCTCACTTCGCCTATATAAAGGAGTGTTGACTTCGGTCATTTTCACACTTGAATACTTTGTGAGCGAAAATTCGGACCCCTGAACTTGCTCTGACATTTTGGACCCTTTCTGCCTACCGCCTGCTCTGACAAGCCGACTGCAAAGGATTTTCAGAACTTCATCAATCGTCACTCGTTCAGGTAACCGTCGGTTCTCTTACTCTTAATTTTCTCTTTACTTTATTCTTTTTTGAAATGGCACCACGGAAGCACACGACACGACCTAGGTTAGTGATCAGCCGGTCACCGGGGACGGCTGAATCTAGGACTAGGAGTGCCGCCTGCCCTTTTCTGGACCCATCTTTGCCCTTTATACAAAGTCCGACTGTATCTGTGTCTATGCAGAACATGATGGCCAGAACAAAAAAGACTGTCAGGATCTCAAACTCAGACGGCTCCTCCCACAGGGTGCCGATTAGTGAAACATCTGACCAGGCGCCAGATGTGGAAGTGAAACAAAGCGGCTTGAAAGCCGGCAGCTCTGAGGGAGGAGTCAAAGTGACCCCTTCCCATTTTACCGTTGACAATTCTACATTCTCTCCTGCTCCTTTTAAAGGAGAGGAGGCGGGCCCCTCCGGGAGAGAGGAAGAGTCGTCCTCTTCGGACTCGTCAGAGGACGATTCCGAGTCTAGCTCTTCTGGACACAGAAGAGAAAAACAGTCGTCTACAAGAGGCGAGGCTTTCTCACGCAGTTGAGAAGGGGGACGATTGGGCGGAGCCATCCGCCTCTCACCGAGAGCAAAATACCCCCTACTACTGCACGGTACCTCGGGGCCGGATCACGGCCATGCAAGAGAAAGTGGAGAGCTTTATCGCAAACCACACAATGGGCCCCGGCTTTTTAGTGTTCGTGCCGGATCCAGAAGACACAGTCGTCTGGCCGGCTGGCACCAGTTATGATGGCGCCTGCTTTGGCTGCTACGAGGCGGCCATCAAGGCTGGGCTGCGCTTCCCACTACATCCGGCTGTTCAGCGGATCTTGGATGGGTATGAGTTGGGGTTATGGCAGTTAGCCCCGAACTCCTGGGTCAACGTACTCGGCTATGTGGCCGGGTGCGAACTGCACGGGGTGGAGCCGAGCTTCGAGGCTTTCGCCCACATGAACTACCTCAGCCGGACCCCTAAGGCAGGCGGTACCGGCTGGTATCAATTGACGAGCCACAGGGGCTACCTCATGACGAGAGATAAAGCAAACAAATGAAAGGACTGGCGGAGCACCTTCCTCATCATTGAGAGTTCAGACACAGAGCTGAACAAGCGCTTCAACAGGTGGAACAGGAATCCGCCCCTTCTTGCAGGCGGCCGCAGCATGCCGCCTGTTCCCCCCAAGGCTAAGAAAGAGATCCTAGATAAAGGACTCTTCAAAGTAGAGTCGAAGGTGAACTCTACTTCAGGGGTACGAGAGCAAGTACCCCTGCACTGCGTCCCGAGCTTCAAATGGCTCTTCGACGAGTATTTTTTGGCCGCCTGTGGCCTCAGCAGTCGGTGCTCAAGAGGTAGCCGGCCTGTCGAATACTCTGTTGTTCCATGCATTTCTTGTTATGACTTTTATTAACTTTGCTATTTGCTTTTGCAGCGGACGCCATGAGAAAAATTACCGCCTCCAAGACTGCGGCGGCCATGTTGCGGGCCTCCATCATGCAACAGTCTTCAACCGACTCCCCCAACAAGGGGGCACCCTTGGTGGGCTTCGAACCTTTCACCCTCTTTTTGGAGTTGTGTTTATGCATATACTGACTTTTCTTCTTTTTTAGACGAGCGCTCCAAGAGCTTCTTCTTCCCAACAGCCGGACCCCAAGGCCCGGAGGACGACTGTTGCGAGCTCTCCTGGTAGAACCAGGAAACATGTGGCGGCTGAGCCGGCCACTTCTTCTAAAACTCCAACTGAGCTACCTAGAAGTATGAAATTATCCTTGTAAATTTTAGACTTGCTCCCTTCTTTACTAGGTCTAATCCGTTTGTTTATGCTTGATGCAGCCGGCCCTCAGGAGCCTGACTTGGTCGAGGTGGCCAAGTCTATGATCAAGGCCGTTCCTCCAGCTGAAAGGGAGGCGGTCAGGGGTGTCGGCACCCTTGACCTAGACGGGATTGCAGGGGTCCTTGCTGAGATATACTTAGCATATTTTTGAGTATTTGAATTCCAGGACGCCTGTTTTCTTTTTGTTTGGAAACTGACGCCTGTTCCCCTTTGTACTTAGGCCCTGCTCTGAGTGAACGGCCTTCGCAAGCCGCTTGACCGGAAGAACAAAGAGGTAAAGGCTGCAAAAGCTATGGCCGCCTCTGACTGTGATAAGACAATGTTTCAAATTGCCCAAAATGAAGTTCTGACCATTGATATTCTTTATTATCAGGCGCAGGCTACCGCCGCTATCCGGGCTCAGTTAGAGGCGGCCCAGAAGAGGAATAGCGAGCTGGAGGCGACCATCAACAACCTCAAGGCCGAGCTGAGACCTCTTCGCCAAAAGATGTCCTCATACGAAACCTTGGAGAAATCCTTGGCGAGCGTAAAGGTACGGATAGTTAGTCACGCCGCCTATGCCCCTGGACGACTGGTTGTCTGTTTCCAGGCTAGACGATCAGTCGACCATTTATCCAATCGGTATTCGAACCATTTTAAAGACTGGATCCCCTTTAGGCAGGCGGTCCTGTCATTTGTAAAATTAACCAAGTAGGAAAGTGGTTTGACCAAGTAAACATGATTGTTACCTAGTCGCCAAGTAACTGAGTAGTAGAGGTATCAAGCGGTTGGTACCGGTTGTTCCCCTTTATTCGCCAATGTTTGTTGGCTTTTAACTCATAGGTTGTTAACCTAGCAGGAGTAGTGGTTGAGAGCCCCTGTTTGCTAAAAACAGGCGGACGACTCATACCTTTTAGGCTCCATACTAAGTTTAAGAGAGTGACTATGAGTTAACTTTGGTGTTACTTAGTCGCTGTCACTCCTGCTTGAGTAGTAAAGGTACCAGGCGGCGGAGGCCGGCTGATCCTTTAGATTCGCCAATGTTTGTTGGCTATTAACTCAAGAGGTACCCCCTGCATTTATCCCAAGTAATACAGGCGGTCATCTGACTCAGATGTCAACTGCTACCACTGGTTTGGTTAGTGATAGAGTTATCCTTGTCTCAAAAACGGCTACGTGGTTGCCCTTGGGGACAGTCGTATAGGTGCCGTGTAATTAGTTTATAGAGCAATGTTCCACCCAAAAGGGAGCTGCTCTCTGCGACGAATTTCATCCGGAGGGATGCCGCCGGACGCCTGCTATGATGTTGGGACAGGTCGTATTAGTTTAAAGATTGGATCAGTTGGCTTGGCGTCTGGACTGATCATTCGGCTTGTGGCCTTGGTTAGTTCTTGGTGAACGTAGGTGCTAAGTAAGAGGAGGGTAGCCGCCTGTTTAGGCACAGGGTCGGCCAGGCCCTGATCATTTTTAGCTAAGTATAAGGGTGGTTGTGTGCTTTGGAACCAGTCGGCCCTCTTCTATGGAGAGTAGCCGACTATATATCCAGACGGCATGCCCCTATGGTGATAGAGTAAAATATTCAATGGAGAGTAGCCGACTGTAAAGGTACAGGCGGCATGCCCCTCTGAAGATAGAGTAAAATACTCAATGGAGAGTAGCCGACTGTAAAGGTACAGGCGGCATGCCCCTCTGAAGATAGAGTAAAATACTCAATGGAGAGTAGCCGACTGTAAAGGTACAAACGGCATGCCCCTCTGAAGATAGAGTAAAATACTCAATGGAAAGTAGCCGACTGTAAATGTTTAGGCGGCCTGCCCCTCTTAAGTAAGAATAAAAATTAAACATGGAGAGTAGCCGACTGTTTGTTAGTAGGCGTGCCCCTCTTAGTACAAAATTGAATATTAAGTATGCAAACTTTTATTAAGTAGCCCTTGACTATTTACATCATTCAAAAGAAATATTTCTTAAGATTATCTACATTCCAAGTTCGAGGCAACGGTTGTCCGTCTGGTGTTCCCAGACGGTAGGTACCGTCCCTGACCTCTTCACAGATTCGGTAGGGTCCTTCCCAGTTGGGAGTTAGTTTGCCAGACTCATTAGCCCTACCAACTGCTTCCATTTTTCTAAGTACAAAGTCCCCCACTTTGAGTGGACGCCTGTGTACTTTTTTGTTGTATGATCTAGTCATTCTCAGGCGGTAAATTTCATGGCGCAAGACAGCATTGCCCCTCCTTTCAGGAAGTGAGTCTAATGCCAGGCGCATGGCTTCCCAGTTTGCCTCTTCGTCATATAGCATTACTCGAAGAGTCGGCTCGTAGTGTTCTATTGGAAGAACAGCTTCCGCACCATAAGTAAGGAGGAATGGAGTTTCTCCAGTCGCCCCTTTTTCAGTCGTCCTAATGGCCCAGAGAACATGTGGTAATTCATCCGCCCATAGGCCGCCTGCTCGTTCAATCTTTTTCTTGAGACCGTCTGAGATGATTTTATTAAAGGCTTCTACCTGGCCGTTTGCTTGTGGACGGCCGACAGATGCAAAGTAGTGTGCAATTCCTTGGTCACCCAACCAGCTTTTGAGAACAGACGTCTCAAATTGGGGCCCATTATCAAAAACCATAGACATGGGAACCCCGAACCGAGTGATGACATTTTTCCAAATGAATGAAATTACATCCTTCGTCTTGAATCCCTTTACAGCCTCCGCCTCTACCCATTTAGTGAAGTAGTCGACGGCAACAAGTATGTACCTCCTTCCGCCTGTAGCAGGCGTATATGGACCCAGAATATCCATGCCCCACTTAGCAAACGATAGTGGGCTATGAATGGTAGTGAGGTCAGTAGCCGGACGGTGAATTAGTTTGCCAAACCTTTGGCACTTGTCACATTTTTTCACCATCACCATCGCATCTGCTTCTAAAGTAGGCCAAAAGTAGCCCTGCCGCCTTGCCCGTTGAGCAAGCGTCCTACCGCCTATATGGGAAGCACAGTAACCAGAGTGAAGATCGTCCAGTATCTCTCGCCCCTTTTCTGGAGTAACACACTTTAAGAAGGGTTGAAGGTACCCCCTTTTGTGAAGTTCTCCCTTTATTATTTCAAAACTGGTTGCTCGTTTTTTCAGTGCTGCCGCCTGTTGATGATCATCCGGCAGGGTACCGTTTGTCAGATATGCCCTGATTGGATCCATCCAGGTTGAGCTTCTGTCTAGGATTCCAATAGGGTCTTCCTCGATGCTTCTCTTCTCCATTACTTCCCAAAAAACAGTTCGAGGAGTATCACAGGAGGCGGATGATGCTAATTTTGAAAGTGCATCCGCCTGGTTGTTTTCTGATCTCGGCACTTGGGTCAGATGGAAATCCTCAAGGGAGCCGACTGCTTGTCGGACCGCCTGTAAATACTTGATCATGGCCGGATGGGTTGCTTCGTATTCGCCATTGTACTGACTCACTATCAATTGTGAATCGGAACATGCGTCTATTTTTCTTGCCCCTACTGCCTTGCACATGCGGATTCCGGCTAGTAAAGCTTCATATTCTGCCTCATTGTTTGAGGCTTGAAAACTGAAGCGTAGAGCATACTCGTACCTGTCGCCCTCTGGCGACTGACATATGACGCCTGCTCCACAACCATTTGAAGTAGAGCTTCCGTCCACATATACCTTCCAGACTTGGTCTGTAACTTGAGAGTCCGGAGGACGAGTCATCTCAACAATAAAGTCAGCAAAGGCTTGCCCCTTCACTGCTTTTCTAGGCTCGAATGTAACTTCGAGGCTCTGAATTTCTATGGCCCATTTGATCATTCGGCCTGACGACTCCATGATGGTCAGTGGCCGCTTGATAGGTTGGTCTGTATACACGACGACTGCATGTGCCAAAAAGTAGGGCTTCAATTTTTTAACAGCCATGAAGAGTGCAAGACCAAATTTCTCCACCAAGGGATACCTCAATTCGGCATTTTTCAGTACATGACTGACAAAGTAGACCGGGAGCTGACAGCCGTCTCTTTCAGCAAGGAGAACAGCGCTTAACGCATGATCAGAGACGGCCAGGTACATGTAGAGTACTTCTTTGGGCAAAGGGCTGACCAGCCTCGGCAAGGAATGCAAGTGAACTTTCAATTTCTGGAAGGCCGCCTCAGCATCCGGCCCCCATTCAAACCTTGCCTTTTTCTTAATTGCCTGGAAAAAGTATAGGCATTTGTCGCCTGATCGGCTTAGAAATCTTCCCAAGGCCGCCAGACAACCTGTTAACTTCTGAACCTCTCGGATGGTACGAGGCGACTGCATGTCAATGACCGCCTGCACCTTCTCAGGGTTCGCCTCTATTCCTCTCTGATTGATAAGGAATCCGAGAAATTTCTCAGACTCAACTCCAAAGACACATTTCTTGGGATTGACCATGACATGGTGCCGCCTGAGTGTGGCGAAAGTTTCTCGGAGGTCCGACAGATGATCTTTCTGAAGTTTAGACTTGACAATCATATCATCAATATATGCCTCGACATTCCTCCCAATTTGATCAAAGAACACAGTGTTTATCATTCGCTGGAAAGTGGCCGGGGCATTCTTAAGACCAAACGGCATGACCGTGTAACAGTATAACCCCTGATCAGTGACGAAGGTCGTCTTCTCCTGATCTTTCTTCCATAAAGGAATTTGATGGAAACCAGAGTAGGCGTCCATAAAGCTCATCAAAGCATGGCCGGCTGTTGAGTCGACCAGGTTATCAATTTTAGGCAGAGGGTAACTGTCTTTGGGGCACGCCTTGTTTAAGTCTGTGTAGTCTACACACATTCGCCAGGTGCCATTCGGCTTTTTAACAAGCACCACATTTGCAACCCAGTCTGGGAAGTAACATTGCCGAATGAACCCTGCATCAAGTAATTTTTTAACTTCGGCGGCTGCCGCCTGACTTCTTTCTTCGCCATGGTTCCGCTTCTTCTGCCGTACCGGCTTCTTTTTCGGATCCACGGCCAGTTTATGTACCACCAGATCAGGACTAATGCCTGGCATTTCATGGACTTCGAATGCAAAGATGTCCTTGTATTCTTTCAATAGTTTGTGAAAGTCGTCACCCAGACTCTCAGAGCAGTCGTCCCAACCTTGATTGTTCTGTCAGGACGTGAGTCATCTAAGATCAGGTCCGTATGCTCACCAGCCGGGCTGAGGGCGGAATTCATCCGACCGCTCCTCTGCCAATGATTGCTATTTTCTGTCTTTTCTTGCGGCCCCTGTCTGGGATGCCTTTCTCTTTTTGCCGCCTGCTTCTTGAACAGGCGCACTCTCCTTGACATTGTCAAGGTCTATTTTTCCACCACTCGACCCAGTGGCCATAACAGTGGGCTTGACATCCGAGAGATAGCACTCTCGGGCCATCTTCTGATCTCCCCTTAGGGACCCGACTGTTCCATTATCCCTCTCAAACTTGAGCAACATAAGAGATGGGATTATAACAGCCTTTATTCAGGGTTGGTCGTCCCAGAATCATGTTGTAGGCCGAGAGTTGTTTTACTACCAGGAACCGGACTACCATGTGTCGTCCTTCCCCTTTTTCGCCCAGGCGGATGGGTAAATCCACTCGTCCCACTGGGTGGACGACTCCTCCTCCAAACCCTACTAAAGGGTGGGATGCCGGATGTATGCAATCAGTCTGATATTTTAGTTTCGACAGACATTTGCTACTGATGAGATCTGAGGAGCTTCCGGTATCTATGAGGATTCGGCCAACTCTCTGGTTGGCCACTTTACATTCAATAACGATAGGGTCGTCATGCGGCCCTCTTACCCCTCCTAGATCTTCTTCAGTGATGACAATCTCAGGAAATGAATATTTGGAGGGCCGTTCTTGGTGAACGGAATTTACATCTAACCGTCTGATATTGTCTTTGTTGCCCCTAATAGTGGGGCCGCCTCCTGAGAAGCCGCCTGCAATGGTGTAGACGACTGCATCATCTGTATCGGAGCTGTCGGCCTGTTGATTCTTTTTGGTCGACTGCTTTTTTGAGGAAGTGTTCCCCGTAGATTTCTTGACATAAGTGTCAAGATCACCTTGCTCAGCCAGGCGGTCCAAATACCGCATGAGACTGATGCAGTCATTGGTGTGATGACCAACATCTTCATGATAATCACAGAATTTTTCTTGGTTCCGATTGTTTGCAGAACCCTTCATGGGGACCGGCTTCTCAATTGAGATCCGTCCCTTGATTTCCTTTAGGATAAATTGGCCATCCTTGTTAAACACATACTTTGGGGAGTATGGTTTGAATTCTTTTTTCTTCTTCTGGGCCGGCTGTTTAGAGGAATCAGCCGCCCAGACCTCTTTTCTCTTCTCATCTTTGTTTGACGACTGTTTCTGTCGTCCTTCTCTCTTGTCGGACCTTTTCCCGTCAGCCTGTTTTACCATACTACAAAGATCAGTCGCCTGTATATAGGCTTCCGCTTCAATCAAGGCCTCTTGAAGAGTCGCCACCCTCTTTCGGACCAAATCAAATTTGAAGGTCGACCCGTCTTTGAGACCTCTGAAAAAGTCAGTATAGGCTACTTCATCCGGTAACCCTTGAATCTGTATTCTCATCAGGTTAAACCGCCTGATGTAAGAACGAAGCCCCTCCTTCTCGCCCTGCTGAATTGTTCCTAAATCAAGGGTCGTCTTCTTCGCAGGGATGTTCATGGCGAAGTTGGAGGTGAATAAGTAAGCAAGCGTCTTGAAGTTATTTACACAACCAGTCGGCAGGTTGCCGAACCATTGTTGTGCGATTCCTTTGAGAGTCGCTGGGAAACACTTGCACCAAGTGGGATCATCCAACCCTTGAAGGTATATCAGGTTGGTGAATGCCATCAGATGGTCTTCTGGGTTAGTAGTGCCGTCATAGGCGCCTACTAATACATTTTTCACTTTGGCCGGCTGAGCGGCTTCAGTAATTTCCTTGGAGAAGGCCGACGGCTGTTCACCAAGTCTAAGCAACTGTAGCTGCCAGTCCATAGGTTGGACATTTTTTGCTGCATGTCCACCAAACGGAGGTGGCTGTAAAAAATACTGTTGTTGCTGTACAAACGGTAAGTTTGGTACCGCCTGGTCGCTATGAAAGCCGGACTGACGGGAGGTGCCGCCTGACTGACTCTCATGATACGACTGATTATGCCTCATCGAGGTATTTCGCAGACTGTCTTGGAAGTTTGAAGTAGAGGCCGACTCTGACAATCGGTCACTCTTCTTCTGCTCTAGCAGTAGCCGAGCGTCTGTGTATGTTTTCCTCGACCCGTCCGCCTGAATATGACGAACAGGTTTCCTATTTCCTGGAGTAGGAAAACGGTATTTTGTGAAATCAAGGGCAGGTGGCTCCCACTTCCTAGATTTAGGATGAGGGGTCGCCTCTCGCCCTTGAACTGGTTTCTTCTTCAATGAAGTGGAGGGTTTCTTAGCCGACTGCTCATTGTCCAGGCGGCTTCTTGTTGATCAACTCTTGAATTTCTCCCTTGAAGTCCCTCATGAAGGTCATGAGTTCGTTCCTTGTGATGGGAGCAGACCCATCAGTCGGCTGCTGCCGAACAGGCGGTGCGCCTGCTGGCTCGCTTCCAGTTTGAAGATGTTCCCGTTCCCTCCTTTCGGTATGACGGGTACGTCGGGCCCTTAGGGTCTCGTCTGAAGCTGTGTGAGCTTCAACTTCAAATTCATTCTCAGTATCGTGGTCCGACTGAACTTGAGGGTCGTCTAGGGGACGCCTCTCTTCAGGAGTCGGTACAGACGTGGATGCCATCTCAGAAGTACTCTCCCCACAGACGGCGCCAAATGTTTCGGGGTTTTCTGATGTCCTGCGGGAGAATTACAATTCCGAGACTGGAACCGGACGCCTGTACCTGCAAAACAAACGGATGCTCCGGATGGTTGGAGATCCGCCTCCGACGGTCAAGTTAGTACTTGATTAAGGAGTAATTAATGCGGAAATTAAAGTGATTGGGTCTCTCTAGGTGAGAGTGTTTAATGTGTGTAATCTGCTTTTTTGCGTGTAATTTCCCTTAATGAGGATTAAGGGAGGTATTTATAACCTCGGGAAACGTGCCAATCTAGGTTTAGGTTAACCTTGGGCTGATTGGGCTTCCCTCGGAAGTTGGGCCTAGGTGACCGGTTATCCCAGGTGTCATGGGAAGGACACGTGTCGTGTCGTAATTGGTCCATAGTGGACGGATCATTGCTTGACACGTGGCAGGCTCCTATTGGCCCATGTGACGGACACATGGCGGAACCTGATTGGTCCACTTGTCAGATGGTGATTGGTGGGGAAAAATCCCCTAATCAGTTTGCTTATGAGTATATGTAGCTAACAAGTGAGGAAAAGTGTCAAAAGTTTTCTTGTATATGTGTGTGCACATGATCGTAGTTATCTCTCACTTGAATTGGTTCTCTCACTACCAAATGATTTTGGGATATCGAAGGAATCTTACTTTGAACTAGTACATGTTTTAATTCTCCTCACTTTTGAGCAGTCCATATTACAAATGTTGGAAAGTTACATAAACAGCAACACTCAGAGGATGTCATAGATGCACTTCTTCAATACTTGTGTGTTGCTTGGAATATAAGTGAACCTCATAGGGTAACAATGGATAGAGACATGTTTTTTTAAGGATAAATTGGCAGAGAACCTATCAATCTATCTTATCGGATAAATAGCAAGTACAGTCTCGAAGATTTTTCCAAGTGAGGTAGTTAAAACAATCAACTGTATCTTGAGTCTTGAATGAGATAATTCTCTTCCCTTGTTTCAAAGTCAACTTGAATATCGCTACAAATAGATTCTGTAAAACCCGTTTAGAGTTTTATCTCAGATACATATTAATGCTATATGCTTGATCAGTAGTTTTCAAATATTATGTATGTCATTAATCCCTGCAACGATAAGTTTTTCCTAATTTAGAACTACTACTAACAGAGTAAAAAGTACCAGAGATTACTACGGAACAAAATTTAGACCATGGGAGTGTCAAGCACGAACACTGCCATACTAAACGTACCTGTGTGTGAACTGCCAAGCTGCTGACTGCCAAGATTGGTGATCCATCAACATCACAAGCAAAGTCTACCATTGATCCTGATGGGTAACCATCGTATTTCTGCACAATACGCAATACATTGGAAAATTAAGCAAACAATACGAAAGCTTACTAGCTTTACTGCTGAAATTCAACAGAAACATAAACTTATTAATTCATTATGGACTGAACGAGAAATGCTCGCAAATACAGAAATAAAAAGGTATTGAAATCAAGTCATAAATGATCAGTCTAAATGAAGACTCATTAGTTCAACTCAATGTCTCAATCACATCATAATTAAAGGCAATAAAATTCAAATAATAACAAAATACAATCAAATGTACTGAATTTCCTAACAAGAAGATAGACCTTAGAAAAAGTAGAAAGCATGCCGCGAGTAGTATTTGAAAGAACAGTTCGAATTTCTTCCACTGGTGGAAGCCTAGCAGCCTTTTCCTGCAATCATCATCAATAATAAAATTTGTTTAAAAAGAAAAAAAAAACATTCAATCAAGTAATAAATATGAAAATTACATAGAAAAATTGTATACAAAATTAACGAATATTTAAAATTAAAAACCTGGTGAGATTGAATACGTTGAAGAATTTCAACATCATCAATAGCAGTTCCAGCAGCAACTTTCTGAAAATCACAAATATTCATCATCAAATTTACTATAAAAAAGATATATATGAAACCCTAGATGATGTATAGTAAAATTGACCTGAGAAGAGGAAGCCATTGAAACGGCGGTGAGAGTGCGGCGAGGAGAGAGAAAAGGAGCGGCGGAGGAAGAATTGAATGCGACGGAGTTGGGAAAAGGAAGGAGGAGGAGTTTGGGGGAAATGGTGCTTGAATTGAAGCGTGATAATGGGAGAATTGAGCATCGTAAACTAGTTGGTAGCTTCATCATGTTGCTCATCTTCCGGAATTTTTTTTTTTTTTTTTTTGAATATTGAGTGTTGGACTAATCGGGAAACTTTATTTTTTTTAATTTTTGATTCTGGTAGTTCGAAAGTTTCCCTGTTGGAGAGGTTGAGACGTGGTGCAGTGCTGGTTTGGTGGTTTTTTGAAGATGCACCAACGATTGAGACCGTTTTGAAGTTCAAATATGTGTGGTTCAATTTGATAATGCTAAATATTTACGGTAAACGGTATACATATAACATGTATAATTAGAGAGGAAAAATAATACTCCATAAGAAAGGCGGAAGTTTTTTTTAAAAAAAAAATATGGAAGTTATTAAAGGGAGGTTATTAAAAAAAATAAAAATAAATAAATAAATAAACTAAACTTATGAGAGTTTTTTTTTTGTGTTCCAAACGGTTCACCCTTTGGACTAATCCGGATTTGGGGATCAATTTTAGGTGGTTAGGTTCCATTCCCCTCCCAATTGTTGTTGCGGGGGATCGAACGCGAGTCCTCCCTACCAAGTATAGTCTCAATCACCACTACACCAACAACCAATTACTCCCTCCGGTTTCAATTATCTGCAACAAAGACAACTTTTACGGACTCCTAGGCAAAACTTTTAGGGAAGTTTAATGACAAGTTAGGGTGTTTAATTAAGTTGGAAAAAATGAGGGAAATAGGAGAGAGAAAGTGGTGCATGTGACTTAATTTTGCATGTGGGACTATGGTACATTTGAGTGGAAAAAAGGAGAGAAAAGGTGGTCCCCTTTGTGTATAATTAAGATAAGTTAAACAAATTTAAAACAAAAAAGTAAGAATAAGGATGTATTTTTACACTATAAATTTTACTAAAAATAGAAATAAAAACATTTGTTGCAGATAATAGGTAGCACCCAATTATGGCAAATGTTGCAGATAATTGAATGCGGAGGGAGTAGTAAACTTATGAGAGTTGAGTATTGAGGTTTTGGAGAAACCTCATTAACTGACTCTGTAATTATAATATAGATTCTATTTGGAACAAACGTCTCCAATATCGCCCCTTATTAATTAAAGGTCGTAGTTGGAAAATTGAAATGGTTCTTCTGTGCTACATTGGGTTGATATCTGGTGCGCTAAAACCAATATTATTGCTCTTTTTAATTTTATCCCTAATCAAATTCCTAATATTGATGTTAAGGTTGATATGTTTATCACCCATGATAATGCTTGAAATGTTCCACTTCTTCCATTATTGTATCTTCCTTATGACTAAGTCCATCGTATTCATGGGATCCCTCTACCTGTTTATCCGGTCCCGGATGCTCCGGTTTAGGGGTCTATCTAAAAATGGTATTTTCATTGTTAATTGGCAACTTGATTGGCCCACTCTCGTCCTCCTTTCTCTTGTAAATGGGTGTTCTACTGGACTTTGGATTTAGATATACAAGTATATAACCTAAAATTGAGATATTTTTTTGGCAACTTCTTTTAAATAGTCTCCCCACTCGACAAACTCTAGCCTCTCGTCACATTGATCCTACTAATTGTGTTTTTTGTATAGCTCATTTCGAATCTCAACAACATTTATTTCTACACTATATCCTTTCTCTTATGATCTTTAGTCCTCTTGTTTTGTTCGTAATTGCCTTAGTTCTTTGCCTTCTTCCACTCAACTCTCGAACCTCTTCCACTTGTTTAAATCTAATTTTCCTCTTCTTCTCCCTAAATTTGTCTTCCTTCTTTGGATTCTTTGAAACTATTGAAAAGTAGTCTCTGCTACTAATATTAGTAGTGTGTTTTCTCGCGCTTTCTCCCTTTAACAAGAGTGTCTCTCTCGTTCTTTTCTAGATTATATATATCATTCTACAAGTTCCTTGCAACCTTCGACTTCTCCCCCTCCCCCATTTGTTGCTATTTCTTTTGGGGTTACTGTAAGCTTAATTTTCATGGTTATGGTATTTGAAATTTCGCTACTGCGAGGGTTGTTCTACGAGACCATATGGGAAATTGCATTGTTAGTCACATTTATAATTTAGGATCATGCCCAACATTTCTTGCTGAAGCTATAGCCCTTTGTAACGGCCTTTTTCTAGCTAGGGACCGTAATATTTCTCATACTTTTTATTGAAGGTAATAATATAATTGTTATTCATATTTGCATGGATCATTTACTTGTCCTTGGAAGCTCTAGATGTTGATGAATTATGTGGATCGGACTGGGACCCTGCTCAAAGTCCGACTAAGTTCGAGTCTAAGTCTGAATTACGTATTGAAAGACAGTTTTAAACTTACTTATTATTGTATGATCAAGGATAAGCTAGTAGCAATTTATACCTTGGGATGATATCTTTGTTTGATAGTGGCAAATTTAATTTATAAATTACATATATGTTATGTTTAAATTTAAAATTTGAGGTTTTTTCAAAGTTTTTACGCACTAACATGATGTTAATTTTATTTATTTATTTATTACTAAAAAATAATTAGAGACTCAGGTTAACTCGAAATTTATAAGTACTAGTTTTGTGCCCCGTGCGATGCCCAGTTTGTTTATGGACTTTTAAGATAAAATTATATTATAATTCAATTTGATTGAAAATAGGTTCTAAATTAACATTTTTTTTTGCTACCAAGTTTATCTATATCTATCCAACGTGATACAACACTTGACGAAAAGTTAAGATGCTAAATGATGTTGTCATGTGGCCTAATTATAAGTTTATTATTTGATGATTTATCGAAAATAAAACTCTAAACAACTCTTATTCTAAAAATCTATCCTAAGTTGATTGAAAATGGAATTCTTAACTAACCTTTTTTTTCCTTTTAATCTTATGAATTTTATCTAAATCTATCTAAGGTGACGCGACACTTGACGATTTTTATCTTATGAAGTCTATTTAAATCTATCCAAGGTGGTGTGACACTTGGTGAAAAATTGAATTGCCAAGTGTCGTTGTCTCGTGAGCTGCTAAAAGTTTAGCTTTATATATTAGTTAATACTTTTGTGCCTTGTGCGATGCCCGGGTTGTTTATTGAATTTTAAGATAAAGTTTTAATTCTAGTTAACTTAGACCACACCCTAATAGGTCTACATAGTAATAAAATTCTATTAGATTGTGAAGTATATATATTATTTTAGCCGATTAGGACATATTATAAATGAATGATTTACGCTTTAAACTACTTCCTTCGTTCCGAAAATATTATGATACAAAAAAATAAATTTATATGATAATTTTTTAGAATTATAATCTAATATTTTTTTTGAATAAAATTATAATTCAATTTATACGTCTGAAATATTGGTATTTTATCAAAAATAAAATTCTAAACTAACAATTTTATCCTAAAATTCTATCCAAATAGAATTTTAAACTAACTTTTTTATCTTATAAATAAAGTCTATTTAAATCTATTTAACGTGACATGACACTTAGCGAAAAGTTAAAAAGCCAAGTGACACTGCCTCGTGACTTGGCTAAAAGTTTAGCTTTATACTTCGTATATTAGTTATATGATATGATATCACACATTATTTACAAAAAATAATGTGAGTTGGATTCAGATGAGACTCTGGTTAATTGGATTTAGAACCAATTCCACGGTCCAATCATTAAACAGATCGCATTCAGATTTAGCCCCACCCTATTCGTGAAAATTTTACACTACACCCCGGTTTAGCTTCTGCTACCTACACCCCCCCTCCCAAGTGACGACATTTTGTTCTTTTTTGTATTTACTTTTTTTTTTTTCCTTTTTTTGTTATATACCATTGCAAGTTAATTCAATGTTTTGAGTTTCAATTTCATGTAAAAATTATTATACTCATATAAAATAAAGAGTGTGGAGAGTTTTCCATGGTATCAATTATAATAAAGCAATTGATGATCCTTTGTTTCAAAAAAAACAAAAAAAGCAATCAATGATCCTAACTCACAAGCAATCAACTCAGTAAGCAAATTGCAAGCTTAATCGAAGCAATTACAAACAAATTGCAGTTGTTATGGCAGCGGTGGTGGCGAGATGATGGTGGTTATTGTGGTAGCGGTGGTAACGGCGGCAGTGAGACAACAATGGTCGTGGGGCAATGAAGCAACAATGGTTATTGTAGCTTAATTAGTTGAGTGGGTTAGAGGGAAAGTGCAAAGGATCGGATTAAGAAGCAGGGAAAATATAAAGAAGCTCAAATCACCCTTGCTCTGACTTTAATGAAAAGTGTATAATTTTTAATTTTTTTTTATAAACAGTATACTCGTATAATTTTATAATTGAACATATAATATTTTAAAAATGAACATATTTATTTAATAGTAGTAAATGAACATACAATGATTTATAATTGAACGTATAATATTTCCAAAATAATGAATATATTTATTTAATGGTCGTAAATGAACATACAATTATTTATAATTGAACATGTAATATTTCAAAAATAAACATATTTATTTAATATTTGTAATTGAAAAATATAATATTTCAAAACTGAACATATTTATTTAATAGTTGTAAATGGACATACAATTATTTATAATTGAACATTTAATTAAGGAGCATTATTATAGATGAAAAATGTATAAAATTTATAATTTTTGTACTTGTTATTGAAAATTTTTGAAGGTAGCACACACTCCTTATTGTAATTGTGTAGGGAATATTTCAAGCATTACCCCTAACTTGAACCCCACTGTGATCATACACTAAAGTACGGTGGCGTCCAAAGGGAAAGAAGATAGAGCAAAAGAGTCGCCAACAAGTTTTAGAAACTTGTAAACCGTTCACAGGGTGAATGTTACACCCCTTAACAATCCAGGAGATCGTTAACTCCAATAGGTCTGGAACCATGACTGGTAGTTCGGGGATGAAATTATAAATCCAACCTAAAAGAGATTGAACCTGCCCTAATAATAGGCCTCTACTTTATTCTGATCGTATTCATGTGTGCTTTCTGACTAACATGCAATCAATAGGTTTAACCCTAAACCTGTTTATCTATGTTGGTTGAATATTAATGCGCAAATCAATCTATTATTGGCGATCACTTGAATTATAATCATATTAACCCTAAACAAGATTATTAATTATCTTATTAAGCATGATTACAAGTACAAATTCCCTTTAAACATGCATAAAAGGCGTGATCAAGCAATAACAATAAATATAAAGCAATATAATAATCATAATACTAATCATAATCATAATAATCATGTTCATATTAAAGATAAAGCATAATAAAAATAGCAAGGTCCTGGGCATGATACTAACAAGATTAATAACAAACTCTAGCATGTCACTAAGCAATAAAATCAAAGCTTTAACCCTAACATGATACTAACAAAAATATTAGGAAGAGAAAATAGCAAGCATCGCAGGAATCATAATTGATATAAGCAAATCACTCTAAATATCTTACTAAAGAAAGCATCCTAACATGATACTAGGAACATCAAAACACCCTAATATGACGCTAGGAATCATAATAACAACCTAGACATGATTTCTACATCATAATATCAATTAAAATCAATTAAAGCACTTACTTGGATGGCTCATATCTCTTTCTAATAACAAAATACACACGTTAGTAACTTCAAGGAAAATAATAATCAAACAATTAAATTAAATAATTGAAAGAAAGATTTGGGACCAAACCCTCAGAAATTAAAACCTTTCACGTCTAGGGCAAAGGCAACTTGGCTAGGTGTTTCTAGTGCTAATGTATGAGGAATTGTGTTTGTAAAAGGCTAGACTAGAAAGAGGGGGAGAGAGAGAATCAAGAAATTCTTGAGGAGAGTTGGTCAGAAGAAAGAATTAGAAAGAATAAGTATTGATGATTGAAAATGGAGTTTTTAGGAGGTTATTTATAGAGAAAATCAGCCAAAAAGATAGAAAATCGAACCAGAGTTCTGACGTGAAAAAACGAAGTTAGCGCCAGGCGCTAATGCTGGCGTTAGGCGCTAACCAGTTTTTTGACGCGTTTTCTAAAATCAGATAAAATTTGACCGTACAGGAGGATAAAATCGTATTTTCCTCAAAAACACTATTTTATTCTAATTAAAATTCCAAAAAGTCAACAAAAGACAATTTATCAATGCTAATTGATTAGGAATGAAAAGAACCTTCTAGAAGAATCTAGATGACTAAAACCATTCCTAATTGCATTAGGAATGATAAATCCATATTAGGCCCTCCTCTAGATCATTGGGCCGCATATAAGGCTCAATCCGGGCCCAGTTTAGTAATTTAGCCATAATTTCCTCAATATTCATCGGAATTGGACTTATAATATATCGTTGGAAAGCTCTTTTCAAACCCCATCCAACTACACTATTAATGGACCCATATCATGGACCAACCAAACTGGATTGATTGTTTTCTTAAAATAGGTTTTCAGCAACAGAGAGAAGAGAAAAAAAATTAAAACTATCCGCAACTAGAGGTGGTTATTGGACAGGGTAGCCCAATGATAATAGGGTCAGGGCCAAACTTATAGGGCTTTTAATGGACAGGGCTATTAATGGACAGGGCCCTTATTGGGTAGGGTCAATATAGGGCCAACATGTTTTTCCAATTTAGTTGATAAAGAAAATACATAATGTAAAAATAATTACTTCCTCCGTTCTTTTTTTATCGCATCACTTACTACTTTAGGAAGTTTACTTATTATTGCATCATTTCCTTTTTAGGATAAAAAATATCTATGTTCACACTGCAAATACCCAACATACCCTTACTTTTTCACACTTACTTTTTATTTTATCTTACATTACATGGACAATTTTGTATTTTTACGTTTCTCTCTCTTACTTTTTCCCACTACCAAATTTTGCCTCCAAAACCCCTATGATGCAATAAAAAAAACGGAGGAAGTATATAGATTAATTTGTATTCATATGCATTTAATAATGGCTTTGTCCAATATTTATTTTAATTGATATTTTGTAGGCCCGCCCATTATCGACCCGCGGCCTGCATTGTCTCGACCCTATAAAATGTGATCCTCTTTGACCCTGACCCGCAACCGACCCGCACCGACCCTGACCCGACCCGCCGAATAACCAGGTCTATCCGCAACACTAGACTTTCCACACTTTCACTTCATTCGATTATGATTCGACGTGAAAGGTACTCATCACCGGGTTTGATTTTGGGGAGACACAAATGGGTGTCTGCAAATTGTAAGATTCATTTCCATGACAACTACAATATAGCACACACTTTTATTGAAATTTCTTATTAAATTTGTAAAAATAACTACTTCATGATATAATTGGGTGCTTTAATTAGTAGTATAAAAATGAACTTTTAAGTATATGCACATGTTCAATTTAAAATTAATGCATTTACTTGTTAAAAATGAAATGATCATGAATAAGAATGAAAGTGAACATTTATTAATACGTAAATTAACATTTATATATAATGAAAATGAACACTTATCAATACGTAAATTAACATTTATCATTTATTAAAATGTGAATGATTTTATACTAACATATAAATGAACATTTAACAAAATGAAAATGAACACTCATAAAAAAAAATTAAAGAAATAATAATAAAAAAAGAAAAAAAACCTACAAACTATAATCTTTGTTTCTCTTCTCTGAAACGGTTTCCTTCGCTCTGCAAACAAAACTGAAGAATGTATTGATATAATTTACTAGTTTATCAATAAAAATTACAAAGATTATAGTATAATACTTACATTGATATACATTTTTCATGGTTGATGTTTCGATTACATTTTCGAAATACATCGCAACAAAAAAATTAGTAAAACAAAGGGTTTTTACTCTTTTTCATTCCAAATTTAAACAAAATAACTTACTTTTTCAGATTTTGCGCCTTGTTTTTTTTTAATTGATTTTCATAGTGCTTGAAGATTCTTTTGTGATAATTTAAAAACAATTTTGCAATTAAAGCTTTTGATGAGAGAGAAATGGGTGTGGAGAGAGAATATGTAAAAAGTGGTGAGGAGAGATAAAATGAAACTATGAAAGTTAGTGGAGGGTGTGGGTAGTACTTTAAACGACGCGTTTAGAGGGGGGTGTAGGGTGTCCTACCTACACTAGGGTCTAGTGTTCACTAATTACCCTATTCGTTGTCATTCCTACCCTAAACTTTTAGCTTGGTTATCTTAAATTGGTTTATCGGTATCAAAATTGTCGTTGTTGCATGTTGTTGTGAAAGATTGAAAATTATGAAGAATTAAGCCAGTCAAATTTTGATCTACAGCCAATATGTGGACATGGTGCCAAATTGCCCAAATGGTCAATTAAGGTAGTCTACATCAAAGAAATTATACACTACTCGTAATATATTTCTTGATTTCTATACAATTCGTCAAGGAGTTGGGCTTGTAGAGCTGTAGAAACTTTCAAACAAGAGCTCTAATGAGCAATTGAACACAAACGATACGGAAAAATGATAGAAAACTGCATGAATGACCACAGACCACACTCCACAGCTATGTTTTCTACCAGGTATGGATTGCTTGGCAACTTTGGAGGTGTTCCCTAAGATTTTTCAGAGTAGCGCCTACCGGGAAGATTGCTAAAAATGAACATCACAATTAGGCTATGTCACAAACTGACAATGACCAAAAAAAATGCAAGCTTAGGCTTTTCAACAGATTTGCACAACCCAGACAACTCTCATATAGCAGCCCAAATTTAAATTTTATAACTTTTGCGGTTTTACGTTATCGCTCTGAACAAGTGTGCTGATAGCAATACATCCATTTCATAGCATATCAAACCTGAAAGGAGCAGCAGTTCATTGAATTAAATTGAATACTGAACTCCTCAAACATGGTTATTGCAGCCTAAATGAGGGAGCAGTAATGCTGGGTTTGCCACTCAACTTGCACTCCCCAGTACCACAGAAGAATTGTAGCTTGATTGTAACCAACAGAATACTAAAGATCTGAAGCAAAGTTGCTCATCTTTTACTTTCAATGTCTTAACAAAGAAACCAACACAGAAAGAGATAATCTTAACAATGTCTTTCAATCATATGAACTATGAGAAAGGTCAGTCTCCCACGAAATATGAATACAAATGAGTGATAAAGAATCCCCCAAAGTCGAAAAGAATTCCGAACACATTTCCTCTGTCCGTGTTCACAGTAATCACAAAATTTACAGAACTATCAAAAAATTGAAAAGTCATGCAAAACTATAGCAACCAACATAAGCTGAAATTTTCCAACATAGTCCATTCTCCATTGTCCATACAAGGGCACAAGGTGAAACGAACATCAACCAAACGAGAAATACGAGTACAAGGTTATGATGCAAGACAATTACTTAATATGACATATTAACAAATTGATCTTACTAGCATGATTCAATCATTTCATTTCACAATGACTAATAAGTAGATTTTACAAAGGCAACTCATCTGTTCAAGTATCTAAAAGATCACTCTCCTGCCTTATTTTATTCTAACACTATTCTTCACTAAGATTCGTCACTACTCACTAGCATAACATTTTCACTATCAATCACAGCCAACTTTCTTGAAATAAGTCACAATTACAAATCCGATTCCTTGTTGAAATTAATATCTAAACGCAATTAATTGCCACAATGTTAATCCATACATTTTGAAAACCATAACTTATAAAGTTGTAATCATAGTGTAAACTGGTTTATTTCCTCTGCTAGCAACCCGAATAAATAATACACTAGAAACAGTCAAATTCTTACAATTATGATTATCACGTGAACACGAAACCTTAATTAGAAATTATTTAAAACAGAGAAAATTTTATCCTGAAATTAAATTTCCATTACTTCATTATGTATTCTCCTTCAGCCAATCAAATCTCAATATCTTGTTTATTATACTAGTGTTAACCTATTTTTCTAAATACAATGAAATTCTTTTTTTTTTTTTTTTTGAATAAAACAATGGAATGTTAATTTAAACGATCATTTCTATTCTAATTAGAAAAAATATCAAATTAGCAAGTTAAAATGAGTAAATTCAACTTATAATCTATGAATAATCAACAATTAATAATACTAAACAAGTCATTTCAATCATAACATTTTTATCAACAATATCATAAACAAATCAAGAAATATACGAGTACTAAATACCCAACTCATTGATTCATTGAATTAGATCGGAAAATCCATTATCCATTACAATTATTTCTACAAATACAATAATAATCTAACAAAAAGTAAAACACCTATCCCTCCTATTTCAATCTTGTTGGTAAAAATCAACTATCAACATGATATAATATTATATACTAAGCACAAAAATCAAGGTTAAGAAAAACTTAGCATAAGATGGACGCGATCGAAGATCAATCAGAGTGAGAATCATAACCATGAGAGGAGAGAGAATCTTGCGAAGAAGAAGAAGAATGAGAAGGGTAAAAAAGGGGATCGGAAGAATAAGGGAAGCAAAAGAAGGCAGATAAACAAAGAGAAAGACGACGCATCTGCTGAAAAGGGAAGCAAAAGAGGAGATCTAAGACTTGATCGCTGCTAAGATGTTCAGGGTTGCAGGCTATGTATTGGCATACGCTTGCTGATACGTTTGCTACGGCTACAATCACCTGACTGTTTAACACCATTGTTGTGTTTTGATGGATTTTAATGGGATTTTCTCTCTCCTCTGTTTTTGATTGATTTTGTTTTTTTTTTTTGTCTGTTTATTATTTGGTTTGTAATGGTGTTAGATTAGTTACTTTTGGTTGGTTTTGGGAATATTGTTTGTTTGTGGCTTTTTAAGGGATTGCTTTTGGAACTTGTTTGTTTGGAGGGATAAAAAGGGGAGGGATGTGTAATTAGGTATAAGAGGGGAGGATTGATTCCGAATTCTTTTGTTTGTTTAGAGGAATAGAGATAATAAATAAGGAAGAGCGATGTCCTATTAGGTATAAGAGGGGAGGATTGATTATGAGAATTCTTTTGTTTGTTTGGATGAATAGAGATAATAATTAAGGAAGATTGCGATAGAAATTAAATAGCTATCCGTCCCTCTATAATAATACGGATGATTACATTTCATTTTGTGAGATTTAAAATGTTAGACCACAAAATATCAATTGATTTATAAGAAATAAAATAGGTAGATGTGATATACTTGTAGTAAAATTCGTTTGAATACCAACTTTTATAACAAGGGGCCAAGGGGGTGGTATAAGGGATGAAAAAAAAATAAATAAATAAAGAGAGTAAAAGCCATTCTTACCATTGATGAAAGGGATGGAGAGGAGCGAGGATAAAATAAGTAAGAATACTTTAAGTAATTTTATTACTTATTCCAATCTAATTCTCAATCCATATCAAATAAGGAAAATCATTATTTACATTCTTATCCAGCCTATTAATGATTTACTTGTGTTCTTGCTATTGATCTAACTCCAAAGGATCGAATAAACTAGTTAAAACCTGCCAAGTAAGAACCAAAAACTAACTCTATCTTAGGGATTTGCTTGTATTATTAAATAATTAATCAATCTAACAAATCTAATATATTATATATATAAAGGGGGGTTTTTCCTGAGTTTTTTAGAGGGCCACGTAGGATCTAATTTTCTTAGCGCGCCATGTAGGATTATAAATTTTAGTAGTAGCCAATTAAATATGAGATAAATAATTTCTTTTAGAATTAAATAAATCAAATGCCATGTAAGCAAAATTGGCAAATGAGATTTTTAATTTTAAATTAATTATATATTATACATTATCTTTTAATATTAGGAATTTTATCTAATATATAACAAATTTTAGGCTCATAAATACAAAAAAAAAAAAAAAAAAAAAAAAAAAATCAAACAAACCGTGCATCGCACGGGATTCATCTAGTAACTATATATTTAAAAGACTCACCAACAATGACATGTGTCATTTTTTAGTGTGTCTTAAGTTGTTTTTTTTTTCTTTTAGGAAATAATTCTTAAACAAAAAAAAAGTATAGCAAACTCATACATAAATAAAAGATTTGATGTATCATATCCAACTATATAAACTTAAGTAAAAGAAAAAAAAAAAAACTTTAACATAATTTTTCCCAAACATAGCGTCATGTACTTCAATAATTACATATATTTTTTTTTGAATATTTTTATAACATAATATTGTATATTAGAAACTCCAAGAAAGTAATTAGAATATTAATTACGTACTTAAAATAAAGATTTGATATAATCTTCCATAAAAAATATTAACAACTATGGAGCATAAATTTAAGAAAAAATATTGGATTCTTAACACGTGACATTTTTTTTTTTGGTGCACAATGAACATATGACATATGAGTGTAATGTACTAGTTTATTACAACACCAATTTACTTTCTAAAAAAAAAAAGTCTAATTGAAATCTATTTACGGGTTAAATATGTGGTACATAGTTTTAAGAAATTCATTTGGTTAATAAGAAGAAAAAAAAATGATACCAATTTGTTAGTAAAATATACAAAAATATAAAAATATTGTCAAATACGTATATGAAAATATCTATCTAGCTAACAAGTTCTTTCATAATAAATTCATTATAGTATTTTATAATTCGTATAATTTTTTTTTAATTAAATATAGTTTTAATTAAGAATAAGTATTTAATATTATCGTGCATGAAACAAGATCTATCCTAGTTCCTAACTATTAGGTTGGCCATTAGACCTAAAAATTTGCTTGGAAAAAAACTTTTCAAAAAAAAGTTAATTACGCAGTAGAATAAATAAAAGATATATACTATATAAAAAGTTAATTAAGGAGGTGGAGCTTATTTAAATAATAAGCTAGTAGCTAGCCATTGAAGCTTAACTTATCTAAAATAATAATTAGCTTAAAAGCTTATGTGGCATAACTTAGCTTGCCATTGGAGTTGCTATAATAAGTGTAGATGGAAGTATGAGTGTTGCTAGTTTTTGTTAACCAATTTATTTATTTCTAATTCAATAAAAGCAATAAGTTCCTTTTTTTTTTCTCCATTTCTCTTTATGTTTTTTGTACTTGAGTTCATATCTCTATGAACTTCATCAATAAGGTGTAAGATAGAAGAATTCTTGTTGGAGGCTTTCCTTTCATTATTTACAATACATATACAAAGGAAATACAAGTTTATAACTTCAATGTTAATCAAGGGGTGAAATAGTACATTAATATATTTAATTAGGCTTTGAGGGTATGACTGTAAATCAGTTATACTAGTCTAGTAACTGCCGTTAAATAAAGTGAACTGTTAAACATCGCCCGCAAATTCCTACATAAAGCCCACAAAATAAGAGTGAAATGACACTTTTGCCCTCATACTAAAAAACACACAATTTCTCTCTCTACTCTCTACTTCCACTTTCTCTCTCTAAATTATTTCCAGAGCTATGTCGAGGCGGCCCGGCAAGGAAGTGGCGGCACCGGCGGTGGGCGGAAGGCGGTTTGCCGGCCAGAAGGTAAATTTTTTAATTTTTGTAATTTTTTTTTAAAAAAAAAACCTCCGGCGACGGTGGGGCGCCAAGGCGAGACGCCACCACCACGGCGGAGGCGCCTAGGCAATGCGCCCTTACGGTGGTGGCGGCGCCAAGCCCAGACGCCACTACCACGGCTGTGGCGCCTAGCCTCTGCGCCGCCGCCGTGGTAGTGGCGTCTGGGCTTGGCGCCGCCACCACCGTATGGGCGCCTTGCCTAGGCGCCTCCGCCGTGGTTTTTTTTTTAAATTTTTTTTTTGTTTTTTTTTTTTTAATTTTAAAATTTATTTTCGATTTTTTTTTTTTTTTTTTAAAAAAATTTGTTTTTCTTTTTTTTAAATTGTATGTTCCCTTTTTTTTTATCTTTTTTTTTTTAAATTTTGTTTTTTTATTTGTTTTAATTTTATATTTTTTATGTTTATAATTTTATTTCCGTGACTTGTTTATTTGCTTTTGTGTTTATTTTCGACTTTTTTTAATTTGTTTTCGTTATTATGTTTCGTTATTTACTTGGAGTTAGGCATCGCAATTTAGACCTGGTGCGGGGAAGAGTATTGACGTCGTGAGGAGTACGATCTACTCAATGGAGAGCTCGGGGCCCAGACACGTTAGATCCCGTGGTATTTCGGCCTCGGCCCGCAGAGAACGGGTGCACTGTTCTGCGGACGATCAAGATGATGATGATGATGATGAGGAGGAGGAGGAGGAGGTCGAGGAGGAGGAGGACGAGGATGATGCAGATGAGGATGTCGACGATCAGAGTGGACCATATGATGATTACGGTCCATTCAGTCAGAGACTTGATGATACGTATGAGACGCATAGGGTAGATGTGCGTAAGGGTCGAGATGGTAGGTTTGTTAGTAGATCTGGCACATCATCTGCGTCCACTGTGTCTGCGGGTAGCAGAAAACGGTCGAGGGCCGTTAATGATTCTTGGATGGTGAGGGGTGAGGTGGCCGGGGGACCTATAGACGGGAGTGTGATTCCTAGCTTTTTAGGACACATCGCTACCCGTATTTGGGAGGACCAGGAGAGGGCTTTGGATACAGGCATTTTGAAATGCCAAACCCGGGAAAAGACTTGTAGGTTTTTGTGTAGCTGGGCTGATGCTTGGCCGGAGGAGAGCGAGATGGTCGGGCGATTGAGGGCCACTAGAGTGAGTCACCTTCCTGCCACCATGCACGATAGGATTGACTGGACGCTGATCACGGCTTTCGTTGAGCGATGGCAGCCGGATACGAACTCGTTCCACCTTCCGTTCGGTGAGATGACGATCATGTTGCATGACGTCGAGGCCATCCTTGGGATTCCCGTGGAGGGAAACCGAGCATCTGTCGTCACTGATGCGGATCAGGCAGATTTACTAGCGGAGCTGTTGGCGGTGGATAGGGCTGCGCTGTACACATCGGCACTTGGTGTGTGGGATCACGGCGGCGTTAAGATCGCAGCCGTCTTGCAGCGATGTTTGCACCCTACGGCACGTAGGACGCAGGACACACAGCTGGCTGCATATGTTTTTCTTCTTTTCGGGTGTACCTTGTTTCCGGATAAGAGCGGGAACAAGCTCAGGCCACGCGACATAGTTGACGCGTGTGAGCCCGACAGAGTAGGCCAGTTTTCTTGGGGGTCGGCTACGCTGGCGTATCTGTATCGCCAGTTAGGATTCTCGAGCCGGGCTGATGCAGCAGGTATCACTGGATGTCTGACGTTGTTACAGACCTGGATATACGAGTATTTTCCTGCGTTTCGACCACACCGCGACCCGGTTCCCATTGGTGATGGCCAGCCACGTGCCTGTGCGTGGAGTCCGCGTGTCGAGAAGAAGTCCGTTGACCGCCTGCGCTCCATACGGTTATCGCTTGACAGGATGTCCCCCTTAGAGGTACAGTGATTAAATTATTTCTACTTTTACAATCTGATGCTTTATTTTATGACTGTTACTGATTTTAAATAATGTGCAGGTGAACTGGATGCCTTTCGGCCAGAACCCTAGTAATAGGGTACCCAGGACCCTCTACACTGGACTGATTCAGTATCGCGAGATCGTAGAGGCGTACATGCCGCAGCGCTGTCTTCGCCAGCTTGGATTTGTCCAAGTTGTCCCACCTCCACCGGCATGGCCCAGTAAGGCGGTACGATCTGCGTCGTCGAAGGAGTACGTCGTCCAATGGCCGTCAAACATGATATCCATGTGGGAGCAGTTTCCGATGGTTGCCCGCCTATGGACGGCGGAGCTGCAGCGGCCGCCAAGTGGGGTGACTGCCATGTGTGACCAGCACTACATGGAATGGTACATCCGGCACTCGCACCCGAGGTTGATCAAAGACATCGACGACGCAGATGATGACGATGTGCCACCTGCCACTGCCTCTTATGCGGTACGTCTCATCTTTTATTTGTTGTTCTCTTATTTTAATATATATATGTATAATACGTCGTTTCATGTTTTTTGTTTTGTGTAGTGGATGGGCAAGATTATGCAGTTGGGACACCGACTTTTTGAGGAAAGGGACTGCATGACGAGTGCATCAGGCAGAGCTGTTATTGACGATCTGGAACGGACCCTTGAGCAGTGGCAGTGGGCGTCACAGAGGGATTACTGATATTTGAAATTAGACATTATCTTTTTAGTTTGTAATATTTGACATTATTGTTCTTAGTTTTTAAAATTCAATATTATCATTTTATTTTGTAATACTTGAAATTATTGTTGTTAGTTTTTAAAATGAAACATTATCTTTTAAAAATGAACACATAGAAATGACATAGTA
The DNA here is from genome assembly GCF_001683475.1 of Chenopodium quinoa. Taxonomy (NCBI): domain Eukaryota; kingdom Viridiplantae; phylum Streptophyta; class Magnoliopsida; order Caryophyllales; family Amaranthaceae; genus Chenopodium; species Chenopodium quinoa. The sequence goes on from NW_018745000.1 coordinate 4,881,277, forward strand.
TTGACAATACAAGGCCTCATAGTAAAAGGTAGGTGTACATCAACAAAAACTACATGGCAATTAAATTGTTCCACTGTTGCACGCGAGCATGGTACAAAGCATCCCAACCCTCCACGCTTGCTCTACGAATTTCATACCACTTCGGTATGATATTTGGGACCGGAAAATCGGGTGACATGTCTAATCGGATAAAATGTCTGTATGACGGCCCAAGAAATCCAATAACAACGTCCCTTACCGGTCTGGTGACGGTCTCGCGCGAACACCAGGGCAGAACCGTTGTACATGGATAATAGGCTCGACTATGTAAACCAAGGCCGAAATGCATGACTGCACACTTGTAGATGTTTGCAACGGCAAAGAGATCAAGTGGCGCATCGAACCAATGATTTTGACCGCAAGGTCCCCCTCCCCACCGGATACGCTGCAGAGACCTATCCAAGTCCTCGCCGTACACATGGCCATACACATCTCGGTTTGATGCGATTTCACTGTACATCAACTGCCGCACTAAACCGTAGTTGTCTTCACCCATTTGAAACACATCCGCCACAACCCGAAATCCGCAGTTACCATCTGCAATGACATCATTCCACCCGTCCAAGAATGGCATCATGATATTAGGGATCCTGTCCTTATATGGAAAATGTTCAATGTCCATTCTCCCTGTTACACACATCAATAAACACAATAAACAAGTCAACAGTAAACTAATCAAACAGTCAACAAAAGAAATTGAAGTCGAATGTCTTACCGGTGCCGGGCATATTCACCGACGACGATGATTGGCTGCCACTTGATGAGGATGTACGACCACGGCCACGGCCACGGCCACGACCGCGAATGTACTCAAACGCACTCTTGTTCCGCCGTGGTTGTCGACCCCTAGGTCGCTCGACCCCTTCCGGTTCCTCGGTATCCAAACACGATGTATTGAACATGTCATGAAGTATGTGTGTAGCACTACGAATGATCGAAGGGTGACTGGAGGACACTTGGTCAAACATCATCTGAAACTGCTCCAACTCCTCCTGTTCACGGTGAACCGTATGCGGAACAACATGCTCTCCGATAACGAGCGTCCGCCAGAATGGATGAACCTGATCGACATGTAACGACGCCCTGTCTTGCGTAATTACGCGGTGAATGGTGCATGCACAAGGTAATCCATGAGTCATTGATATAGCACATCCGCACCGAATAGCCACTTCATCGCCCAACTCCCTCATCCTGGTATACTCGCTCAGAATCAACCCCAAACAGTGGTGTGACACACGACCGTGGAGAATCTTAAATACTCGCAGCCGTCTCATCCTTCATGACTGCATAACCAATCAGAAAGTTCTGGTTCGTTGGAGCCATCCCAACCATCTCAACCAGTGGGAACTTGTACTTGTTTGTCTTGTACGTTGAATCGATCAAAATCACAGATGGCCAAGACGAAATCATATCAGCACAATCAGGATGGACAAGGAACAAATGAGTTACCTCCGATGTGTCTTCGTCAGATTCAAACCAGTAAAGGTAACCACGTGCTTGTGCCTGGTGCAGAAGCTGCTGTATAGGGTTCCTTCCCTCTGACCGTTCAAACCTCAATTTCTGTCTGACGTTGTAGATGTGTCTTCGGTTTGGCTGGTCTTCGGGGAATTTCTCTAACACAGACGCTAATATTTTAGCGGGCTTCACTTGAGCATCACTCATTTCTTTTACAACTAGTTTCGCAGCTGGACTTAGGCCGCTTAACTGCCGATGCCCCACTTTGTATGCTATCAGCTCATGGTTGTGATATCCCCATTTGTCGTAACCCTTCACTTCCCAACCGTCACGCCTTTGATGTTGTCGAACCTTAACTCGGAACTGACACCCACAACCTTTCCGCTTTGAGTCAAACCGAATCGTTTTACTGAAATCTCGTTCTTCTCTTTTGCGATAACGGTCGCATCTCAAAATGCGATCCATTCTACCATCCCGTTGAGATTTATGAGTTGCTACTACTAAACAAAAGCCTGATCTAATTGCAACCTGTTTTGCCCAATCAATCGCTTGTTGAGCATCTTCGAACAGGCCATCATGTACAAAAATCCCACTGTAATCATTTCCGTCTCCACCATAATCCTGTAACAATAACATATAACGTATAAATATAATTACATTAAGATTAAATTAACAAAAACAAACAAAAAAAAAAAAAAGGGGATTAAATTAAAAAATAAAATAAAAAAAAAAAAAAAAAAAAAAAAAATATTCCCCTACTGGCGCCTGGCCAGGACGCCGGAGCCACGGCCGGGGCGCCTGGTCAGGACGCCGCCGCCATGGTGGCGGCGTGGTGGCCAGGCGCCTTGGCCGTGGCTGCGGCGTCCTGGCCACGCGCCACTACTATGGTCGAGGCTTCTCCACCAGGCGCCGTGACCACGGTGGCGGCGTCCTGGCTAGGCGCCACAACCACGGCATGGCCTTTTGGCTAGGCGCCAGCCACCATTTCGTCCTTACGATGCGTTACGAACCTCGTTTTCCGATGACGACGGCGATTCTCCGGTGATCCTCGGCGATCCGGTGCTGCTCCACATTTTTTTAGTGCGAAAAATTTATCTTCCGTTAAAATTATAAAAAGGGCAAATTTGTCAAAAAATTATAAAATGTGGGCTTTATGTAGAGATTTGCGGGCGATGAATAACAAGTCCCTAAATAAAAGCCCATCATGTTTTCTCTATTTTTCTCTTCTCAAGTTAGCTTTCTTCTTCACATTTCATAAGCATCACCATTACTTCAACGTGTCAAGATCTAAAGTTTATCAATGTTATAAACCCAAGCTGCCTCATATATACCCTAGTCCCTAGCAATATTAGAGTTTACCTATCCGGCTATCCTAGTATATATAATACAGTACTAAGGGCCTGTTCACATTTACTGAACTGAGCTGAACTGATTAGAGCTGAACTGAATTGAGCTGAAATGAATATTTTATGAGAGAGAGAAATTAAGAGCTGAACTGAACTGAACTGATTGGAGCTGAAATGAATATTTTATGAGAGAGGGAAATTAAGAGTTGAACTGAACTAAACTGATTGGAGCTAAACTGAATTGAACTGAACTAAAATTAAGTAAAATGTGAACAGGCCCTAAGTATGGACAAATAATAATTATGCTCACAAGGAGCGAGCATGTATTAACAAGCATACATGATGTTTTGCATATGAGTTATTATCAAGTCTAGTGAATGTAGGATATGAAGAGCACCTTCATTGTTGGCAGTTAAGAGTTCCATTAGCTAGCTCTTTCCCACTAATAGCATTAAGTTTAGACTTTTGTGACGGCAATTGTGCAGGTAAATTAGTATAGTACTTATTCCTTTAACAACTCGAAACATCGTTCAGTCCTTAAAACTAGTTTAATTTCAATTTTAGTTCCTTAACGCTTTAATCAATTCCATTACTTATTCCTAAGAAGATACAGTTGATGATTAACTTTTCAACAAAAAAAAATCAATTCTACAACTGTTCAATAAAATGCATTTTATCGCCGAAAGACGAGGGATCCAATAACTCTAGTGTGTATATCCATTAAATACCCACACACTTAGTAATAACGTCATGGTCCAACTTTTCAATTTTTTATGAATTATCAAAGAGACTACTACAAGTGAATTGGCTTAGCAGCCTTGACAAATTTTCATATGATTAGAGTATTAGACAATTGCTACCCTAAAATGTGGACAACAAACACATGAAATGATTCAAATAAAATTGAAAAGTGGTTGCACACCACGTAGGATATCAAATTATCAAATAGTGGTTGGTGCTACAATTTGACTTTGTATAAATATTAACCAAGTCAAAACAAGACAATGTGCTAGCCTCCTAACCGCGTCACCTAATCCATAATTTTCTTGTTATATAATTCTATCTTATTATATTTTATTAATATTATTCCTCTAAATCCCTAATATATTGGCTCGTTCTTACAACATTTTATGATTAAATAATCCAACACACTAATAATACAAATATTACAACCTTGCACAAACAATAAAAACATCCCTCTCTTTCATTCATTCTTCTTGCCAAGTTTTTTCAACAATCTTTCTGTCTCTTTAATTTTTCCGGAAATTTTTGGGATAGAGGTGGAAAATCAAAGAAAAACCCAGAAAAATTCGAGGAAAACCCAGAAATTTCATTGCAAAAAAAGTCAATAAAATTGATCAATTATGTGTCCTTTAAGATTTATCTTGGTATTTTTCTCAGCGATTTTGGCTGGGTTTTTGGCATGGAGATCATTTCGTTCTGCACCCGACCTTGATACCACCTTTTCTGAAGATTTGGTAGCTGATAAACCTGCATCTTCAATGGATGATCACCAAGAAAGGAACCTTAAAATGGTAAACATTCTCTTTTTTAAAAAAAAAATATTTTTTTGAGCTTTTATTATTTTATTTTATTTCTATTTTCACTTTTTTATTTTTCTAAATTTTGGGATTTATTTTCAGATAATTCAAGATGGTTTCTGGGTATTTGTTGACATGGCTAGTGGAAGATACTTGTGGAGAAATTTGAAGGGGATGAAAGCAGTGGAGAAAGCAAAGAGCTGCTAAAACTTCTCAATTTCATATCCTTGTATTTTTCACTTTGTTGAATTTGAGATTTTTTTTTTCTTTTTTTTTTCGGTGTTAACATAGCCACAAAAACGATGATGTAGACGGTATTCAATCTGGTGTCACGAATATGAGTTACCTTGTAAGTTACCAAGAAATACAATTGTGTAAATTTAGTTCTGACTTAAAGAATCTGGGAATTTTCCTGTGTCAAATAACATTGTAATTGTAATTGGGCATGATTTCTGAAAAAGAGATTTAACCCAGTAGAGCTTTTAATCCAAAAATGTGACTATGTTAATTATCTTGGACTGATTTTTGGCTATTTTTCTGGGGTTTTGTCTTCTAATATTTGGATTTGAAGTCAACCGACAGTTGGGAAAGATTGTTAATCACCCCTTTGTAGCTTTTACAGCAGGGAAGCTCAATGTGTAAGTTGTAATTTGCTCAATGTGTAAGTTGTAATTTGCTCAATGTGTAAGTTTTGATTTTATGAACCATACATTATGCTGGAATTCTCATCAATGTCCGGGGTTAGACTATTTGATCAAATCCCGCCCTATGCATCCTGAAACTGCACCTTTTTAGTCGAGAAAATCCTAAAACTCCTACATACTATGACCACAACATCCAAAAATGAATACTTTGTATACATTACATGAGAAAGCAAAAGGTCACACCAGAAGGCTTTTATAGTTTTTGGTTCAGCGGACCATAATGTTTCTATCTTTTTACAACACAAGATATGTACAATTGTACAGGACTCAAGAAAAGTTGGATACTCCAAGCTTAGATCATCATATAATTCTACCTTAGATCAACCTGTAGTTTAACAGACATGTACACAAGCACGAGGAGTGCGCCTTGAGGAACTGGTGCATAACGCAAAATATTGGATCCAACCCACATGGCGATGACAACAAGCGTGACTATGCTACTGCTATTTTTGCCACATATCCAGCTTGCAAGAGAGAGACACAAGGAAAGCAAACCACCGTTGACCACCCAATACCCAAGCAATCAGGTAGCCCATTTTATAACCAGCATCCAACTTTTCATCAAACCATGCTGTTAGGCTGCTGAAAATAAGTGATGATTGGCAGCCAAATGTTTTCATCAGAGTTATGGAGAGGAAAATAGACTGAAGAACTTCAAAGAATGAGCCCCTTTCTTCCTCAGCCTTTTCTTCAGGCTCTTCATCAGAATCAGTGTCGTCAAAGGAATAACTTTGTCCGCCGTCATCATGTCTTTGCGATATCTATCATTTCGCATCTTTTGCCTTAATTCACTCCATCTATGCATTATAAATTCATTTTCAAACTCGAAATCCTGATAAGTGTTTCTTTGGACAGGATTAGAGGTGTGCATGCCAGACTTGAGTACTCTATCATACTGAACCTTTGTTGCTTCATTAGATAGCACCTATTTAACAGAGAAAGCAAAGACAACTCGGCCATAAAACTTTAAAACTGAATACACAAAAGATGGGGAAAAAAAAGGAACAGACAAATGATTTTAGTCAATGATCATCAGGTTCAATACCAAACAAAAAAAAAGAAAAAAAAAAAAAAAAGAATTAACACACAACCCAAAGGAGAGGGAAAAGGACTTGCTCACTTGGTAGGCGAGATGAATACTTTTGAATACTTCACCAGCTCGTGAATCCTTGCTAACATCAGGATGCCACTGCAACCACATACAAGACACTGCAATTTCTAGTATCAATTGATTCACAGTAATTGATACACCACAGATACTTATCAGCATCCCCTGAGGGTGAGATTTTTAAGAGGAAGTAAGCAATGGCTGACCTTTAGCATCACCATTATTTACATTATGAACATCAAAGCAGCAGAAGGCTATTTACAGTAATTGATAAACTATATTAGATACTTTCCGAGCCTCCCTTGGGGTGTGCTTTTCAGGAGGAAGCAAGCAATGGCTAAGCTTCAACAGCACCAGAATTTACATGTAAAATAAATCATATGAGCATCAGAACATCAAAGGCAATTTCAGTGCTGAGCTCATGATGGACAATATACGTTACTATTTCTTCTAAGCGGCTTTGAATGAAACTACAGGCCATAGATTAGACCTTTCCTGGCTGCAGTTTGCAATAGACAAAGTATTTCTTTGAGTTATCCGCTCTATGAATGTTTTTCTCTAATGGAAAAATTAGTAACTTTTTCTTAAAAAACTTAGTAAAAAATACACAGATGTTGGCATGCTTCTCCTTGTCCAATCATACAAATGGTCAATTTTCAAAAATTATCCTTAAAATACTTACCAGAAAAGATTATCTGGTCAAAGCATTCACTTATCCTGTTATGATTAATGTGCCTGGACTTTGATGTAAAAAATCAACTATGTATTCCCCTTAATTTGCATTACCAAATCAGGAACAATAAGAGAAACCAAAAAAAAAAAAAAAAAAAAATAGTAATAGTAAGTGAATTACTCTGCATTTGAAGTATTATTATTAATATTGTTCAAAAAGTACATATCACAAACAACAAACTATAAATTATATTGTATTTTATGAGAGAATGGGTTATTTAAGGTCAACTCTTGGTGAGCAAGTTCCATGATACTTCCTCCATCACAAAATAATTGCACCATATTCCCTTTTAGGAAACGTCATATGATTGCACCATTTCCTCTTTGAGTATAACTTTTAAGCTAAAATGACAATGGTACCCTTCAAATATATTCGTTCTTTTATCTCTCCTCTCACCCTCTTCATTATTAAACTCTTTTTTTTTTTTGCAAGAAACTACCTTATTAAAAAAAAAACTGGCAAAATACTACCTTATAAACAAAATTTTTTGCAAGAAGATACCAGTTAACGGATTCTCATCGTTGACTTATAATTTGGCGTTGACTAGTCATGTAATGGTGAGGGTGGTGTGAGTAGGGTAGGTGGATGGTGTTTTCAAGGAAGGCGGTGAGGGAGGATGGTTCTTTCAGGGAAGGCAATGAGCGTGGGTGGTGGTTTCACAAGGAGCGGTGAGTGTGGTGGTGATGGTAGTGACCAACACATGTTTAGTCAATGCACGTTTATTAAAGTCAACGATGAGAATCCAACAACTGGTATCTTCTTGCAAAAACATTCGTTTAAAAGGTAGTTTCTTGACATGTTTTTTTTTTTTTTTTTTTTTTTTTTTTTTTTGTGACAGTTCTTGACAGATTATTTTAATAAGGTAATTCTAACAAAATTTCATTCCCAATAACCATGGTTGACATCCAGTAACACCACCTACCCCCACCTCCTTCACCCAAACTTAACCACCACCATCCTTGTTGATTAAACGACCTTTCTCAAGTTCAAATGCCCTAATAACCATCGCTGACGATGCAACCGCAGTAGTCGGCGACATCAAAATCTTAGTCAAAGACCATGCTAGCTTCTAAGACAAGCTTGTGGAGCTAATTTCGTCGAAGTTCTACCTTCCGACGAACAATGAAGAAAAGTTTCAAGGATTATCGAAAGCAACGAAAAACGGAAGTGAAGCTTTAATCGATTGAGAGCATGAAGAAATCAAGACGTGATCGATTAGACACTGAGAAATTGTCGAAATCAACCCTACATTTGTTGACGGACACACTGGAGAGCAAAAAAATGGGTGAAGAAAGCTTCAGATGATGATGATAACACCGGTGGTGGGAGTGAGGAAGCGGTGGAGGGATGACGAGAGAGAGGAGAATGTTGAGGCTAAGGAGAAGAGGGAGTGAGTGTGGTGGGGTTGGTGAAAATCGAAGGTTATTGTATGTGGTGGTTGGGTTATGGTGGGTCAGTGGTTACGAGGAAGAAGGGCAGGGTAGTCTTTTTGACAACCACTTTTCCCTTTTTTAAATAATGTGCCGTTTAGAAATGGTTCAATTATTTATTTAAGAGGAAGTGTGATGTTTTGCACTATGAGGGAATCACGTGGGGATGTAGTAACTTTGGATGGTAAATTTTCAAAAAGCGAGTATTTTAAGTAACTTGCATGGCTTTTACATAAAAGATGGAGATATTGTACAGGATAAATCCGAGTAGACAAACAGAACACTGCAATTAGGTTATTGTCTAGCATCATATAAACCTCCCTTCCCCCCTGGTTTTTCAGTTCTGTGAAAATAAAAGACTAGCTAATCTGGCTTATCTCCCCTTAATTTTCTTATGCTACTTTACTAGCTCATTCTCATATCAATTTCTTATTTGTCTATCTATTAACGAATGCATTCAATTGCCAATAAAAGTTGCTTACATGATGACATAAGTATTTTTGAAAGTTTTTGGAATGGCTTGCAACAACATCAACACATTCATTATATAAGCCATACTCAGATCTAGGAGTAGACTAAATATCCCCCACAATCACCGCAAACAAGAAAGGCATGGGAGAGTGATACTGTTATGCCCGAAACTGCCCAACCATGATGAAATTAGGAGGAGATCAAAATGCTAAGAAAGCCACAATAAGCTACTAGATTTCATCAGAGTTATTTTGACCTTTTGACCAAACACTGGAGCATTGCCACAGCCCACAGTTTATCACTCTGATTCCCGTGCCTCTTCCTGGCCCAACACCCCACATACAAAGCTTTAATTGAAAAATTGCTACACCACAAATGACAGGAACTCGGAGTATGTTCTTTGACAAAAATAGTATAATTTGCTGCACATAGCACAACTTAAACACTTTAATGTGTTCATTAAGAGCACATTTGTTTTTAGTTTTTTTTTTTTTTTTTTTTTTGAGAGCCTCAAGAAACAGGTCAACTATATCACTTCATTTATAGGAGTTTGGTTCAACATTTTTTTGCTTCCAACCCATGCACTTACTCAATCAGACTCCCAACTCCCCCAATCTGACAGTGCTATCACTCGAGCAGCAATAAATACCATTAAAAAGGGCAATAAAAAAAAAAGCACCATTACCACTCTATTCCTTTTCTATTCTATGACCAAAGACCTTTTCGGAGGAAATGATTAAAATTCTTCCTATTCTTTCACACCCTTTAATCATAACCTTTCCACTTCTAGCAAAAATCTAAAGATTTCTAAACCAAACGTGCTGAAATTGTTCATACTGCAGAGTAGAATATACAGTTCCAATTATATTTTTTTTCACTGCTTAGCAGCCAATTAAACTCAACTAAAGCATATCAATCAACAATCATAACACAATAGACGATTTCCAAATTCAATGACATAATAAAATCAAATGTACAAAATGATGAGCTACCACTTAAGTAGAATACAATCAGCACTTCACAGTTACAGATATGCTGCTGCTAGCCTGCTACGCATTTACCATAACATCAATTTAAGTCAACAGCCCAACAGCAAACAGATATGTAAGTCCCAAAGAAATATTGACTACACAAAGTCACTAAGTACAAACTACTGCTGGTTTTTGCTCCAAGGAATAAAGGTAATATATTAAAATCCTTCTCTTGACAAGATATACCCTCTTTCTTTTACTTAATCTTAACATTATTCCACCTTTCTACATGATTACAAGATCATGGTATAACATTATAATTCTCATCAATAACTCACTATTGGATACTCCCTCATATTGCTAATCTTATATTCTTTGTTATCGTTTCCAATGCACAAGTCAAAGCTACAAATCGAGAGGAATCTAACAAAACCCCAAGTGATTATTTTTTTTCTAATACATCAATGAGTACTCATATCCAAAGTTGTGGCAATTTGACCTAGAACATTCCAACTAGATGCATCAACATGAAACAAAGTGAAAACTACAATCATCCCATGGCCATTGACAATAAGAAAAGGGTCCACTCAATACATTGAAACTCTAATTCATTCTATAAGTCTTCCAAATTGAAAGTTTGCATCAAGGAGCCTACTCAAGAAATGCACGTCTCCCTCCTACATACTTTGTTTGATATATAAACATCCAATTCTGTTCTTTTCTTATTCTAATTACTCATCCAAGTTTCCATTAATTTCAAGCGCCAAGTTATCTATTCAACAAATAACACAATCGTTTGGTCATTGCTATACAAATCCTATTGTTACAATTATTTTCAAAACATATCAACAAAAAGTATTTTTCAGAAATATCACTACTATTTCAGTTCCAAAATGAATGCAACAATTTGAGTGGCACACTTTTTAACAAACAACTTCAACCTTTAAAACTCTAATCTTAATCCATCAAAGATATAATTCGTACATTAATAATTTAAAAAATATCTCATACATAACACGAGAGCCTGTATGTACACCCAGGGTCATTTGCTCATTTAATTTACAAATGAGTAAAAAATACGTAATATTATTTGCTCATTTGTTGAATAAATGAGCTAATGCCGGGTGTATATAACAAATTTTAATACAACACGCTATAAACTAAAACACTCAACCAAACAAAAAACTAGATGGAATGAATTCTAATCCATTCCAAATGATCCAACGAAACCACCCTTATATGTTAGTAAAAATGAAAACATTCATCAAAATTTGACAATCAAACTATAAAACCAACTTCCCAACTCATCATCAATTCATTAAATGAAATCAAATGAGCTTAAAATTCAAAAGTAAAAAAGAAGATACCTTACGCGCAAGAAGGCGATAAGCTTTCTTGATATCAGAGGAAGAAGCAGAAGAAGAAATCCCTAAAACAGCGTAGTGATTCTGCTGCTTTTTATTGTGGCCGTCAAATATTGCAGAAACCCAGAAAATATCTCTCCTCCGGCGTCTACCAAGTGGCCTCAACAGAAGCAAATTACCAGCGCCGCCGTATATGGTGGTCGAACTTGGCCATACCGTCAGTTGCCCAATTAGCATTTCTTGCTACTAAATCCAAGCTAAGAATGTTGATTTTTTTGGTGGGGTTGGGTAGTTTTCTTGTATTGTTCCATCAAAGTGGTTTTAGCATTGTCATTGAAGAAAGGTACTATAAGAAAATTGGAATTTTGGGAGAGAAATAGCTTGATTATATGTTGGATTTAAACGAAATGGTCCTTAATCCACTTACGGACGGACTGTGGTAAATTGGTAATTGATTGAAGAGGTTGTGGGTCGGGTCAGGTGAGGTTGGGTTTTGGCCTATTAAGATGGTTGTAGGGGTGTCTATTATTCGGATAAAAATCTAAATTAATCCAATTCAAATCAAATCAATATTTTGGATCGGATTGATTTATTTTGAAAATTCGGATTTTCAAATCGGATTGACTTTATTCAGATCTAAAAAAGCGTAATAACCGAAATATGAAAGCGTTATTTTATAAATAATTATGGTAATATTAATCATGTTAAACTATGTTACTATGTTTATGATTGTTTTAATATTAATCACTGTAGGCGTCGATCGAAGTGCGCCTACGTTAAAGCATGTGGTGAATATGTTTGGCACTCATAGTAAGTGGGAATTGACATACGATTAGGGACAAGGAATATAGGGAGCCGCCAACAAGTTTTTAAGGAACTTGTAAACCGTTCACGGATCATAAAAGACAACCACGAATAAAGGGACAACGATAGGCAACAACGATTGACCCGTGAAGGTTACACCTCATTCATAATCCATGAGATTACTAACTCCATATGGTTTGGAACCACGAAAGGAGGATCGGGGATGATGGTACGAAGTGAGTCATGGAGTCACATTCGCCTGTATTGGCCTCTACTCGATTCTTATTGCGAAAAGCATTCCTGCAATCTCAAAGGCATACAAATCAGAGATTCAATTTGCTCCAAACTATTATTATGCTAAATTGGTTTAATATTAATGCAACCATAATTCTAAAATATCGTAATCACTTGATTTAACAACAAGATTAAAAAGGAACCTAAACCAGTCGTCCAAATTATCTTATTAGGCGTGATTTTCAATTACATATTTCCTTTAAAGATGCAATATGGTGATCATAATAATAAAAATAGAATAAATATTAATATTGGAAGCAATTTAACGATAATAGCGTTAGTCAAATCAAAAATTAAAATAACCTAATCATGATATTAGCAATATTAAAATAAAACAAGAGTAATTAAATTAATTAATTACTCACCTTCTGCGCGTTCCTTTAAATTGCTACATCATGAATAAACTGTTAGTAACTTCAATAAAAAATATAAAACAAATAGAAATTAAATTAAATTAAATTAAATAAAAAAGTAGAGTTAATTTGGTCCAAACCCTCAGTTATTTATACCTTTCACGCCTTGGTTTAAGGACGGAACCTCGGGTGTTGTATGGACTCCTTGGAGTGCTTAGGGGAAGAATGATGTAATTAGGAATATAGGTTTGAGGCTTAGAATATGAGAGAAAGAGAAGAGAATGATTTTCGGTGTAAAAGAGAGAAAGAGAGAAGGATTTGATGCCCCGAACTGCAGAAAGGAGGGGATATTTATAGGGAAAATGAGTAAAGGGAACACACGGAACCCTAAAAAGATAAAAACCCTAAAAAATAACACCGCTACACGGCAGAGAACACCGTGAAACGGTGCCAGGCACCGTCAGACGACGCACACTCCCGTGACACGGTGGAAAACAGGAGTGACGCGGGACATATTTGACCTACGGGAAGTGAAAACGCGTGAAGGGTTTACGAGGAAAAGACACAAGAAAATTTCGTGATGCGGCACACGTACCATGACACGGCAGTGTCCACCATGGCACGGTACAGTACATCGTGTCATGGTATGGGAAAACGCGGAAATTACACAGAAAAAGCACCGTGACACGGTGAGAAATACCGTGTCACGGCAGCAGGTACCGTGTCACGGCAGCAGATACCGTGTCACGGCAACAGGTACCGTGCCACGGTGGAATTTGAAGAAAAAGCTTCGAAAATAGCACTGTGACACGATGTTCAGTACCGTGACACGGTGCCAGGCACCGTCAGACGGGCCCAATCTCGTGACACGGTGCTTTTGCACTGTGCGTGGTGATTCCAGTTTTTTACTCGTTTTTAAAATCATCATAACTTTTGATCCGTAACTCGGAATAAGGCATAAAATATATCATTGGAAATCTTATCAAGTCTACTTTTCAATCCAATTGGAATCAGGTAAAATGATTTGCATATTTTAACATATGGCCGTTTTAGTGGAAGGGTGTCGGTTTTGGGCCGAGTTTAGTGTTTTGCTCATATCTTTTTCGTTATAGCTCGGAATTGGGCTTATGATATATGGTAGAAATCTTAATTCAAGGCCTATCCAATCAAATAACAATTGGATCAAGATTACATATCCATAAAGTCAGTTTTTCTCGGTTTTGCGATGTGGACACGAAAAGTGGATAACAAGTTATGGTTTAGGGAAATGACCTAGTGTAGACACCCAAATGTGTCTCCCCAAAACCAAACCCAGTGATGAATAACTTTCATGTCATTTGATTATTGAACGACGCGAAATTGTGAAAAGTCTAGTGATGAGGATGTTTTTATTAAAATATCTCTTCTTTCTGTTTTTGAAAATATTTCTTTTCTTACCCTATTCTAGTGATGAGGATGTTTTTATTAAAATATCTCTTCTTTTTGTTTTTGAAAATTTCTTTTCTTACCCTATTTTTGAAAAACGTGCATTCTAGTTTAGTTTGGTCCATGATATGGGTCCAATAATGGTGTAGTTGGATGGGGTTTGAAAAGACCTTTCCAACGATATATTATAAGCCCAATTCCGATGAATAATGAGAAAGTTATGGCCAAAATACTAAACTGGGCTCGAACCGGATTTTACCTACGGCCCAATGATCATGTGGAGGGTCCAAAGGTTTAATCCTATTCCTAAAATAATTAGTATTAATTAGAGGCTTCTATAAGTTTTTAAAAAATCTTAATTATCTTTTTTGAAAAGATAAGATTAAAGAATTTGAGTTAAATAAAAACTTTCTTTTTTCTTAAATTCTAATTCTATTCGAATTTAAAGATGTTCAAAGACAGTCAGATTTTATTTTCGTTCCTCATAATCTTTATCCAAATTTTATATGGTTAGATATATCTTGAAATTATCTTTCCAATTATATATTATAATGTTAAATCCGAGTTATAACGAAAAAGATATGAATGAGATATGAAACTCTATCCAAAACTGACACTGTCCCACTATTTCGGCCATATCTTTTTATCTACAAAAGATTTTAATCTGATTCTAATTGTGTTAGAAAGTAGACTTCAATATCTTTCCAACTACATATTATATGCTTTATTTGGACTTTTGGATCAAAAGATATGATAAAAACAAAATCTGCAAAAACTGCTGTCCATCGAGTTCTATTTCGATTCGAATTCGGATTCTTTTCTTATTTTTCAACCCTCTTTTTTCTCTATAAATAGAGGCCATATCTCCCCTTTTTCCATCACCAACTCTCATCAAGAATTTCTTGATTCTCTCTCTCTTTTCTAAACTACCCTTTTACAAATACAATTCCTCATACATTAGCACTAGACACACCTAGCATAATTCGAAGTTGCCTTCGGCCTAGACGTGAAAGGTTTTAATTTCTGAGGGTTTAGTCCCAAATCTCTATTTCAATTATTTGATTTAATTGTTTTAATTATTATTTTCCTTGAAGTTACTAACGCGTGTATTTTGTTATTAGAAAGAGATACGAGGCATCCAAGTAAGTGCTTTAATTATTTTATTGATTTTATGATATAGAAATCATGCTTAGATTGTTTTATTGATTCATAGTATCATGTTTAGGATGTTCCTAGTATCATGATAGGATGCTTTCTTTAGTATGATATTTAGGGTGATTTGCTTATATAAATCATGATTCCTGCGATGCCTTTTATTTTCTTTCCTAATATCATGTTAGTATCATGTTAGGGTTGAAGCTTTGATTTTTATTGCTTAGTGACATGCTAGGGTTTGTTATTAATCTTGTTAGTATCATGCCTAGGATCTTGCTGTTATTATGCTTTAACATGATTATGATTATTTTAATTATAATTTTTTATTATGATTATTGTTTATTATTATGTTGCTTGATATTTTATTGTTATTGCTTGATCACGCCTTTTATGCATGTTTAAAGGGAATTGGTACTTGTAATCACGCTTAATAAGATAATTATTAATCTTGTTTAGGGTTAATATGATTATAATTCAAGTGATCGCCAATAATAGATGTATTTGTGCATTAAATTCAACCAATATAGATAAACAGGTTTAGGGTTAAACCTATTGATTGCATGTTAGTCAGAAAGCGCACATGAATACGATCAGAATAAAGTAGAGGCCTATTATTAGGGCAGGTTCAATCTCTTTTAGGTTGGATTTGTACCTTCATCCCCGAACTACCAGTCATGGTTCCAGACCTATTGGAGTTAATGATCTCCTGGATCGTTAAGGGGTGTAACCTTCACCTTGTGAACGGTTTACAAGTTCCTAAAACTTGTTGGTGACTCTTTTGCTCTATCTTCTTTCCCTTTGGACGCCACCGTACTTTAGTGTATGATCACAGTGGGGTTCAAGCTAGGGATAATGCTTGAAATATTCCCTACACCTAGGAAATGGAGTGGTTTATGAAATGTATTGGATAGAACATGCATTTAAGCACTCCAAAGATTAAATACTCAACACGACTAATAATGGCGGTGAAAGGTGTTCATCATCGGGTTTGGTTTTGGGGAGACATTTTTAGGTGTCTACAATCACGTAATATTTTCAATACTTGTATTAATTGTGTACAACTATACTTTGAAGAATCGAAGTTTCATTATTACGGAGTACATTTTTATTTTTATAATCGTATTAGGCTAAAAAAAATTAGCAACGTATTTTAATTCGGATTTCGGATTTGACCAAATAATCGAATTACAATTCGGATTGGATTGGTAAGTGTTAAACTCAGGAAATATTTGGAGAAAACGACTTAACCTTTGCGTTGATAATAATCACATATATATACACAATGCATTAGGAAACCTAATTAGCCTAAAACTCCTAATAAGATAAAGTTAACATAAATACAATATTAACATAAATATAACCAAACCAACTTCTAATACTCCCCCTCCAGTTGGAGGGCATATTGCGAATGCCCAACTTGTGTAACAGAAAACCAAACTGCTGACGTCCAAGAGCCTTGGTTAGAATATATTCCAACTGATGACTAGTCGAAACATAGGAGGTAGAAATATTATCGTTTATCAACTCATCACGAACAAAATGGAAGTCTACCTTAATATGCTTCGTACGTTCATGAAATACCGCATTCTTAGCTATATGCAAAGCCGACTGACTATCACAAAACTACTGCATAGGCTTTGAATGATTAACAACAAGAACGAACAACAACTGCTTCAACCACGCAACTCACGAGTAGTGAAAGCCATAAACCGGTATTCAGCTTCTACCGAGGACGTGGATACGGTACGCTGTTTTATAGTCTTCCAAGAAACGGGGGATCGACCGAAGAACACAAAATAACCTGTCAAGGAACGTCGAGTCAACAGTCATGCCGCCTAATCACTGTCACAAAACGACGTTAAGCGTAAATCCTTCATAGGTCGCAGCAAAATACCTTGTCCCGGACTACCCTTAAAGTAGCGCAAGACACGAATAACCGCATCCCAAAGAGAAACCTACGGAACACTCAAAACTATGCCAAAACATGCACTGAATAACTCAACTCTGGTCGAGTAACCGACAAATATACCAACCGTCCAACCAAACGACGATATTGTTCCGGTTGAGTGAACGACTCACCAAATGCATGTGCAAGATGATGATTCTGCTCCATCGGAGTGTCTATGGGCTTATAGCCCAACATTCCTGCCACTGTCAAAATATCTAGAGCATACTTTCGTTGAGAAACAAAGATGCCCTCCGGACTCGGAGCGACCTCAATGCCTAAGAAATACTTCAGCAGACCCAAATCCTTCATATAGAAGCATTTGCATAAATATGCTTTAAACCGAACAATGGCATCATGAGAAGAGCCTGCAATAATCAAGTCATTGACATATACAAGAACATGCAAAGAAATGTTGCCTTGTACATAACTAAATAGAGAGTAATCAACATATGAGTTTTTGAACCAAAACCTCGCAGCACTAGATAACTTCAAAAACCACTGTCTCGGAGCTTGTTTCAAGCCATATAAAGATTTCCTCAACTTCCAAACTTTGCCATGAGTCGGAATTCCATACCCTAGAGGGAACTGCATATATACTTCTTCATCTAAATCACCATGAATAAATGCATTATGAACATCCATCTGATGTAACTCCCAATTTAAAGATACAACAACAACTAATAAAATACGTACTGTGCCCATCTTCGTAACGGGAGCGAACGTCTCATTATAACCAACACCTTCAACCTGTCGGTTTCCATGAACAACTAACCGAGCTTTGAGACGTTCCACCTTGGATTTGACGGTGTACTTGATTTCATACACCCAACAACCGCTACCAATTGCTCTTTTCCCGAGAGTAAGATCCTCAACGATCCATGTGTCATTACGTTCTAAAGAATCAATTTCATCTTGCATAGCCTTACACCAACCGATGTCTTTAACCACCTCTTTAAATGAAGACGGTTCCTTTCCCTTGGTGATCGTCACCAAAAAAACACCTGTGTCTCATAGAAAAATGATAATATTTTAATGACAAGCTATAGGGAAAGGTTTACTTGAGGAATGTGATTGAGGAGGGTCGAAAATTGATGTAGCGGGGTCTATATTTTCAATGATGATTGTATGAGTAACATAATTCCGATGCCATGAAGGAGATTGTTTTTCACGATGACCACAGCCCAAATTATCCGACGAACTCCCCCTCAAGTATTCCGACGAAATAAAATCACCATCCAATTATTTTCTTGAACAACTTTCGAGCTTAAATTACGATTATCGACCTCACCGGAGGTCACCGAAACTGTGTCCGGCGAGATAGGCGGCTGGTCAGGCATGGCAGCCATCTGCGGTGGCGGTGCAATCTGACGCAGCTGCTGCTGGGCAGCGGGTGGCGCGGGTCCATGCTGCTGCTGGGCAGTGGGCTCTTTGTGGCTACCTTGTTGCTGCTGTGTTATGCCACGTAGCTGTTGGCTAGTGGGCGCTGGCATTCAAGCGGGCTGACCAGTAGCTTGAGCTGGAATGCCAGCCCCTGCTTTCTCAGACGCTGGCAGCAGGCTCCACAGCCCAGTTGTGGCGTGGTTGCTGCTGCCGCAACCGGGTTGTGGGGTGGGATGTTTCGTGAGGTTCACCCCCCCCCCCCCCACACATACGCCCTATTAAAACCAAAATCAACATCTTCAATTTCATCCCACAACGGCGGAGTCAAAAAATACGTTTCCTACAACAATCTTCTATCATTGGGAAGAGATTCAAGGTACGGAAATTGATCCTCGAAAAACTAAACATCACGTCTAACAAAAAACTCGTTAGTATCCAAATCATAAAGACGCCACCCCTTCTTTCCATGAGGATACCCAACAAAAATGCATTTGCAGCTCCTGGAATCAAACTTGTCCTTAACACGAGGACGATTAGCATCATAAGCAAGACAACAAAAAACATGCAAACTATCCAATGATGGAGTTTGACCAAACAAGCACTCGTGAGGAGTTTTACCTTTCAAAACTGGAGTCGGAGTGCAATTAATGAGATGCATTGCAGCCATAACACACTCACCCCAAAATACTTGGGCAACTTTGTTTGAAACGAAAGAGCTTGAGCCACATTTAAAATGTGACGATGTTTACGTTCAACTTTACCATTTTGCTAAGCCGTGTAAACACAAGACGTTTGAGGCATAATGCCCTTTTTTGCAAAGAACGACCCCAAACTCAGAAACTCTTGACCATTATCACTATGAACCACCTTCACTTTTGGGCCAAATTGAGTCATAGCCATAGCACATAACTCACGAATTAACTGAGAAGCCTGATATTTACCAACCATAAAAAATCACCCAAGTAGCACGTGACAAATCATCAAAAATAGTTAGGAAATAACAAGCATCACAACAAGAAACAATCTTATTCGAACCCCAAATATCACAATGAATTAAATCAAAATTCCTGATGCTTTATTCATACTTAACGAAAAAGAGTTTCGAGGTTGCTTCCCTATAAAACAAATGTCATAATTGAAAGAACAAACAGAGTTACTACTATGAGAACTACGACCACTAGAAACTCCCGGAAGAGAGCCACAACTTGCATTAACGGACTCTCGAGACGTCTATGCCACAATAAACTTGCATCTGAAATAACTACTTTGTTCGCTTGCAAATTCCGAGCACGAACTGGATGAAAAATATAGACCCATCATATTGAACCCCCGCTCCAATCAGGTTCCTCAAACTACGGTCTTGAATAATGCATAGCTTGTCAGTGAACATAATAAAATAGTATTTTTTTTTCTAATAATTGAGACACAAATATATAATAAGTTGCATTTGAGAGCAGGAACATATAAAACATTATCAAGAGTTAAATTATCAGAAAAAATAACTCTTTCTTCCTTTGTTGTCGTCGTGCTCTTCCCATTGGGTAAACCAACAAGCGAAGAGATGTCATGCAAATCAGTGAAAAGATCTATATTACCAGACATATGATTTGAAGCTCCAGTGTCAATGAGCCAATCAATGGAATTATACGTACCAAGTTTGTTTCCATCTGACGAAGAACTAGACTTGGCACCCTTTACAACAGACATGAGTTCTTTCCATTGAGCATTAAAAATTGTAGGTACACTCCCACAATCAAAATTAGAAATCGGCTCATTATTACCACAAGAACTACCAGTAACACCAGCAAACTCACCCTTGCCCTTACTAGGCGATCGTCCACCACGACCTCCACGTCCCCCACCCGGGAATCCATGAAGCTGATAACAGTGGTCCTTATCATGACCAGACCTTTTACGATAAGTATTACACTTTACGTTCGGAAGTTCGACTGGAAGTTGTACCTGTTGCGTTAAAACCAACAGTCGCAAAAGAAGAAGAGGTCTCATGTGCCTTAGACACAGATTGCTTATGCTCATCAACAATAACCTTAGCATAAGCAGCATTCATAGGGGAAAAGGATCACTCATCAACAAAGTAGAAACCACATAACCAAACTTCTGAGGTTCCAAACCAAGACAAAACTAATGCAACAACTCATTCTCATGCAACTTAGAATTTTCTTTCGCAGCGGAACAAGTATAAACAGGCATTTTCACATAACTAGACAACAAATTCTGCAATTTGTTTAATTCACCATAATAAACTGCAACAAAACGACCCCTTTGCTTACAATCAGTAATATCATGTTTCAATTCAAAAATACGAGGACCTAACCAAGACAATAACAATCACGCAAATCATCCCATAAAGTTTTAGCATCATCAGGAATAATAACAGTAGAACGAATACTAACATCAAGAGTATTATAAATCCAAGCAACAACAGTTAAATTAACAATACCCCACTAACAATAATCTGGATGCTTGGGATCGGGTTGAACAATAGAACCATCAACAAACCCTAGCTTGCTCTTGGAACGATGATTGTTGCAAATTGACCTCGACCACTCTTCATAGTTGTCGACAGTAAGCAACACCAGACAAATCACCAATTGAGATCCTTCACTTGGATGAAGATAGTAATCGTGAACGGCTCATATTTAGGAGGAGGAGGAGGACATCACACACGCAAATACGAGCAGCAAGAAAACCAAACCAAGGGGCAGCACACACGCACCACACTACGAGTAACACCACCAAGCACACACCCCAAACAAACCACACACCAAACTAGCGCACCACACACCTAACTGGCGCACCACACCTAACTGGCGCACCACACACCAGGACAAACGCACCACAAAGCACGGACAGCAACACCACAAGGCTTTGGACAACATCACCACGCAAACCAAACGCAGCAGCACACCACAGGGAGCACCACAACACAACACACACAAGGAAAATGCGCACCAAACAGCAACACAACTCACTAAAATTTAGGATATGATAGCCTAATTTCGAAAGCTAAACCAGAAAAATTAGGGAAATTAGAAACCCTAATTTCGTCCAAATAATTGAACCAAAAAAAAAATTAAAATTTGTGGAATTTAAAAAAAAAACCGAAGCGTAATCTCACAAATTAATTTGCGGAATTAATTAAAACAAACCAAGATCGGAAAAAAAAAAATCTCTAAAAATTAGATAGACTGTGATACCATGTTAAACTCAAGAAATATTTGGAGAAAACGGCTTAACCTTTGCATTGATAATAATCACATATATATATACACAATACATTAGGAAACCTAATTAGCCTAAAACTCCTAATAAGATAAAGTTATCATAAATACAATATTAACATAAATATAACCAAATCGACTTCTAATAGTAAGGAATTCGGATCGAATTGGATTTGATAATAAAAAATCAAAATTTATTTCGGATTGGATTATGTTTGGGCTCAATCCAAACCGAAAATT
Source organism: Chenopodium quinoa (assembly GCF_001683475.1). NCBI lineage: Eukaryota > Viridiplantae > Streptophyta > Magnoliopsida > Caryophyllales > Amaranthaceae > Chenopodium > Chenopodium quinoa. The sequence goes on from NW_018745000.1 coordinate 4,903,280, forward strand.
AAAGGACACCCCTAGTTGGCCGTTTTGGTTGGAATTGAGTTGAATTATGATTTGAGTTTTGAGAAAAAAAATCTAATCATAACTCGTAAAAATGAGTTGGGCTTACGAGTGAGATGTGGTTTTGAACCTGGATTGGATATCCTAAAATATAATTAACTAGTGGTAGATTGGTAGGGCAAGTTAGCATCAATTTTTGCGTAAATCATTATTTTAATGAACTAACATTTCTCTCTAAACTACACCAGTAAAGAAGTGTGTGTTTAACAGAGTGCAAGCATCCAACTCTCTCTCGTTTGGGGCTAGGGATCCAATTTCAAGTCTAACTAGCTTTCTGGCCCGTGCAATGCACGGGTTATTCATATAAAACTGTATTGAGAGATAAGTGAGGAAATATCAGTAACTCATTATAGGGTATAATATGAAATCGGAAACATGATTAAAGAAATTAAAATTTTGGAATTTTAATCGAAAAAGAGGCTTAAATAGAAGGTGGAAGGGCTAAAATTAAAGAGAGAATAGAAAAAGGTTGAATTAAAGGGGAGAGATGAAGAGATGTAGTGTGTATGAAAGGTGAAGTATAAGTTTAATGAAATAATTAAAAAAAATGGTGTAATAAAAAAATTAATAGTGTAAGATGACATGTGGCATTATGGTTAGAGAAGTGTAATAAAATGGATGGGGACATGTGTCTTTCTTAGTTTTTTGGTTGTAATTTTTAAATACTAAATATAGATATAGATTATAAGAAGGTATCTAAGCCTAACATATGAGTTTTTGAGGTAACAATCCAGGGTTAAACTAGGGCAATGCGCGAATGCCCATAGTCCACAACTAGGAAGTAAACGTACTACTTTCAAGGGGTGGTTGTTTATTGGATTTAAGAGAAATTTCGAAGGGAGCAAGGATAGAAGAAATCTAATGTTTATTTAAGGGGAATTAATTAGAGGAAATATAGTGATAAGCCCACCCCCTTATTATCTCGCCAATGTTATTCGAGTTGGTATAGGAATTTTTTTTTAGGGTAAGGAAAAGGGTCTTACCGGCCTGAAACCTCTCACATGTCCTTTTAACCGGTCGAGTTAGTAGGCTAGACAATTTGAAAGTGGAGAAGAAGTGTAAGGGAATTCTCATCCCAAAGTGTCATTAGCGGGGTTTACAAACTTTGCCACTAGACCAAGCTTAGCTTGGTAGTTGGTATAAGATTATAAGTAAGAACTATGTATGAAAAGAATTATTATACATAATGAAAAGGAAGGAAAGAGAAGAAGATAAAAGAATTAGTTAACGTATGAGGTATATTAATAACTTTACTATTTATCTTAACTTTACTCACTATCCTTAGTAATTTTTACTCCATTTCATAATGTTAGGGTCTATTCACATTTACTGAACTGAGCTGAATTGAACTGATTAGAGATAAACTGAACTAAACTTAATAGAGCTGAAATGAATATTTTATGAGAGAAGGAAATAAGGAGCTGAACTGAACTAAAATTAAGCTGAAGTGAACAACACTACAAAAATAAAAGCTTTTTAGCAACTAAGTTTGGCAACAGATTTTTAAAATGTTGCTAAATAGCAACGAATCTAAATTTTTTCATTGCCTAATTAAAAGCGATATTTTATGCTTTAGTTTTTAATAAACAATGGCTACATATTTTTGATTTGTTGCTTTTTAAAACAAATTGTCTTACTAGTTGTTACTAGACGGCATCATATTTTTCTCTTGTTGCCAAATAGTAACAAACTATGACAACAAATATTTTATTTATATTGATTTAGAAACAAACAAATACAATGAATTTTTGAATTGTTTCCATTATAAACAAGTCTTGTAAATTATTGTTGCTAATTGATAACGCATTATTTTGTTTGTTGCCATTTGAAACGAGTTGTGTTACATATTGTTGTTAGTTTATATGTAAGCCACTTTTTGCTGTAATGTATAAAATAATTTGTTGCTAAAATGACATCAAATAGAGACGGATTTCAATTTCGTCTCTAATTTAGAGACGAATTTTTTATTTTGTCCCTAATTTGGAGACAAATTTTTCAATTTCTTCTCTAATATTTAGTTCACTTATTATAAATTATATGCATAGAAGTAAACAAATAGTACTTGGTATAGTTGGTAAGAGGTTCACCATTTGACTTTGAGGTCGCAAGTTCGACTCCTACCAAATGCGATTCTTGAGACTGGGGATTCAAAGAGCCTTACGTGCAAAGTCGAGCCGAGTTGACCTGACCTGAGTGAGATTTCAGATTGGTAAAGGCCGAGATCGGGTTGAACCGAATTGCTAATAGGGATTGGGTTTTTGTCTCGTACTGTTGATAACAACCAATATTAATGATTTGTAGCTATTTTTATGAACCAACTTTAATAATTTTTTGCTATTTTTAGGAACCAACATTAATAATTTGTTGCTATTTTAGGAACTAACATTAATAATTTGTTGCTAATTTTAACAACAACCAATGGTAATCTATTGCCAAAGTTGGCAACGAAGCACCAAAAACAGCAACAATCATGGAAACTATATTTAAATGATGCAATATTGCAACAAAATTGCTTTGCAACTAGTTTCCAAAATCCCATGGCAACAAGCCTTTTAGCAACAACAAATTTTTGTTTCCAACCCGTTGCTAAATAGAGTTGGCAACGGATTTTTGGTGAATAGCAACAAATTTTAGTTGATGCTATATTGATTTTTTTTGTAGTGCAGGTCCTTAGTCCCATGTGGAATCAATCACATAAAATAAGAAAAGAAGAATGTTTGGAATATAACATCAAAGTACAAAATAATTCATAATTAGTTTACCATAATTAAGTTTTTTTATTACATTTTGGGAAAGCATAATTCATAATGCATAATTCAAGGTAGAGATTTCATTACTTACTTATAGACATGTCATTAATTCACAACCATGAAAGTTTTCAAAAAAAAAAAAAAAAAAACACAACCATGAATTCCAAAATAAATAAGTTAAAAATGGAACATATTCATTATGAGCAGATCATTTTGAAACGCTCAAAATAATACAGTATATGGGACTGACATTACGAAACGGAAATAAATTTTATTCCCTATCCATAACAAACATGGAATAATATGTATCTTATCTTTATTTCTATATTATTATCCTTTAGATCATGTTCTTATAAGCTAAACTACGCTCATCTGTATTGAAATGAACCGAATTGAAAAATAAGTACTCGTACGTATAAAAATAAAACACCTCTTATCTTTCATACCAAGTGTCTTGTATCTTCTAATAACACATACTACCTCTGTTTCATATTATTTGAAATGATTAGTAACCTCATAGAAAAAATATAATAGGAAATAAAAAAATTATTTTAGGTCATATTCTCTTACCTTCAAAAAAATAATTTTAAGTAAAAATAATTTCATTTAAGTAAAAATAAGTTCAGATCAGTTTAGTAAAATTAATTTTAGTTCAGTAAAAATAATTTCATTTCACTAAAAATAAGTTCAGTTCAGTAAAATTCAGTTTTCTTAAAGAAGAATTATTATAGAAAATCAGTAAAAATAATTCCAGTTTCGCAAAAATAATTTCTGTTCAGTATAATTAATTTAAGTTCAGTAAAAATAATTTAAGTTCAGCAAATATAATTTTGTTTCAGTAAAAATAAATTCAGTTCAGCAAAAATAAGGTGAAGAGAACGGGGTCTTAGTTCTCGGTAAAAAAAAAAGTTTTAGTTCAATACAATTAATTTCAAAAATAATTTAAGTTCCACAAAAATAATTACAACAAAAATAAGTGAAGTGAACAAATTTATTATTAAATTATTTAAATTTTATTAGGTGAAGTTTCTTTGACTCAAATTTAGGCCCTGTTCTGTTCACCTTAAAAAATAATATTAAGTAAAAATAATTTCAGTTGAAAATAAGTTCAGTTCAGTAAAATTAATTTCAGTTCAGTAAAAATAATTTCAGTTTAGTAAAAATAAGTTCAGTTCAGTAAAATTCAGTTTTCTTAAAGAAGAATTTTAATATAAAATCAATACAAATAATTTCAGTTCAGTCAAAATAATTTAAGTTCAATAAAAATAATTTAAGTTCAGTAAAATTAAGTTCAGTTCAGTAAAAATAAGTTCAGTCCAGTAAAAATAATTTCAGTTCATCAAAATTAAGGTGAATCAAACAGGGCCTTAAACACCATATTTCCAACCAAAAACAATCTATCTATAAATCTTCAATAAATATAACTAAAGTAATTACGGCTGATGTCATTATTTTCCACATGTCAACCTCTTATAAAAAAAATTTCCCACCAAAACTAATAATGACATCGTTTTAATTCAACATAAACAAAAAATTGAAAATGGTAAATTAATTATACATTTTCCTAACATATTTTATATTTCAATTGACTAATTATGTAAATTCTATTGGAGAAATTAAAGGAAGGCACGCCTATTTCGTTTTCTTATAAATATTATCTCTTTTTCCTACTTCGTATATTTTATACAGATTATATGAATTAGGGTTTCCACTCTTTATTAATCTATCAATTTATTTGATTTTTCTTAAATTATTTGTACTATGTACATATTAGACACATATAAGCTAAAAAATATTGTTAAAATCATAAAATAATGTTATAATCGTGCATCGGACGAGCCTAATCTAGGTTATCACGTATTTGGACAACCCATAGACCATAGTGAAAGGGGGAAAAACTCTGTCCATATATTTATAAAATTTTTGCTTAAAAAAATGAACATTGAAAGTTCAAAATTGGAAATTAGCAACTTTGTTCACAATGTTTTTTTTTTTCCCTTCAATTAGTCAATTTAGAAGGGAGCGCAGAGTCTGGCGCATTCAATTCAAACACACTCCACGTACATTTCTCTCTCTATTTATTACTTCCTCGAATTTCGTTCATTACCTGAATGAATGAAGTTTTTCATCAATTTCTAAAATACCCCTTTTCATCTTCACCTTCTCTCTCATTCAAGATCCTCTCTTTCACATTACCAGAGTTTTAATTTGGTAAATTATTGACTTTTCTTTGTATTGTTATACACTTGTTAATACTTTCTGTAATTGGAAATTTATGCATCTTTTCTTTGATTTTATGATGATGGTTTGGTTTATTTGCTTATATTTTAGTTGTTGCTAGTGTATTTTTTGTCTTTGAAATGTTTTATTCTTTGGATTAATTGGCTTGATTTGTATGATTATTGATTGATTTTAATTGCTTTCTTTATATTTCATTTATGGGTATTGATTAGATTTTTGTTATTTTTAAAGAATTATAATGTACTCGTAATTGAAACAGGTGATTCTCATTGATTGTTAAAATAAATTTTCATATTTTGGGTTGTAGAAGGATTATTGTAATCAAGAATTATTTGTGAAACCCATTATGGTAGTCTTGTGGCCTGCATTGCTATGTACTCAGCTCCTCACCCAGTTTAGTTTATCTGGGTATCTAGACCCAAGTTGTCTCTAACCGGCACTGGAATCGGTTAGCCACTGTCACAGAGAGAGGGTGGTGGGGGGGGGGGGATTTGTGCATTGTTTTATATCTAATGATAACTTGATTTATGTTGATTGAAGTGTTTTTGAATTCTTCAAAAAATTTGAATGTTTGTGCATGTTGTATACTCTAATTGTTCCTAAGGGCTCCTTCCTCTTGTATCCGAAAGCGAATATGTTAGGGCCGTAGGTCTTCTCTTGTATGAAGTATATTTTTGCAGTCTGTTCAATACATTGGTCTTAACTAATGAGTGAAGGAAGTGAATAATGTGAGTTTTGGGAGTCTTACATGATATTCCCACAATGGTTATTAGCATTTGTGTTATTGTGATTCATCTCCAACTTCTGCCATAAAAAACCTCTTGATTTTATGTCAACATTTTAATCACATTTTATCTCTTGTTCTTGTTTTAGGAGCTTTTATAATGAGTTTCTATTGTTATATAATGATGTGATGGATATATTTTATGTCTAACCATGGATAAACTGTTGAATACTGACAGGGAATATCTGATTTTTTTTCATGTCTACTGTGGGCAACTCGACAAATATTTTCTGGCATGAGTGTGCCGTCGGAAATATTGATAGGCAAAAGTTACTTAATCAGAAGGGATGTGTTGTCTGGATAACTGGTCTCAGTGGATCAGGTTAATTACTTGCGCTTGCGTCCTTTCATTCTGGTTAATTTGGTGGCACATATTTGGTGTCTTGAATTGCCTTAGTGCCTTCTTTTTGCACATTCAACATTGCAGTCTTAACTTTTGATCGCCTGAGTAATTGTTCTATCAATAGTTTTAGCCTATTAGGTACGCCTAGATAGATTTATTGGTGCTTGATTCTAATATGATCAATCATTGGTTTACTAGTTTTTTCTTTATCTTTTATAACATTCCAATTAAATTATATTCTCTTTACTTAAAATGAGGTGATTTGGTGTGAATTTTAAGGCCAATCATGGACTTTATGGTATGGCAACTCTGAATGTTTCTGGTCCAGATTGAGCTTAAAATTCACACCAAATCACTGTATTTGGTAATCACACCAAATTGAGCTACAATGGTAATTTGTTAATGACTTCTCTGAAATAAGAAGATTTTTTGTGCTCTATTGTTTCCTTGTTTGGTTTGTCTGGTGTGACTTGATCTGATTTGAACAAAAATAGGAGAAGTTTTTGAAACAAGGAAAACACAATAGCCTTCCCATGTTCTCTTTACCTAGAAAGGTGTTATAGTTAAAGTTTTGTAAGGTCCAGTCTAGTTTGATATGAATCTTTCTGATATGGACTGGTGATCTGGTCTTACTTGAGCTATCACCTTATTTTTTGCTTTTATCTAAAAAAAAATAAAATTACACATGGGATCTTTTTAAAAGAGTTGCAGTATGTATTTTTTACGTAACAATGTTTATATTTTCTTCTAAATACCCAATTAAAGTGGTTAATGTCTTAATGACAACGAGTTTTCAAAACTACAAGCTGGATCTTTATGATACTGTGTAGTTCCTTTTGGTTTAGTCTGATATGATCTAATTGGAACAAGAAATGGAAACGAATTTAATAAAGGTGCACAGATTTTAGAATTGACTAGCTTCCTTCAATCTAATTTCAAAAATGCTGTTACAATCCTCTAAAATTCTAATATAATGGCTCGGCTTGAGAGACAATACCTACCATTCCTTTTTGGAGTTTCTACTTACTCCATGTATCTATAAAGAGGGAAGTTTTGTAGCAAATGATATTAACTGTTTCCAGTTAAAGCTTATAAAAGCTTTCATTCAATTGATTTATCTGCTATTCTTGTATGAGGGCAGGAAAAAGCACGCTAGCTTGCTCATTGGGTAGAGAATTGCATTCCAGGGGGAAGGTATCTTATGTTCTTGATGGAGACAATCTTAGGCATGGTTTGAACAAGAATCTTGGCTTTTCTGCTGAGGACCGTACTGAAAACATACGTAGGGTTGGTAAGTCTTTTATGATTTAATCTATTAGATGTCTTGTCAAATCATTCATGTTTCAGTCTGGAGTTGGTTCATTTTTTTTATTAATAATAAGTAGTAAAATCAAATGATAGTTGTATCTGTGGCTGAAGCTGAACCATTTTACTGATTCTTGAGATTATGTTGCTGGTAAAAAAAGGTTGTGGGAAACTGGAAACAAGTTAAGACTAAAGAAATGAACAAGGATAATGGCAGGCTGCAGGAGGACTCAAGTTCCTTGAAAACTAAATAGAATATCAATAGTCATTGCTTTTGCCTCTCGATGTTTTTCCACTAAATATTTCCTTCAAATCATCTACAACAAAGTTTTCTATTTATGTCAAACTTTTAGACGTTATAGCACACTTTGACGTTCTTCCCATCAAAAGGTATATAATTTTAAAGAGATACAGTCTCAAATGAGAAAAGAAACATTACCTGTGTTGAAAGGTATATAATTTTAAAGAGATACAGTCTCAAATGAGAAAAGAAACACTACCTGTGTTGAAAGTTATTATTGATGCCACATATTTTGGATTCAGACTTTGATCCATGTGAACCTATTCTACGTAATCTGTAAGTAGGATGGTTTTTCTGACCATAATTGCTACTGATTCTGAGTTAATCTTGCAGGGGAGGTGGGGAAGCTATTTGCAGATGCTGGCTTGATTTGTATAGCGAGTCTGATATCTCCTTACAGAAACGATCGTGATGCTTGTCGTGCAATGTTGCCAGTTGGAAGTTTCATTGAGGCAAATATTCGTGACTATCTACTTGTCGCGCAAATGCTTGTCTCATTATGAGCTGCTAACATGTTTATTTATCTTTAGGTTTTCATGAACATGCCCTTGGAAGTTTGTGAAGAAAGAGATGTCAAAGGCCTGTATAAACTTGCGCGTGCTGGGAAGATCAAAGGTTATCATTTCTATTATTTTTCTTGTTATTTTTATGAATCACACTTGAAATAGAACGCTTTTGTGCTGTATGTTCATACCTCATTTGGAGTTTCAAGGCCTCCATTTTTTAACTGAATAGTGCGTGAATTGCAGGTTTTACTGGGATAGATGATCCTTATGAGCCACCATTGAACTGTGAGGTATGTCCTAATTGCACCAATTATTTTCCATTGAATTAAGTTCAATTTGTTGCCGTTTAGCTTACCTTAAGTTCTGAGTTTTGGTCTCCTAAGTATAACCTGAAATCTGTGCTTTGATGAATGATTCTATACTAATAGTCATGTGGTCTTTATTCTTGACAGATAGAATTGACATTGGCGGATGGCATCTGCCCTTCACCAATCGATATGGCTGGGCAAGTAGCATCATATTTAGGGGATAAGGGCTTCTTGCATTATGATTGATCAGCTTTACTTGGGAACTTTTTCGCTTACATTCAACCATATGCTCTCTGAACCTGGACTATCATTGCTTCTGCAATGAGGCCTTGTTCACTAGGACAATTCAAGTGTAATTGTGATGTTGAATTCAACGGAAGTGCTTCCATTGGTTTTTTTATGGTCAAAGATATGAGGATTGTATCTTTGTTGTATAGAATCTGCAGGCGACTCTTATTCTTCCTGTTTAAAAGGTAAAATGTATGTTTTGAATATTTGCTGCTAGGAATTCTCGACTCCTAGCTTGTTCAAGCAGTAGTGAAATTTATATGAGTTTCTGGTTTCATTTAAAATTTTAGAATCCGTCCCATATTCTGTTGTATTACAAGAGTTTCAGAATATCAACTTTTTATTTTTTACACAGATACATAGTTAAACATATTGATGTCCATATTAAAGATCGTGTAAAAGTTAAATGAGTAAAACAAAAAGAAACAAAGTATCATACTTGGCTTTTGTACCTGTTACTTCTGCAAGCATATATCATCTTAGGCAGTCTTCATACTCTTGGAAGACTGCATATCTTTTGAATTAGTTCTGCAATCTGGTTCATACTCAACTATGGTATAACAAAGTTAGGCACTTTCTCTTGGTTATGTTTTTCATGTTCAATCAGTTTATTGGAAGTTTTCTGTTCAAATAAATGGAGCCTAGTATGAAAACTAAAAAGGAAGGAGAGATCATGCATGATGACACAGTTTATAGTGCTTTTGATTACTGTTTAAAAATACTACTTGATTAGTTTAGTCTACATATGACAATGTCATGCTTACATATTAATATGTTAATGAAAAGTAAGTTTTCATGTCATCAAATTCCTCAATGATTAACATTAAGAATAACAAAATATTGATGACATTTTACAAAAGATACGTTTAAGAATCAAAACCAAACCATAAGCCTACAAAGGAAGAATGTATGAATTGTGCCTATTGTGGTTGGTAGGGCCATTTGGAAACAAGATATGTGTATATTGGTTTCTTTTATGCTTCTTTTAATTTCTTAGACGTATCTATTAAGTTATATGGATGACGCGATGGGATGAGAATCATGAGATAAGTAATACGAGTAAATAATTCAATGCTTGTCAATTTGGCTTAGTATGGTAAAACAATCAATAATAATCGTATAAATCTTTGAGTCCTTAGTTTAAATTTTCTAAAGATACAAGTCCTGAGTCCTGTAGTGATTGTAGTGACATTCAGGGCGCGACCTCCACCTATGACGTTAATTAGGAATGAGACAATGGCTCTAGCTTCCCTAGCTCTAGCGCGGGTAGGCAAAATTGCAGTGTGGGATGTGATTATACTTTGTTGCTCGATTTTGAATATTTGCACTTAAGAGTGACAGGCAGGGATGATTGGAAGTTCTGTAATATGTGCGCCATATAACGTACAGAATACATGTAAGTAGATTCTGAATGCTTCCAATGAGCTGCTGAGGCAAAGAATCACTGAGTCAAAATTGCAGCTGCTTTTTTGCTGATGAATGCATCACTTACCAAACTTGAATACCCTTTATTAGAGTGCTCATTGAAGAGGATGTCATTTAGCTGCTTAAAAGGTTTAGTATAAGATATGAGTGGAAGACCCTTTAGTCATTACTTATTGATCATGTTTCTGCTGCTCGATCTGGCTGCGTATGAACGGCGTACAGCAGTAGTGATCGAGGATGAAATGACAGCTTTAGGGAGTACAACAGCCTCAAGGACAGCATCAACTTCTTTCATCCTGGCCTATCTAGCAGCTGCGTGCTAAGGAAACCGGGTTTTTTTTTTTTTACTCGTAAATAATACAGAATAGGTCATATAAGGGAATCATTTTTATGATATTGAGTTCGATTTACTGATTCTATTGTTCACTTTTTTAGAACTTTACACCTCAATCATGATAAAAGACCATTCTTAATGTACACTCATCATAGTTAATGGTATCATGTAGGGCAACATCGGAAATTTTAAATTTTAACTTACTAATTATATAATACGACCTATTAAATTATTTTAAAATGACTTAAGATACTGCTTTGTAATGTATTAATTACCAATGAAGAGTTTACTAAATACTACCTCATATTTCTTATTATGTGCAACAAATGAATTTTTTAATGTCTCACAAATAATATCTTATTGTTATACATGTTAAGAAACAGAGGTTGTACCCGTCAAAAAAAAAAAAAAAAAAAAAAAAAAACAGAGGTTGTATATGAAATTAAAGTAAGATAATTGAAGCAAGTAAGCAACTAATCCATATGAAACATTAGTTGATTTAAGAAACGTCCAAATTGGCCAAAATATACCATCTCATCTATTGGGACTTAGGGAATGACTTAAAGTTAAGCCTATTGTACTGTGACTTAAATAGAGTATAGAAATATGCTATCTTTAGTGGATCAATGATGCTTAACCATGTTGCACCCCAAAGGGCAAAGGCTGCATGGTTTATATTATAAATATATAATTGGACAAACAAGTAGATATGGACCTAAATCATGAATAGATTATAGGATAACTCTAAAAATATATTTATACATGTTTATCTTCCAAAGGCTAATGACCCACAAGAATGATCTAAGGCTTCATTTGTTATGCTTAGAATATATTTAAGAGGAAGAGGATCGAAAAATGCAAGTATACGAGAGAAACAGTAGCAAAGTTGGGATTTTAAAGATGAGGTTTCGACTCTTGTGGCATATAGCATCGGATTTCCCTTAACTTCTTTCACTTAAAAAAGTAAAATGTTTCCCGTCATTATAAATTAAATCATAGAAAATGAAAATAAAAATGAAAAATAAAAGCACTTATAAATGTTTTTCTATTGATAACAAATTAACAAGTACAAGTAGAGTCTAAGGGCCTGTTCCGATTGACTGAACTGAGCTGAACTGAACTGAACTTATTAATTAGTGATTTTTAACTACGGATTAGTGATCTTTGATTATTTATTGATTATTTATTACTATACATATGTGTATATACTGAACTTATTTATTGATTATTTATTGATTATTACTGAACTTATTAATTATTGATGATTATTATTATTATTTATTGATTATTATTATTATTAGTATTATTATTATTATTAATATTATTGTTGTTGTTGTTGTTGTTATTATTATTATTATTATTTATTGATGATTATTATTATTATTATTATTTATTGATAATTATTATTAGTATTATTATTTCAATTATTATTGTTATTATTATTATTATTATTATTATTATTATTATTATTGTTAATATTATTATTATTATTATTATATTTTTTTTTTGTTGTCGTTGTAATAAGAGCTTAAAAGAATGAAATTTGGCTTTATATCATTAGCAATATCATTAGACATAAATTAAGAGCTGAGCTGAACTGAACTGAACTGAATTTCAACGGAACAGAACGGGCCCTAATTGTTAGGAGGTGTCATATGAGTTAGGCTTTATTTAAATAGTGTGTTCTTCAAGTGAACGGTTCTCTTACTAATACGAGTATAATTAAAGACCTTTCTAGCAAAAATGGGAGTGACTCACTTAACCACTTTCACTATATGGATGTTTGTGCTTGGTTGTTTTCAATGAACAAGGTTGACCCACTTTCTCTCATAAGTCATTAGCTAACTTCGTAAAGTTTAGCATTATCAACGTGTATAAATAATTGAATTTATTTATGTGGCGTTTGACATTTGAGAATTAAAATCTTGGAAATAAAGAGGTTGGAATAAAGAGTGGGAATATATTGTTGAGAATCTATACTTAAGGATCTTGCAAGCAAATGTTTTCAGGCGTTAGATAACTCTTTAAAATAGTTCTTAAAGTGGTATTTATATGAAAATACATGTCAAAATCACGCATCAATCGATGTAATTAATGTTTATTTCAACTTAATAATTGTATTTTTAGCTATCTTATCCAATACTCCCTATGAGTTCGTTAGCTTTTTCCTATATAAAAATAGTATCAATGCATTGTTTGATTGTAAGTGGTAGTACTAATATGAACGGAGTATAAATATCTTATAAATTTTAGGAAAAATTCATTTTAATAATCTCAAATTTGCCCAATTTATTTATAATAATCTCATCTATTGATTCTTCTGTAATAATCACAATTTTATTGTGTGTTTTCTCTAACCATCCCAAACGAGTCAACATAATTCAACAACTTTTTATTCTAGATTGCTTGACACGTGTCAACACATGATTGGTTAAAAAAATGGAAACATGGAAACTAAAAATCCAACCTTTTCGTGGTCTGACAAAAAAAATCCAACCTTTAATTAATCCAGCAAAAATCCAACCTTTGCACCCCTCCTTCTCCTAAAGATCCATGACCTATTAAAACAGGTTAACTTGAAAATTTTCCGGTTTCTTCCCTCCATATTTATGACCGTTGCAGGAGGGGAGTTAATTTGGTCATTAATACACCTCTGTTCTTCTCCCTTCCCATCTGTTTAAAAGCTCTGCCCCCTCTTTCATTTTTTTCTCATTCTTTCTTCTTTTCCAAGCCTGAATCTTGTAACCAAAGAAAAATGGCAAGTCGTCTTTCTGTTGGGTTTGGTTCCTCTAGGTCTAGGTCTAGGGGAAATTCTTCCCCTGCAGAAATTGTGTGCTACCACAACGAGTTTGCGCCGTTGAGGACTGTTAGCTATGACGGTCCAACGAAGGGGAAAAGGTTTTATGGGTGTTCCCACTGGCCGGTAAGTGTGTTGTTTTAATTAGTTTAATTTTTGTTGCGATTTTTGATTTCAATTGCATGTTGAATTTGGGGTTTTAATTTGTTTAATTTGTAGGAGCAGAAAACTTGTGGGTTCTTCAAATGGGCTGATGAGGTTGATGACGTTCGTGATCTACGACAAATTGTTATTGAGAAGGAGGAAACTATCTCAGATCTTGAGCATCAAGTGGATATGATGAAGCAAGAAATGGAAGTGATGAGGGACAAAGTGAAGAAGCTAAAGGCGAAAAAGGAGAAGCTTTTCGAGGAGGTTGAAGAGATGGGTATTGCTACTACTGAGACCATGTTCGAGCTGAAGGAGAATAACAATGACAAGAGGCTCATGCTGACCTTGGTGTTTTCTTGGGCATTTTTCACTTTAGTGCTCATGTTGAAGTAATTGATGATGATGTTGCTATATTCTGGGGGGTGGTGGGTCTGTATTGGCTTTTTTTTGGGTATTCTTAAGTAGGAATTGGTGGATGTATCTGTTTTTGGGGTTGTTGAAGTAGTAGTAGTTTGTTCTGTTTTAGGGATGTCTGTTGGAGGAGTAACAGACAATGAATTGGGAGAAAAAAAATTCTTTTGGTTTTAGTTTGGTCAGATGTGGACCAATTTGGAAAAAAAAAATCCTTGTACATTTTGGCAACTGATTTCAATGATATGAATATATGATGTTGCTTTATATGATTTGTGTGTGTTTTGTGAGTGCTTAAGTTAGTGATAACAAAATGGTTAACAAAATGAGGAGGCTGGAATGAATTTGTACCAAAAAAAAATTGAATCAGAATTTTCAAAGAATATAAGCAAAGGTTAACAGTAACAGCAAATTGAATGCTCATAACCACAAGTTCAAAAGTGCCAAGAAAATCCATACAAATGCCAAACTTAAATGAAAACAAATGTCTAATGCATAACAAAATGGTTCCAACATAAATTACAAATGATCATTCTTCATTAGAGACTTAAGTTAACTAAATTAAGTTAAGAAGTGGAGCCTTGGTTGAAGCTGTATTGGAAGCTTGTGGTTGTAGCAATGCTTTTGCCTGCACCTCCATGAATCTGTATGTAAAAGTCAATAAATAGGGTTAAATTAAACAGAGGAGAAACAACAACCATGCATTGTAATTACTAATTTTAAGTGAAATCCCTTACATAGGAGTTTCCATCTTGTGACACAAACACTCCAAAGCCTTCAGGTATCCTAGCAGCCCCCCTTCCCCTTCCTCTTCCCCTCCCTCTTCCCCTCCCTCTTCCCCTGACACTCTCATTCCCTGCAGTGGTATCCAGTGTCCTGCTACCATCCTTTGTGGGCCTTCCCCTTCCCCTAGGTGGTGCATTGGTGCCTCCTCCCCTACTGCCTCCTCCCCTGATGCTGCCTCCCCTACTGATCACCGTGCCACCTTTTCCAATTCTTGAAGGTTCTGCAGTTGCAGTAACATGTGAAGGTGGTGGTGGATGAGATGGTTGGGCAGACTGTTCTGCAGGTTCTTTTCTAGGCCTCCCCCTTGGTCTTTTTGCAAGTGGTGGCTGTGGTAATGAAGTCCCTTTATGAGGGCAACCTCTTTTGTTATGCCCTTTTGAATGACATACAGTACATGTCATCTCCATACCATGCCTTGTAAGCTTTCCAGGCTTCTTAGGGTCTTCAAAAGGATCTTTCCTCCTACTCTTTCTTCGCCTACCTGGGCCAATCTTGATAGGAGGTGGGTCCAACACCAATTCAGATAAAGGCCAGTGCCTTTCACCCTCTAATGGTGGGATTGAGTTCTCATAGGCTCTCAAATAAGTAGCCTTCTTGTAGCAGTCATCCACAAAATCTTCAGCAATCTTCCTTTTGAAGAATATGGCTGCCACAGCATGACAACAAGGCACCCCACACATATCCCACTTTCTGTAGGTGCAGGTCCTATGTTGTAAGTCAACTGAGCAAGTGTCCAGTTGGTAACTTACTTGGAACACTGTCTGTGAGGATGGAAGCACTTCACAAAATGCAGCTTCCTCCTTTTCCCTCTCCAGCTTGTTGCTGAAGTTTATGTGCTAATTCAATCACACTCTCATTGAAACCCCTAACTCTCTCCCTGGCTTCCTGTTGCTCATCATCACTGCTGTCTATATCAAACACATCAGGATCTTTTAACAGCTCTAGGTCATTGGTCTCTCCATCATCCTGACCAGATCCAAAGTTTGCTTCATATATTTCATAATCCCCCAGCCAATCCTCTTCTTCACAATCAAGTAATTTCTCCTTATTCAAATAGTCTTCTTCACACTCCTCTTCATAATCAGTATCCCATTGATGCTCATCATCCACTACAAAGTCCTTATCACCCTCATCATCTCCCTCTTCATCACCTGATTCAGCCACCCCCCACAACAAGGTATCTAATGGGATAGGATTGTTTGGTCTGTTATCCTCCCACACATAATCATCAGGAACAGCAGACCTGATAAAATTGGATGGAGATGCAGATTTGGTTTTTGGCTGAAATTGGGGATCTGGTTCTTCAATAGGGTTTTCTGGTGGATGGGAAGTGACTGGGGTTGATACACAGGGGACAAGATTATCTTTTTGAGCTGGGTGTACTTCAATGTTGACTATGGGAGTGGGGACCAACTTAGTTGCTGCTTCAATATTCAAACTAGGGGAAGGAATCTTATCTCCTACATCAACTAGTTCCTAGGTCAGTATACTACCTCTCCTAGGAATCATTTTTTTGGGCTTACTGGGCTTACCAGGCTTCCATCCATGGGTATATATGGGCTGGCTTACTGCATTGGATCCACTTTGGGATTGGACTATAAAATCAGGCTCAACATCATCATGCAAAACATACAAATCTACTTTCCTACTGTAAGCAATCACATCAGCCATTGTTTTGAACTGAGCATCACTACACAAATTCCTCAACCCTTCCCAAATTCAAGTCCAGGCAACAAATAATACAGTGTGTAATTATCTCCATAATAACCACATTTAGCAATTAGTTCTTCCATATAAGACCAGCATAACTCTTCATTTCCAATGTTAAAGGTTCTATACTGCCCTCCCAAATATACCCACACACCATTTTTACCCAAATTAAACTTACCCCCATGGTAGATTTTCAGGCATAAATCACCCATAACAACAATTATATTCACTTAAAGGTGAAACTAATCAACCACTTTAATCGTTCCAATTATTCAAAATAGTTCAAATTGCTAAATTAGGGTTTCACGATTTACCTTAATCAATGCAAATCGCAAATCCTCAGCCCAATTTCACTTCCTCCTTCAAAGACAAAACCTTTACGACCTTCGAATTACAAAAACATGGACTTTTTGAAGCTTTTGTAAAGTTTGAAAATGGTGTTCGCATTTTTCAGGGAAAAACCGTTGAAGAAGAAGATAATTTCGACAGGAGGCCTTAACTTTTTGGGAGGGAAAGAAAAAGGTTTACTTGTTTAACAGGTAGCAAGTATTTTGGATCTGTAGGAGAAGGAGGGGTGCAAAGGTTGGATTTTTGCTGGATTAATTAAAGGTTGGATCAGATTTTTTTTGTCAGACCACGAAAAGGTTGGATTTTTAGTTTCCATTTTTCCTAAAAAAATTTTAAAAAGAAAAAAATCACATAATTTAAATCACAAGATTTTTGGTCACGCACGGGCACGGCATGAGAGCGGCCCGGCACAAGGAATGAGGGGAAGGCCGTAGGCCATGTCGTGAACAGAAAAATGGCACGAGCCTGCGAGTAACATGGAAATTTGGCCCGCTAGCACGGCCTGAAATAATCTGATCTATCTATAATCTATAACTTAGGTTAAAGGCGAATTAGAAATGACACGTGTCATCTTCTGATTAAATATTTTTCCGCCTTTTTTTTTCTTCTTTTGATCAAACCACAATAACTTTAATATTTTCTTTCCATATTTTTTTTAATAATTAGAATAGTAGGTTTAGCTAAGGACTATGTATAATCATTTTTTTCCTCCAACTCTATTATTTTTGGCAATAAAATTAGAGAAGAGATATTTTAATAATATATATAAATGTATATTCTTTAATTTTCTACTCTTCATATAAATTGTATCATGTGCCAAAAATTTGTACAAAAATATTTTCAACTGAGAAAATTATAATATGCAACAGGTACACAATCTTAACTTATCAATAAAACAAAATATACTACGTATAATTTGTCAATAATACAATTTTTCCTTCCCCCCTACTTCAACATAATAATGTTCACAATGACCTATTAAAAAATAATCAAACAAATGTTATTATATTAAAAATTAAAAAAAAATTATATATACTATTGAAAACTTAATAACTCTATTTAAAAAAAATAGTTATTAGTTATCACAAAGTAATATAAAATAAAATAAATTAGCATAAAACATCGTGTCAAACAAAGTACTACCTCCGGTCCAAATTACTCGCAACTTTGGAATATTTTATATCTCACAAATAATACCCCAAAGTTGCGAGTAATTTAGACCGGAGGTAGTATGTTAACAAATTAGGGACGAAAGGTATATTCATGTATGTGTGTATCATATAGGTACTAATATAAAATTATCATTTTTTATAAGGGGTAGTATAAAACCTCAAAGTCCATAAATTTCTTTTATTGTAATTTATTTGTTAAGATTTTTGCATCAATAATATTGACTTCTTTGGCATGGGTATAAATTCAAATTTTTTCTATTTTCTTTCGTTTAAAATATACTTCGTAATATTTTTTTGGTACATAATTGTTGCAATATAATTCACTCTAAAATTTAGTAAAATCGTGCATGACACATGACTTAAGCTAGTAATAAAATAAAGAAGTATAATAATAATAATATAAAATAATAAAAAAGAACTATAATAATTAATAATAATAATAATAAACATAATATAAAGAACTATAAGTAATTAAAACAATAATATTATTCAGTTAATAATAAAGAAATTTTTTTTAAAAAAAAAATGGGTTGGCCCGCCGCCCGGCACAACACGGCTTGCAAGGCACTTGGGCCATGCCATATCGTGGGTTAGGGTGTGTAATTTGACGGCCCGACACATCAGGCCATCACCTCAGCATGGCACAACATAACCCGCCTCTTCCTTTGGCTCGAGCTGGCACGACACGACCCGAATTCCAGCTCTAATAACAAGTATCAAATTTTTATAATTTTTTAAATACATAATTATAAATATTGATGGTTAAAGATACGTTTTCATAATGGTACAAAAGAAATTGAGTTCGTCATTTTGGAAGGAGGGAGTATAACAATAATAATGAATTGAATTGAAGTAAATTGAAATACACTAAAAAAATTAGTCAAAAGAATAGGGCTTCATAATATTACTACTAGCCTACTACGGAGTACTTTGTACAATGTATAATTTTTTAATGTATGCATCACCTTTACTTTTGACACTCTATATATGTTGGATTAACATGGTTGTGAGATAAAACCCTATTATAATTAGAGATATTTGGTTGGGGATTCCATTCCCCCAACTCCCAAACGACGTAGCTAGCAAATTCGGATTGAGTTGCCCTGTGAGATTATTTTGACCCGATACCTAGGACCCTTCTTATTAATAAAAAAAATGTTGGATTAATGGCTTTTAAAGCCTTCATTAATAAATTCTTTATTTAATTTGTTGTTATGAGTTGTTTATAACAACTTGTAACCCCCTAATTGATGGAGAGTTAGTCTACTTATTTTGGAGGTTATTAACTACTCTTATATCATCTATTTTCGGTTACAAGTACTTATAATATCTAGGTTAAATTCGTACAATGCACAATTTATATAAAATCCATTTTTATAATTTATACATTAAAAAATGATAAATATAAATAAGAATTTATTATACAAAAATAATTTGTGATCTTATACATCAAAGTTATGTTATAATACTTGTTCAACGTCACCTAATACATATTTTAATGTAGGAGTTCATTTATCAGTGTGCTATTTACAATTTGATCATTTTTTAAAAATAAATTGATAGGTTAGTTGTAATTGTAATGTAGAAGCTTCTAATATTCAAATTTCAACATTGTTAAATATGGTAGCTAAAAAAAAGACACCATCCTTGCATTTAGGCGGGAAAAAAATATATTATATGATTGACATGTGGACAGCGATCGATGACATCAACAACGTTTTGTTTTAGTAATAGTTAATAGATACTCATAGGGATAAGATGCTAACGTCATGTGTCACCCTTCCTTAATATTTGGTGCCACATGTGCGTCATATGCCACCCATGTGTCATGGCCCTTTTTCGCCACAATGAATTATAATAATATTTAGTCACTTTGAAAACTCTTCACTGATATGACTTAATTCTCCATAATAATGTTTAATTTACTTAAAAACTCTTCATATGTATATATAACCTCACAATTTAAATTTGACATATCTTATGTTAATGATAATATGGATTAGTATATTTTTCCTTCACTTATAAATATTGTTCAGTATTAACCTTTCTTAATTAATTTTGATTAGACTTATATATTTATAACTAGATTAGTCTCGTGCGATGCACAATTTGATCAAATAAAATTTTCTAAATTTATTTATTTTAATACCAAAATAAAAAAACCCAAATATTCCCAAAACAAATAAAATAATTTTATTTAATTAACAACAAAAATATTCCCAAAACAAACAAAACATCATATAATAAAAAACAAATAAAGCTCATAGAAAAATTAAATGATGAAAAAGTATCGAACGGAGACAAATTAAATTAATATTTTCAAAGAAAATAGACTATTTTTTCGGAATTTGATACTAATAATAATGTAATTGACCATAATTTTAAGGCCAAATTAGAAAATAAAACCTGTTAAAAGACCGTATTTTGATTTTAACACCTTAACATTTCAAAGTTTTATTATAACACCTACTAAAAAATTAAAATTTTGGTTTCACCACCAGAAAACGGATTCCGTGACGGAAATTGTGCGTGGGCCCCACAAGTTAGTTCACTTTCCAAATTTCTTCCCATTCATTTCGACTATTTCCCCTTCCATTAATTACCCAACCAGTTATCCTTCATTTATACTTATTTTTTCAATCCCACTCACAATTTCCATCCTTTTCAAAAACCCCATTAAAAAAAATTTGATCTTTGAAAAATTCTGGCAAAATTCTTGATTTTTTTTAATTTTTTTGGAAATATTTTGGATACCCATTTAATTTATTGACACAAATGACAGAAGGGGGGAGGGGAAGGGGGTTTTGGGTGGGGTTTCGGGGTGGTGGAGGAAGGGGGGAGGGGTTTCGACAATTGGGCAGGTCGCCGGCGAGGGGTGGGGTGGGTGAGGTGGCTGGAATCGAAAAGGGGAGGGGATGGGGGTTTTGGGTGGGGTTTCGGGGTGGTGGAGGAAAGGGGGAGGGGTTTCGGCAATTGGGCAGGTCGCCGGCGAGGGGTGGGGTGGGTGAGGTGGCTGGAATCGAAAAGGGGAGGGGAAGGGGGTTTTGGGTGGGGTTTCGGGGTGGTGGAGGAAGGGGGGAGGGGTTTCGGCAATTGGGCAGGTCGCCGGCGAGGGGTGGGGTGGGTGAGGTGGCTGGAATCGAAAAGGGGAGGGGAAGGGGGTTTTGGGTGGGGTTTCGGGGTGGTGGAGGAAGGGGGGAGGGGTTTCGGCAATTGGGCAGGTCGCCGGCGAGGGGTGGGGTGGGTGAGGTGGCTGGAATCGAAAAATCTCGGTTGCTAAGTCCTCATTTTCTGCAACCTCTTCAGCTGATGTTGGTTCAGACTGAGGGTCAGTAGTTGGCTCCTCCATCATTCAAAATATTTGGAACTTGTGGATTTTATCAATTTTCATACAGACAATCTGGAAATAGTCGAAATGAATGGGAAGAAATTTGGAAAGTGAACTAACTTGTGGGGCCCACGCACAATTTCCGTCACGGAATCCGTTTTCTGGTGGTGAAACCAAAATTTTAATTTTTTAGTAGGTGTTATAATAAAACTTTGAAATGTTAAGGTGTTAAAATCAAAATACGGTCTTTTAACAGGTGTTATTTTCTAATTTGGCCTAATTTTAATAAAACAAAATAAACTCACAAAACGATGACATCATTTATAGAATAGGAGGGAATGACAACATTACATGTGTCTAAGTTTAAAATAGAATGATGTTAGTGGTTGCTATTTTAGTATTAGTTATAGATGTAGCAAGACAGTGCCAGAGTCACATTGAAAGGCGGACAACTGTCCTCCAATTTATTTATTTATTTTTTTTAAAAAAAAAATGATTTTCTTTAGTTTAAAAAATTACTCAAAGGTATAAAGTAATTACACTTACAAATTACAACACTAAGATGGTTGTGGTTTGGTGGTTGAGTGGTGGATATTAGAGCATCCTAGTAAATGGTGTAAAATAGGTCCTTATTTGTAATTATTAAATCATTATATTAGAGCAAGTAGCTCGCCATTGTGAAATTGCAAGAGTTGTAGTTTTGATGAAACTACGTAGGTCTACAAAGCTATGTAGTTTCACTACACCCAAAGAGTATATTATCCACTTAAAGTGATTATAATATTTGTGATTTTTTTTTTCATTTATTTTTTCCTATTAAAATTATAAAATTTAATAACTTGCCATTGTGGAGGTTGTAACTTTTATTGTTTAGAAAAAATATGTGGCAACTCAAAGCTACAAGGGATGTAATGTAGCTATCCATTGTGGATGCTCTAAGGCATATTCTTTGTCTTTGGTCCCAAGTTTAAATTAACTCTCACATTTAATAGTTATTTAAAAAAAAAAAAAAAAGAATATATAAGCCCTCAACTACTCTCATTTAACTATTTGATTTAGTACTAATTGGTTATTTCTTCATACAATTTATTGATGAATACATCTATCCATATTTTATATCTTTTAAATATGTGTATTATAATTCTACTCCCTCCATCCTTTTACTAGAGTCAGATTTCTCATTTTTCACGGGAAGTAAGGTTTTTGTAGATTCCTTAAACCATGTGATTAGAAGTACCAAAGTACTTTAAATAACAAGTGAAAGAAAATGAAGAAAATAGTATAAATAGTGTGCTCATAAATATTTGGCACGAAAATCAGTAAATATTGAGGATTAAAAATATTTGACATAAAAAATCAGGATAAATTGAGGATAAATTGAGGATTAAATTAGAAGAATGATGTTTTTAAAAAAAATTAAAATTAAAAAACCACTTATTAAAAAAGGAAAGATTCTAACAATAAGACTTTAATTTTGATTTGCCAAAAAAGGAATAGTGGATTCTACTAAAAGGATGGAGGGAGTTTTAAATTTTATTTATACATAATGCATTGTAATAAAGATATTTACCAAGTTGAGCTGAATTGAACTGAACTGAATATTTTATGAGAGAAAGAAATTAGGAACTGAACTGAACTGAACTGATTGGAGCTGAATTGAACTGAAAATAAGCTGGCTGAAGAGAACATGCCATAATATAAATAGTTAGTAAAAGTTGCATTTATTTTTTGGAATTTTTTACTTTTACCACAAAAAAAGATCAAAAAATTATTTTTTACCACCTAAACTTCTAAAACTTTTATTTTACCACAAAAAAATTCTAAAAATGGTTTTTTTTTTACCACTTACCGTCAAGAAAATCCTTAAATGCAATGATTAAAAAAAATTCTTTGAATTTCATGTCCAAAACATGTTCTTCATAGGTTTTGGGGGGCTTTTTGGCACTTTGGGTCCAATTTGAGGTCTGAATTGACTAAAAAAATGATCGAAAAATGCCTCATTTTGTATGCTTCACGCAAATCAAGGTTTTTGAAACACACATAATGAGGTATTTTCAATCATTTTTTGTCAATTATGACCTCAAATTGGGCCCTTTGGGCCATAATGCCCCCAAAACCCCTAAAGACATGTGTTTGACACAAATTTCGAAAAATTAAAAAAAATCCCGTTAGGTTTTTGACTGAAGGTGGTAAAAAATAATTTTTAATTCTTTATTTGGTGGTAAAATAAAAGTTTTAGAAGTTTTTGTGGTAAAAAACAATTTTTTTTTATTTTTTTTTGTGTTAAAAGTAAAAAAATCCTTATTTTTTTCGAAAGTTATAATCCAAACCCCTTCATATCTATTACCAAATTTAATTATTTATAAAAGCTAATTACTACTTCCGTTAAATGTTATGTGCAAGTTTGGGGTATTATTTGGGAGATATAAAATAATTCAAAGCTAAGTTGCACATAATAACATTTAATAGAGGTAGTATTTGACTTTATGATAAGGTAATTGATTCATATTTATCGATTTTTAGATTACATAACTTGAAATTGGGGTTTGCAAATTAATCAAAAATCTATTCTTCTTTGGATAGATTTTTTAAAATGTGATGAAACTTTTTAACTCCATATAAGAATAATTTTCATATATGATGTTAAATATATATTAAACAATTTATATGATCATTTTTTAAAAATAATATTTTTGTCAAAGTATTAAAATTTGAAATTTGTCCTCCGGAATGAAAATCTTTGACTTCGCCACTATATTGAGGCATCTCCCGGACCAATAATAAATCTATACAACAAGTCAACAAGTCATATACTGTTGATAATAAGTAATACGAAGTATAATAATTACATTGTTGTGTTCTTTTTGAATAACCCATGCATACAATACTTCTAATTTTGAGCAAGAATTTGTTTGACTCAAATCCTTCTCCCTCGCCTACATGAGAGTGATTGAGATTGATGCTAACCTCAGTGAAAGGAATCGACCATAGTATTTTGTATCTCGGACTGACCGACTTACAAAAATACCTAATATTTCTAATATATTGTGCGACTTCTCCACCAAAAATTCACCTATATATTTTTTCATTACAATACTTGTATTTGTAACCTTGGTACGTAGCCAATATTATTTTCAACAACATATATTAACTTTGACCATCGATAATAGAATAGTTAAAATTACACAAATTAATACTATGAAATTATCTATTGAGATTAATCTAGAAATTACAAAATATTGACAGTTACGTTTACATAGCATTATATATATTTGATTTAAATAATGGAGCATAAAAACAATTATGTTAAAAGCAAGTCAAACTAATTAAGGGTCTTTTCACATTTACTGAAATGAATTGAACTGAACTGAACTAATTGGAGCTGAACTGAACCGAACTAAACTGATAGGAGCTGAACTGAAGTGAGCTGAAAAGAATATTTTATGAGAGATGGAAATTAGGAGCTGAACTGAACTGAACTGATTGCAGCTGAACAAGACTAAACTAAAATTAAGCTAAAGTGAACAGACCCTAAGTCTAGAGAGAAGACGGACCTAATTGTATTTTTGTGTATCTTTCTTTCTGAAAAAAAAAAAAACTCATACCAATATATAATTTATTGAGAAAAAAGAAGAAGTATCTAGTGTGCCAAACTTTTTAAAAATAAAGTAGAATTAGGATTCAGTAATATTTTATAATTGATATACATGCAATAAGTTGACTTTATTATTACACATAAAAAGTCAACTTGCTACATGTATTTTGTTCCTTGTAAAACAATTTCAAATTCAAAACTTTCTTGTGATTAGGGAGGCTATCACACGTGATGCGTGCGTCATAGTGAGCTAGTCATACTCAGTAGATTTTTTTATTTGGCCTTCTGTCACAACTTTAGTTATTGCTATAAAGGAAAAATAGGTAAACAAATATTTTTAACGTATAAATGTTCACACACTCTTTTTAAGAGTTTAAAAAAAGGAGGCAATTCACGTTAGTGGGGCAAATAAGTAAACATATTAAGAGGTACAATTATCTCAACAATATTTGTAAATATAAAAAAAATATATTTAAAAGTAAGTATGTAAATAAATTATTAAGGGGCATAATTATCTCAACATTAGTAATAAATGTAACAAATGTAATATAATGATAATATTTAAATAAATAATTTAAGGAGCATAATTGTCTAAATACTATTGTATCTAGCTACTCATACTTTTAAAAGGTAAGGTATTTGTTTATTTTATCCTTAAAACACTTATTGCCTATACACCAAATGAAACACGTGTTAAGTCTTGTAGCAAATGAAAGCTAAAGATGAGGATTCTTAGAGCAACTCCAATAGCAAGCTAATTGTCAAATTAGCTTGCCATGCCACATAAACTTTTAAATTAATTGTCATTTTATCTTCAATGGCTAACTAAGAGCAACTCCAATGGTTGCTTTTAGGGGCTAGCTTGCAATTTTAATAATTTTCAAGCTAATAGCCAAACCATTGAAGGATAGTTTAATAATTAGCTTGGCCAAGCTAATGTCAAGCAAATTAGCTTAGCTAGGCTAATTAGCTTAGAAATTAATTGTCTCTAATAAAATACTAATTATTTAAAAAATAAAGCTGAAAATCTAAATGATAATTAGCTTAACCGTTGTGGCATAAATTAGGTAGAAGGAAGAATAGCTTTGCAATCCTAGGTGGCATGGCAAGCTAATTTGGCAATTAGCTTGCCGTTGGAATTGCTCTAATAGCTTACTATTTAAATGGATCACACCTCCTTAATTTAAGTTGATAAATTTCATTTTATTTATTCTAATTTGTTTTATTTTAGCAAGTTTTTGGCCAAGTTAATTTGCTTGGCAAACTAGTTGCATTTTCTAGCTCCAATGGTTAAGCTAATAGCTATAGGGATTATTAAATATTGCAAGCAAGTCCCTAGCTACAACCATTGGAGTTGCTCTCCTGCCTCTATTCCTAATTTTTTTCCCTATTACCAATAATCGAGTCAAATGTTAAAGCCTTCGACAATAAATTACTTGTACAACAGGTTACTGTTTAAATAGGACTAAAGAAAGCGATTGACCCTCTAAATTTGGTGGTGGATGCGAGGAAAGGGTGGTCGACGATCGATGAAGGTTGTGGTGAGGCAGTGGTGGCAGTGGTTTGAAAGGGAAAAGTGGTAGGGGGGGAATGGGAAGAGTGATGGTACAATGGTGGCAAGGTTAGAGAGGTTTAACATTTTTTTTTAAAAATGGATTAATCAAGTGATAAAACATGTCTAAGTAACCAGTTACCATAAGTTAGTGATTGTTTGTGCCAAAAAATACAAATAAATAAAAATAAAAACTAATGATCCCTAAAGTTCAAATTATTTTATAATAATTCAAAAACTTGATGATTTCCACAAGGACAATTCTCACTTTTATAGGCACAAAATTTCTTTTGCAAAATAACCCATCATTTTCTAGTTTTAAATTATTTAATTTAAAGCAAACAGGTGGAAGGAGAAATTATTTTACCAACCTTTTAGGGCTTGTTTGGTTGCACCAAGAAAATAAGAGAATTGAAAAATAATCACGAGAATTTGAAAATGAAAAGGTTATTTGATTGACAACAAAAGGCATAAATGAGAGAATTGCAAATTCATAGGAATTGTGACTTCTCACAAAACATGGAAAACTAAAAAGTAAAAACCCAAAACCCTCCTCTCCTGGTAAGTCAAAATTGTCATGATTTGCAACTTCATTCATATCAACCAAACAATTTTATGCAATTTTTAGAATTTGATGTAAGTATTTAATTCCCATAAAATATAAAATCCTATTAAAAATAAATTCTCATGATAACCAAACAGTACCTTAAATGTTTAATTTTAATTGCCTTCATCTGCAAACACATAATTTAAACTATAGTTACCTCTAACGTTTTTTTGTTCGAAATAATGAAAAGTCGATATCCGTCAATATCGTGAAGACAAATCCAATAATGTAGGCATCCTGTGGGAAAAATTAAAGTAGACGAGTGTAAAATGTACAGTATTCCATGATTTGCTTACAGAAGTACATAATCTAATGGTAATGCTTTATCTAGGTGATAAGGAATCTTGGATTCTTGCAGTATTGTAGAATCTGAGACAGAATTCCATAACCTAAGTAAGTATCATTAGATTATCTCAAAAAAAAAAAATTCTATCGAATAAAAAAGTGACTCCACCTCACTACTAAAGTAATTATATGGAGTAATAAGAAATTGAATTATTTATACTCATAAAATTATAAAGAAATTATCAAAAGGAAAAAAAAAAAAAAAGTTATGAAAAATGAATAGAAAAACAGCTTTTATTACTCCGTACATCCGCTCCATAGTATTTTAACCTATGGCGTATGAGCGTAGCCATCATCAATAAGGCCAAGTTTAGATCAAATCATCGTTTTATATATAGTTTTTATCACTAAATATTTTTAAATTTTGTGATGAAAATTTATGAAAATCACATATAAATAAAATTACACATTATTACGAATCAAATAAGACCCCACTTGATATATTTTTTTTGCTGATAGATTATCGTATATTTAAGGTCAAAGTTTGCTCAAATATGACATTTAAATCAAATCAGATCAGACCAGATAAGATAAGATCATATCAGACTAGACCAGACCAGACCAGATAAGTTTAGATAAACAAAAATAAAGTGAACCAAACAAGCTCTATCTAAGTCTTCTATAAACGAATTTTATTTTTATGGAAAGATGGATAATTTGAAGGTGATTTTAACTAATTTAAGGGTAACTTTACAAAGTATTGAGTGTGTCTGATTAGTCTTTTCATCGTAAGTGGTTCGTCCACCCAATACATAAATTTCTAAATAGTTTATATGAAATTTTCAAAAACTTACTAGTATATGAAATGTCCAAATACTTACATTAAAATTTCAAAAATCGAGATGATATGTCCAAAAACTTATATTTGTCTCATTGCGAACCCGGACTCATACAATATACTTTACTCCCTTTATTTTTATAAAACCCCATATGGGATTTTGACACTATTCATTATATTTACTTTTGACCAATGTTTGTGAATTATACATAAGAAAAATATATACTTATGGGTAAGATGGTTTTGGGTCGTGCCGGATCGTGCCAGACCCACGTGCTTTGGGCTTAGTTAGGCTCGACCCATAACTCAGCCCACAAGTTTCATGTCGTAACATGGCGGGCCGAATTTTTTAAAAGGTTGGCCCGTGCACGACCCAGACCCATATGCCAAGCCGTGTCAGGCTTTCGTACCTAAGCAAAATTGCATTGATTTAATCATGCTTTGTCGTGTTGTGCCTTATCATGCTTCTTCCAAATAAAGGCGGTCCATGGCCCACACACACAACACTGTGCCATGCCGTGCTTTTTTTCGTGTTGGGATGTGCCGGGCTTCGGGCCGGCCCGGCCCAGTGCCATCTTTACTTGTGGGTATTTGTTGGAATCGTCTCGATGAGTAGATTATTAATATTTAATTTGTTATAATTTATTGTTAATGATAATTAAAGATGTTATTGGTCAAATTTTTACATCGGCATGCGTGTCATGTCTGGAGCACTTATAAAATAGGAGTATGTAATAAATTATGTTAATGGTAGTGGTGAATAACTTTAATACTACCTCCATTACATATTATTTGCAACGATTTGACATAAAGTAGAGAGGAAAAATGTCTAATCGTTGCAAATAATATGTAACGGAGGTAGTCCACTTAAATGACCAGTATTTAATACGGAGTACCGTATAAAGTAGGCCCCCTAATCGGTGACTCTCACTGGAATATTAAATGTGGTAATGGTAATCAAAGTTTTTGGGTTATTATGGTAATTTTTTCAAAAAAAAAGAAATCAAATAGTAGATGTTCTAAAAAATAGTCGAATGATAGTTGTTGGTAAAATTTCTTTTTATACTCTGTATATAATTAGAGATATTATTCGTTAAAATTATATATTAGCAAGAAATGTGTCAACTAAAAAAACGAAAGTTGTAAAAAGTATTTGGTATCGATTTTTGAACACCAATAATATTTCAAGTTTGATTGAATTGCCTGATTTAACTTTTTTTTTTTTCAAGTTGACATTCACTATGATATGATAGATTGGGGTTTCCATTCCTTTTTTTTAAGAAGTCCCGTAGGACACTAATTTTCATTGATGAAAGCCATACGGTATCTACAATTGATGATTAATGACAAAGAAAATAGATTTAACAAAATCAAACAACAATTGGAGAAGGAATAATAATCCAAATACATAGATATAACAATTCGGCACATTCTCGATTCGTTGTCTCATACAACTTTATGAGTGGACCCGTCATCGCTTTGTAATATTTAGAGGAAGAAAATTCTTGTGAAAATTTTGTATTCTGAATCAAAGTAACCAATATCAATCGTAGCCCCGCACAACCTGATACTATTACAAGCGCAGAAAACACCTTGTCTTTTGAAGGAGTTTGAAAAACCTTGTCTTTTAAAGGAGATAAAAAACTTTGTATTTTAAAGGAGATAAAAAAAACCTTGTCTTTCGAAAGAGAAAAACCCTTTCTTTCGAGGGAGACAAGTTCCTCTCGTACAGAGGAACCACTATTATAAGCTAAAAAAAAAAAAAAAAAAAAAAAAAAAAAAAAAAAAAAACTTAGATTGAGGCTTTCTATCGGCAAGATCTGATAGAAGCCCCTCAAAAATTAACAATGGAGTCTAGAGTTGAGGAGAGAGGGGGAGGCTAGGGTTTATTTAAACTCAAGGATAATTTAATTCACTTATTTTGATTGGGGTTTTCATTTTAATATTACCATAAATATTATTATTTTTAATTCTTATTTTCCATGTAGTCCTTTTTTTATTGCGCCATGTCACCTTCCCATATAAGGATAAGGAGATTCGAACTCTCAACCTTTTATAACAAAAATGACTATTTAACCATTAAAGCGGATCATCAACTATGTAATTAATACGAAATTTTTTTTATATAAATGCAAACCACAAGATTCAATTAGAAAAAAATTTAAAGAATAACTCAAATTTTGGTTTGACGGTGATAATTTCAGTTTTAAAAAGCCTTTTAAAAAATTATCGAATGCACGTTTACAACAATAGTAACCCGGGACAATGTCTAGACTACTCACTGGTTTTGTAAATGAAATTGTGTGAATATATATCAAGGGAGGGCATGATTTCCATTACATAAGCAAATATGGGATAAGTTGTGTCTACTTAAATAGACCACAACACCCTTTTCCTTTGGAATAAGAATGAAGTAATTAAAAAAATATAATCAATCAGCGGTGAAAAAAAAAAAAAGATTAATCAATCAGCAATAAATTACAAAAGTTTAAAAACCAATTACTTGATTTATGCTCAAAAATAAATAAATTACTTTATTTATTTGATATAAGTTTTTGAAAATTATTTTCATACAAGTTATTGGAATTTAAGTATGTTTTTCTTGGATGGGTGGATTAATCGTGATACAGGTTCACCCAAACTTGGTTTTCATAGTTTAAAAGAAAAAAAAAATTGGTTTTCAATTTTTCATACAAGTGCAATGCAATGAGATACGAGCATATACATCATATGAAATTACGAAGTACTCGATATTTTACGATATTTTTACTGTGTCATTTTTCAATAAGTGACACCATAACCTGATGATGTGTCCAATGTTATTTAAATTGCGATTCGGATCGTAGTATCGTACGATTCTACGATCCTAATCCACCTAAACAAAGTAAATCGCTGGTAGAATCGTTATGCTGTAGAATCGCTCATAGTATCGGTTAGAACTGCTGGAATCGGTACCGATTCTACGATTTTAAACCGATTCTACTGATTCCACTCCTGCAAAAAAAACCTGATTTTTTGAACCCGTAACTTTTGATTCCGAAGTCGGAATTAGGCTTATAAATGTCATTGAAAAGCTCTTATAGTCTACTTTCTAATAGAATTGGTTTCGTACCTGTATCATTTATATATTTTATGTTATAGACTAAAGAGTGTAAGGGTGTCATACTTGAACCTAACTTTAGTGAATGACTTACATATTATTCAATCTAAATCATAGTAAAGCTTATGAAACATCAATTTAGATAACTTGTAAGATTCTATCTATCATTTAAATTTTGTGGCCATAAGAATGTATTCAGGAGTCTCATACACTCAACTTTGGGCATATATAAACACTTTTATAACATGAGGTCGTTGTAATTGTCATTCTTTAGCTATCTCGTTAAATGAACTAACTTGACATTGACACTTAGTTTTCTATTATTATTGACTTTTTTTTATTTTTTTATTTTTTTATTATTATTATTATTATAATTATTATAATTATAATTATTATTATTATTATTATTATTATTATTATTATTATTATTATTATTATTATTATTATTATTATTATTATTATTATTATTATTATTATTATGCATGGGTCTAGGGAAAACAACTTTACAAGTCAACAAAATTATTTTTTTTCATAGTTTAACAACAACTGTTGTGTACTCTCATGGTTAAGAATGTGTACCAACAATCCAACTTTATAGTGTATTGTTTGAGTTATGCGCATGTGAAATTACTTGAAAAACTATTTTATGTTTGTATGTCAATATTATGTTATTAACAATATATATTATTATCATTCTCATTGCTATAAAATTATGTAAGTAGTCATTTGTTACATTTTGAAGTCCAATTTTACAGTTTGGTAGAATCGTACGATTCTACGATTCGATTTTACCGATTCGATTCTTCCTCACTCACCGATTCAAAGTAGAATCCCGATTCTGATAACTTTGGATGTGTCATGTTATAATTGGTCAATTTTTGATTTATTTTAAAGCCTAAATGCTATACATGTATGTATAATTGTACATACATGTATTTTTTTAAAAGAATACAATTAAAGTTTTTTAAAATCTATTTTTTATCTTTTAAAAATCATTTTTGAATATTAAATTATAATTAAAATTTAGAAAATAAAAAAATTATCATTGTTCTTCATTCATGATCTTAATTAACAACTCCCAAAATCTTGTATAATCCATTCGGAACTCATACCAAAATTTCGTCCAAAGATCGGATTTATCGGGTTTCAAATCTTCCTTCATGATTTGTATGAAAATTTTGTTTTAGGGTTTTTAGGATTTGATTGATAATTTTGATTTATGTAAAAAATCAAGGTGTTTCATAGTTTTGAGGATGAAAATAATCTTGGGAACGTGTATTATGATGATCTAAAACACAAATCTTTTAATAATTTTTTTTAACGATCAATGGATAACGAGGGTGTGCTTTTACGATTTAGAGTTCTTTTTTTTTTTTGCAAACTTGTTTGATTTGGAATCGAGATTTGCAATTTTTTCAATCTGTTTGTGGTTAGGTAATTACTTTTATTTAATTAGGTAATTATCTGTATTTAGTTAGGTAATTACCTATCTTTAGTTAGGTCATTACCTAACCTGCAAACAAGTTCGAGAAAAATTAATTACAATTATCAGATCAAACAGGGGTTGCGAACAAAATAAAAAATGCGACCACTTCATCTTCTACAAACTTGATACTCATTGTTCTTTGACAAAATTGCACAATTTAATGAGTCATATGAATCATATTTTCAAACCATTCAAAGCGAATTGAAATTCGTCCTTTGCAAATACTTAAAAATGAGATTGTTGTTGAAATTTTTTTATGAACAAAAACCTAAAATCAAAAACTGTAAAAAACAAAATGCCAAAACACAATTTGTTTTTGAATTTTTATCCCGATTTTACTCCTGATTTACGAATTTATTAACAACTACATTGATTTTGGGATGGGGCCAATCTATGACATGGTTGATGAACATTGATGAACAATGATGAAAAATATAAACAATTTTTATTTTTTGATTTTAATTATAATTATAAATTCGAAAATTAATTAATATTATAAAAATAGATTTTCATAATTTATAATTATGTATTTCTTAAAAAATACATGTATTAAAAAGAATACATAAAAAAAAACACAATTGTAATAGATTATGGACATTAAAATTAAGGAAAAATTAGAATTAATAATCCCAACTTGCATGAATTTTGCTACAATAAACCAACTTTGGATTATTCTAGAATAATTTGAACTTTAGGGATTCTTATTTTTTATTCAATCCCTAACTGGTCAATAAAAGTCAATGATATATTATATCAGGTCACTTGACACGTGTCAACCCCCTAATTGGTCTAATTTTTTTTCCAAAAAAAACCCCCCAAAAATCACCAAACCATCTATCAGCCTCCCCTTCCCCCACCGGCCCACCCTAACCACCACCCCACTACCCAACCTGCCGCCCTTATCTTGCTGGCCAGCCGCGTGAAACACTCCGCCGCGTTGTCGTTTTTCTCTCCTCGAAACACCCCCATTCCCCACGAAACCACGACCCCAAACCCCGAATCCACCAATGAAACCCCTCCCCACTGCCAAAAACCTCAAATCGTTCCTCCACCCTAAAACCCTACTAGGCTAGGGTTTTTGACGGTCGGAAGGAGTTTTGGGGGGTTTTCGGGAGTGGTGGCCTGGTTTTGTGGAGAAAGGTGGTTGGAAGCGATTTTCGAGTGGAGGAGGTTGGGGGTTTTCGATTAAGGGTAACCGAAAAACGAGAAAAGGAGGACCTACTAGTGGGGAAGGGGAAACCGACGCAGGGGGAGGGTAATTAACGACGCAAGAGGAGGGGGGAAGAGCAACAGCCGCCGCCGTTTGGGGTTACGCTTGTGGTTTCTGGGGTTTGGCTGGTGGTCGAGATTTTGGGGTTTGGTTGTTCTTTTTTTAAATATATTTTTTTAATAACTTGTTTAACCAATTCACTTGTGACACGTGTCACTTTTTTTTTTATAAAAAAACCTATTCAACCGGTCATTGATTTTTGGGATTGAAGAAAAAAAAAACAACTCCCAAAGTTTGGATTATTATTCCATAATAATCCAAAGTCGGGATTATTGTAGCAAAATTCATAAAAGTTGAGATTATTATTTCTAATTTTTCCTATAAATAATTCAAAATAAAAATAAAAATATTAAATACAGGCCAATCAGATTTCACCAAATCACTAAATTGTGGTGTCATTTTTAAAGAATAATATTGTATAATTTTCAGATATTTTAAGTGTGTATCTCACTGTCTTACATCACGTGGATTTTCTTATATCCATCTGTTTGTGGCTAACAATCCATATATTTATTTATTTATTTTTGGTAACTATACAACCAATTTATTTTTTGGCTAACAAGAGTAACAACCCAAATAGTGTAAGCGTTCGTGATACACTTTACAAAAGAAATGTAATTCCTTTTAGTGATTGTGGTCTATGTAATGTTCATATTGAAACAGTGAACCATCTCTTTCTTTCTTGCATTCATTCTAAAGATGTTTGGAACCATACCTTAGTTAAGAATTGGTTGGATAGTAGAGTTCCCTACATTGATTTAGTTGAAGCACTTTTATGCTTAAAAAAAACACAAACTATCTATTAGGAAATTTATCTTCCTTATTTGGAGTATTTAGAAAGAGCGAAATTCTATAATTTTATGCCAAGAATCCTTTGTTATTCCTAGAATTTTCCACCGAGCGCAATTTGCATTCAATGAGTGGCACTACAGAATTCTCACCGATACCTTTTCTTCATCGGGATCTCCTATTCAGAGATCCTCATCTTCTCCTTCTCATTCTCCAACATACACCATCATGGTTTCCTGGGAGGCGCCTGATGTGTCCATTTTATATATTATTTTACCCCCGTCCCTTGGTCATAATTAGTAGTGTTTTTGGCTCTTTAGAGCCACTTTTATTACTAATTGGTGTTTTCCAGTGTTTTCGTAGATTTAGTTGACTTTTACAGGGATTTATGCTTTTGGAGTATTTTCCCGAGATATTTTGGAGCAATCACGAGCATTGGAGAAGCACGACCAGATTCAATAGCCCAGGGACGGTTAGAGACATCGAACCGGTGATTAAAGGCTCGGTATAGGTGATACCGGGGCATTTGGACCGAGTATTCAAGACCCAAAGAGGAAACCCAGATTGGCCCGAAGAATTGGAGCCCAATCGAAGTCCAAATAGTGGCCCAAATGAGCCGCCCGGCCAAAGAGGCTGGCGCCCGGAGGCGCGCCAGGCCGGGCGGGAGAAGCTTAGTCTGGCGCCCGGTGACGCGCCCAGCCGGGCGCGAGATTAGTGTTAGAGTCAAAAAGGCGGGCCCGATCGGGTGGTGCCTCGCCCGATTGGGCGCGTGGATTTTTAGGAGACGATTAGCGTCGTTTTAATTTGCTTTAGTTTAGGATTTTTGTACGGAGTATAAATAATCCTCCGTAATACAATTTTAGTACCTTCTTAGACTTTCTCTCTCTACTTAGTTCTCTCTCTCTCTTAAGCTTTCTCTAAACCTTTGTTTTAAATTCTTTCTTTAATTCCAGATTTATTTTGGTAACGATTTCTCTTCCTTTAATCTTAGTTATTTATTTTATTCCTTTAATCATGTCTTATTTCATTGCTTTGATTAGTTTAGTTTTTAATATGTGTGAGTAGTTTAATTTCTAGGGTTTATGGGGATCTAATAAATAATATGAAGGGGTAAATTATTGTTGTTGATTATCAATGCTAGATTAATTTCCTATTGATTGATTTAATGCTCTGTGACTAGATTTGACCTATCTTTTATGCATGAGTTTGGCAATATTGATTCAAGAATCGAGAGATGAGAATTAATGTTTAGGTATAGTTTCAATAGGCAAGTTAATTTATAAATGGTTAAGTCAAGATTCGAGAGATGAGATTTAATACCGGTAAATAAATTGTGTGATTGTAATACGTAGAGAGAGCCCTTTACAATCTGGTTAATTGATGCATTGATGATTGACTATTATTGATTATTGGTGTAGACACACATTTGTGTCTCCCCAAAACCAAACCCGGTGATGAGTACCTTTCACGTCGAATCATAATCGAATGAAACGAAAGTGTGGAAAAGTCTAGTGTTGCGGAAAGCTTTTATTTTCTTTTCTCTTCTTTCTGTTTTCGAAAACCCACTCTATTTTATGAAAACGTCCATTCCAGTTTATTTTGGACCATGATAAGGGTCCAAAAATGGTGTAGTTGGATGGGGCTTGAAAAGACCTTTCCAACGATATATTATAAACCCAATTCCGATGGATAATGAGGAAGTTATGGCCAAAATACTAAACTGGGTCCAAACCGGATTTTGCCTACGACCCAATGATCATGAGCAGGGTCCAAAGGTTTAATCCTATTCCTAAACTAATTAGGATTGATTAGAATCTTCTATAAGTTTCTAAAATATCTTAATTATCCTTTTGTGAAAAGATAAGATTAAGGAATTTGATTTAAATATAAACTTTTTTTTTTTTATAAAACTTTCCTTTTTTAAAGTCCTAATTCTATTCGGATTTAAACATGTTCAAAGACAGTCAGATATTTTTTTCGTGCCTCATATTTTTTATCCAAATTTTATATGGTTGGATAGATCTTGAAATTATCTTTCCATCGATATATTATAATAATAATTCCGAGCTATAACGGAAAATATATGAATAAGACATGAAACTCTATCCAAAACTGACACCGTCTCACTATTTCGTTCATATCTTTTATTCTACAACATATTTTAATATGATTTTAATTGGGTTGAAAAGTAGACTTCAAGATCTTTCCAACGACATATTATATGATTTATTTGGACTTCTGGATCAAAAGATATGATAAAAACAAAATCCGCAAAAACTGCTGTCTACGAGTTTTATTTCGATTCGAATTTGGATTCTTTTCTTAATTTTTCGACCCTCTTTTTTCCTATAAATAGAGGTCATATCTCCTCTTTTTCAATCACCAACTCTCATCAAGATTTTCTTGATTATTCTCTCTTTCTCCCTTTTTCTAAACTAGCCTTTTTTCAAATAAATAATTCCGCATTCATTAGATCTAGAAACACCTAGTCATCTTCGAAGTTGCCTTCGCCCTAGACGTGAAAGGTTTAATTTATGAGGGTTTGGTCCCAAATCTCTCTTTCAATTATTTAATTTAATTGTTTTGATTATTATTTTCCTTGAAGTTACTAACGTGTGTATTTTGTTATTAGAAAGAGGTACGAGACATCCAAGTAAGTACTTTAATGGTTTAATTGATATTATGATGTAGAAATCATGCTTAGATTGTTATTATGATATTCCTAATATCATGTCTAGGGTAATTTTAATATCACGTATGATTAAAAGTATGATGCTTCCTATGTTCTTCCTAATATTTATGATTGTTAGTATCATGTTAGGGCTAAAGATTTGATTTTTATTGTTTAGTGACATGCTAGGGTTTGTTATTAATATTGTTAGTATCATGCCTAGGATCTTTCTATGCTTTAACATGATTATAATTGTTATAATTTATAATTATTTAATTTATGATGATATTATTATTATTATTATAATTATTATTCATGATATTGATTATTTATTATGTTGCTTGATATGCTATTTATTATTTATTGATTGATCACCTTTATTGCATGTTAAAGGGAACTTGGTATTTTCAATCACGCTTAATAAGATATTAATAATCTTGTTAGATTAATTGTGATTATAAATTCAAGCGATCGCCAATGATAGTTTATTTGTGCATTAATATTCAACCAACATAGATTAAACAGGTTTAGGGTTAATCCTATTGATTGTATGTTAGTCAGAAAGCTCACATGAATACGATCAGAATAAAGTAGAGGCCTATTATTAGGGCAGGTTCAATCTCTTTTAGGTTGGATTTGTACCTTCATCCCCGGACCCTTATTTGGTTCATGACCTTATGGAGTTGACGATCTCTTGGATTGTTAAGGGGTGTAACCTTCACCTCGTGAACGGTTTACAAGTTCCTTAAAAACTTGTTGACGACTCTTTTGCTCTATCTTCTTCCCTTTTGGACGCCACCGTACTTTAGTGTATGATCACAGTGGGGTTCAAGCTAGTGGGATTTTAAAGGCTTGAAATTATTCCCTACGTTTTTTGGCGACTCCACTGGGGAGGATTTCTATTTTAATTCCTGAATTTGTTTCGGCAATGATTTAGAATGAGTGGACGAGACTCGAAAAGTTCTAAGTATTTCATGTGCGTAATTTTGATTAACATTATAGTCATATGCATAAAAAGGTTCTCATTGGAAAGACCATCCGTAATGAGTAAAAAACATAGGATTTTACACGTAGGAAATTTGAGAAATGTCTTTCACAACTAGGACTGAAATAACACCACGCGAAACTGGATGATTTTATCGAGCACAGAAAGCTACTGAGGCATGTGGGAAGTAGCGTCAGGGGCCAGAGCTTGGCGCCAAAATTTTAGCCGTAGCGCCAGACGCCAGTATTAGCGCCAGGCGCTACAGTTAAAATTTGGTGCCAGTCTCTGTTTGCTGGCGCCAATTTCCCCCAATACCGAGTAAAAAATATGCGTTCTAATTTCGACTGGTTTTTCGTATTGTTTGCTCGTCCTACTTCCTGATTGAATTTTTTCTTTCTGAAACCCATATGTGTTCTACATATGGACATAATCCTCTGGGAATTCATGCTCTATCTACCCGATTGAACGCTCCTGGCAACAAAGGGTACATCTGAGAGGTTGAATTCACCAAACCATGGAAGCGAGTTTTTTTCTAAAAACTCGCGGTGTTCTATCCACACGCGTTTACCCTTCACGGTTAGGCTTCTACGCGGTGCATCTAAACAATTAACCATGGACCCTGTTTGACTAAACCATATCCCGAACTTTAGAGAACTAGAGCCATGGTTAGGTTGCGAACTCATTGCATCATATTGTGCTTACTTGCCTAATTGTGCATTATTTGTTGTGCATATATATTCTATGCTCCTCCTAACCGTTTGTTGATTTGTGTTGAGATTATAATTAATGACTTAAAGAACTTTGTCTAATTAATTAATTAATTAATTAAATCGAGTCAATATAGTTCTTTCTTCTTTTAATCGGAATTGACCTAGTACGACTTTAGGCATACCCTAGTTGACTAATAATATCGAAAATAGTCCTAGACCGAGGCTCTAGTATTGGTGCCAAAATCTGGGCTGTAGCGCCACTGTATGGTGTGTAGCGCCAGACATTTACTAAAAATTCTGGCGCCAACCACCATATTGTGACGCCAGTCCTGTCGCTTGGCCGAGAGTTCGGATTATTTGTCGAGTCATCACCTACTGTCTAATTAGTCAGTTTTCTGTTTAAATTCGGTTAATTTTGCTGACAATAATGCTTAATTAAATCATTAATCGAGTCTTGGCCACATAGTCTAGCCACATGGTCATGACACGAGTCTTAACATGTCACCTACATTCACTAGTCTTAGCACACACTTTGAGTACACGTCACCATGACCATGTCGTAGGTCCATGCATGAGTCGGTCTTTCCGTCATTTGAGTTGGGGGGTACATTCTATTCCTAATTCTTCATATCCCTCCATCTAAATCTTTCTTCACATTCTTCCATTTTTCTTCACCTCCTCCATCCATTGCATGTAGAATAAAGTTTGAGTCAAATAATTAACAATAAGTATCCCCAATTTTCTTTTCCACAGTATTTGGTCGAGGAGAGAAGGGCGATTAATCAAGGACAACTTCTTTATTCAAGTCTCGCTTTTTGATAAACCGATTCGTCAAAAGATATAGGCTAATAAGATAATGGAAACTCAAGAAGAAGTCAATGAGCTTAGGAACCAATTGGTTACCATGATTGAAACACTGAAACTACTCACCCTCAAAGTTGATGATCCCGTGAAGCAACAACGGATGGACCTCATGCAAGAAAGCTTGAGCAAGCTATGTAGTGACTACAAATTTCAGGGCATGAGTTCACAAAGGGTCTCGCTGGACAAGGAACTTCTTCCGCATAAGTTCAACGCCACTGACATCCCTAAATTCAAGGCAACAGATAACCCTTACCTCCATCTAAGAGCTTTTGAAACTATAATGAGCATTAAGGGTATCGATAAGAAGGTTTTCCCCTCTATGTTCCCACTATCTCTTGAGACCGTTTGCCAACAATGTTTCTTCTCCCTTGACAAGGAGAAAACCTCTACCTGGGAATTGATGGTGAACGCTTTCGTCGGTAGGTACAAGTGCAATACCCAAGTTGAAAGCGACCATAGACAACTTGAGATGCTAAGACAAAAAGAAAATGAAGGCTTTACTTCTTTCTTTAATAAATGGAGGGAAACTTCCGCCAAGATGATTGAGGTCCCCACCAAAAAGGAATCTGTGAGGATGTTTATCAAGAATCTCCAAGAAAAGTATTCGAAGCACCTAAAATATCAACACAATTTGAATACTTTCAAGGCCGTTTATGACATCGGAATTGAAATCGAAGATGACCTTGCAAAGCAAAAAGCTACTAACAATAGCAACCACGGTGGCTGGAAAGGAAAGAAGAACGACAATCCTTCTTCTTCTGAAAACGCCCACTCTAGTAATAATGTTAGTACCTTTGATCATAATGATGTCTTAGCCATAGACAATCAAGGATCTAGAAAGAAACCCAGGCGAGAGTTCACACCCATTGGAATGACCTACGATGCTGCTTTCGATCGTCTCTACGATCGAGGATTAATCAAACCTATTGGCCCTACTGAGGATCCAACACCAGAAAATCGATCTTTGAGATGGAATCCAAATTCCTATTGCAAGTACCATCGAGGAAACGGTCATACCACCGATGAATGCTACAGGTTTCAAAATCTCATTCAAGACCTCAAAGAAGCAAACAAGATCCCATTGCCTCTAGTTAGCGAGAAGACTGGGTGATGATGAAGCAAATGACACAAGACAAGAGGCGAGCTTCAACGAAAAGATTTCATGACCTCTTTTTTATTTCTTTTTTCATCTTTTCTTTCCCCAATAAGTCTGGCATAGGCACCTTTCTCTTCCTCTAGATTTATTTTGTAGGATCATTATATTTTTTCTTTTAATAAAATGAGCATTTATTTCCTTGCATATGATCATTTCATTACATTGCATTTAATAAAAAAAAATGTCGAATTAAGAACAAGGTATACCAATGATTTGAGGCACCCCTTGTAGCCACATCATATCTCCTTTCGCCTTTCTAATTTACATCCTTTCTTCATAAACCACTTTGAGCCTCGTCTAACGATAGACCTTTCTTTTTTCAACCTACATCTATCTAACCTTGGGATGGGATGGTGTGCAACTTATGCAATTTTCAAAGAACAAAGCTTGAGTGATTTCAGAAAATCAAAATAGCAAAAAAAAGCAAAAAAAAAAAAATAATATATAAAAGTGTACAAAAGGGAAAGTGTTCCAATGTCTTTGATATGAAAATATCTTTGATATGAGCACGTCTCAGATTGCGTCTTTTATCGAGTGCTCGGTACGGTTCCTGAGAAACATGAATGCCAAGTGAGTGATAGACCGCATGATCGGGATTGCCCACACTTATTAAAATAAAATAAATGCTAAAGCAAAAGAAAGAGCTAAAAAAAGAGAGTAGAAAACCTCAAGCATGAAAATACAAGTATTCAAAAGCAAGGTTGCACACCTTGGGGGCTTATCTAGGGTCTTGAGCCTTTATCCCCTTCTCCTTTAAACCTTTAGCCTAACCACGTTACAACCCTTAAAAAGACCTTTTTGAGGTATACACACTTGTGCGAGGTTTGGCTAGAGCTACGTTTGGCCTGATTCCTAACGGATATGTAGGCAACCTCACATCGAGGTGCGGCTGCAATAAACATGCATTCATATTCACATTCACACACTTACACCATGATCATATCAAGGGATCTCCAATGCTCATCCCTATTCACTTAGAGCTATACTTGGGGGCTTGATCCCTACATCATTAGCTTACCTAGCCTAAGAGTCACCATTATTTGGCTCTTCTAACAATAATATCTTTTCACACACTTAGCTCTTGCGGCCTAACTTTAGTGTCACTATCAGACACATCACGCATACATGACAAAATATATTTCCCTTAGGAACCCTTTGTCATGAAATCTTAACGCTGAAGCATGCTTCGTCAAAATCACTCATAATTGTCATTGCATCACGAAGTATGAAGTGCTTAGCCTCCGTGCCTAAGTTACCCAAATACTTTCATCATGGAGTCAACAGTTGAGATAGCCTAGGATGAATTAATCCTTGAACCTTGAGAGATAGTATCAAACAACATTTGACTAAGCTCATTCAACATGCATCTTCAAACTTTTGATTTTTCTTTTTCACGTCTTTCTTTTTCGGGAGAAAGTCGGTACCCTCCACAATTGACGGAAAATTTTTGCTTTTTTGCTTTTTTCGAGTCGTACGATCACATTACAATGCACACACGAGTCATGTACACATTGAGTCATGTCGTGTCATATCATTTTGATTTGAGTCTAACACATGTGTCATTACACTTCGAGTCGAGTTAACCTCGAGTCAGTCAATCAGCGAGTCAAGTTTATACCTTGAGTCGTGTCAAGTTGATGAGTCAAGCAACATTAAACATTAGGTCAACCCTAAGATAATTAAAAATATTGGCAAAGTTCTATAGTAAAAAATAAATACAGGTGCAGCAGAATAGGGAAGACCCTACTCCAATACTTGGCGCCAGAGATATTTCAGCAACGACAGAGCTCGAAGCCTCTCAAAAAGGTGATTTCGACTTGATGCAGCAATTTCGGGTTCCTTGGTACGCCAGTTAGCCCCTATAAGAAATTTGACATGATTAAGTAGTTGGTTTGATTAAAATTGCAATAAGTGATCGACCTGACGAAAGATCGTCTCACTTAGCTTAAGAGCTTAAAACAGTGGCTCATTACAATCGGTTCAAAAGCAAGCACTTAAACAAAAATATTTCCAAATATGGATTGTCGCGCATTCTTATTAAATGACAAAGTTTTCCAAAAATTGGATTGTCA
Source organism: Chenopodium quinoa (assembly GCF_001683475.1). Taxonomy (NCBI): domain Eukaryota; kingdom Viridiplantae; phylum Streptophyta; class Magnoliopsida; order Caryophyllales; family Amaranthaceae; genus Chenopodium; species Chenopodium quinoa. The sequence continues at coordinate 4,946,604 of NW_018745000.1, forward strand.
TCCCCAACTGACAATATTTCCAAAAATGGATTGTCGTGCATCTTCTTCAACGACAATTTTTCCAAGATTGTATTGTCATCTCTGGCAAAATTTCCAAGCGTGGATTGTCGTGCTCCTTCTTTGTTTGACAATTTTTTCAAAGATTGGATTGTCATCGCTGGCAAGTTTTTCGAAATTGGATTGTCATACACCCAGTTCCCTATAGCAAAATTTCCCAAAGGATTGTTGTAGGTTTCTATTCATCATAAATATCGGCAAAAGTTCCTCAACATGGATTGTCATTCATTTCAGTAAGTGGAAAATTTTCCCGAAGTGGATTGTCGGTCGACTCTTTTTTGCAAATGTTCTAAGACGCGGATTGTCAATAGTGGCAATATTTTCCCAAAAGGATTGTCGCATAGCGTTGGCAAATTTCCGAGGTGGATTTCTTTCAAGAGTTATATTCCAAGATGTGGATTGTCGATCGTAGCAAAGTTCTTATGAAAGGTTGTTACGAAGCATTGGAAATTTTTCCAAAAATTGGATTTTGGCAAATTTTCCGAGATACGGATTGTCGCTTCATCGTGGCAACATTTCCAAGGATGGATTGTTACGAAGCATTGACAACTTTCCCTAAATCGGATTGTCATACATCATACAAGAGTTGTGTTGGCAACTATTCCCAAAGAAAAGAGGATTGTCATCACAGCAAAAGCACCGACATACTGGTTCACAAGCAGCAAAGCGCCGACGTACTGGCATGGCAGTATTAAGGATTAAAAAGCAGTGATCTTTTCGAAGACTATCACAGCGGAAATTGAACATATCAAAAAGGAGCTCTTTGTTTAGAATGTCAAAGCAGCAAGGTGGCATTCCCTAGATTGTGGAGAGTTGTCACAAACAACTAAAGGTAATTTCGGGCGAAGTTGTCTTCGATCATATTCCCTAGGATGTGGAATATTATCAATGCGGATGGAGATTGTTTCAAGAGAAGCAATCTTCGATAGTATTCCCTTGGATGTGGAATATTATCAAAGCGGAGAGGATAGTTTCAGGCGAAGCAATCTTCTAATTTGGAAGCAGTTACAAAGCGTAGCAGTTTTCAAGCGGGATGGCATTCTCTGGCTTGCAGGAGGTCGTCAAAACAACAGTACATCAGCAAATCAGTTACTTTCAGAGACGTGTGCTCGACGGTGCAAGTTACGCGTTTCTTAACTCTTCTATCTGTTTAACTAATGCTATTTTTGCAGGTATCGGCGTTATAAGATTGATTTAGGATCCCCAAACGTTCTGAATCATTCTCCGTCCCTATCGCTACTTTGACTTTCGTTTTCGAAACTTGTGTTTCTCCAAACTCAGTCAAAGTGGGGGCTTCTGTAGACACACATTTGTGTCTCCCCAAAACCAAACCCGGTGATGAGTACCTTTCACGTCGAATCATAATCGAATGAAACGAAAGTGTGGAAAAGTCTAGTGTTGCGGAAAGCTTTTATTTTCTTTTCTCTTCTTTCTGTTTTCGAAAACCCACTCTATTTTATGAAAACGTCCATTACAGTTTAGTTTGGACCATGATAAGGGTCCAATAATGGTGTAGTTGGATGGGGCTTGAAAAGACCTTTCCAACGATATATTATAAGCCCGATTCCGATGGATAATGAGGAAGTTATGACCAAAATACTAAACTGGGCCCAAACCGGATTTTGCCTACGACCCAATGATCATGAGGAGGGTCCAAAGGTTTAATCCTATTCCTAAACTAATTAGGATTGATTAAAATCTTCTATAAGTTTCTAAAATATCTTAATTATCCTTTTTTGGAAAGATAAGATTAAGGAATTTGATTTAAATATAAACTTTTTTTTTTTTTTTTATAAAACTTTCCTTTTTTAAAGTCCTAATTCTATTCGGATTTAAACATGTTCAAAGACAGTCAGATATTTTTTTCGTGCCTCATATTTTTTATCCAAATTTTATATGGTTGGATATATCTTGAAATTATCTTTCCATCGATATATTATAATAATAATTCCGAGCTATAACGGAAAAGATATGAATAAGACATGAAACTCTATCCAAAACTGATACCGTCTCACTATTTCGTTCATATCTTTTATTCTACAACATATTTTAATCTGATTTTAATTGGGTTGAAAAGTAGACTTCAAGATCTTTCCAACGACATATTATATGATTTATTTGGACTTCTGGATCAAAAGATATGATAAAAACAAAATCTGCAAAAACTGCTGTCTACGAGTTTTATTTCGATTCGAATTTGGATTCTTTTCTTAATTTTTCGACCCTCTTTTTTCCTATAAATAGAGGTCATATCTCCTCTTTTTCAATCACCAACTCTCATCAAGATTTTCTTGATTATTCTCTCTTTCTCCCTTTTTCTAAACTAGCCTTTTTTCAAATAAATAATTCCGCATTCATTAGATCTAGAAACACCTAGTCATATTCGAAGTTGCCTTCGCCCTAGACGTGAAAGGTTTAATTTATGAGGGTTTGGTCCCAAATCTCTCTTTCAATTATTTAATTTAATTGTTTTGATTATTATTTTCCTTGAAGTTACTAACGTGTGTATTTTGTTATTAGAAAGAGGTACGAGACATCCAAGTAAGTACTTTAATGGTTTAATTGATATTATGATGTAGAAATCATGCTTAGATTGTTATTATGATATTCCTAATATCATGTCTAGGGTAATTTTAATATCACGTATGATTAAAAGTATGATGCTTCCTATGTTCTTCCTAATATTTATGATTGTTAGTATCATGTTAGGGCTAAAGATTTGATTTTTATTGTTTAGTGACATGCTAGGGTTTGTTATTAATATTGTTAGTATCATGCCTAGGATCTTGCTATGCTTTAACATGATTATAATTGTTATAATTTATAATTATTTAATTTATGATGATATTATTATTATTATTATAATTATTATTCATGATATTGATTATTTATTATGTTGCTTGATATGCTATTTATTATTTATTGATTGATCACCTTTATTGCATGTTAAAGGGAACTTGGTATTTTCAATCACGCTTAATAAGATATTAATAATCTTGTTAGATTAATTGTGATTATAAATTCAAGCGATCGCCAATGATAGTTTATTTGTGCATTAATATTCAACCAACATAGATTAAACAGGTTTAGGGTTAATCCTATTGATTGTATGTTAGTCAGAAAGCTCACATGAATACGATCAGAATAAAGTAGAGGCCTATTATTAGGGCAGGTTCAATCTCTTTTAGGTTGGATTTGTACCTTCATCCCCGGACCCTTATTTGGTTCATGACCTTATGGAGTTGACGATCTCTTGGATTGTTAAGGGGTGTAACCTTCACCTCGTGAACGGTTTACAAGTTCCTTAAAAACTTGTTGGCGACTCTTTTGCTCTATCTTCTTCCCTTTTGGACGCCACCGTACTTTAGTGTATGATCACAGTGGGGTTCAAGCTAGTGGGATTTTAAAGGCTTGAAATTATTCCCTACGTTTTTTGGCGACTCCACTGGGGAGGATTTCTATTTTAATTCCTGAATTTGTTTCGGCAATGATTTAGAATGAGTGGATGAGACTCGAAAAGTTCTAAGTATTTCATGTGCGTAATTTTGATTAACATTATTGTCATATGCATTAAAAGGTTCTCATTGGAAAGACCATCCGTAATGAGTCAAAAACATAGGATTTTACACGTAGGAAATTTGAGAAAGAAGAAAAGTATAGCAATATTAAATTGATGAATTGAGCAGATGTTAATTTGATATTAAAGGCTATAATATGAATTTTGATGGATATAACCTTCAATCGCAGTTGAAAGGTTTGGAATCTTGAGTCTCGGTCAAGAAACGCTAAGCAACACGAGCTTTAAACCTAAACTAGGCCAAGAATACACAAGCACAAGCTTACGTAAAACATTATAAATTTCAAATCAATCAATCATACTTTTCGTTAAACACCATCACGTATTTATAAGCTAAATAATTAGCCTAAAAATCGGTAAACAAATTCTAATCTAACTAGGAAACTAACTCTAACTTGTAAAGATAATATTTTGCAAATATGATCTTTAAAGTTAAGCTTATCTTATACTAACCGAATTAAACTAACAAAAATATCCTAATAAATTCGGTCATCTAATAATAAACTAAAAATAACAATAAAAATAATTATAATAACAATATTGATGCCTTGGAACCGCATCATACTCCCCCTCTTGAAAAAAACTTGTCCCAAGTTTTAGCAAATCATGGAACCAAGATATCATCCAAATTAATCGAACATGAGCTAAAAGAATATGTCTCCATCCAACCACGTCATGCTTATATTTTACACCAATGAATGCACCACAAACTTCAATTGAATGCTCCCAAATTTTAATTGATGACACACCTTTGTCAATGCAATCAATATAATGGAAATAATACGTGAAAATATTTGTATCCCAATTATCACCATAAAAGGAAGTTGTAGAAATTTGACTTTTTGCTACCAACTTAGATAGTTCAAATGTAACCTCCTCGTCAACAAAACTAGACAAATATACACTTTTTTGCTCCATAATTTATTTTTCTTCTACTAGTTGTTCATGAGATTGCTCTAAAATTGGATTTGTAAGATTATCACTCGGTAAAGATACAATCTTTTCCTCATATATAGCCTCAACAATTGGTTGCTCTAGTTTCTCTTTCTCATAAGACATATCTTGTACACCACATCTCACGTCACGAATTTGAAAACGAGCATCAATTCTATCCAAACATTCATTCATTTTCTTGATTTCCATCATAAATGCTTCAAACCAACTTTTATTTTCCATGTTTATGTGGATGAGAAAACACACAAAACCAGTCCAGAAATTGATCGAAAGTACGAGGACCAAAACCCAATAAAAACACCTCGAAAAATTCTGAAATTTTGTATACTGCTAGCCCTATCTGTCTAAAATACTCGACCAAAAATTCAGAAAACAATTCCCAGCCAAGAAATCGCAGGTTATTTTTTTCTCAACAATGGCAGATTAATTTGATTTTTGACCAGGTGTAAAGAACGAACCCAGTTCAATAGCTATGCTTCTCGAAAAGTTCTCAAATTTTTCAGGTGAAAACTAGACAAAAAATTAACCAATTTGAAAAAAAGAATCACCTCAAAATCTTTAGAAACGAAGGAGAACCAAGTCGATCAGTATGACATTCGAAACTGAGTTTTTGCAAATATGATCTTTAAAGTTAAGCTTATCTTATACTAACCGAATTAAACTAACAAAAATATCCTAATAAATTCGGTCATCTAATACTAAACTAAAAATAACAATAAAAATAATTATAATAACAATATTGATGCCTTGGAACCGCATCAGGCTATTTTCAATAAGAACTTAGATCTAGTAAATTGCGAGAGCCTGTTAGATCTATGTAGATTAATAAATTGCGAGAGCCTGTTAATCATGTTATTTATGCAATGTCAATGATTGATTACTATGTTTTACCCTGAAGTATTATTTATTGGTGAACCTATGCCCTAGATCCTTTTATATATTGTTTTCTCCTTATCCCTATTCATTGTAGTTTAGTTTCATACTCAAATATAAATATTGGTTACTTAGATAATTTAGATTATAATAATTAATTAGGAATAGAAAGACTTGTTTCCCTGTGGAGATCGACCCTACTTCCCTATCTGCCTTAGTTAGAGGACTTAGGAATTACTTTTGATTTGGGGATACGACTTTACCTTGTCAAAATTTGGCGCCGTTGCCGGGAAAACGGTTTTATTTTTATTTCTGATTGTTTTTGTAGTCTAGATTATTTCCCTTTTTGTCTCAGAGAGCGTTAGTTCTCTGAGACAAATCTCATATTTGCTTCTAGTTTTTGTTTATGCCCAGGTGTTCCAGATCAGGTTACATCCCATTCGATCATGAGATCGAACGTTCCTTCCATAGACAGAAAAACTTCTACAAGCATATCCTGGCGGATTCTGGTGATAATAACAATAATCACCGCGATCCTCCAACTGATTCTAGCGATTTAGAGGCATCATCAGACACAGAATCAGAGATGACGGCTCCATAGAAGCTTAGTGATTATTCACAACCAAAGCTTACGGATTTTCCACATCTCACCCCTACTCCGGCTCTTGATGGGGTTCAATTTGATATTAAACCTCAATTTATAACGATGATAGAGAGGAAGCAATTCAGTGGAGCAAAGGGTGAAGATCTGAATCTTCACATTGCCGACTATTGTCAATATTGCAACACCATCAGGCAAGCCGGGGTCACTCAAGACCAAATCAGGGAGATTCTTTTTCCCTTCTCTTTAACCGGAAAATCTTAATTGTGGTTTAATGGCTTAAATAGAACTACACTTTGTATAACTGACTGGGAAACTCTTGTTTTGAATTTCTATAACAAGTATTATCCTGCAGAGAGAACAACAGTACTACGAAGTGCGATTCAGAACTTTGCCCAAGAAGCCGATGAGTCTTTATATGAGGCTTGGGAGTGGTTCAAGGACCTACAAAGAGAATTCCATCACCATAATTTAGCACAATGGCAGTTAATCCAAGCCTTTTATAACGGCATTGGAAATTCTTCTAGAATAATTTTAGACTCTGCAGCTAGTGGGAGATTTATGAATCTTAATGTAGATGATGCAGGTCAGGTTATTGAAGATATGGCGATACACAATTCCCAATATGGGAATCCTAGAGGATTTGCTAACAAGGGGAAACATAGTGTCGACTCTGTATCCTTTTTGCAAGCTCAACTGACCTCTATTTGCCAAAAATTAGATAATCTGAGCACTGCTAATGTAGCCAATGTTTCTGCGATTAATAATAATTCAAATGAGGCTTTCTGTGAAAATTTTGGTATTGTAGGTCATTGGTAGCAGGTTTGCAGGAGTTCCGTGGATCAAGTTAATGCCTTCCAAGCTTATAGGCAGAATAACCCATACTCCAACACTTACAATCCTGGGTATCGAAATCATCCATACCTTTCCTACCGGAGCACTTATGTTCAAAATCCACCACCACAAGAACCACAGGTGCCACAGCAACAGCAGCAGAAATATTATCATCCCAATGCTAGCCAGAAGAATCAACCACAACAACCCCCCCCATCTTCCGACCCTTCTTTGGCGAAAATTAGAGCAATGTTGGTCAATATGCAAAAGCACATGGAGAGCAGAGATGCGACAATTGATCAAATTCTATCGCATAATAAAATTGTAGATAATCAAATTGCGCAACTCTCCGCTACTCTACAAGCTCGCCAACAGGGAGCCCTGTCGGCACAGCCGACTAGGCCTACGGATCAAGCATTTGCAATTACTCTACGGAGTGGTTCAAACTATGAAGGGCCACTAGTAGAAAAAAAGCATTAGGCACCCCCCATATGGCATCGGTTCAGTCTAAACCGGTGCCCAAAACCGGTCTAGAATTGGGCGGGTTTTTACCAAAAGAGAAAAGGCACCGGTTTAGCCTGAACCGGTGCCAAAAATAAAAAAGGCACCGGTTTGAATCGGTGCCAATTGAACCGGTGCCCTTGTTAGATTTAAAAAAAAAAACGATCAACTTATCTATATTATAATTGTATTCCTAACCCTAGAGAACTAACTCAGCTTCATTCTCCTTATTATTAATTAGCTGCCTCTCTCCTCCTTCTCTCTCCTCTTTTCTCTATCATCTTCCTTCTCGATCTCTCCGACCACAACGCGCGAAACCTCAGATCTCTTCTCTATTGTCCTCCTTCTCTGTCTGATCTCGCTCTCCTCTTCTTCCCCCCCTCTTCTCCGACCTTTCTTCTCCCTTCTGTCTTTTGCCCACCGTACCACCGCTACTAACAAACGCCGCCACCTGCATGTTTCTGGGTTTAATATTCGAGGTAAGGGTTTCTGGGTTTGATTATTTTTGGTAAATGCCTTGATTTTTTTTGGTTTGATTGTTGTAATATTATTCGAAATTGATGGGTTTAATTGATTTTTGAATTTTCTGGGATGATTTTGAATTTTTTTTGCATTTAATTGATTTTCGAAATTGATTTTTATGGGTTCTGAGTTTTAATTGATTTCGAAAATTTTGGGAATAATTTTAATTGATTTTTCTGGGTTCTGAGTTTAATTGATTTCGAAAATTTTGGGAATAATTTTAATTGATTTTTCTGGATTATGAGTTTAATTAATTTCGAAATTGATTTTGAATTTATTTTTTCGTTTAATTGATTTTCGAAATTGATTTTCTGGGTTCTGAGTTTAATTGATTTTGAAAATTTTGCATTTAATTGTGTTTCGATTTTTTTGCGTTTTGTTTGGTTATTTATTTATTACAGTAAATTATTTTGATTTTTGAGTTCGTACATGAGTTTTCTGGTTTTTTTTTTTTTTTTTTTGCATTTTTTTTGTGAGTTTTATTGATTTATGGGTTCAGGTGTTAATTGATGCACAACGATTCAAGACTTTGATTTTGGAATATTGTTTTTGATGTTGTAATTTTTATTTGTATTTTTCATTATCAATTTAACGTTGAATTTTATTGTATGATTATAATTCATTGTATTTTTTTATTTTTTTTTGTATTGTACAATAACAGTTTAATATATTGATATACTCCATTTCATTGTCTTTTGCACTTGTTCTAATTTATATTTTGAAGTTCTAATTTATTTTAGTTGATTTAAAGGCAACAAAAAAAAATATTTTGGGCAGTTTTGGCACCGGTTAACCGGTGCCAAAACCAATGAAATAAATATTTTCTTACATTTTTGGCACCGGTTAACCGGTGCCTAATTGGATATATGGCACCGGTTTTGAACCGGTGCTATAAAGGGGGTATTTGGCACCCCCCACATAGGCAGCGGTTCAAACCGGTGCCTTAGACCGGGTTTGAACCGCTGCCTAATGCGTTTTTTCTACTAGTGGGCCCTCTATGCCCAGAGTTGATGAACCTGTTTTATTAAATAATGGTAAAACTCCAGAGAAGGTAGCTACTCCAGACAAGAATAAGAATGCTCAAAAGCCAATTATCAAACTTCCTTTCCCCAATCGTCAATTGAAGACAAACTTGGATAAGCAGTTTGGTAAGTTCCTGGAGGTGGTTAAAGATTTGAAGGTAACAGTTCCCTTTACTGAATTGATCACACAAATCCCCTCGTATGCAAAATTTATGAAAAATATATTGACGAGAAAAAGGTCCATTAGTGAGGTAGAGACAGTAGCTTTCACTGCAGAGTGTAGTGCCGTGCTTCAAAATAAGTCTCCACCTGAATTAAAAGATCCGGGTAGTTTTTCTATCCCTTGTCATATTGGCAATATCTTGATTGATAATGCATTATGTGATTTGGGTGCTAGTGTTAGCGTCATGCCATTATCTGTGTGTTCCAAGTTGAATATGGGTTAGTTAAAAGCTACCAATATAACTCTACAAATGGCTGACCGTTCTTTCAAATACCCCTTAGGTTTTTAGAGGATGTCCCCATTAGAGTAGGTAAATTTTATATACCTGTAGATTTTGTTGTTCTTGATATGGCTGAGGATATGCAAACCCCAATTTATTTGGGTAGACCATTCCTTAACACTGCAGGAGCAGTCATAGATGTAAGAAGTGGTAAGCTAACACTATCAGTAGGGGACGATAAAGTGGTTTTTAATCTGAATAATGCCCCTAAAAGCTCCATGACTGAGGAGAAATGTTTCAGTGTTAGTGTGGTTGTAAATTATTCTAACAAGCCCCAAGCTCTTGAAAAATATCCCTTGGAGGCGGTATCTTGTGTTGCATCCTTTTCAGATGAGATAGAAAAATGGAAGAAGGAAGTCGATGCAATCGAAAGAGCACTCTACAATGTTGGTCTTGGTTTCGAGGATGAACAAGTGGAACCGATCGAGCAAGTTGTGCGAATCGAGCCTACGGTAAGTGTTCCGCCAGATCGAGTTGCAAGTGTTGAACGCAATGACAATTTGAAGCAACATTCGATCGAAGAAGGGTTTTTAGTGCGTAGCATTGAAGATCCCCCAGTCCAAGTCAAGGAGGATCCACCAGATAAGGCGACTTGGCGTCCCACAGGTTATGTTAGGAAGCCGCATCGCAGCCTAAACATCGCTATACCGGGTGAGAAACCACCCGATCAAGCGTTAGGCCAAGGGTCCTAGAAATTGTACTTGGTAAGAAGGTCGTGCAGGACCTAGATAAACCAGCGCTTTGCGGGAGGCAACCTGTATTTTTAATGTTTTTTAGTCTAGTTTTTCTTTTCTTTTTCTTATGAGAGGAGAGATGAGGGAATTTAATGAGTTTTATAAGTGTTTGTACAGGTTTGAAGGAAAAGAGTTAGCCAAATTTTGGAGAAAAGAAGAAAAATAAAGTTTGCCGATTTAGCCTCGGGCCCGATCGGGCGCGAGAGTAAGGGTCTGAAAATAAGCAATTTCGCCCGACCGAACGACTGGCGCCCGACCGGGCGAGTGGCGCCCGACCGGGCGCAAAATTCGTCGTATACGGACTAATTTGTCCGCCCGATCGGGCAAGCCTCGCCTGACCGGGCGCGAGAAGGGAAGGAATTTTGGCCTAAAATTCGCCCGATCAGGCGACTGGCGCCCGACCGTGCGCGAGAACAAGGCGAAAAATGTTAGTCAGATCGCCTGATCGGGCGAGTGGCGCCTGACCGGGCGCGAGAGGTAACAAAATTTAAGCGCTCAGATCGCCCGACCGGGCGCGAATATTGAGCAATCAGATCACCCGACCGGGCGACCCACCAGCCGACCGGGCGCGAAGTTCTCCGCGTCTTTTTCTTCGCCCTTTCTTCTTTCTTTCTCCATTTCCTCCTTCTTCCATTACTTTCTCTCTCTAAAAACTCAAATTTTCTCTAACTTCTCTCCAAGATTTCTCCTTCATTTCTTATCCAAATTCAAAACTCTTTTCATATTTTTGATCCTCTCTTCACCCTCTTCACTTTCATACAAAAATTTTTCAGTTTTAGTTCAATAAATTTTCGATCCATTTCTTCTACATGGCTTCAAAGAGGGCAAGATCCATTTTTGGTAGGAGCTCCAGTTCGAGGGAGGAGTACGACCCAGACTTGCAGCTCCCGTATTGGCCGACGATCCGGATCGTGAGCCGGGAACAAAAAGAACGATTGGAGCATTTGGTCGGTCGTGAGGTAATTCCTTCTCGGTGGTTACACCGCCCTACCTTAGAATCATATGGTTTGTTTGATTTTGTTAAACGATTTTTGAATGATATTGGCATGAGAAAATTTGTTGACATGCATTATCCTACATACCGAGAACTTACCTATGAATTCCTGTCCACTTTTCATGTTGTTAGTAGTAGGAATGGACCTAATTTATTTTTCAGGTTAAATAATAGAAATATTAGTTTAACTTTTGTTGAATTTTGTAAAATTTTTGAATTAAATTCTGAATTATCTCACTAGTGGCATGCAGACTATAAAATGGGTGATTTATATTATGTTTTGACTGGTTTACCTGCCCCCGACCCTCAACATGCTAGTACCAAACCTATTCACCACCCTGTCCCAAAAATCTGGCAAAGATTTGCGGGTCTGTGTTTTTTAGGTAGGGCTGAGCCTCATAACGCTCAAACCAACGAACTAGCTATCATAGGACACTATGTATACGGGTTCGGGAAATTAAACATAGGCAGGTTTATAGTTCACCACTTGAGTCGGCACGCCACATCCAACACCACTTCCAAGTCCCCTATCCGTTTAGGTGGCCTTATCACTCGCATAGCGGTGAAAAAGGCCGGTTTTGTAGTAGACGGACCCCACCAGCTGACCAACTGTGGACCAGATACCTACATGACTGCTAGGTATTTTGAGGATGTGGGGTGGGTTAGACCGGATAGCGAGCAGACACCCTTTTGGTGTATACGGACTAGGAACGAGCAACCTTCGCCCATTTTTCCCCTTCCCAGTCCAGACTTGACCGCCTTTCCCCCAGGGCAACTTTCTTACACTTACGATGCTTTAGTTGCCAACGCTGGGGGGCAGGCACCACCACCACCAGTTCCACCACCCCAGCCTCAGCCCGAAGTGGCTTTCTCTCCACCTCGTTTGTCCCATTCCGTCCCTCATGTTGACTCTGACCCAGTTTGGGATTTTCAGAGTATAGGTCAGGCCCTAGGACGTATTGAGAATTCACAGACTGACCTTAGGAGGCTGGTAGGCTCTATTGACCAGAGGTTAGGGTACCTAGAGAGGAACCATGGTAGAGCTCTCTACCCTATGTACGATGATTATGCTCGTCAGGGCAACATTCCCGACGACGCTATTCACCCTGGCTGGTTTCAGCCTCCACCCCAGGGATACGATAGGGATCCCACTACCCGTGGTATTTACACTGACTATTCTTCCTTTTTCGGGTACGGGCAGGACATTCCTTTCGGGGGACCGGCGGGGGGGAGTTTTCACGCTGATTATTTTGGTGGTAGCTCTTCTGGTGCAGGGGGTGCAGGTGGCAGTGGAGGTGCGGGCTTCGGCTCGATGGACGAGGATGATGAGGACTAGCTATGCTGGGCTAGTTTCCGAGCCAATGAGGACATTGTCTGATTCTGGCTTGGGGGAGATTTTGGTTTGGTATTTTTCTTTTTCTCTTTTCTTTTATTTTTGGTGTGTTTTATTAGGTTAGATTTCTTGCTTTCCTAGTGTAGTTTTTATTTCTTTCTTTATATATAAAAATACAAAAAAATTGAAAAAAAAAATCCAAAAATACGTTCCAATGAATTATAAATTATGCTTCCATGTGCCCCATACTTGAAAATTTGTTTTGATTCTTGGTATTTGATGATAAGCATTGTGGATTAGTTGATCATGATTTGATGTTTGATTGCCTTGAAACCTTAAAATGCGTCAATATAGTGCTTGACTAGTTGATTTGGTAAGGAATGTGTGATAGTTCCATAGTTCCTGGTATGTCAATTAATTTGAGTATTGGTTTGCAACTATAAGTAATGTTTATATGATTCATTATTATGCACATTGAGGAGGACGAAGGCATTTGTTCTTTTAGGTAGCCTCCAGACAATGTAGATACATTTGTTCTCTTCTTGCTACCCATGTTGTTGCCTTGGCCTTTTGTTGTTTATTAGCCACATTACAAGCCTATTTATCCCCATTGGTTACTAGTCCCAAGCTTGGCTTGGGGGAGCTATTAGTGAGTGAGGTGAGGGAGTTTGTAGTGTGCTTATTATTTGCACAATTTGGGTGGGATTTGAGAAGTTTTTTTGTTGTTATTCATGTTTATTTTTGATGAGTTTGAGAGTTATATTGTTTTGAAAAAATTAAGCATGATATTATGAGAAAGAAAAAGAGAAGTTCAAGAAAAAAAAATGTGAAAAAAAATAAGTGAACTTCGAAGAAAAAAATGTTCAAATGTTCTATTTGGAGGTTGATCAAAGGAAAACTAAGAGCTTCATTGAGAAAAAATTCAATTTTAAAAATAAAGTTTGTTTATTCACTCTATTTCTTCATTTTCATATTTTTATGAGTGATTATTGTAAGTGTTAGGATTGTTTATATTGTTTGGTGTATATTTGGTGGATTGTTGTTGGAGTTGGTTATGTAGGAGATGTATGATCATTATTTATTTTGATCATGGGTTTTATTAGGATATGGCTCCTTTAAGCATAGCTTATCTCTCACTTATTCCCAAATTTATCCTACCCTTTACCCTAGCCTTACATTACAAGCTTTAAAGACCTTCCGACATTTGTGCATAAAATTGTATGAATGTGAAAGTGTTGTTTATCAATGCAATTTATGATTTGGCATATTTCGAGTCAACTAGTAGGATTGAGCGTTCATTGTCTTATACACACGAGAGTGTGAGTTGGGAGGGCATTGTTCACATTAAAGGGGTGGTTGGAGAGCGATCGAGTACATCTTTTACTCGCCACATAAATGAGAGTTGAGTGTGTGAGCACTAGTCTTGAATTCTATAAGCTCTTGTGGTTTGCTCTTTTTGACAATTGTTAGGGAAGAAAGGTAATTGGATGGACTTGATTGGTTGATTTTGAGGCATGTTTATTTGTTTTACCCTGGATCGTTTGTGCTTGATTTTTACTTCTTTTGGGGTGAAGCATATTTATTGATTCATTGATGAGATCTTTGCTTAGGGACAAGCAAAGGTTTTGCTTGGGGGAGTTTGATGTGTCCATTTTATATATTATTTTACCCCCGTCCCTTGGTCATAATTAGTAGTGTTTTGGCTCTTTAGAGCCACTTTTATTACTAATTGGTGTTTTCAAATTTTTTCGTAGATTTGGTTGACTTTTGCAGGGATTTATGCTTTTAGAGTATTTTCCCGAGATATTTTGGAGCAATCACGAGCATTGGAGAAGCACGACCAGATTCAATAGCCCAGGGCCGGTTAGAGACATCGAACCGGTGATTAAGGACTCGGTATAGGTGATACCGGGGCATTTGGACCGAGTATTCAAGACCCAAAGAGGAAACCCAGATTGGCCCGAAGAATTGGAGCCCAATCAAAGTCCAAATAGTGGCCCAAATGAGCCGCCCGGCCAAAGAGGCTGGAGCCCGAAGGCGCGCCCGGCCGGGCGGGAGAAGCTTAGTCTGGCGCTCGGTGACGCGCTCGGTCGGGCGCGAGATTAGTGTTAGAGTCAAAAAGGCGCGCCCAATCGGGCGCGTGTATTTTTAGGAGACGATTAGCGTCGTTTTAATTTGCTTTAGTTTAGGATTTTTGTACGGAGTATAAATACTCCTCCGTAATACAATTTTAGTACCTTCTTAGACTTTCTCTCTCTACTTAGTTCTCTCTCTCTCTTAAGCTCTCTCTAAACCTTTGTTCTAAATTCTTTCTTTAATTCCAGATTTATTTTTGGTAACGATTTCTCTTCCTTTAATCTTAGTTATTTATTTTATTCCCTTTATCATGTCTTATTTCATTGCTTTGATTAGTTTAGTTTTTAATATGTGTGATTAGTTTAATTTCTAGGGTTTATGGGGATCTAATAAATAATATGAAGGGGTAAATTATTGTTGTTGATTATCAATGCTAGATTAATTTCCTATTGATTGATTTAATGCTCTGTGACTAGATTAGGCCTATCTTTTATGCATAAGTTTAGCAATATTGATTCAAGAATCGAGAGATGAGAATTAATGTTTAGGTATAGTTTCAATAGGCAAGTTAATTTATAAATGCGTAAGTCAAGATTCGAGAGATGAGATTTAATACCGGTAAATTAATTGTGTGATTGTAATACGTAGAGAGAGCCCTTTACAATCTGGTTAATTGATGCATTGATGATTGACTATTATTGATTATTGGTATTACATGATAATTTCTTATTGGATTGTTTTAATGTTTTACAATTGCGGCTTGTAAAAGTATAGCAATATTAAATTGATGAATCGAGCAGATGTTAATTTGATATTAAAGGCTATTTTCAATAAGAACTTAGATCTAGTAAATTGCGAGAGCCTGTTAGATCTATGTTGATTAATAAATTGCGAGAGCCTGTTAATCATGTTATTTATGCAATGTCAATGATTGATTACTATGTTTTACCCTGGAGTAATATTTATTGGTGAACCTATGCCCTAGATCCTTTTATATATTGTTTTCTACCTATTCCTATTCTTTGTAGTTTAGTTTCATACTCAAATATAAATATTGGTTACTTAGATAATTTAGATTATAATAATTAATTAGGAATAGAAAGACTTGTTCCCTGTGGAGATCAACCCTACTTCCCTATCTGCCTTAGTTAGAGGACTTAGGAATTACTTTTGATTTGGGGATACGACTTTACCTTGTCAGCGCCACCAACAAATTTCTACAAACTCAATTTTGACGGTTCAGTACTCAACAAGTCAGCAGCAGCAGGGATTCTCATCAGAGACAGTAGTGGGGCAGTTTTAGGAGCTCGCGCTTTCAACCTCGGCACCACCAAGGTTTTCATAACAGAGGCCATGGCTCTTCATAAAGGCATTCTTCTAGCTCTTAAGTGTGGGATCAAAAATATCATAATTGAAGGTGATAATCTTTTGGTAATCAACTCCGTTAATGGCATCTGGTCAACACCATGGCAAATTGATCATATTATTAAAGACATCTGTTCACTTCTAAGCAATTTCAATAACTGGAGCATTCGTTTCGGGAGGCAAATCAAGCAGCGGACTGGATAGCAAATGTTGGTCATTTAGTTAGTAATAGTATGGATATAGTTCCTTGTAATAATTCTTCTTTATTTCCCATCCTTTCTTCCGACGTATTAGGAATTCCCCTCGTGAGGAGGGTTTCCTAATGTTTATTTCTTACCATTGTAAAAAAAAAAAAAGTGTTTTTAGCTAACTACCAATTTATTACTCAATATAGTTACTCGTACAAGTTTCAACCCTACTTTATGTAAGGGAGAAAAAGGATTATTTGCTGACAAAAAATTATTATTTGCAGGATGTCATTCATTGAAGATTTGAAAAAGTGTGACACATTCCAAAGTTGTTATAGACAGAATGATAAATTGACAATACATACATACTGGTTTTGACCTCATATAAATGAAATTGTACAGTAATAGTGATTTGAGATACTAGGCAAATTTGTTAGAAAAAACCTTTTAAAAGCACCATTTTGCGAAAAAAAAAACCTTTTAAAAGCTTTTTGGTTAAAAAAAAACCACGACGTTTATTTTTTTGCGAGAGGAAACCTATTTATTTAATTACCCTCTAATTTACTTAATTAATCTCTAATTTCCTCCTATTTATTTTAATTAAGCTACAACCCACTAACTTACCTAATAATTATATTTAATTTATATATAAAACAAACCACCATCCCCAACCACCTCCTCCCCTTCCTCCTCCCTTTCCTCCTCCCTTGGTAGCAACCCCCTCCCCCACCGGATCCGCCGCCCAATTCCCCCACCTTCGGCGACCTACCTCCACCGCCGTTCAACCCTCTTTTTCCCCTTTATCCCCGCCGGCGACCACCACCTTTTTATTTTGAAAAATAAACCCTAGAAAATCAATTTGGGGGTTTTTAATTTTATGCTTCTTTCTTGCAATCAATACTTGTTTTGGCTTTGATTATGTATATATGTGATGTTAGGGTGATTTAGAAGCAAATTGCATTTGATTTGGACTTGATTTGAGCATGTTTGAGTAAACTAGAGCCAAAAAAAATTTGGAGGTGGTGGTCGCCGACGAGAATAAGGAAGGAAGAGTGGGCCGGTGGCGGAGGTAGGTTGCCGGAGGTGGGAGGATCCGGGCAGCGGGTTCAGTGGGGGTGGAGGTTACTGCCAAGGGAGGGGGAGGGGGAAGGGTGGTTGGTTGGTGGTTGGGGTGGTGGTTTATTTATATATATAAATTAAATCTAATTATTAAGTAATTTGGTGGATTAGAGGTTAGTTAAAAGAAATGAGAAGAAATTAGAGATTAATTAGGTAAATTAGAGGTTAATTAAGTAAATAGGTTTCCTCTTGCAAAAATAATGGATGTGGTGTGTAGGGAATATTTCAAGTGTTACCCCTAGCTTGAACCCCACTGTGATCATACACTTAAGCATGGTGGCGTCCAAAGGGAAAGAAGATAGAGCAAAAGAGTCGCCAACAATTTTTAGCAACTTGTAAACCGTTCACGAGGTGAAGGTTACACCCCTTAACGATCCAGGAGATCGTCAACTCCAATAGTTTTGGAACCATGACTGGTAGTTTGGGGATGAAGGTACAAATCCAGCCTAAAAGAGATTGAACCTGCCCTAGTAATAGGCCTCTACTTTATTCTGATCGTATTCATGTGTGCTTTCTGACTAACATGCAATCAATAGGATTAACCCTAAACCTATTTATCTATGTTGGTTGAATATTAATGCACAAATAAAACTATTATTGGCGATCACTTGAATTATAATCAAATTAACCCTAAACAAGATTATTAATTATCTTATTAAGCGTGATTACAAATACCAATTCCCTTTAAACATGCATAAAAGGTGTGATCAAGCAATAACAATAAATATATATATCAAGCAACAAAATAATAATCATCATAATAAAATAATAATCATAAATCATAATCAAGTTAAAGCATAATAATAATAGCAAGATCCTAGGCATGATACTAACAAGATTAATAACAAACCCTAGCATGTCATTAAACAATAAAGATCAAAGCTTTAACCCTAACATGAATATTAGGAAAGAAAATAGGAAGCATCATACTTTTAATCATACTTATATTAGGAATTTTTAGTTGTTACCCTAAACATGATACTAGGAAGATCAAAACACCCTAACATGACGTTAGGAATCATAATAACAATCTAGACATGATTTCTACATCATAATATCAATAAAATCATTAAAGCACTTACTTGGATGCCTCGTATCTATTTCTAATAACAAAATACACGCGTTAGTAACTTCAAGGAAAATAATAATCAAACAATTAAATTAAATAATTGAAAGAGAGATTTGGGACCAAACCCTCAGAAATTAAAACCTTTCACGTCTAGGGCGAAGGCAACTTTGAATTATGCTAGGTGTTTCTTGGTCTTGTGAATGCGGAATTTTGTATGCAAAAGGGTAGTTTAGAAAAGAGAGAGAGAATAAACTTTAGCTTAGAGAGAGAAGAGAATTAGAGAGTTGTTTATGAAAAACGGAGATTTTAGGAGGCTATTTATAGAGAAAATCAGCCAAACGGATAGAAAAATAAATCAGAGTTTCGACGAGGATAAAACAGGTTAGCACCAGACGCTAAGCATTAGCGCTAGGCGCTAAAGCTAGTGCCAGGCGCCAGGCATTCAGGCGCTAATTAATATTTTCACGTGTTTTCTTAATTCAAATAAAATTTAGCCGTATAGAAGGGCAAAATCGTATTTTCCTTAAAAACACTCTTTTATTTTGATTAAAACTCTAAAAAGTCAACCAAAGTCAATTTATCAATGCTAATTGAATTAGGAATGAAAAGAACCTTCTAGAAGAATCTAGAAGACTAAAATCAATTCTAATTGCATTAGGAATGATAAATCCATATTAGGCCATCCTCTAGATCATTGGGCCGCATATAACTTCCTCATTATTCATTGGAATTGGGCTTATAATATATCGTTGGAAAGCTCTTTCCAAGTCCCATCCAACTACGCCATTATTGGTCCCTTGCAATGGACCAAACCAAACTGGATTGACTGTTTTCTTAAAATAGGTTTTCAAAAACAGAGAGAAGAGAAAAGAAATTAAAACTATCCGCAACACTAAACCTTCCACACTTTCACTTCACTCGATTATGATTCGACGTGAAAGATACTCATCACCGGGTTTGGTTTTGGGGAGACACAAATGGGTGTCTACATGGTGGTTTTTTTAAACCAAAAAGCTTTTAAAAGGTTTTTTTTTCGCAAAATGATGCTTTTAAAAGGTTTTTTCTTACAAATTTGCCGAGATACTATTATGGAGTGTATTCAAGATTTTCATTATCTAAGGGTATGTTCTATTTACTCGATTTTCACTTATCTGAACTAAGTAACTAAACTTATTTGAAGTTAACTGAACTTATTTTAATTGTAATTTGAACTTCGTAACCCTTATCAGAACTTATTTTGCATGAACTAAACTTATCAAACTTAAAAAAAAAAATTCAGTAAAAATAATTCTAATTAAGCAAATATAAGTTCAGTTCAGTAAAAATAAGTTCTATTCGGTAAAAAAAAATTCCAGTTTAGTGAAAAAACTTTAAAGAAGAATTATAATATAAAATCAGTATAAATAATTTCAGTTCAGTAAAATTAATTTCATATGAGTAAAAAATTTAAGTTTAGCAAAAATAATTTCCGTTCTGTAAAAATAATTTCATTTCAACAAAAATAAGGTGAAGTGAATGAGGCCTTATTGAACTTAACTTATCTGAATTTATCTTAACTTAATTGAACTTATTTGAGCTTGTTAGAATTTAATTAAGTGAAATAAGGTGAATAGTTAAAGCCCTAAAATTATATGAACTGAACTTAACTTAATTATATGAACTTATTTTAATTGTAATTTGAACTTGAATAACCCTTATTAGTACTTATTTTTTTCCTACGCGAGTGTGTTCTATTCATCTGATTTTTTTTTTACTTATCTGAACTTACCTAAACTTATTAGACCTTAATAAAACTTATATTTGTTGTAATTCAAACTTGGGTAACCCTTATCAGAACTTAGTTTTCCTGATCTGAACTTATCTGAATTTAATAAAATTGAAATAAGTGAAAATAAGATGAACATAACATATCCTTAATGATAGAGTATAAATCATCTCGTCCACGCCTCCTTTCAAAGTGAAATATTTCTCGCAGGGTAAATGGAGGGCCCATGCTGCATCTACATTTCAAGCCCAAAAGAGCTCTCATGTGAGGCGACGTGATAGATCCTTGAACCCCAATCATTAGGTTAAGCTTCTAGTTGAATTAGGCCTTTAACACTTAACTTATCTGAAATTACCTGAATTTAGTAAAATTTATCAAATCAGAAATAAATGAAAATAAGGGAATAAAATAAACTCTTACTCCCTCTTCCTAACATCGATAATCATCAGTATAACATGTACCATTGTACTTTGATATAACAATATTTTTGCATACATTTTTAGAGAAGCGCCGATTAAACAAGAATATAGCTTATTAACTTAGGGCCTGTTCATATTTACTTAATTTCAGTTCAGTTCAATTCAACTCCAATCAGTTTAGTTCAGTTCAGTTTAACTCTAATCAGTTCAGTTCAGCTCTTAATTTCCCTCTCTCATAAAATATTCATTTCAGCTCAGTTCAGTTCAGCTCCAATCAGTTCAGTTCAGCTCAATTAAGTAAATGTACTGTGAACAGACCCTTAGTAAGACCCGATTGATTACTAATGATGAATACAAAAATAGTGGATTTGGTTCATAAACGATGTATAAAAAAAGGTGAAATATTATTAGGAAGTAGATTGGGAAACTATATCAAACTATATCCATTTTTTTTTGTGAAATCAAACTATAACATGTGTGATATACTGTTATCCATATTAGTTTAGATATGATTTATTAAAAAAAAAATTCATTAGGAGATTTGATATTATATTGTAAGAAAAAAATAATTATATGTTAAGAATGAAACTAGAATAAATTCCATATATCTTATAATTAATCAAATATTAAGGTCTTGTTTTGTTTACCTTAATATCACTTATTTTAGGTCTAATAAATTTAAATAAGTTTAGATCTTCCAAAAAAAAAAATTTAAATAAGTTTAGGAAAAATAAGTTTTAATAGGATTTATTCAAGTACAAGGGCAATTTACAGAACTGAACTGAAGTGAAATGAGCTCAACTGAATTGTTTATGATAAAAGGACATTAGGAACTGAACTGAAATGAATTGAACTGATTGGAGCTGAACTGAAATGAATTGAACTGAACTGAACTGAAGAGAACAAGCCCTAGATTACAACTAAAATATGTTTTTAATAAGGGCCTGTTCACATTTATTTAATTTCAATTCAGTTCAGTTCAACTCCTAATTACGCTCTCTCATAAAATATTCATTTTAGCTCAGTTTAGTTCAGTTTAGTTCAGCTTCAATCAGTTTAGTTCAACTCCAATCAGTTCAGTTTAGTAAAGGTGAACATACCCTAAGTTTAGGTAAGTTAAGTTAAGTTTCAATAAATTAAGATAAGTGAAAATCAGGTGAATAGAATACACCTCAAAAACTTAATTGACACGATTTACATAGGCCAGGTTTAAAGAAATGAACTTTTCCTCAGGGATTCATATGTATATAAAAAAAATTTATAGGTAAAAACTAGTGAGGGGTATAATTTTATTTTAAAAAATAGATTTCACAAGAAATATAGTACCCCCTCTGTCTCTTTATTAATGTCTACTTTCTTAATATTATGTGAGTAATAAATGATAAAAAGTGGACATTAATAAAGAGACAGAGGGAGCACAAAAAAAATGATATACAAAGAATAAATGAAAATATAACATTAATTACACCGATTAGTGCGTAATTTTGTAATGCATTTTAAAATTAATACAGTACTCCCTCCGTCCCTAAATTACATTCCTGTTTGTAAAATTACACGGGAATTAAGGAGGAAAGATTAAGACAAATAACAATACTGAAATATTTCAATGGGAAATACAAAACATAAATGATGTCTTTGAGTAAAATAAAGATAGACTAATAATTAATTATGCCATGTCATCAATCCTTTGCAAAAATAAAGGACCAATAACATGCTTCCAATTGAAAATTAAGAACCAATCATATTCATTAGGTAAGTTATGGGAAGTACATGCCTCAAAAAAAAAAAATTATGGGAAGTACAAACTTGAGACAAACGATGGAGAGAGAAAATAAGAGTGGGATGAGGATAGTAAGAGTGAGAAAGCATTAAATATACAACAGAAAAAGAGAGTTGATTTGAGATATTTGGGAAAAAAAACTTACTAAAAATGAAAAGGAGAAATGTAATCCCAAAAATAGAAACCAAGAATGTAATTTTGGAACGGAGGGAGTATCAAATAAAAAAATTATTAAATACTTATTTATAACACTAACGGTTACATATTGACATCACAAAAAACCAAAAAAAAAAAAAACATGCAGAAAAAAAACCGTGAATCTCACGGTGTAATGAGTTATCGATAACGTTTAACAAAAAACATTACTCATTTACTCATAATAATGATGCTTTAATGCATTGATTAGTTGAACGTGTAGCACGTCATACGGAATAAGACAAGGGTTTACCAATTCGATTCATGGATAACATGCTCAAATAAATTCAATATCTATCGGTTTCTCATTGACAATTTTTATGTTGAAATTAGACATCGTATTTTATTTATTTATTTACAATTTTTATTTTAATTGTTTTCAAAAGTTTTATATATATGTGTTTTTAAATACTTGATCCACTTTCCATTTGCGAAGAATTAGGAAAAATTAGAAAGAGTACTAAAATATAAAGATAATGGGATTAATGGTAGGTAAATTGGATGAGAGAGAATCTAATAAAAATAAAATTGAAATCCCCCTGTTGAGAGAAATGAAATAAATATTGTAAAATATTTTCAAATACTACCTCCGGTTCAAATTACTCGTAACTTTAGAATATTTTATATCTCATAAATAATACCCAAAGTTACGAGTAATTTAGACCGGAGATAGTAAAAAATATGAAGTAGGAAGCATTTAAAATTAGCCGCAATGTAAAGTGAAGAAAAAAAAGGACGGAGTATATATACAGTATTATAGACCAAAGATACAATTGACGTGTAAGCTTGACGTGTCTAAATACATTTCAAAAACTAACCCATTTTACAAATTTCAATTTCAACTTTATTTTTGTATATTTATTTAATTTTATAATAAAGTATTGATTCTTTCCTCAATTTCTTCTCCCCTATAAATAAATTCCTGAAATTCGTGCTCTGCTCTACCTTTCACCTTGCTCTCTGCTCTTACGATTCACCTTCCCCAATTCTACCCAAATTCTTCATTTTTTCAATTTTCAATTTTCTCTCTCCTCTAATTCAATTTGTTCTTCCCCACTTGCCACCTTCTCTGGTTAGTAATTTCCGCAAAATCCGATCTTTTTTTTTTTTTTTTTTTTTTTTTTTTTTTTTTTAACTTATGTGAATTTTTATGATTTGGGTTTGCATTATATTTTTCTGATTAATTGTGGGTTTAATTGTTTTCAATTTACATTCTATGATATTTTAGATATTTTGATCTTGTTTTTTTTTTAGGTTTTTGGTTTAATTAATTAGTATTATGATTTTTTTTTTGATCGAGTTCACATGAGTTTTGTGCAAGATCGAGGCTTTCAAAATTGTTAGTGCTTTTTAACTGTTTCATTGTTTGTTTATACTGTAAAATTGATGATTTTAAAATTGTAAATTCCGAATTCCAATATTACCATTTCCAAGATTATATATTAGAATTGTTTTATGCTGACAATCCTATCCATTTTACTCGGATACTGTGAAAAGTCTTTGTTTATGCGGGTTTCTGGGTTTCTTTAGGTCCATTAAATCCAGTTTAATTTTGGAATTATATTTCAAATTACAGATTGTGTTTGTCACTTCAATTTTACTCAAATTCTACAGGTAAAAATGAATAGGCTGGCAAGGTGCTGGCATTGCTTTAATTTCTGCAATTTGAGCAAATAATCCAATTAAGTCAACTAATTGTTGTTTAGTTGTTTGTTAAGAGTCTTGATCGCGACATTTATGAGTTGTGTTTATATGTTAGCTTTGAAATGATTCGAACCCGAGATCTAACACATTGATTGTATAGTAGTTGATTATGTCTTACCACTTTGGTTAAATTGAGGTTTTAATTATTGGGTGAAATGGTGAAGAAGGTTGCTAGTTGACCATTTGATCACTATAACATACATATTACATGACCAATTAGTTGAGGCTTGAGTGGTTATATGAGTGATCCCTTTATGCCTTTTAGAATTTGAAATCTAATGTTTGCACACACATAGTGTTGCTTTGATTGAAGCCGAAGAAAATGCTAATTGTCGCTTTCTTAGGTAGATGCTCCCAAATTTAATCCATTAGTTTAATTGCTTTCATCGTGTATGCTTTGATATGAAATTTTTCTTAAGGATTGGGTTACAATTGTTGGCTAAAACCTTGGATAGGGTAATTAAGACTGATAATTACGATGAATGATTAGTGTTGCTCAATCTTCGAGCTTTATGAATATTTATCGCCCTCTCAAACAATAAATTGCAATTATGGCAATCCAACGTATGAAGTTAATAAGTTAGCTAGTGATGCATTTGCCAGTGCAGAATTTTCATGTACTCTATGGTAGAGAGTTCATTGAATCGATGATTACCGGGTCATTTGACCATGCTTGCATATGGCCATGTTTATCTTGAGCTGTTTTTAATATATTTGCTTAATTTGTTTGATCTTGACTTCTATCTTTCTGGTATTTGTTTATTATTATTATTGTTAGGTTGAGCAGTTGCTCTTCTTTCTGTCCTTCTCAGTAGATAAGCTTTGATTTATTTAATTCATAATTTTATTTTTGTTTGATTTTAATTTTGGATTTTGAAGATTTTATAATACCGTTTATCTCAAATTTCAGCTTACTCTGAAGCAGTAAAATCATGAACGCACTCGCAGCAACTAATAGGAATTTTAAGCTTGCATCCCGACTTTTGGGGTTGGATGCTAAACTTGAAAAGAGTCTTCTTATCCCATTTAGGGAAATCAAGGTGGATGATGCTTTTCTTTAATCACTTACTATCAACTATGTTTCTAGAAGTTATATACCGACTCAATTTTGTTACTAGTTGCTCATTTCATTGCTGAAAGAGCAAGAGTCTGGAATTCATTAATAGTCTCTAGAATTCTCATAAATTTGTCTATGAAAAAGTAATCAGACAATTTAAATGTAGTAATATAGTGCAGATTATTGTTATCAAACATGTGTACTAGACTAGTAGTACTAGGTACATTGTCAGTATCTGAAAATTGAGATAACTCTCTTAGTGAGTACTTGTCATCTTTTAGTTTGTATCTTGTTCTAGGGTCTTTAGATTTTTTTTTTTTTTGGTTTTCCAAACTAGCTTCTCTAACTCAACTGTCAAACCTTTGCATTGGGCTAAGTATGCTTATATATGATTCTATGGTTATATATGAGTATATGACACTGTTATGTGAGCTATAGCTTCAAAATACCTGTCAATTTGTTTTGTAAGAAACAGGTTACTTTTGGTTGGTTTATTTAATATTCTATTATTGGCAGTACGCATGTTCATGCAAGCACCTTTTAGTGTTTTGATACTAGGTTTTTTTTTTTTTTTTTTTTTTTTTTTTTTTTTTTTTTTTTTTTTTTGTGGGTAAAATTTCATATGGGCCATCATATGCTATAATATGTCACCTTCAGCTTGTATTTTGCTAAAATACTGATTCAGAGTTTTAACAGGTTGAGTGTACTATACCCAAAGATGATGGCACTTTGGCTTCTTTTATTGGGTTCAGAGTTCAGCATGACAATTCTAGAGGTCCCATGAAGGGTGGAATCAGATACCACCCAGAGGTTGGTTCCCATGTCTTTTCTGTTATTTCTTGCCTCATTTACTGAGAAAAGAAAAACTTATTTTGTATTTATCTAAACAAAGTCATTATTGTATCTGTATAACTGTACTACATTGGATTTCCCCTTTTTGTCTATAAACTGTACTATTACTTGATAACTCAATTATAATTTGTCATTACGTTCTACAAAATAAAGACATTTTAAATTGCGTAATCTACAATATTCGATAACTGTGATAAATAATTTGTTCATCGATATTGTAGGTTGATCCAGATGAGGTCAATGCTTTGGCACAATTAATGACATGGAAGACAGCAGTAGCAAATATTCCTTATGGCGGTGCCAAGGGTGGCATAGGATGTAACCCATCTGACTTGAGTGCTTCTGAACTTGAACGCTTGACACGAGTTTTCACCCAGAGGATTCATGATCTCATTGGAATCCACACTGATGTACCCGCTCCTGATATGGGGACCAATTCACAGGTGAAATCAGTTATTTGTTTGTGAAAAGTTGTCTGTAATGGTATTGACATATATGTATGGAATTTAATTGTTAATCTTACTGTCATTTGAACAGACGATGGCTTGGATATTGGATGAGTACTCTAAGTTCCATGGTCATTCACCTGCAGTTGTTACTGGAAAGCCTATTGTAAGTGTGTTGATAACTGTGATTATGCTTATTTGTAGTAACCTTATAATTTGATGGTATTGTGTGCTCCAGGCCTTCAGTTTAGATGCATAATGATGCTATTGACAAAACATTAAGCATACCTCTTGATTAATATGCTTTAAATTGTTAGCAATAGAATTAATTAATTCACGTTTTTTATTACTAAATTAAGTTTCATTTTCTAAAAAATTAAATTAATTTGATCTTGATGTAATATTAGGACCTTGGTGGATCTCTTGGTAGAGATGCGGCTACAGGAAGAGGGGTTTTATTTGCTACAGAAGCCCTTTTAAATGAGTATGGAAAGACTGTATCTGGTCAGAGATTTGTGATACAGGTATGCATTAATGTGAAAAGAGAACTTTAATTATATTCCATTATGATGTTTGTCCGTCACAATTGATCCTAACTACACTAATCTCAGGGGTTTGGGAATGTGGGTTCGTGGGCTGCACGGCTCATCAGTGAATTAGGAGGGAAGGTTGTTGCTGTAAGTGATATTACTGGAGCAATTAAAAACAAGAACGGACTAGACATTGACAGCTTACTCAAACATGTCCAAGAAAATCGTGGAGTCAAAGGTTTCCATGATGCAGATGCAATAGACACCAATTCAATATTGGTTGAAGATTGTGACGTGCTAATCCCTGCAGCCCTTGGTGGAGTTATTAACAGGTTCATCTTCAAGTGCCTTTAACCTTCCACCTTGTATGTAAATAAATTGATATTTGATGTTGAGTAAAGAAATGAATCACTCCATATTATCTAAACACAAGGTGTGAAGGATAATTGACAATCAAATCTCCATTTCAGTTCTGAATTAATTCTTTCGAAGTATTTAATATTGGTGTCAATTCTTTAATATGAATTTACAATGGCTGAAATTCTTCATTGGTTATCAGATTCTAATGTTGAAATGGTTCATGATAGTGGCAAAGAGGATTCATGGCCTAGTTAACTAATAGTTGCCTTTAAATTTTAAGTATAAGAGGATTCCACCCCCCCCCCCCCCCCTTCCCCAGGACTTTCAGCTTAGTTTATGAATCACGTAGTATTTTTTATGCAGATCAACTAATACTTAGTCTTGTGAGTTGATTGCACTGTATTTTCTTGCTTTTGAAGAAATATTCATGACCTGAATTTCAATTCATATATTTTTTCCAACTTGGATTGCTGAATTAAAAATTTGTTTGTTTGTTATGATTGAAGGGATAATGCAAATGAAATCAAGGCCAAATTTATTGTAGAGGCTGCAAACCATCCTACTGATCCAGAAGCAGATGAGGTTTGTTTAAACTGTATTAATATTTTGTACTATGATGTTGTAGTTGAGTTGTTATAACGAGGTTTTTTTTTTCAGATACTTAAAAAGAAAGGTGTTGTCATCCTTCCCGACATATATGCGAACTCTGGTGGTGTTACTGTTAGTTACTTTGAGTGGGTTCAGGTATGAAATCCTCCACTATAAAGTGATTCTGGTAGAGTTTAGTTGCTTAAAAATTGGTTGGTCATTTCTTTGCTCTATGTTTTATTATAACTATTATTATTTTCTTTAAAATCTGGAAATCTTTTGATGTTCTACATTTTTTCTTCAATGTTTTATTCTTAACTTGAAAATTGAATAATTGAATGTGTTAAGAGTGGTATTGAAATTAAGGTCTAATCCATAATATTTAAAAATGTTGGACACATTTGTGCTCTATTGTATAAAGGGCTAAAGGCATCACTTCCTCTAATGCAATCATCACATACTACATTCATTTCAAATTATTTGCAACGACAATACATTTTTAACTCAATTCTTTAGGTCAAATTGTTACAAATAATTTGAAGTTGAGGTAGTATTAAGAGTACAAATTTGAGATAGTCTATTTTTGTAAATAGTTAGTTTATGTGAAAGGAAATACACAATGAATATTCATTATCTGATATAAGTGTATGTTTATTAATTGCAGAACATTCAAGGTTTTATGTGGGAAGAAGAGAGAGTGAACAATGAATTGAAGACATATATGACTAAAGGATTGAAGAATGTAAAGGAAATGTGTAATACACATAATTGTGATCTTCGTATGGGAGCCTTCACCCTTGGACTAAATCGTGTTGCACGAGCAACTGTTCTTAGAGGCTGGGAAGCTTAATTATCATGAACTTGTCATTTTGTTTAATAAAACCTCTCTTTGCTCCTAGATCATTTGATTGTTGCATTTCGATATTATGTGATGTCTTTATAGTTTATACTCGACTTTATAAAAAACACGGGTTATTATCTTTACCCCGATTAAATTAGATGATATTGTTTCGGTTTTCAACCGGATTGTAACTCTATTTATTATCATTTAAAGTGAGCATGAGAATTATTATTAATCTTTATGTTGTCGATCTATTATTTTATTTTAACATTATATATATATATATATGTATAGATAAAATATATCAAATGTGATCTTATCTAAAGATTTGTATAATTGTGTAATAAATTTTGTGCACTACAGTGCTATAAATTTTGTAGTAGAAAGTAATTATGTACGTAGTAACAATATCATTTTGTAATGATTTGGTATATACAAATCTTTCTGAAATTAGATTAAATTAAACAATAATCCAAATACAATTCATTTTCAAAGTTTAGCAAAAGACCCACGAGACTACTCTGTATGCACCAACAAGAGTACAAAATCTGATAGCAACACTAATAAGCATTGTCGTTAATTTCCGCTTCATATACATCTCTTGCTCTACAGGGAGAAGCATCTGCAACGGATTAACGTGATTCACTCAAAGTATGGACAGAAGTAGAAGGAAGGTTGTGATTGTATTAGCTGAAAGTTTGCGTAAAACGAACATGGCTTTATACCATGACTCTCCAATGTTAACACAATAATAATCTGGATGTCTTCCTCTTTGCTAGACTACCATTACAAACATAAAAATGACAATAAAGCCTTAATTACTACAAGTACTCTTTTTGTCACTTTACTACTTAAGTCTAATACAAACAATTGGCTAAAGCTGCTTGTCCCCTGCTGTTCTCTAACGGTTCCCTGCCTCTTCTTGCAATGGCCAAAGCTTGTTGTTGTTGGTAAGTGGCTGCTTCCGCTTCTGTCGTCTGCTGTAGGTCAGGACATTGGGTGGAGGAAGTGAGTTCGTTGCAATACTCCCCCCCCCCCCAAAAAAAGCCACCTTGTCCTCAAGGTGGAAGTCCGGAAACCTCTTCTTGATGCCGCGAGCATCCTCCCAAGTTGACTAGAACTCAGGCAGTCCTAACCACTGATCAGCACCTCGAATCCTTACTTCTTACCCAGTTTTGGCCTGCTATCCAACACCTTCTCGGGTTCCACTATGAGTTCCAACTCGGGTGTGATTTGGGTGGGAATATTAGGTGAGCTAGGAGTGGCGCCTACTGCTTGTTTCAGCTGAGAAACGTGAAAAACAGAGTGAATTCTACAATCCTTCGACAAACGCAATTTGTATGCCACCTTCCCAACTCGTTGAATGACCTCAAAGGGACCATAAAAGCGAGCTGCTAGCTTTTCAAATGGCCTCTTGGCTAGCGAACGTTGGCGGTAAGGCTGAAGCTTAAGGAAAACTCGATCCCCAACTTTAAATTCTACCTCCCTTCTCTTTAAATCGGCATTTGACATCATGACTTGCTGAGCCTTCAACAAATTAATTTTAAGCTCATCCGACATCAAATCACGTTCCTGCAATAACTCCATGATTGTACCCATAGCGGTTTGCCCAAGTCCTATCCTCACTAGAGGTGGGGGATCACGACCATACAGGGCCTGAAAGGGAGATGTTGAAGGAGTTATGTCTTCGTCGTGTGCAATTACTAGATATATAAATGGATCAAATTATGGAGATAATTAAGTTCGTACTTTTGGGTCGTCGTTATGCCATAGTTAGAGGTACTAACGATCTTTGGACTAGTAAAATAGGCCAAAGCCCAATTGGACGGATCCTATAAGGTCACACAAAGGGGCTAGATTGAGCATTAGAGGACGCGGCCCATCATGGGCCTCATCACTCTAGGTGGCCGGCCATATGGGGATTAAGAAGTGGGTTTGGGTTTCGTGCCCTAGTCTAATTATAATGACTAATGAGATTATAAATAGACTAGGTGCCTAGGTTTGCAGAAAGTAAGCAATTAACTGATCACTGTGATCAAACCCTAATTAGCAAACACGAAACCCAACCCCTCTCATAGTCCTCTCTTTCACGGTTCTCTCCTTCTCCTCATTGGCGCCGGTGGTGTCTCGTGGTGGTGGTGGTTCGTGCAGTGGTCGGTTGTCCGTAAAGGTGGTGATCGCGGTTTTCCTCAATCACTCGACCAATCTAGTATTGGTGGACGGCTCGTTCGAATCTCGTGGACTAAGTAGAGGAGCAACGCTTGGGGCTCTATTCTCTCCCTGATTTGCCTGTCGAATAGCTTCGTGTAATTCACGCGTCAAAGGTATGATTATGTGTCTTGTGTGTTATGCATGTGATCTTGGGATTGGTACTTGTTTGAATATGATTCATATTATTTCCGCTGCGTAGTACCAATAAACACCTACAGTGGTATCAGTTGGCCTATTGCATGAACGCGCTAGATCATAGTAATACGATTATTTGATGTCCATGTTAATTTTATAATCAATTAAGAGGGAGAAATTAATTTAATTATGGTTCAATTATTATTTTTAATGTGATTAAACTTTTGGAATCGATTAAATGTGATTTAATTATGCACAAAATAGCCATGAAGAGACCGAATTTTAGCTCTAAATTGTTCAAAATTTTTGAAACCCCTAACCCTATTTTTCGAATTTTTCAAAAATCCTAGCCCTAAAATATGATTTTTGTGCTTGATTTTGATTTAATTAAATTTATTTTATGATTCATAATTTTAATCGGATTGATTTATGCATAAAAGTGTTTTGTGTATGATCATCAATTTAATTTTAAAAGTTAGAATTAAATTGGGATTAATTTTATGAAGAACCTTAATTTTAAAGTTGAATGTGATTTAATTTTAATCTTATGGACTGATTTAATTTAATTATGATAAGTGTTATTTTAATTAAATTAAAAACACAAAAAAAATTTTTTTATTAAAGGTCGGCAACCGCGGCTGGGTGGCGCAGCCACGGCGGCTGCCGACCAGGTGCTGGTCCAAGAGGGAGGGAAGGGGAGGGCGGAGGTCGGGGGTGGCTGAGGCAGCAGCTGTGCAAGCGTTGCACGCTGTTGCCTTGGCTGCCACTGCTACGGGTAAACCTGGGCACGGGCCGGGTTGGCCCGCGTGCCGCCCGGCACGGCCCGCCGTTCGGTGCAGCCCGGCACGACCCGAAGTCAAGCACGACACGACACGAAGTTCAACTTCCGTGCCACAGGCCGTGCCACGGACACGGTTGAGAATTCCCAGGCACGGCCCGGCACGAGCACGGGCATGGCCCGCCGTGCTGGCCCGCAGGCACGACCCGCAGGCACGGCCCGCGGGCCAACGGCTATAAAACGGCTAGTTTTTTGCCAAAAATTCTATAAATACTCACCTCCATTTCATTCCCAAATCACAAAATCACAATCTCTTCTTCTTATCTCTTATATTCTCTAAATCTCTAATAATCCTTATTTTCTTAAATTCTCTAATTATTCTCTTAAATTCTCTAATTATTTTCCTAATATCGGAAAAAAATTAAAAAGTTCGTAATCGTAATTAGTGGAGCGTTGAAGCACGGTTGTAAGATCTAAACTAATCTTAAATTTATTATTGTTTTATTGTTATTATTAGAATAATCTTGTTTGATTATTATTGTTGTTAATTGTTATTGTTGTTGTTATAATTGTTGTTATTAATTATTATTATTGTTACAATTGTTGTTATTATTTATTTTTGTTGTCATTGTTATTGTTATAGTTGTTGTTATTAATTAATATTATTGATATTTTTATTGTTAAAATTGTTGTTATTAATTATTATGATTATAGTTAACCACTTTTTATTAAAAAATTAATTGTTAATTATGGCATCGAACAACCCATCATCTAGGTCTAGGGGGAAAGGCCGACTTATCTGTAGTAGTAGTTCTAGGGAACCACCAAATACAACGAGCCCCCAAATTACGAGTCAAACCAATGACCCCATTTACTTCCCCCCGGGCTATGAGCCATATAATACGTCGGGATTTCCAGCACCACCACTAAACCAATTTCCACTACCACCATACCAATTTCCACCTAATTATATCGGTAATCAACAAAACTATTGTTCTAGCCAAGGTAGCCAAGAAAGTACCCGAATTCCCTCCGGTTCTACCCCTTCTACTGCCACTCCCACTAGTCCCACTACTAACCATCACACACATCATGAATGGTTAACCGAAACTGAGATGCTACTTTTGAAAAACCGAAGGAGTGAGGTATGGCGTTATTTTGTCCTAAGTAAAGATGGTGAACAATGGGTAAAATGTAAAACATGTAATAGTGTATTCACGGCAGTTACCAAAAACGGGACGGGACACTTATCTAGACACATGAAAGCTTGTGCAAAACCAGCTAGTGATCCAACCCAGCCCAAAATTTCCCAATTCCATCCATACGGCTTTACATACAACTACGAGAGGGATAGGGATGAACTAGGAAAAATGATATTACACGCCGAACAACCTTTTCTTTTCTCGGAAAGTGACGCATTCAACACCTACATTAACAAAGCACTACAACCCCAACATAAAAGAATCTCTAGGAAAACCGTTCGTTCCGCCGCAATGAAAAATTTCCTAGAGTACAAAGTCCGGTTACAAGCCGAATTGTGTAACCTTAACTGTAGAGTATCTTTAACAGCCGATTCTTGGGATAGTGGTTATAAATATCACTATTTATGTGTGACTTGCCATTGGGTAGATGATCAATGGATGTTACAAAAAAGAATAATACATTTCAAAATGCTGGAATACCCACACACCGGCATTAACATTGCTCACCATTTAATGCAAGCAATAGACGAATACAACCTTCGAGATAAAATGATGTCTATGACTTTTGATAATGCAACCTCTATGACATACACAGCTAATCTTATCAAACAACACTTAACCGATGTACTATTAGACGGTGAAGCTCTTCATACTAGATGTGTTTGCCATGTACTTAACTTATGTGTACAAGATGGAGTTCGGGCAATTGGCCCATACTACAGCAAAATCAGAGATGCTATTATGTCTATTAATAGCTCTAACATGAGATACCAAGAATGGAAGAGTTTTCTAAAACAACAAAAGATAAGGGTAATAAGAATTAGAACCGATTGCCCAACTAGGTGGAATTCCACCTATGACATGTTAACAAAGGCAATTGAGTACAAGGGCCCGTTAACATTATTTTACAACCAAAAATTTCCACAAAATGCTTTGTATGATGATGATTGGAAAAACTGTGAAAGATATATGCAATTTTTACAGTTATTATATAACATGACGTATTGTTTTTCTACTGTTTACAATCCTTGTGCTCAAAACTTTCTTTCTAATGCATGCTTACTCGCCCAACTTTTCGCTGATCATCACGATCAAAGTGATTATGATCAGTATCTTCCAGCAATGGAAAAAAAGTGGCGTAAATATTATAGTGAGATTCCTTTGATTTATATTTTTGCTTCCATATTAGATCCTAGGCAAAAGTATGAAAACACATTTATGTTAGTTGACATTTACTTTCAATGCATGTTTCTTGACGATGATGTAGAAAACTATAAGACTAATGTGAAGGATCAGTTTTTTGCTTTATATAGAGTCTATGAAGCCAAATATGGCACCGTTCCTCGCTCAGGGCCTTCCCAACCATCCAAAAACGTAAGTAAGAAGGCCAAACATTTATTTTCACAAGCTACTAACTTGATTTCAAGGTTTTCAGGTGATTCATCAATCAGGAGAACGCAAAGCGACGTCTCGGAGTTGCAGATGTACCTGAGTTACGACTTCACCAAAGGCATGGACGACGATGAGATAAACAGCCTCGACCTCCTTGCATGGTGGAAACAACAAAGCTCGAAGCATCCAACTTTGGCGGCAATGGCACGAGACATTCTTGCTATCCAAGTTTCCTCCGTCGCCTCCGAACGAGCTTTCAGCGCATCCGGAAGGGTTTTAGACGATAGAAGAACAAGTCTAAAACCCGAAACACTAGAAATGTGCGTGTGTTTCAAAGATTGGTTGGATGCGGAAAATCGCTCACAAGACCGTTCTTACGACCACAACGACAACGAAGAAGGAACCTCCGCTTCCGGTTCGGGTTCGGCTAGTTCCCAATCTATGCAACTAGCCGATGACCTTGAAGGCGAAGGCGAAGACGAAGACGAAGACGAAGACGAAGACGAGCAAGAAGAAGGGGAAGAAGAATAGACAATTATTGTATATTGTACGATTTTAAAAATATCAATTTTATCATTTTCCAATTTTTGTTTAATACCATCATTGTATGATTTTTATCATTGTTATCATTGTACAATTTTCTCAAATCAAGTAATAATAATATAAAGTACGCATTATTCACATCCAAAGTCCAATTTGCCTTTTTTCCCCGTTTTGTTACAATTTGTAAATTCATATTAAAAAAAAATAAAATTATACCAATTACTAATAAATCATAAACATTAAATTTTAAATTAATAGTATAAAGTAAATATATAAATATAAATATTGAATATACAAATTATAAAACATAAATATTCAACTTATAATTATAAAATTCATAACTTAATAACTTATAACTTATAAGTTATAAACTTATAAGTTACCTTATAAAACTTATAATTATAATTTTATAACTTATATACATTATAAACTTATTAATTTATAATGTTGTCATTTAAAAAAAAAAAAAAAAAAAAAAAAAAAAAAATGAAAACTGCACCAGCCCGCAGGCCGGCACGTGGCCGGCACAGCACGAGCCCGCCAGGCACGAGGGCCGTGCCGTGCCGTGGGCTGGCCTGTGAAAATGGCCGGCACGGCACGGCACGAAATCCTGGGCCCGCCGGCACGACCGGCACGGCACGAACCAGCCCGTGGCCCGCCAGGCACGGCCCGCGGCGGCCCGGCACGGCACGGTGCCCAGGATTAGCTACGGGTGCTGCTTCCTTACGGCAGTGGCTGCTGCAAAGCAGCCAGCCACCGTGGCTAGCTCCGGCTAGCCAACCACGGTGGCCAGCAACCGTGCAATCACGATTTTTCAAAAAAAAAAAATAAATCTTATTTTAAAAATTATTTCAAGATAATTATGAATTATTTTGGGATAAAATCAGTTTTATTTTGGATAAGTTAAAATATTTTAAAATGTGATCTTTTATTTTAAAAGATAAAATTGGTTTTATTTGGATAAAATCTTTTATTTTAAGATAAAATCAAATATTCAAAAGTTGTTATATTTGATATTATCCATATTTAAAGTTGTTAAATTGGTAATTATCCTAATTAAAGTGGTTAATTTTGGATAAGTTTGTTTAGGATATTCTGAGCATATTCCAAAAGGATAATAATTGATTTAAATAATGTGATTATCCCATAATTAGATTAGGATATAATTGATTTTAAAATTATTTGATTGGCTAGTAATTAGGATAGAATCTCCTAAATTTGTTAGGATAATCATGGAAGATTAAATATGATTTATCTTTCTAGATTAAAATATGATTTGATTTTATCTCATGACTAAATTAAATATATGATATTTTATAAACGTTCATGAATAATATATGATATTATCTAATTATGATTAAAATATAAGATATTTTAGGAAATGCGTTGACTTTATTATGAACATTCGATGTTGTAATTTAGACAAGCATGCTGAGTGATTTATTATATGACACTTTTATAATATATGATATTATGTTGCTATATATAGACTAGTATGGCCCATAAATTCTTAAATACGATATGCGCATCGTGATGTATTTTTGTAATCTAAATACGTACGGTCTGCGTACTGTTAAGTATTTTTGTAACTTTTATTTAAAGTAAATAGAATAGTTATTTAAATAGTGTTAGTTCAAAGAAGCCCATGAAGTGAAGGCCCAAAGGAGCAAGATGGATGGAGATCCATGATGATTCAAGTTGGAGTTTTTTCATTTCTAGTTTTCTTAGGACTAAAGGGCCATACTATGTCATGCTTTATATTATTGCATTAGTAGATTATGCATGTTAGATTTTATTTATGTTGATTGATGATGCGCTAGAGTTCACTAAATAATCACAACATAATGAATCTAGGTCCCAGTAATATTGAGATTGCTTTTCCAATTAAAAACCCGATGAAACCTTTGATATTTATGATGGGTCATGCCAAAGCCGGGTGTCATATTATATCTTAGGGGAGTGGGGGTAAAACAAATTTTACACTTTTGATTGGTTATGCTCAACAAGGTTACCTAAAGAGTTTAGAACCTTGAAGCAAAGGGAAATAATTAAACATGTGATGATTAATTATTCAACCAAGAATTACAAGAGTTGTAATCAGTAAAGAGTTTACTCACCTTGAAAATGTAATGGTTGATGGTAGGGCCAAAGTCGGGTCAATTATTGCACAAATAAAGGATCTTGGAATCACTTAAAATTCAATTGGGATCAATTAATTATTGAATAAAGTGTTTTAAAGTTACCAATTGAATGCGTTTATGGTACTTTAATTTTAAAATTAAACATAATTATTAAACTTTGCCCTATTTTGACATAGATATATAGCCATAACAATGATGACAATTCTTTACCTCAACGATGATAACAAGGCTTAACTTTCTCAACTTCAACGATTGGGAAAGCGAACTTAGAAGTGTTCTAAGGAACGAAAATCTTGAATTTCGTTTAGACTTAGCAATCGAGGGTAGATTTAGTCCATGCATGACTCTTGAGAAGAATTTGAGAAATGTTTCAGATTGTGAGAGAATTGTGCATATGATGTTATCTTCTATTCTAGAAGATTGGGCTAAAAGATTCATGAACTATGAACCTTATCTCTTATTCAAGTGCTTACGTGATGTTTGCTATGGAATTCTGAATTCCCATGTTGATGGAGATATGGATGAAAACGACAAGGAAATCATTAATATGGTTCCCAAGAATGACGGCTCCTGGACTGGAAGTATTAGGTTTGAAACCTACAAGCTCAATGGCGAGATAATTTCAAGAAAACTCTTGTCAGGCCAGTCAGTACAGATTCATGTGGATACGATGGTTGAACTATTTGACCGCATGAGTATGTTAGGGAGACCATATGAAGATCATCAGGTTCATGATATAATTCTGCATTCTCTACATGATGGTTTTGACCTCGAGAAACTTTGTCAAGATGATGAAGATTCTGGAATCAAACTAGTTGATTTACTCAAGAATCATGCAGAGGATTATCTGAAAGGAGAATAAGCTAGTGCTTGAACAAGGATGTCCTCACTAGGATGAAGTGACAGGTAAGAGTTACCTAACACTCTTGTTAATAAACATTTTAACTTTCACTTAGGTATATGATACCAAGTTGCAGTGCTTAACATAGTGATGTTGCGCAGGAACTGCAAACAAGTGAAGCTAGCATGGAAATGGAGCTTGAAGGTGCACTAGAAGTATTTGAGTGGCCAGAGATAGCTTCATAGTTTTAAATTTTGATTAGTTTATCATAAGTTTAGAACAATTTCCAGTTTTGATGAGACAATATTTCGGTTTTCTTGTTTTGAATACTGAATTTGGTTTACTTGGCTTGGACAAGTGTTGATCCATGACCAAGGTAATAAATTGCTTTCATTTTTCTAGATATGAGTTAATTTTGTTTTTATGACATTGATATAAGTAGATCACAAAACTAAAGTTTAGATGATTCAAAATAAACTTATAACAAGTAAGGTTAGGTCACACTAACCATTTGCACATCCAAAGTTATGGATGGACTCTTATTCTTATATGATTATGAGTCACTTGAGAATAAGAAGTCATGCTTGATAAGTTAGGATGACCAAGTTGCCTTTTAGTAGAAAGGGTAAAAGAAGCTAAAATTACCTTATGGAACTTATACATATGATGTATATAGACCAATAAGTTCAAAGTTAGCAAAGAAATTTAACAATTTCATTGCTTTTACTAACGATTTAAGTAAATATATCGATAATTACTTAATAAAGTAAAGCTTGGAAACATTGAAATGTTCAAAATTCCAAAATGAAATGTAAAATCAATTTGAGATAAACAATTTAACACCACAATATGATTTTTTTGATAAATATCTAACTCAAAAGGAATGATCATCTAAAGGGAATTGTTGAATTAATTCACAATCCAAAAACATTACAATTAAAGTGTATGTTTATGAAGAAGGAATCAAACTTTGCTTGCCATTGTTTGATCCAAGATTTAATGATTTACAAATATCGTTTTGAGGACATGCATTACAACAACAATTGCGAATATACTAAACAGGAAACTTAACCAAAGCAGTAGAAGAAATGTCATAAGAGTTATGATTTGGAAATGTTCCAAAAGTTATCTTTTCTAAACAGGATTAAGGGTTATGAAATCAATGTAAAATGTTTACAAAGATGCACCCTAAATCAGAAATAGTTCTTCATGGGTCTTCTCATGAAAACTAAGAGGTATTATTCCTACAATCGCGTAGAAACAAAGAGTTTGTTGCTCGCGATAGTGTCTTTATAGAAAGAATGTCTTCCTACAAAGCCAAGTGGGAGTAAAGTTAGATCTCGATGAGATTCGAGACGAGCAACAAATGGATGTAGATAACACTACATCAGAGACGAATGCGCATGAAATCAGCTAATTTGATAAACCATGTGTCGAAGCAAGCTAATTCCACTAGTGAGGCTTCTATCGTCCCACTAGAATTAAAGGCTTCAAAGAATTGAAGAGAATAATTCTATTGTCGCTCATACCTATCGTAGGTGACTTGGAATCAAAACAAGCAGTTTGTTAAAATTCTGAGAAAAGGTGGATTCTAAAATTTTTCTTATTAGAACGGTTAGAATCCATGGCCTACAAGCAAGCTTTATATAAGTGCCAACTTAGGAAATGGCTTAAAGCCATGAAATCCAGTATGGACTCCATGTTTGTAAAATGTGTTAGTCCATAATAGTCTTACAAATAGGGTCAAACCTATTAGTTAGGTAAGCCTATTCGGATTATTCTAGTTATGGATATCAAAATCACCTTCATGAAATGTTCTTGATAGTGAACATGTATATGATACAACCTAAGAGTTTTGAAATCCAGAAATTCCTAGAAAGTTTTGCAAACTTCAGAAATTCATTTATGGATTGAAGTAAACATTAAGGAGTTGGAACATTCGTTTTGATTAGGCAATCAAACAGTTTGATTTCCTTAGTCAAACAAAAGGGATTCTTGTAGAGACAAGATGTTTATGGGAGTAATTGGTCCTTCTAGTCTGGTATGTAGTTGACATACAGTTCATATGAAATGATATATCAATGCTTGAATAAGTCAAACAGTGGTTACAAAGATTGTTTCTATATGAGAGACTTAGGATATGTTGAGTACATATTGGGAATTAAGATCCATAAAGTGAATCTTGAAGAATGATTGGAATAAATTGAGAGACTTATGTTGATAAGGATCTTGACAAGTTCATGAAGCAAGACTCTAAGAGAGGATGTTTTCCCATGTTTCATGGTATTACACTTAGTAAAACTCAGTGCCTTCAAAAGCTAATAGAGTTGAGTTGTATGGATAATGTACCTCATGCTTCTGCAAAATGATCCATTACATGTTCCATGAATTGTACAAAGCAAGATGTTGCATATGACTTGTGCATGTGTAGCAAGTTTCAAGCAAACTCAGAATAAGCATACGGAGAATTACCAATAACAAATCCTTGAGTACTTAAGAAGCACTAAAAGGAATTCTTCTAGCTATTGTGTTAAAAGGTAATTTAAGCAAGTTGTCAAAAGGTTACACGAATGCATGTTTTCCAAACAGGCAAGATGATTCTAGATGATGATCTAAATGCATATTTGTGTCTGGATGGAGAAGGACAGTGAGC
The DNA here is from genome assembly GCF_001683475.1 of Chenopodium quinoa. Lineage (NCBI taxonomy): Eukaryota > Viridiplantae > Streptophyta > Magnoliopsida > Caryophyllales > Amaranthaceae > Chenopodium > Chenopodium quinoa. The sequence continues at coordinate 4,987,359 of NW_018745000.1, forward strand.
TTAAAGAGTTCAAAGCAGAGCACTGTTGCATACTCAACGTCATAATATGTGTATTAAACTATAGTAAGATGGTTAGAGAGGAAGTTCAAATTAAAATGTTATGTGACTAACAGGTCACCTTTGCCCAAAAACAAAGGAGCCAGAGTCACATCACAAATCCAAACAAAAGGATATAAGATATCACCTCAATTATGAGATCATTGACCAACGGAAGGTCATGTTCTGAAAAGTTTTATTATGAGTGAGAAATCACTAAACCCCTTCCATGGACTAAGGTATGAGAGTCATATTAAAGTATTAGGATTGAAGCAAGTTATGTAATTTAAGTTGTATATGTTTTGAGAAAACATATTACATAAGAAATACATCAATTTGCAGAATTATATTTAAAATAGAAATTATTATTTCTCTTATTTTATTATGGTTTTGGAAATTAAATAAAATGTCCAAAATAATTATGAATTGATGGGCTCATCAGGTTGATGACCTGGTGAATTGAAACCCCATAGGTGAACAAAATTCATATATTATTTAAATTCCTAGTTCAAGATCATTAAAGTGGACATAAATGATTTCAATAAATGAACTAGCATGTAAGATTGATTGGATAGCGCAGTTTCATGGGCTATAGGGGCATAGTGATGCTCGGTCAATCACTTGGATATGCATGAATGATGCATGATCGAACTGTTGATCTACTTTGAAGTTCAAGTATAGAGCTTCCGTATATATTAGTGGATTCCTTTGACATGAGTGGAACATTGATTTCATTCAATGGATGTTGTGACTGTGGTACACTCAAACGTCTAGCCGTAACTGGAGATTATAAAGGGTGTTTCCCGGTTATTTCAGAAGTTGAGTGGGAGTCATTTTACCACAAGATTGGATAGAGTCTACCTATTAAATTAGGAAATGTGTCATGGCCGCTTGAAGAGGGAGAATTCAGAAAATACGTGGCCGCGTTCAAATGCATTACACAGTAATCATTTGGTTTTGTAATTCTAACTCAGATTTCAAGAAACGATTTGTAGATTAATATGATCTCGACATGTGATGCAATCATATTATCAAATCGACACATATATTGACTTAAGGAATTTGAATATTGCACCCTTGTCTCAAACAAGTGGGAGATTAAAGGAGTTATGTCTTCGTCGTGTGCAATTACTAGATATATAAATGTATCAAATTATGGAGATAATTAATTTCGTACTTTTAGGTTATCGTTTTGCCATAGCTAGAGGTACTAACGATCTTTGGACTAGTAAAATAGGCCAAAGCCCAATTGGACGGATCCTATAAGGTCACACAAAGGGGCTAGATTGAGCATTAGAGGACGCGGCCCATCATGGGCCTCATCACTCTAGGTGGCCGGCCATATGGGGATTAAGAAGTGGGTTTGGGTTTCGTGCCCTAGTCTAATTATAATGACTAATGAGATTATAAATAGACTAGGTGCCTAGGTTTGCAGAAAGTAAGCAATTAACTTATCACTATGATCAAACCCTAATTAGCAAACACGAAACCCAACCCCTCTCATAGTCCTCTCTTTCACGGTTCTCTCCTTCTCCTCATTGGCGTCGGTGGTGTCTCGTGGTGGTGGTGGTTCGTGCAGTGGTCGGTTGTCCGTAAAGGTGGTGATCGCGGTTTTCCTCAATCACTCGACCAATCTAGTATTGGTGGACGACTTGTTCGAATCTCGTGGACTAAGTAGAGGATCAACGCTTGGGGCTCTAATCTCTCCCTGATTTGCCTGTCGAATAGCTTCGTGGAATTCACGCGTCAAAGGTATGATTATGTGTCTTGTGTGTTATGCATGTGATCTTGGGATTGGTACTTGTTTGAATATGATTCATATTATTTTCGCTGCGTAGTACCAATAAACCCCTACAGATGTGTGGGTAGAAGAGTGTGTAGCAGTGTTGTAAGAATATTCAGCCCAATGTAACCACCGAGCCTAAGACTTCGGTTGGTCCTTTACGAAACACCGTAAATACACCTCAAGCCGTTTGTTTACCACCTTCGTCTGACCATCTGTTTGAGGGTGATATGATGTACTCCTCGTGAGTTATGTTCCCTGCAGCCGGAACAACTCTCTCCAAAACGTGCTTAAAAACACTCGGTCTCTATCCGTCACGATACTACTAGGAATCCCGTGTAACCGAACTATTTCTTTGACGAACAACTCAGCCACTCCCACCGCGGTAAAAAGGTATTTTATCCCCAAAAAGTGAGCATATTTATACAAGCGATCCACCACCACCAATATTGTATCTATCCCTCTTGATTTCGGCAACCCCTTAACAAAATCCATGGTAGTGTCTTCCCATACTCGTTCCGGAATGGGTAGCGGTTGCAAAAGTCCCGCCGGAGTTTGTTGGGAGTGCCTGCTGAGTTGACAAATTAAACATTCCTTGACATAGGCCGCGACTTCTCGTCTCATCCCCACCCAGAACCATTCTCGTGCTAACCGTAAAAAGGTTTTGGTCTTTCCTTCGTGACCACCTTTGGGAGAATCATGGTAAACCCGAAGCAAGAATTGCTTTGAGGCGGATTTCAGTGGAATTACCAAACGACCCTTATAGAGGACATGGTTGCCGTTCACCGTGAACCCAGCACTCCCTTCCCCTTTTTCGATCAATTGTTTAAGCTTTTGTATCCAATCATCCCCTCGAATTTCCCTCTCCAACTGCTCCCAATTCACCCCTTGAACCGCAATCAAGGCTGACAACTATGATTCTCCGACAACCTCTCCACGCCTTGACAGCGCGTCGGCTACCCGATTAACCACCCCATATTTGAATTGAATGTCAAAATCAAACCCTATTAATTTTTTGACCTACTTCTGGTATTCGGAGCCCACCTCCCTTTGTTGAGTTATATATTTTAAGCTCTGCTGGTCAGTTCTTATGAGGAAGCGCCGCCCTAATAGGTAGTGCTTCCATTTCTGGACGGCCAAGCAGACCGCCATAAGCTCTTTCTCGTATTGATTTCCCCCTTCCATTCGACCCTAAAACTTTGCTGAAATAGGCCACCATCCTTCCCTCCTGCATTAACACCGCGCTGAGGTCGTACCAAGATGTGTCTGACTCCACCACGAACACCTTAGTGAAGTCGGGCATCACCAGAACTGGTGTCGTTGTCATAGCAGCCTTCAATTTTTCGAAGGCTTGCTCCGCCGCTTCTGACCACCTGAAGTTGTCTTTTTTTAATTGATCAGTGAGTGGTTGTGCGATCTGAGCATAGTGGAAGATGAACTTCCTGTAGTAGGCAGTGAGGCCTAAAAAGCCCCTCAATTCTCTCAAGGACTTTGGGTTGGGCCACTTAATCATAGATTGGACCTTTTCTTGATCCACCTCAACTCCCTTTCTTGAGATAATATGGCCCAAGTAAGCCACCCTTTCCTTACCAAATTCACATTTTTTATGTTGGTCACTAATGAATGGTCCTTGAGGACCGACGGTACTTCCCTCACATGATGAACATGTTCATCCTTGTTGGAGCTATACACTAGAATGTCGTCGAAGAACACAAGGACAAATTTCCTTAAGAATGGCCGGAACACCTCATTCATCAAGGATTGAGATGTAGCCGGGGCGTTAGTTAACCCGAAAGGCATTACCAAGAATTCGTAGTGGCCATTGTGGGTCCTAAACGCCGTCTTATGAGTATTTTTCGATTTCACGAGGATTTGGTGATACCCCGCCTTAAGATCAAGCTTGGTGAACACTTGTGCTCCGTGCAACTCATCTAGGAGCTCGTCGATTACCAGAATAGGGTATTTATCGGGCACGGTCTCCTTATTGAGAGCCCGGTAATCCACACAAAAACGCCACGAGCCGTCTTTTTTTCTTCACTAGTATCACCGGACTAGAGAAGGGGCTTGTAGATGGTCGTATGATCCTCGCCGATAAAATTTCCCCGATCAACCTCTCAATTTCGTCCTTTTGAAATTGCGGATAGCGATAAGGACGCACACTCACGGGGCTACTTCCCTCTTTAAGTACAATGGAGTGCTCATGCCCTCGGGTACGAGGCAATCTCCTAGGCTCGTTGAACACTTCCTTGAAGTCGGTCAACACTTTTTTGAGGAAGTTGGGAATTAAATCCCCTGCCCTTTCTTTGTTACCTTCTGCCAAATTCAACTCAACCAAGAGGCTTCAATTCCTTTTTGTTTCTTAAGAGTTTTAAACATGGCCTTGAGTGTAATTCCGGTCTTTGCTAGGCTCGGTCGCCCCTAATGGTTACCATTTGATCTCCCATTGAAAAACTCATCTCTTGGAGCTTCCAATTAATGAGCACGGTTCCTAACTTTTCTAACCATTGCACCCCGAGAATTACATCGGAGTTGCCTAGTTGGAGTGGAAAAAATTCTTCTTCGATCTCCACCCCTTCATCAAGCTTCACCTTCACTCCTACGCATTGCCCATTTCCCTTGATATTCTCCCTGTTACCTAAGAAGACTAAAAAGATTACATCCCTTGTGATTTTCAGCCCAAGTTTCTCCACGGCTTGCAATGACACGAAGTTGTGCGTTGCACCGGGGTCGATCATAATCACCACGCCTTGTCCATTTATCTCCCCCTTAAGCCTCATTGTCTTGGGGTTGGACAACCCCACGATTGAATTCATGGATATTGCGGTGGCTGTCACTTCTTCTTCCCCTCCGAGGTTCTCCAAGGCTGCAAACTCACTACTCTCCTCACCCTCCTCCTCCCCAAGGAGCACACTTAGTCCTTTGGCTGCACACACGTGTGTGGGCCCTGTCCACCTGCCATCACACCGGAAGCATAGGCCCTTGGCCTTTTTTTCTTGAATCTCTCTCTCCGTCAGCCGCCTTACGTGGCCACTAAATTGGGTGGAGCTGGGGTTGTGGCGATTTTGGTAGGATGTGGTGGGTTGGGTGACTGAGGCTACGATGGAGTCTTGTGAGCTTTGAGTGTTATACTGGTTGGTTCAAAGAGAATTAGTGGGTTGGTTCTGTAAGTTTGAAGAAGAAAGAGTGGGCTGAGTGTTTGGGTAAGGTGTTTGGGCTGGCCCAATCCCAAAAAGGGTGGAAGCTGGGCTACGGTTAAAGTAGGAATAAGGACCCAGTTTGACAAAGGCTCCACTGGGTTTCCTTAACCCGTTAACTCGGTTTCTCTCCTCGACCCGTATAGCAAGATCCATCGCCTCCTCCAGGGTTAACGGATTCAACATCCGGATCTCCGCCCTAATCTCCTCCTTCAACCCGTTTACAAATTGGCCCTTCATTATACTTTTAGGAACGTCTGTCAATGGCGAAGCTTTTTCAATGAACATTCTCCGGTATTCCACCACCGAGCTCGTGTGAGTTACTGCCAACCATTGTTCATGAAGGGTACCTGCATTCACCGGCCTGAATTGCGTCAACACCCGCATTTTCATATCCTCCCAGAGCACCATCGGTCACCGACAATGTTCCCATGAATACCACCTCAGCGCGTCCCCTTCCAAGGCCACCACTGGTGCCTATATCTTTTCAGCCTCCGAGAGCCGGTAGAATTGAAAGTATTACTCCCCTCGCAAAATCCAACCATCTGGGTCTGCTCCGTCGAATGTAGGCATGACAAGTTTTTGATACCTCCAATTACCACGGTTCTCATGGTAGTCGCCGTGGTTGCAATAGTCTCCCCCAACGCCGGGTTCCCAGCTACCAAATCGGAGCCCATTGAAGCCCCCTGTTCCTATTTGCGCCTCGTTAAAGCCACCATTCAAGTGCGGTGAACCATCAAAAACACCTAGGGGTTGTGGTTGTTCCACCTTGACATTCGCCCCAGTGGGTTGGGCTGGTTGTTTACCCAGGGCCTTGATAGCGCCTCTAATTTCGTCCAAGACCTTGTCCTGCCGATTTGTCGTCATGGCGATCTGTTGAGTTATGTCTTGCCGGAATCGGTCCATTCGACCATCCATCATCTGCCTTACCTTGTCAATGGCTTCTTCTTGTTGCTTCAACAACGTTTGCTGAAGTGAGTTCTCTCCCTCACCGAGCTTCTCGAAAATTTCTTCCACTCTTTCCTCGAGCGATCGCCACCCGCTCCGATGTCACTGTCAACGGTGTCGGAGGCATGTCGGCTCTGATACCAACTGCAATGGACTAACGTGATTCACTCAAAGTATTGACAGAAGTAGAAGGAAGGCTGTGATTGTATTAGCTGAAAGCTTGCATAAAACGAACATGACTTTAGGCCATGACTCTCCAATGTTAATACAATAATAATCTAGATGTCTTCCTCTTTGCTAGACCATTCCTTTTTATACTACCATTACAAACATAAAAATGACAATAAAGCCTTAATTACTACAAGTACTCTTTTTGTCACTTTACTACTTAAGTCTAATACAAACAATTGGCTAAAGCTGCTTGTCCCCTGCTGTTCTCTAACGGTTTCCCGCCTCTTCTTGCAATGGCCAAAGCTTGTTGTAGTTGTTGGTAAGTTGCTGCTTCTGCTTCTGTCGTCTTCTGTCGTCTTCTGTAGGTCAAGACAGTGGGTGGAGGAAGTGAGTTCGTTGCAGCATTGAAAAACTTTTCCATTCCATAAATACCATCTTTATCCACCGCAAATTTGATAAGGTAGTGCGACACTCTATTCGCTTCCTCGGGATGTAACCAAAGTAGAAGTTGCATCCCTTATCAAGCAAACCCTGCATGTCTTTAAGGATAGTAGTCAATTCATTAGTGATATACTTTTCAATATCTTTAATGGTGCTTTTGAGGGAAAGAGTGTGAGTCTTTATAATTGTCATTTTTAATTTTATATCAATTGTCATTTGTATCCCTCCTCTAATAGCTAGTAGTTTTGCCAGGGTTTCTACCCCTAGCTTTTTAGATCTTGCCTATAATTTAAAATCCACCCTAATCCTTGATGACACCTTAATTGAACTCTTGCAATACCATCTTCCATCCAAGTGCCACCTTTGTTGATTTTTAGGTCTTCCCTTGGTCTTTTAAAGCTAGTAGTAGTATGCCTCTTTGCTAGTGTCATGCCTTTGCCCTGCCTTAGCCCCGAAATGTATTAACATTTGCCGCCAAGTTCACCATGTATCTGTTAAACATAGACATAGAGTGTGGCATAGCAATCTGAAAAACTATTTGGTTCCTAGCTTTCCACATATGCCACATTGCCACAAAAAAATTGTAACACCCCAATAATTCTCTCTTTAAACCTGTGAGGACCCTGAACAATATTCAAGAGAATTACTGGCGTGCTACCTCCATGTGTTCAAACGTTAAGGCTTTATTAGAAAATAGCAGCGGAAAAACTAAATCAGTTATAAATAAGTTTCAAAACCAACGAATGAAACCAAATTAAGTCATACAACTTGGAACCATTAAGGCCCTTCTTTAAAACCAAATCAATATTCAAAATCCCAAAACATAAATGAAATAGCAAAACATAAATAAGTTCAACACAAAGAACGAATACTCTCAATCACACCAATCCCTTGACAATGCCTATGTCAAATCCCCGAACTTCACATCATCAAGCTAACCTGTGCAATACTGCTCCCCAATAATACAAGTGTAATAATTGGATCATCACAGGGTCATTGGAAGGCGAAGTCCATGACTAAAAGAAAACACACAAAAGCACGCAATCAGCAAAGCTGAGTACATACAAGCTACAACGCACAAAACCTGACATGCTCAACTAATTAAAGTAAATAAACATACAACTTGAATTCATTAATCAAGACTCCACACTTAAACAATTAATCGACTCAACATACTTGCTAATCAATTCCAAACACTTAACTCTTTATATTTAATATAATTAATTTAGTTTGGAGTAAGCAATAGACGAGGTTGTTCAATCCACCAAATCATTTTGGTCCCAAATGACCATTTAAAATAAAAGTTTAGCGCGATGCAAGAATGGGCGCGACTCCATTCTCACAAAGTTAGTCTAGGATCCCATTTAACTTCATTATAAAATAAAATGTAAATACCAAAAGAAAAGAGGACATGTTGATCAAACAAGCCTCGGAAAGCCACGGGCTATCACCGTGTACCCCAACCCATAATTGTCAATACTCTAGAAAAGCACGCTTTCCAGAGTTTTATTGCTCATCCATGTTTCACTTTACGTGATTACAATTTTAATTAATAGCCGACTCAATCCAATAAACCATACATAAAAATCATACATCAATTTATATTTAATCTTATTTAGGACAATGGTGATCATATCACAAATTGACCTTTAATTTCATTAAACTTCCAAATTATCCAAATTTTGTTGAACATACTCAACTCACCTAGCCATTTCGGCTTAATCCACCTTTACTCAACATACTAACAAGTCATGATTGTGTAATAAATAAAATAATAATAATAATCTTGTGAAATAATTAATAAATTTATTCCACTTAAACCATTCAATTCCAATCCTTCAATAATCCAAATGTTGGTTAATAAACCAATCCAATAAAAAAATATGCTTGTACCAATATTCCATACAAACAATTAATCCAATATAATTCAACATGCTTGCATCCATAATTCCATACCAACATAATCAATTCACCAAAACATGTCTCATAAACATAAGCACATGAATTAATTAAATGTATAACCAAACAATTTCCATCCAAGTGTTCTCTAAACATGAAACTAAGTTCTTTCTTTTTGGTACTTAAACATGATACTACTTACAACGAAGTAGACATGTACGTACCTTGTATAAACAATTCGGTTGGCCACTTAAAAACTAGAAATCACCTTCAATAAAATCCTCTCCTAAACCAAACAATAACATCTCAATCAATACCCAATCAATCAAATTTACAGCAATACTAACTTACTTTAAAACCTTCAAAATCCAAATCAAACAACACTTTAAAACCTTCCCTTTAGTTTAAAATTAAAGGCTTATATATAGTTCTTTAAATTTTATTCATTAAAACCTTAAAATACACTCTTATACATGAAATTACAGCAGGTTTAAAGTCTAATAAAAATCTGAAAATTATTTTAAAACCCCTAATAATCTCCCTTTTTAATGGGTGATTAAACCCTCTTTATAAAACATCAAAAAAAGTACTTAGGAACTATTTCAAGCACTTAAAACTTCAATATAAAAAAAAATATTTATGCTTAATTAAATTTAAACATAATTAATTTTATTAATCAAACTCAAGGATAATATTTTAAGTATAAAAAAACTTCGTTAAAATCAAAAACTGCCCGAAAATCATATTTAGAACCTGAATTTGGCCACGAGAGGGTGGTTTTCACTACCAAAAGTAGTGAGTCTTTCTTAAAACGTTGTTTCCACATGGAAAACACTACTTTTTTTGTCAAAATCGGATGAGTTCAGAACCTGATCGGGATTAAAACGGGATTAATATTAATAAACGGAAATCTTATTTTAAGAAAACAGCCAATCCAGTTTGCTTGGTCTACGATATGGTCCAATAGTAGTGTAGTTGAATGGGGCTTGACAAGAGCTTTCCAACGATATATTATAAGCCTAATTCCGATGAATATTGAGGAAGTTATGGCCAATTTACTAAACTGGGCCCGGTTTGAGCCTTATATGCGGCCCAATGATCTAGGGGAGGGCCTAATATGATTTATCATTCCTAATGCAATTAGGAATGGTTTTAGTCTTCCAGATTCTTCTAGAAGGTTCTTTTCATTCCTAATTCAATTAGCATTGATAAATTGACTTTTGTTGACTTTTCAGAGTTTTAATTAAAATCAAAAAAACATTTTCGAGGAAAAGATACGATTTTATCCTCCACTACGGAAAACTTATCTGATTTTCGAAAACGCGTCAATAACAGGCCTGGCGCCTGACTCCAGGCATTGGCGCCTAGAACCAGGCCTAGGGCTTGGCGCCAGCCATTGGCGCCTGGTGCTAGCCATTGGCGTCTGGCGCCAATCAGCTGGTGCTGGCGCCAGCTCTGTTTTAGGTGCGCCAACCTCGTTTTACGTGCACCAAGTGCTCTGTTTTGATATTTTATCTTTTTGGCTGATTTTCTCTATAAATAACGTATTTAAAAACTCCGTTTTCATTCACCAATTCTCACGAATTCTCATCAACAATCAGTTTTCATTCGCAATCTTTAATTCTCTAATTCTCTCTTAATTCATTCATCTCTCTTTTCAAACCTTGTTTTCATATACAAAATTCCGCATTCCCAAGATCTAGAAACACCTAGCCAAGTTCGAAGTTGCCTTCGCCCTAGACGTGAAAGGTTTAATTTATGAGGGTTTGGTCCCAAATCTCTCTTTCAATTATTTAAGTTAATTGTTTGATTATTATTTTCCTTGAAGTTACTAACGTGTGTATTTTGTTATTTGAAAGAGGTACGAGGCATCAAAGTAAGTACTTTAATGGTTTTAATTGATGTTATGATGTAGAAATCATGTTTATATTGTTATTATGATATTCCTAGTATCATGTATAGGGTAAATATAATATCAAATATGCTTATTATGATTCTTACGATGCTTCCTATGTTCTTTCTAATATTTATGATTGTTAGTATCATGTTAGGGTTAAAGATTTGATTTTTATTGCTTAGTGACATGCTAGGGTTTGTTATTAATCTTGTTAGTATCATGCCTAGGATCTTGCTATTATTATGCTTTAATATTAACATGAGCATGATTATGATTATAATTGTTATGAATTTATGATGATTATGAATATTATTATTATTATTATTATTATTATTATTATTTTGATGATGATTATTTTATTTATGATGATATTATTATTATTATGATTATTATAATTATTATTCATGATATTGATTATTATTATGTTGCTTGATACATTATCTATTGTTATTGCTTGATCACGTCTTTTTATGCATGTTTAAAGGGAATTTGGTACATGTAATCACGCTTAATAAGATAATTAATAATCTTGTTTAGGGTTAATGTGATTATAATTCAAGTGATCGCCAATAATATTTTATTTGTGCATTAATATTCAACCAACATAGATAAACAGATTTAGGGTTAATCCATTTGATTGCATGTTAGTCAAAAAGCGCACATGAATACGATTTGAATAAAGTAGAGGCCTATTATTAGGGCAGGTTCAATCTCTTTTAGGTTGGATTTGTACCTTCATCCCTGAACCCTTATTTGGTTTCTAGACCTTATGGAGTTGACGATCTCTTGGATCGTTAAGGGGTGTAACCTTCACCCTGTGAACGGTTTACAAGTTCCTAAAACTTGTTGGCGACTCTTTTGCTCTATCTTCTTCCCTTTTGGACGCCACCGTACTTTAGTGTTTGATCACAGTGGGGTTCAAGTTAGGGGATTAACGCTTGAAATTTATTCCCTACAGTTTTTGGCGACTCCGCTGGGGAGGATTTCTATTTTAATTCCTGAATTTGTTTCGGCAATGATTTAGAATGAGTGGATGAGACTCGAAACGTTCTAAGTATTTCATGTGCGTAATTTTGATTAACATTATTTTCATATGCATAAAAAAGATCTCATTGGAAAGACCATCCGTAATGAGTTAAAAACATAGGATTTTACACGTAGGAAATTTGAGAAATATCTTTCACAACTAGGACCGAAATAACAACGCGCGAAACCGGAAAATTTTATCGAGCACAGAAAGCTGCTGAGGCATGTGGGAAGTAGCGCCAATGACCAGAGCATTGGCGCCAGAATTTTAGCCGTAGCGCCAGACGCCAGCATTGGAGCCAGGCGCTACAGTTAAAAGCTGGCACCAGTCTCTGATTGCTGGCGCCAATTTCCCCCAATACCGAGCCAGAAATATGCGTTCTAATTTCGACCAGTTTTTCGTATTGTTTGCTCGATCCTACTTCCTGATTGAATTTTTTCTCACTTTTCTGAAACCCATATGTGTTCTAGATATGGACATAACCCTCTGGGAATTCATGCTCCATCTACCCGATTGAACGCTCCGTGCAACAAAGGGTACATCCGAGATGTTGAATTCACCAAACCATGGAAGCGAGTTTTTCTAAACTCGCGGTGTCCCATCCACTCGCGCCAACCCTTCACAGTTAGGCTTCCGCGCGGTGCATCCGGACAATTAACCATGGACCCTCTATTGACTAAACCATATCCCGAACTTTAGAGAACTAGAGCCATGGTTAGGTAGCAAACTCATTGCATCATATTGTGCCTACTTGACTAATTGTGCATTATTTGTTGTGCATGTATTCTATGTTTTTCCTAACCGTTTGTTTGACTTGTGTTAAGACTAAGTAAACTAATTAATGACTAAAGGACTTTATTTAATTAATTAATTAATTAGAGCTAATAACTATACCCAAAATCGAGTCATAGTTCCTTTAAGTCAACCCGGATTTTTATTCCCGTATACTGCACAAGCGTCAACTTGTTTTGGTCATAGCTGGAGTTCTAGAAAGAACTACGAGTCTTACAGCCTATGGATCTGTAGCCCTGAGTTGTATATTTAATTTGGCGTTGGTTTCATCCAAATCAGAGTCACAGATAAAATGTTATGACTAAAATAACACAGTCTGTCCAGTTTAATGCATATACGTGAGGTCTTAACTTAGTCTTTGCTTGAGTCTAGTCACATAGTCTAGCCACATGGTCATGACACGAGTCTTAATATACCACCTACACTCACTAGTCTTAGCACACACTTTGAGTACACCTATCACCATTACCATGTTTTAGGTTCATGCATGAGTCGGTTTTTTCCATCACATGAGTTGGGAGTACATTCTATTCCTAATTCTTCATATCCCTCCACCTCCATCATCTTTTTCTTTTTTCACTTTCTATTCCAATATTTATTCAATTCCTCATCCATTGCATGTTGAATAAAGTTTGAGTCAAATAATTAACAATAAATACCCCCAAATTCCTTTTCAACAGTACTTGGTAGAGGAGAGAAGGGCGATTAATCAAGGACAACCTCTTTATTCAGGTCTCGCTTTTTGATAAACCGATTCGTCAAAAGAGGAAGGCTAATGGGCTTAGGAACCAATTGGTTACCGTGACTGAGACACTAAAGCTACTCACACTCAAGATTGATGACCCTGTGAAGCAACAACAAATGAACCTCATGCAAGAAAGTTTAAGCAAGCTATCTAGTGACTTTAAATTTCAGGGCATGAGTTCACAAGGGGTCTCGCTGGACAAGGAACTTCTTCCTCATAAGTTCAACGCCACTGACATCCCTAAATTCAAGGCAATAGATAACCCTTACTTCCATCTAAGAGCTTTCCAAACTATAATGAGTATTAAGGGTATCGATAAGAAGGTTTTCCCCTCTCTGTTCCCACTATCTCTCGAAACCGTTTGTCAACAATGGTTCTTTTCTCTCGAGAAAGAGAAGTTCTCTTCTTGGGAATCAATAACAAACGCTTTCATAGATAGATATAAGTGCAACATCCAAGACGAAACAGACCACAGACAACTTGAGATGTTAAAACAAAAAGAAAACGAAGGGTTCACGTCTTTCTTCAACAAATGGAGGGAAACTTCCGCTAATATGGTTAAGGCTCCTACCGAAAAAGAATCTGTGAGGATGTTTATCAAGAATCTCCAAGGGAAGTATTCAAGACACTTAAAGTACCAACACAACTTGAATACTTTCAAGGTTGTCTATAATATAGGCATTGACATTGAAGATGACCTTCTGAAAGACAATGGTGCGAGAGGAAAGAAGAGCGATCATCCTTCTTCTCCCTCTCCCATTAATGAAGTACATGCCACGAACGCCTCTAAACCACGAATCCAAAGATCAAAAAGAGTGTTCACTCCACTTGGTATGAGTTATGAAACGGCTTTCGAGAAGCTACATCACAAAGGACTAGTCATTCCCATAGGGCCCATCAAAGATCCAGTTCCAGAAGCCAGACCACCTAAGTCGGACCCTAATAAGCACTGCAAATATCACCAAGGAAAGGGTCACGACACTGAGGAGTGTTGGAAACTCAAAGAATCTATTCAAGATCTGATTGATAACAATGAAACTTCCGAGATTCTAGCCATTGAAGATGACCAAGCATCCTTCGATCTATCACTTCTTATCACACCTGTAGGAGAGCCCATGATCGAGACAGCTTATATGACCTCTCTCGATGAAGTGGCCATGATTGAGGAGGATCAAAGTCTTTTCTTAGATAATACAATGGAAGACTCGTCAAGTCTAAAAGAGGACGTTCGAAAACTGCAAGATCTCGTTGCCATGCTCTTAAATGTGGTAGAGGGATTAGCAAATCGGGTAATGACCATCGAACAAAATTCTCGCCAAGAGTTTAATGAAGAACTCAATGCTCCTAAGCCATAGGAAAAATGGACCATTGAAGAATACACACCAATAGGAATGACTTACAATGAAGCTTTTGACTGTCTTCACGATCAAGGTCTCATTCACCCCATTGGTCCCAGTCAAGACCCTCCACCTGAAAAACGTTTTCCCAATTGGGATCCAAAATCTTATTGTCGATATCATAGAGGTCGTGGTCCCACCACCGAAGTATGTCTCGCCCTCAAGGATCGTGTTCAAGATTTCATTGATTCAAATCTCCTTCATGTTCCTCCGCGCGACAAGAAGGCCAAGATTAGTAACAATAGTAACACTGGCTGTAAAGGAAAGAAGAACGACTATCCTTATTCTTCCGAAAACGCCTACTCTAGTAATAGCGTTGGTACTTTCGACCTTAGTGAGATCCTAGCCATGGGTAATCGAAAGCAACCAAAAAGGGAATTTACCCCTATTGGAATTAGTTACGATGATGCTTTCGATCGACTCCATGCCAAGGGAATCATTACTCCCATTGGACCTATTCAAGATCCCCCACTTAAGAAAAGATTGCCTAGTTGGAATTCAAACGAACACTGCAAGTACCACCAAGGTAGGGGTCATGCTACTGAGAGCTGTTGGAAGCTAAAGGAGGATATCCAACATTTTATTGATAACAACAAGCTTCCCATACCTCCCGTTTACAAGAAAAGCGAGTGATGATAAAGCAAACAACACAAGACAAGAGGCGAGCTTCAACGACAAGATTTCGTGACCTCTTTTTTCTATTTCTTTCTTATTTACCCTTTCCCCAATAAGTCTAGCATAGGCACCTTTTTATTCTCCTTAGATTTATTTTATAGGATCATTATTTATTTTCTTTTAATAAAATGAGCATTTATTTCCTTATATATGATCATTTCATTTTATTGCATCAATATATATATATATATATAATAAAATAAAAAATCCATGTCGAATTAAGAACAAGGTATACCAATGATTTGAGGCACCCCTTGTAGCCACATCATATCTCCTTTCACCTTTCTAATTTACAATCCTTTCTTCATAAACCACTTTGAGCCTCGTCTAACGATAGACCTTTCTTTTTTCAACCTACATCTACCTAACCTCGGGATGGGATGGTGTGTAACTTATGCAATTCTAAAAAAGAGCTTGAGTAATTCAAAAGATCAAAATAAAAAATGAATAAATAAATAAAAGTGTACAAAAGGGCAAGTGTTCCAATGTCTTTGATATGAACACGTCTCAGATTGCGTCTCTTATCGAGTGCTCGATACCGTGCCTGAGAAACATGAATGCCAAGTGAGTGATAGACCGCATGAATGGGATTGCCCACACTTATAAAAATAAAATAGATGCTAAAGCAAAATATAAAAAAAGAATAGAAATTCAAGCATAAAAATACAAAGATTCAAAAGCAAGGTTGCACACCTTGGGGGCTTATCTAGGGTCTTGAGCCTTTATCCCATTTTTCTATAACCTTTAGCCTAACCACGTTACAACCCTTAAAAGACCTTTTTGAGGTATACACACACTTGTGCGAGGTTTGGCTAGAGCTACGTTCGGCCTGATTCCTAACGGATACCTAGGCAACCTCATATCGAGGTGCGGCCGTAATAAACATGCATTTAAATTCACATTCACACATTCACACCATGATCATATCAAGGGATTCCCTATGCTCATCCCTATTCATTTAGAGCTAGACTTGGGGGCTTGATCCTTACATCATTAGCTTACCTAGCCTAAGAGTCACCACCATTTGCCTCTTTTCAATAATATTTTTTCACACACTTAGTCTTTGTGGCCTAACTTTAGTGTCACTTTCACACACCGCACAGATACATGACCAAATATACTTTTCCTTAGGAACCCTTGTCATGAAATCATAACGTTGAAGTATTCCTTGTCATATCAACATCACTCATCAATCATAATCATCATTGCATCACGAAGTATGAAGTGCTTAGCCTCCGTGCCTAAGTTACCTAAATGCTTTCATCATTGAGTCAACAGTTGAGATAGCCTAGGATGGATTAATCCTTGCACCTTGAGAGATAGTTTCAAACAACATTTGACTAAGCTCATTAAATCACACACGGGTTACCTAAATGACGGAAAATTTTTACTTTTTGCATTTTTGAGTCGCATTGAATCAACACTATGCACACACGGGTCATGAGTCACACGTGTCATTTCACTTCGAGTCGAGTCAACCTCGAGTCAATCACAACGAGTCAAGTTTATACCTTGAGTCGTGTCAAGTCAATGAGTCAAGCAACATTAAACCTTAGGTCAACCCTAAGATGATTAAAGAAATTGGCAAAGTTCTATAGTCAAAAATAAATACAAGTGCAACAGAATAGGGAAGACCCTATCACAGCGTTCGGCGACTGTAGGGAATAAATTTCAAGCTTTAAATCCCACTAGCTTGAACCCCACTGTGATCATACACTAAAGTACGGTGGCGTCCAAAAGGGAAGAAGATAGAGCAAAAGAGTCGCCAACAAGTTTTATAAGGAACTTGTAAACCGTTCATAGGATGAAGGTTACACCCCTTAACGATCCAAGAGATCGTCAACTCCATAAGGTCTAGAACCAAATAAGGGTTCAGGGATGAAGGTACAAATCCAACCTAAAAGAGATTGAACCTGCCCTAATAATAAGCCTCTACTTTATTCTGATCGTATTCATGTGCGCTTTTCAATTAACATGCAATCAATAGGATTAACCTTTATACCTGTTTATCTATGTTGGTTGAATTTAATGCACATATAAACTATTATTGGCGATCACTTGAAATTATAATCACAATTAACCCTAAACAAGATTATTAAATATCTTATTAAGCGTGAGTACAAGTACAAATTCCCTTTAAACATGCAATAAAGGTGATCAAGCAATAACAATAAATATATCAAGCAACATAATAAATAATAATTAATAATCATAATAATCATAAATTATAATCATCATAATCATGTTAATATTAAAGCATAATAATAGCAAGATCCTAGGCATGATACTAACAAGATTAATAACAAACCCTAGCATGTCACTAAGCAATAAAAATCAAAGCTTTAACCCTAACATGATACTAACAATCATAAATATTAGGAAGAACATAGGAAGCATTGCAGGAATCATATTTAATATATTTGATATTATAACCTTTTCCCTAAACATGATACTAGGAATATCATAATAACAATATAAACATGATTTCGACATTATAATATCAATTAAAACCATTAAAGCACTTACTTTGATGCCTCTTACCTCTTTCTAATAACAAAATACACAGGTTAGTAACTTCAAGGAAAATAATAAACAAACAATTAAATTAAATAATTGAAATAGAGATTTGGGACCAAACCCTCAGAAATTAAACCTTTCACGTCTAGGGCGAAGGCAACTTCGAATATGGCTAGGTGTTTCTAGATCTTGTGAATGCGGAATTTTGTATGTGAAAACAAAGTTTAGAGAAAGAAAGAAAGAATTGAAAGAATGCTAATTAAAACTGATTGTAGGTGAATGTAGATGATTGATGATGAGAATTGGTGAATGAAAACGGAGTTTTTAATACGATATTTATAGAGAAATCAGCCAAAAAAGATAGAATAAACAAAACAGAGTCTGACGCACAAAAAACAGAGTTGGCGCAAACCCTGGCTAGCTAGCGCCAGGCACCAACACTAGCGCCAGGCGCCAGGCGCCAGGCCTGGTTCCAGGCGCCAAAGCCTGGGGTCAGGCGCCAAGCCTATTTTTAACTCGTTTTCGAAAATCAGATAAGTTTGCCATACTGGAGGATAAAATCATATAATTTCCTTGAAAATGCTATTTGATTTTGATTAAAACTCTGAAAAGTCAACAAAAATCAATTTATCAATGCTAATTGAATTAGGAATGAAAAGAACCTTCTAGAAGATTCTAGAAGACTAAAACCATTCCTAATTGCATTAAGAATGATAAATCATATTAGGCCCCCCCCTAGATCATTAGGCCGTACATAAAGCTCAAACCGGGCTCAGTTTAGTAAATTGGCCATAACTTCTTCAATATTCATCGGAATTGGGCTCATAATATATCGTTGGAAAGCTCTTGCCAAGCCCCATCCAAATACACTATTATTGGACCCATATAATGGACCAACCAAACTGGATTGGCTGTTTTCTTAAAATAAGTATTCAAAAACAGAGAGAAGAGGGAAAAGAAATTAAAACTATCCGCAACACTAGAATTTCTACACTTTCGCTTCATTCGATTATGATTCGACATGAAAGGTACTCATCACTGGGTTTGGTTTTGGGGAGACACAAATGGGTGTCTACAGAAGCCCCCACTTTGACTGAGTTTGGAGAAACGTAGGTTTCGAAAACAAAAGTCAAAGTATCGATAGGGACGGATAATGATTCAGAACGTTCTGCGATCCTAAATCAATCTTGTAACGCCGATACCTGAAAAACTAGCGTTAGTTAAACAGATAAAAGCATTAAGAAACGCGTATCTTGCATCGTCGAGCACACGTCTCTGAAAGTAACCGATTGTTTTGCTATCGCTTTACTGTTGTTTTGATGACCTCTTACAAGCAAGAGAACGCCATCCCGCTTGAAAACCGCTACGCCTATAACAGCTTCCAATTTGGAAGATTGCTTCGCCTGAAACGATCCTCCTCCGCTATGATGATATTCCACGTCCAAGGGAATATCATCGAAGATTATTTCTCTTGAAACAAATCTCCATCCGCATTGATAATATTCCACGTCCAAGGGAATACTATCAAAGATTATTTCTCTCGAAACAATCTCCATCCGCATTATGACCATCTTCCATGCCTAAGGGAATATGATCGAAGACAACTTTGCCCGAAATTACCTCCAGTTGTTTGTGACAACTCTCCGCAAGCTAGGGAATGTTGTCGAAGACATCCTCACTTGAAGTCATCCTCATTTGATGCGATAATTTTCCAAAGGAAATTACCGAAGACCCACTCCTGTCGATCTTTAAAAGTTCGCCTGAACTTTGCTCCCGCTATGCATGTACGTCGGTGCTTCTGTTGCTTCGAACCTGTACGTCGGTGCCCTTTTTCTTTTGAACCTATATGTCGGTGCTTTTTGTTAATGAGCCAATGCTTAGGCGCTTTAAGCTAAGTGAGACGATCTTTCATCAGGTCGATCACTTTAGGTAATCAAGTCGATTACTAAATCATGTCAAATTGCTTAGAGGTGCTAATTGGCATACCAAGGAACCCAAGAATATGCTGCATAAAGGTAGAACAACCTCACCAAGGGGCTGGGTGCTCTGGCGCCACTGAAAAGCCATCAGCGCCAGTTAATTAGTCTTAGCGTCAGGCGTTGAGATTGGCGTCAGGCGCCAAGCCAAATTTGTGACGCCAATGCATAGGGCTTGGCGTCAGCACGGGGATTTCCTTAAATACCCCTTTCCTCTTCATTTTGCTGGCTGTTCGTCGCGAATTTGCTCAAAAAAATCCAAAAACTTCAATTGCTTGGTTCTTGCTCATTTCTCAACCAAATTTGCTCAAATTTGTTGCAAATAAAAGCTCTTTTCATCTATTTTCCCGATATATGTAAGTTTTCTTCAAAATCACATTGGTTTTTATGAATTTTTGGCATGTTTATTCACGAATTTCATGAAAATTCGAAATTTATAATGCTCAATTTGCTTTGTTTGTCAAGTTTTATGCCATGAAATTGCTCGATTATGTTTGTATATTGCCTTAGGAGTAATTTGAGACTTGTTTGACTCAATTTGGTGAAGAAATGAGCATTTTGCCATTGTTGGACCTCTTAAGGTCGTGAAGAACAATGTGACTTGTTCTTGATGTTTTTGCTAGCAATTCTTGTCCAATTTATCACAATAATTACTATAGTATTGCAAGAAATTGTGTGATTGCTTGAAAAATGTCGTTATGCTCAATTTGAATTTGTGCTCTGTTTTAGTACTGCGTACTCTGTTTTTGCGAACATAGTACCATGCGGCTAGGCGAACCTTAGATACTATAGAACCTTAATTTATGATGTTTTTGCACAATGTAGCATGGCTAGACAGCGAGGTTCGGGTTCACAGTCCCAAAATACTCGACGGGACCTCTGAGGCTATGGTTGCCTCCAGCGGGGGTCATCATGTAGTGCGCGCTTTGGTGGAGTTCTTTTGGGACACCACCAACACTTTCCATTTCCCTTGGGGCAAGATGATGGTTACCCCTAAGGACTTCAGTCTGATCACAGGACTGGAGTTCACCTCTGTGCCACTGCCGTTTGACAGTGGAATCGACATATTTTCTTCGGAGGTCGAGGAGCTGTTGGGGCCGATTGCTATTCGGGCCCAAGCTGAGGTCGAGACGACTCAGTTTAGCGCTAGAGGAATTCGCCGCTCGACGCTGGCAGCGGCTCTTGATGACGATGCGACCACCCGAGAGCAGCGGGTGCGCATCTTTGCGCTGATGTTGTTGTCAAGGACATTCTCCCCTGACAAAGGTAGTAGGGCGTTGCTTTACTATCTCCCTGTTGTCCGCGATCTTCACCGCATCGGGACTTATGACCGGGCCAGCTTGGCCTATGCTGACTTTGTTCGTGCGCTGAGGGACTCGTGTCGTCACCGGTCCTTTGGGACGAATGTTGCTTTGTCTGCCTTTTGGAAGGTCGTAGAGGTAAACATCATTCCTTATAAGGTTTAGCTCTACATATTAGCTAGCATTTACTCACACTTTTAACTCTTTGTAGATCTGGTTCTACGAGCACTTCCCTTCTGCTGCGCCGTCGAGACCATCGCCGCGCGGATTTCCAGTGAGCGCCTCTTGAGGCGGCCACCATGTGGATATGTCTACTACACATGTCCGGAACTGGATCATCGCGGTATGACTTTTATTGTTTACTTGCTTTTCCGCGATGCTTTAAGTATACTTTCGCCTGATTGATGTTCTTTGTAGTGTCCTAAGGTGGTGTACCGGCCATGGGGCGGTTGGACAGTCCCTGGGTTAGCCGCATAGTATTCTGCTGAGCATCGCTATTTTCTGGGTACTTATGGGGCGATCGCGTACTTAGGAGAGAGGGTTGCTAGACAGCATTCCTCTGATGTCTTCGTCGTTCCTGCTGCTCCACCACGTCATATGTTTAACGAGGCACGATTGTCGAGCATGTCTGAGGGAGCGGGTACCCCTTGGCGATCCTATGTGATCCCTGGGCAGTTATATGCTAAGGAGCTACTACCGTTGTTAGCTCCAGCCCCCGTACCGGCCGAGGATGTGAGGGTAAGATTTTTCAGCTTTTACTTTCCATGAAGTAGCCCCCAAGTAATATTTTACTGATTTTTGTTGTTTATCAGGACGGTGCTGCTGAGTTCGGCCACCCCGTATGTCCATCCACTACCAGGGGATGTACGGGCCGATTGAGGAGATGATTTCTCCTGCTCCCGAGGGCTAGCGCTTCGTAGAGCAGTCGATTCCTCGCCACCAGACTCGAGTAAGCCTAGTTATTCACAATTTTGTGTTCATATATCATGCATGTTTACTGACTTATTTTTCTAACAGTTTTTGCGCGAAGTGGTTTCGGCGATGGCACGATGTATAGATGCCTTCCGGAGCCAGCTCGTCCGGATGAGGAATGCGGCCACTTGCCGTCGGGATGACGTCACCCGAGAGGTAGTCTTTCTTATGTATATTTTTTTTTTATTACCACTTCAATTTTGTCTTGTTTCTGATTTAATTCTTTTTGCAGGGTCATCCTATTGCTTCTCACACCTGTGCGAGACCTGAGGGGCGGAGAGATCCGGCGAGGTCCAGCTCGAGACGTCGTCGTACTTCGTCAGGGGGTAGAGGTGGTCGCTCTGAGGCTGCTCGTGCTGAGGTTGCAGAGGGCTCAGGATCTTCTTCTGAGGGTGCTCATGCTGCACCGGTAGGAGAGGCTACCTCGGCTTTCAGAGGTGGTGGGATGTACGAGATAGGCTCATCATCGCAGCAGCCTCCGCAGCCTCAGCCTCAGGTTGATCCTGGGTGGAGTGTTCCTACATTGAGTCTTCCTCCTCCTACGGAGACTGGAGCTAGAGCTGGAGCTGGAGGTGGTGGAGAGGTGACTCCTCGTGCGGCGCAATTTTATGATATGATGGGCCTACGTCCTCTAGCGCCGTAGTTTGTTCCTGTGTATATTTTATTTTGACTTTTAGAGAACTTTGCCTTAGACTCATTATTTATAGACACATTTTGTATATTTATGCTATTATGAGTTTATTTGTTTGTTATTATTATGTGTATGTTTGTGTGTGCAAGAGAAGTGTGACAAACAATTATGCGCAAAAATTCGCAAAAATTCCGTTATTTTTATTATTGATGGAGGGTATCCGACTCTCTCCCCCAAAAAGAAAAAAAATAAAAAAGGAAAAGTCAAATAAAACGTTGGGTGTTTGGAATTTAATTTAAATAAAGTCCAAAAAAAGAATAGTGTAATTAAAAATAATAGCTATTTTAATTAATTAAGAAAAAAGGATGAAAAAAAATGTTTAGGTAAAATAAACGGAGCCATAAAGTCATTAGTCGACTCGAGTTTAGGATTAAAAACTCAAGTTAAACACGCGCGTCTGATGTGGCAACTTGGCGCCAGCTGGCGCCACAATATGGCGCGTGGCGCCAGGCGCTACACTTGACGTGTGGCGCCAAGCGCTGGCGGCTGGCGCCAATTACGGGGTTTTGACGCCAATTGACGCTGAAACTGTATTTCAATCTGATTAAAACTTCTCGCAATTTGTGTATAAATAGCCCCCTGCCCAGCCGATTCTTCTCATAATTCCAGGGAATAAAATTATTCTCTGCTTTAGAAAAAAAATAACCATGTCTTTAGTCACCAAAACCTTCACCCAATATACTCATGAATGGTGTCGATCTCTTAATGCTAGGGTGAGAAAAGAATTAGATTTGTTTCACTTGGGGGGAATTTATGGCATCAAAGGGGTAGATCTTGACTTAGATTTCATACATACCGCTCTAGAATTTTGGAATATTGATACTCATTGCTTTAGAATAGGGTATGATGAGATTAGCCCTTTGCCAGAGGAATTTGGTGTTATTTTAGGCTTCCCTGCAATAGACCTTATAGTAATCCCTAGAGTAGATGCATATTATTATAAGGATTTTGAGCGCTTCTTTAATTTAAAAGAAAGGGATTTATCAAAAATAGTAGATGACAACATAGTTAATTTGACAGAATTTGCACGCCATTATTTTGATAAACCTCTTTCTGAATCTTTTCATATATATAGAAGAAGGGCGTTCCTATTTTGCATGCTTAATCAATTTTTTCTTAGTAGTGGTAAAAATAATGAAGGTCAATCAATTATAACCACTGTTTTAGAACAAATTGAATCAGGGAGAAATCCAATGCCATTGATAGTTGGAGAGACTATGATTAGTCTTGATGAATTGAAAAGGGACTCAAAAGCACCTTTTCGCGGTTCTCCAATTTTATTACAGGTAGAAAAATAATATTTTTAATTACAGAAATCAAAAAATATATTTTGTATTGTAATAATGATTTATTTGCATTGCAATTGTTTTTACAGATGTGGCTAATGGAAAGGCTAGGATTAATTAGCCCTCCCGACGATATTGAGAAGTATACTCCTAATTGCTTCGTGAGGAGGAAGAAACGCTTCCCTAAGATTGGGCGTCATGGGTGGAGAAAAGTCTTCGAATCACGTGATTTTTCTATCAAGTGGGTCGTCCCATGGTGGAAAATAGAAAGGATGGTTGGTGTTAACAAGCAACCTTTCTGTCGTCTTCCAAGCTTGTCTCGTGTAAATTATTATTACCCCTGCAGGATAAAAAGACAATACGGCTTGCCTCAGAATATTCCTTCTGGGGATCTTCTTCCTCCCTATGAGTACCCTGTTTCTCAAGAAGTAAACAGATTTGATGCTTACTGGAGTGCTAGACCTTTATGGGAAGTGATTACCCAAAAGGTTCCTCCTTCTTTGCCCAATGATGTGAAGAAGTGGTTGCTGAAGAAGTCTTCGAAGGATTAGGGTAGAACTGATGTGAAGAATCGTCTAGGTGACAGGGTGATTCCTGCCAAGGAACGCTTAGGTGCAAGAATTGAATTCAAAAAATCTGCAATGCCTAGGAAGAAAAATGCTATCAAAGATAAAGGGAAAAGGAAAGCTAAGACCGCAGATAAAAAGGCTTGGGTGGAAAAGAAACATGGAGTATTAGCTGAGGGGTAGATTATCTACTCTAAGATTGAATATAGGTCCTCTAAAGGATGCCTACTAGCTAAAGTTATGGATGAAGAGGAGGAAGTAGAGAAAAATTGGAAAAGGGCTAGAAAGGAAAAGAAAGATTAGGTGCATTGCTTAGCTTTAAATTATTAGACTTAGATTATTTTTATTTAATTTAAAGTTTATTTGTTTCAGCTTTATTTAAATTCCATCAATAATGTAAGTTTATTTTATTAATGAAATTTCAGCTTTTAATTAAATTATGTACTTTAAAATTATTTTATTAAAGCAATGAAAACCGAAAAAAATTAATTTTCCGGAAATTCTTCGAGTACGGAAGTCGAAAATTTTCCGAAAAACACCGAAATTTGCCTAGAATTTATTTTCAAATTGACGTCAATTATCTGCAATTGGCGCCAATTATCTGCAATTGGCGCCAATTATCTGCAATTGGCGCCTATCATTGTAGTCTGGCGCCAGGCGCCAATTTCATCGGCTGGCGCTGATGATTGCTGGCTGGCGCCAGGTTCTTCTCTGCGACGCCGATGATTCGCCGATCTTCTGTTGAATTTTTAATTAATTCTGGAACGCGGAGATGTCTAAAACTAAAGTGGCCGCACCCGTAAAAGGTTGTCTACGTATCCTTTCTTAAGGAATCGGGCCGAACGTAGCTCTCTTGAGTATCCTACTCAAGTAATTATGGGTAGTATTTCTTAAGTTGGTCAAGATTTGTCATGTTCGAGAATTCATTGCCGTCCATATCAATTAGTTTTGCTGCACCTCCTGACAGGATTGTTTTGACAATGTAGGGTCCGGACCAATTAGGTCTAAATTTACCCCTTGGATCTAAAACATTTTTCCTTAGTGCTTTTAACACCAAGTCTCCTACTTTGATATTTCTTGTCTTGACCTTCTTATTAAAATGCCTAGCCATACGAGTTTGGTAGCACTGATTGTGATATAGAGCTTCTAGTCGTTTCTCATCGAGTAGAAAAAATTCTTCATATCTTGCCCTAGTCCATTCAAACTCGATCTCCAACGCAATGCGTAGAGATGGTATTTCTAGTTCGACAGATTGTACGACATCCATTCCATATACTAAGGAAAATGGCGTATTTCCTGTTGATGTACGGATTGACGTGCGGTAACCCCACAATGCGAAATGAAGTTTGTCAGGCCAATCCTTATAATTCTCCGTCATTTTTTCGATGATAGTCTTTAAATTTTTATTAGCTGCCTCGATTGCTCCATTTGCTTGAGGTCTATAAGGGGAAGAATGATGATGTTGAATGCCATATTTTTGTAGCAAGTCTTCACATTCGGCTTGAAAGTGAGTTCCATTGTCACTTATCATTTCATGTGGGACTCCGTATCGACAAATAATATTTCTCTCGATAAAGAGTGCTACATGTTTTGCAGTGAGTTTAGCGTATGATTGCGCTTCGACCCATTTTGTGAAGTAATCTATTACTACTAGGATATATTCGTGGCATCCTGTTCCTGGGGGAGTGATTTTGCCGATGATGTCAATTCCCCATGTAGAGAATGCCCATGGCGATGTGTAGGTGTAGAGCAAGGATGGAGGAACGTGTTGTAAATTTGCATAAATTTGACACTTAGTGCATCTTTTTACATATTGATGGCAATCTCTATTCATTGTAGTCCAATAATATCCTTCTCGCATTATCTTCTGGACTAGCATTTTGCCATTTATGTGAGTGCCACAGATTCCTTCGTTGACTATTCTCATTGCTCTTTGTGCATCCTTCTTTCCTACACATAGGAGAGCTCGACCTTTAGGTAACCTTTTATGTAGCTGGTTGTCTATGAGTACATATTGAGAAGCCAAAAGTCTTAATGCTCGTTTTGCTCTTTTGTCAGCATGAGGAGGGTGTTTTCCATTGGTGACATAATTGAGTATGTCTGTGTACCACGGTTCTTCTTCTTCTTCTTCTTCTTCTTCTTCTTCTTCTTCTTCTTCTTCTCCTTGGACTACTTCGTCGTCTTCTATGGCCTGGATGTATGCTGGTTTGTGCCTTTTTTCAATAGTTAGAGGCATTTGCTCGATTTCCGTGGGAATCCTAACCATTGAGGCTAATCTTGCCAAGGCATCAACAAATTGGTTTTCCTCTCTAGGTAGATATGTGTAACACCCCAATAATTCTCCCTTTTTCCAAACCGCTTACTTTAAATAAAAATAGAGGAGAACCATTGACGTGCTACCGCCACGTGTTAAAACGTTAAGGCTTTATCAAAGTATTGCAGCGGAAATCCAACTTAAATCTTAAAATAATATAATTTAGAAAACCAATAAGTCAAAGCTTACAAATCGGAACCATAAAGACCCTTATTTAAAAACCAATAATCAAAATCCCAAAACATAATTAGAATAGTAAAACATAAATAAGTTTAACACAAAGAACGAATACTCTCAATCACACCAATCCCTTGACAATGCGTATGTCAAATCCCCGAACTTCACATCATCAAGCTAACCTGTGCAATACTGCTCCCCAATAATACAAGTGTAATAATTGGATCATCACAGAGTCATTGAAAGGCGAGGGTCATGACCAAAAGAAAACACACAAAAGCACGCAATCAGCAAAGCTGAGTACATACAAGCTACAACGTACCAAACCTAGCATGCTCAACTAATTAAAGTAAATAAACATACAACACGAATTCATTAATCAAGACTCCACACTTAAACAATTCAATTGACTCAACATACTTGCTAATCAATTCTAAACACTCGACTCTTTATATTTAATTTAATTAATTTAGTTTGGAGTAAGCAATAGACGAGGTTGTCCAATCCACCAAATCATTTTGGTCCCAAATGACCATTTAAAATAAAAGTTTAGCGCGATGCAAGAATGGGCGCGACTCCATTCTCACAAAGTTAGTCTAGGATCCCATCTAACTTTCATTATAAAATAAAAATGTAAATAACAAAATAAAAGAGGATATGTTGATCAAACAAGCCTCAGAAAGCCACGGGCTACCACCGTGTACCCCAACCCATAATTGTCAATACTCTAGAAGTGCACGCTTTCCAGAGTTTTATTGCTCATCCATGTTTCACTTTACGTGATTACAATTTTAATTAATAGCCGACTCATTCAAGAAGACCATACATAACAATCATACATCAATTCACTTTTAATTTTATTTAGGACGATGGTGATCACATCACAAGTTGACCTTTAATTCCATTAAACTTCCAAATTATACAAAATTGTTGAACATAGTCAACCCACCTAGCCATTTCGGCTTAATCCACCTTTACTCAATATACTAATAAGTCATGCTCGAGTAATAAATAAAATAAATAACAACCTTGTGGAATAATTAATAAATTCATTCCACTTAAACCGTTCAATTCCAATCCTTAATAATCCAAATGTGGTTAACAAACCAATCCAATAAAATATGTTTGTATCAACATTCCATACAAACAATTAATCCAATATAATTCAACATACTTGCATCCATAATTCCATACAAGCATAATTAATTCACGAAAACATGCCTCATAAACATAAATACATGAATTAATTAAATATATAACCAAATAATTTCCATCCAAGTGTTCTCTAATCATGAAACTAAGTTCTTTCCTTTGGTACCTAAACATGATACTACTTACAACGAAGTAGACATGTACGTACCTCGTATAAACAATCCTTTGTTCCACTTTTAATCACTTAAAAGTCTCCTAGAGAAAAATCACCTCCTAGAAAACAACCAATAATCACAAATTAATACTTACAAAAATTTCCAGCAATATAATTTGATTAAAGGTCCTTAAAACTCCATTAAAAACATGTTTTTATGGTTAATTAATCATTATAAATACAATAGGAACAAAAGCCCCAAATTAATTAGTCATAAGAACCCTAAAATCCCAATTTAAATAAATTGAAACCCTAGGTTTTAAAATTATAAAATCTGAAAATTATAACAACAATTATAATCTGAAATTATTAGTTTAAAACATCAAAAACATGATTTTGATACTAAAAATATAAACTTTATACTATAAAATCAAAACCCAAAACTAACTAATCAAACATTAAGCATAAATGAAATAAAACAAAGGAGAGAGAGAGGGGCGGCCATGGTGGGCCACGACTGGGCCGCTGGTGGGTCGCCGGCGGTGGTGGGCGGTGACTGGCGACCGGCAGTGGTGGCGGGCAGCAGGCGGCAGTAGTTGGTGGTGAGTCAAAACTTACGTAAAGAGGAGGAAAAAAAAAAGAAAGAAAGAAAAAGAAAGAAAGAAAAAGGGAAAAGAAAAGAAAATAAAAGGAAAAAGAAAAATAAAAATAAAAGGAAAGTAAGAAAATAAAATAAAGAGGAGAGAAAATAAGACTAACCTTTAGTGTGGGAAAAATTTGGGGATGTATGCGGTATTTATAGGAGAGAGAATAGTGTAGGGTAAATAGTAAGATTGGGCCTCATAAAATTAATGGGCCAATTAAGTAAGTAAGATGAGTTTGGCTTTGTTTATTTGGACATGAATTATAGAATGAAGGTATGTATAAAAATTTGTACCAAAATAATTTTCGACCCAAAATTAAAAATTGAAACTTTTGAAATTAAATTCCGGAAAAATACTAATAAATATTATAAATAATATATAATTTTATTTATAATATATTTTAAAAATATGGGGGATTACAATGTGTGTATTCTACCTTCTCTAACTGATCGGTAAGAGTTTCCAGATAGGTTTGGTAAGGGGCTAGACTTTCGCTCCTTACTTTCCACCTTTTAGATATCTGATTGATGATCAAAGAAGAATCTTCGAATATCCTTAACTTCTTTACTCTCAATGCCAAAGCTGTTTCAAGGCCTACCACGCATGATTCATATTCAGCAGCATTGTTGGTAACGTCGAAATCAAGCTTTATGGAGATTGGAACATGCTCCTCTTTAGGTGATACTAGTAGTACTCCAACGCCACATCCCTTTTGGTTTGAGGCTCCGTCGAAATACAAGGTCCAAGTATCATCTTCAGTAACCATTAGGTCTTCATCTAGAAATTCATTGTCTTGTATTGGCGTCGAGTCTTCTAGTGGAAAATCTGCTAGAAAGTCTGACACCACAGATCCTTTGATAGCTTTTTGTGGCATGAATCTTACATCAAACTGGGCTAGATTGACTATCCATCTTGATATGCGTTCATTGAGCGTAGATTTCTCGAATAGAAACTTGAGTGGGTCTAATCGGGAGACTACGAAGACGGTATGCACCAGTATGTAATGTCTTATCTTAGTTGTGGCCCACACCAAGGCGAGGCACAACTTCTCGAGCGGTGTATAGCGTGCTTCGTATTCGAGCATCTTTTTGCTTAGGTAGTAGATTGCGTTCTCCTTGCCTTCTACCTCTTGTGCTAGCATAGCTCCCATTGTGTCTTTGGTAACCGTCAAATATAACCTAAGAGGTATTCCGGGGAGTGCTGGTGCTAATACGGGAGGATTTGCGAGATAGGCTTTGATCTTTTCAAAGGCTTTTTGACATTCGTCATCCCATATTACTGGTACATTCTTCTTGAGCTTCTTGAAGATTGGTTCACATATTGTCGTCAGTTTTGATATGAACCTACTTATGTATTGCAACCGGCCAATAAATCCTCGAATCTGTTTCTCAGTCTTGGGCGGTGGCATTGACATGATTGCTTTGATCTTGGTTGGGTCTACCTCTATTCCTCTAGAGCTTATGACGTAACCCAAGAGCTTGCCTGAGGTGACTCCAAAAGCACACTTAGATGGATTCAACCTCATATTATATTTTCTTAGCCTTTCGAAAATTTTCCTTAAGGCTACTTGATGGCCTGGACGGTCTTTTGATTTTACAATCATGTCATCGACATATACTTCGACTTCTTTATGCATCATGTCATGGAGTAAAGCAGTTGCTGCACGTTGGTAAGTAGCACCCGCGTTTTTCAACCCTAATGGCATTACCGTGTAGCAGTAAGTGCCCCATGGTGTTATAAAAGTTTTTTTCTCCATGTCTTCTTCTGCCATGAGGATCTGGTTGTAACCTTCTTACCCATCCATGAATGAGAGAAGCGCGTGATTTGCCGTGTTATCTACCAGAATATCGATGTGTGGCAAAGGGAAGTCGTCCTTTGGACTTGCCTTATTTAGATCTCGATAGTTGACACACATCCTTATCCTTCCGTCTTTCTTCGGAACTGGGACGACGTTGGCGACCCATTCGGGGTATTTGGATACCTTAATGAAACCTGCAGTTATCTGTTTTTGAACTTCTTCTTTTATTTTAAGTGCTACGTCAGGTTTCATTCGACGTAACTTTTGTTTTACAGGTTTCATTCCTAGAATTAGTGGTATAGTGTGTTGAGCTATTTCTCTGTTAATGCCTGGCATATCTTCATATGACCAAGCAAATACATCGATAAATTCTTTAAGTAAGTTAATTAAATCGGTTCTTTCTTGCTTATTCAATGTTAATCCGATTTTAAATTCTCTTTTATGAGTTGAATCATTTGAGATATCAACTGTTTCAGTTTCTTCAATTATCGGTGTTTTCTTTTCGAGTGTTTCCATTGATTTAATAATCTCTTTGTCTTTTTCATTGTTAGCTAAGAAATGCTCGTCATCTTGGGTTAGAGAAGAACACGAGAGGTAAGGAGAATGAGAAATATTATTATACTCTGAGATCATTACATTAAAGAGTGATACGTCCTCAGGGACTGGATCACTAACTATCCTAGGAAAAGAAATAGGAGGGGGAGGTGTTACTACTAAAGACTTAGAGAAATATAGAGGGAGAGACTCCGACTCAGACTCAGACTCAGACGACTCTTCAAACATCGGTCCTTGCCCTGTCGTGATGGATATCTTCCTTCCGCTTGGAGTAGTCACCTTGATAGTCTTGCGCCACCCTTGTAGTGATCCTTCAGCTGGAGTAATTAGCTTCGAAGGATCGAAGCTTTCACTTTGTAGGACTGTTTGAATGAGCAAGGAGTTATCCTCTTTATTAGTTGGCTCATTCTTTTCTCGCCCGAACAGTAATCCCATGACGTTAAAGTCAAAGCATGGGGGTGCTTTCTCCTTGTGGACGGGAGTTGGGATTTCATCAGTGAAGTAGCAATCCAAGAAAATCTCAAATCCCGGTTGTCGTATGCCGTTTACAACAAATGGCTCGGGAAATTCATGGCATGGATAGTCCTCTCCTTCTTTTATAAACTGACCATTAAGCGTAAGAGGATATTGATCCATTGGGATTGCTTTCTTTTAAATGCGAGCGTCCCTACGTGCTTTTGACTTTTCCTGGGCTCACTTGAGATCTTTCCGAGTCGGTTCAAAACCAAGTCCGAAAGTGTCTAACTTAGGGAGGCCAGGTGACTCCAGCGGTTTTGCCATTCCTTTTTTCTTCCCTAAGGTCATCCCGGGAAAATGTCCTTGTTTCTTCAGCATGGCGTTGACAATCATGTTGGAATGGGGGTCATGGCAAAGAGGGGTCCTTTCATCCTCCTGGATTAAGGAGACTTCTTCGTTAAAGCCCCATAAATCTTCATCATCCTCGTCGTGCTCCACATTAATAATTGGATTCTCTATGGATTTGATTCTCATAGGCGAAGCATCTATGGTGATTGGAATTCCCCCAACTATAGCTTTTACTTGTTGGTGGAGAGATGAAGGGACGGCCATTAGATCATGAAGCCAAGGGCGTCCCAACAATAAGTTGAATGAAGCTTTGATGTCTACTACTTGGAAGGTAGTAGCATGTTCTATTGCTCCTGCCGTTACATTTAGGGTGATCTTGCCAAGAGCTTGATGACGAGTGTTGTCGTAGGCCCTTATTCCTTGTGTAGACGGAGTTAAATCTTTGTCCCTTATGCCGAGCATCCTCGCAGTTCTAAGTGGACAGACATTGATAGCCGATCCATTGTCTACAAGAGTCATAGGAACATTCATCCTCTTGCAAACTACTATGAGGTTTAATGCCTTGTAATTTTTGTCACCTTCTGGGGGTAAATCTTTGTCAGAAAAGGTGATCAAATTAATCGGACTAGGAAGGTCACTTGTGAGGAAGTTGGCTAGTCCCTCAGGAGTAGTGTCAGAATCTATCCCGATTTTGTCCAAGGCATTCATTACAGCCAACCTATGTTCTCGAGATGTTGCCAGAAGTTTCCATACATTCATCTCAACCTTTGTCTTCTTAAACTGCTTAACAATATCATTGTCTTCAATGATAGGTATGGGAACTTGTTGTGCGGTTGGCATAGGTTGTGTTGAAACGGGAGGTTGCATTCTCCCGGATCTTGTGAGGACGTCTATCGATGATCTTCTTCAGCCCAAATTCATTTGCGGTGTATGACATAGAAGGTGAAGGTCCTACTATGTCCTTCAGATAGACATCTTCTTCATCACTGTCCCAAACTCCATTGATGGTTTCATCCTCTTCTTGTTGAACTTGGACTAGTTTCTTTTCATCAATCATTTTCTGAACCAAATCCTTGAATTTGAAACAGTTTTCTATAGTGTGACCCCCTGATTGATGATACTGACAGTAATATCTATCCATTCTTTTCAACGATTCGAATGGTCTCAGTTCGAGAGGTTTGATCTCGCCACTCTCGGAGAGCATTTCGAACATTTGTGCATATGGGATCCCAATTGGAGTGTAAGTTCTATTGCTCTTCTTGGGTTTTTCAGTGACTTGTAAGGGAAAATGCTTTGCCTCATAAGTCGTTCTCACTAGTGTGAATTCTCTTTTAGGTTCATCTTTCGGAAGTGGAAGCTCATCATATTTCTTATGGAGTTCGTTCATAGCTTTGAGAGCTTCACGTAGTAGTTGCGATACCTCCCTCATAGACAGTGTGAGCAATTGTATATCATCCTTATTTGCCGGTTCTGGAAGGTTATCCTTGACATCGAAAAAGATTTCCTCTTCTTTTTCTATGGCACGGATTTCTTTGACAGGTCTAATGAGAGATGAGGGGTCAACCTCGTTTTCCTCATCGGAGATAGCTAGGGTATGAGCGAGAGGTGCATTGTCAATGCTTGGATTTTTACTGGCAGTGGGCAACGGCAGCTTGTTGTTGTCGATTAAGTCTTAGATAGCTTCCTTAAGCTTCCAACAGTTTTCGGTGAGATGGCCCCTACCTTGGTGATACTTGCAGTGTGCATTGGGGTTCCAATTAGCCGACCTCTTCTCAACTGGTGGGTCCCCAAATGGTCCAATAGGAGTTATAAGACCTTTTGCATTTAATCGATCAAATGCGGTGTCATAACTCATACCAATAGGAGTGAAGTTCCTCCTAAATAGTTTCTTCTGTCCTTGATTGTTCATGGCAAGGACTTCTCCTAAATTATAGGTGCTAACATTGTTTGAGTGGGCGGTTTTAGAAGAAGAAGGATTGTCGTTCTTCTTTCCTTTCCAGCCACTGTTGGAGTTATTATTGGCAGCTTTTGATTTAGCCAAGTCATCTTCAATATTGATCCCAATGTCATAAACGGCCTTGAAGGTATGGAGGTTATTTTGATATTTGAGATGCTTGGAATATTTTTCTTGGAGATTTTTTATGAATAGTCTCACAGACTCTTTTTCACTTGGCACCTCAATCATCTTTGCTGAGGTTTCTCTCCACTTATTAAAGAAAGAGGTGAAGCCTTCATTCTCTTTCTGTTTGAGGATTTCAAGTTCCCTATGGTCGGTCTCGACTTGAATGTTGCACTTGTACCTATCAACGAAAGCGTTTGCTATAGACTCCCAGGTAGAAGTATTTTCTTTCTCGAGAGAAAAGAACCATTGTTGGCAAACGGTCTCGAGAGATAGTGAGAACAGAGAAGGGAACACTTTCTTATCAATACCCTTGATACTCATTATTGTTTCAAATGCTCTTAAATGAAAGTATGGGTTGTCAGTTGCTCTGAATTTTGGGATGTCGTTGGCGTTGAACTTCTGGGGAAGAAGTTCTTTGTCCAGCGAGACCCCTTGTGATGTAAGCTCTTGAAACTTGTAGTCGCTAGACAACTTGCTTAAACTCTCTTGCATGAGGTCCATCAGTTGTTGCTTCAAGGGATCATCAATCTTGAGTGCGAGAAGCTTTAGTGTCTCAGTCACGGTAGCCAGTTGGTTCTTAAGATCATTGACTTCTTCTTGTGTTGCCATAATAGTCTTAGCTTTCCTCTTGCGAGCTATGGGTTTGTCGAAAAGTTGGACTTGTACGAAGAGGTTTTCTTTGATTAACCGTCATTCCTTTCTTGACCACGCGCTGTAAATTAAACCATTTTGCGTTTTAATAACTCGACTCGAATCAACTTTACTTTACGGTTTATTTTAAGGAAGAAAAAGAAAAAAGAGAAAAGGGTGCATATTTTTGGCAAAAATAACGTGCATATTTTTAGGGAACTAAGTATAGTTTTTTTATTGGAGGATTATTTTATTGGAGGATTAATATCCGAATTACCCCCCTAAAAAATGACGGAAAAACGCGCACACAAGACTCTCTTAAACATGGTCAAAGTATGTGGATTGGTGTGTGCGTTGAGTGTAAGTGGTATGTTTGGACTCTTGTGTAAAACCATGGACTTAGTGCCTAAACTCGATCATTGACTCAAATAAATACTATTGACAG
This sequence comes from Chenopodium quinoa, assembly GCF_001683475.1. Classification (NCBI taxonomy): domain Eukaryota; kingdom Viridiplantae; phylum Streptophyta; class Magnoliopsida; order Caryophyllales; family Amaranthaceae; genus Chenopodium; species Chenopodium quinoa. Next base: position 5,022,468 of record NW_018745000.1, read on the forward strand.
CTAAAATTAACTGAATTAAATAGAAAACTGATTAATTAGACTCCAGGTGATGACTCGACCAATAATCCGAACTGTCGGCCAAGCGACAGGACTGGCGTCGCACTGTGGAGCTTGGCGCCAGGCGACAGAACTGTCGTCAGGCGCTACATTCCATAATGTGACGTTACAGCTCATACCTTGGCGCCAATATTGGAGCTTTAATCTGGAACTATTTTCGGTGTTATTAATCAATTGGGATATGCCTAAAGTCGTACTAGGTCAATTCCGATTAAAATATTAGACTTTATTGACTCAAATTAATTAATTGTTTGATTAATTAGGAAAAGTTCTTTAAGTCAATAATTTATTTAGTCTCAACACAAGTCAACAAACAGTTAAGAGAAACATAGAATATTTATGCACAACAAATAATGCACACTTAGTCAAGTAGGCACAATACGATGCAATGCGTTTTCAACCTAACCATGGCTCTAGTTCTCTATAATTCGGGATATGGGTTAGTCAATAGAAGGTCCATGGTTAATTGTCCGGATGCACCGCGGGGAAGCCTAACCGTGAAGGGTTGGCTCGAGTTGATGGGATACCGCGAGTTTTAGAAAAAACTCGCTTCCATGGTTTGCTGAATTCAACAATCTCGGATGTACCCTTTGTTGCACGGAGCGTTCAATCGGGTAGATGGAGCATGAATTCCCAGAGGATTATTTCCATATATAGAACACATATGGGTTTCAGAAAAGTGAGAAAAAATTCAATCAGGAAGTAGGATCGAGCAAACAATGCGAAAAACCGGTCGAAATTAGAATGCATATTTCTGGCTCGGTATTGGGGGAAATTGGCGCCAGCAATCAGAGATTGGCGCCAGCTTTTAACTGTAGCTCCTGGCGCCAATATTGGCGTCTGGCGCTACGGCTAAAATGCTAACGCCAAGCTCTGGCCTCTGGCGCTACTTGCCACATGCCTCAGCAGCTTTCTGTGCTCGATAAAATTTGTGAAAGATATTTCTCAAATTTCATACGTGTAAAATCCTATGTTTTTAACTCATTACGGATGGTCTTTCCAATGAGATCTTTTTTATGCATATGACAATAATGTTAATCAAAATTACGCACATGAAATACCTAGAAATTTTCGAGTCTCATCCACTCATTCTAAATCATTGCCGAAACAAATTCAGGAATTAAAATAGAAATCCTCCCCAGTGGAGTCGCCAAAAACTGTAGGGAATAAATTTCAAGCTTTAAATCCCACTAGCTTGAACCCCACTGTGATCATACACTAAAGTACGGTGACGTCCAAAAGGGAAGAAGATAGAGCAAAAGAATCGCCAACAAGTTTTTTAAGGAACTTGTAAACCGTTCATAGGATGAAGGTTACACCCTTTAACAATCCAAGAGATCGTCAACTCCATAAGGTCTAGAACCAAATAAGGGTTCAGGGATGAAGGTACAAATCCAACCTAAAAGAGATTGAACCTGCCCTAATAATAGGCCTCTACTTTATTCTGATCGTATTCATGTGCGCTTTTCAATTAACATGCAATCAATAGGATTAACCCTAAACCTGTTTATCTATGTTGGTTGAATTTAATGCACATATAAACTATTATTGGCGATCACTTGAAATTATAATCACAATTAACCCTAAACAAGATTATTAAATATCTTATTAAGCGTGAGTACAAGTACAAATTCCCTTTAAACATGCAATAAAGGTGATCAAGCAATAACAATAAATATATCAAGCAACATAATAAATAATAATAATTAATAATCATAATAATCATAAATTATAATCATCATAATCATAATCATGTTAATATTAAAGCATAATAATAGCAAGATCCTAGGCATGATACTAACAAGATTAATAACAAACCCTAGCATGTCACTAAGCAATAAAAATTAAAGCTTTAACCCTAACATGATACTAACAATCATAAATATTAGGAAGAACATAGGAAGCATCGCAGGAATCATATTTAATATATTTGATATTATAACCTTTTCCCTAAACATGATACTAGGAATATCATAATAACAATATAAACATGATTTCTACATCATAACATCAATTAAAACCATTAAATCACTTACTTTGATGCCTCGTACCTCTTTCTAATAACAAAATACACACGTTAGTAACTTCAAGGAAAATAATAAACAAACAATTAAATTAAATAATTGAAATAGAGATTTGGGACCAAACCCTCAGAAATTAAACCTTTCACGTCTAGGGCGAATGAAACTTCGAATATGGCTAGGTGTTTCTAGATCTTGTGAATGCTGAATTTTGTATGTGAAAACAAAGTTTAGAGAAAGAAAGAAAGAATTGAAAGAATGCTAATTAAAACTGATTGTAGGTGAATGTAGATGATTGATGATGAGAATTGGTGAATGAAAACGGAGTTTTTAATACGATATTTATAGAGAAATCAGCCAAAAAAGATAAAATAAACAAAACAGAGTCTGACGCACAAAAAACAGAGTTGGCGCAAACCCTAGCTAGCTGGCGCCAGGCGCCAAGCCTATTTTTAACGCGTTTTCGAAAATCAGATAAGTTTGCCGTACTGGAGGATAAAATCATATAATTTCCTTGAAAATGTTATTTGATTTTGATTAAAACTCTGAAAAGTCAACAAAAATCAATTTATCAATGCTAATTGAATTAGGAATGAAAAGAACCTTCTAGAAGATTCTAGAAGACTAAAACCATTCCTAATTGCATTAGGAATGATAAATCATATTAGGCCCTCCCCTAGATCATTGGGCCGTACATAAAGCTCAAACCGGGCCCAGTTTAGTAAATTGGCCATAACTTCCTCAATATTCATCGGAATTGGGCTCATAATATATCGTTGGAAAGCTCTTGCCAAGACCCATCCAACTACACTATTATTGGACCCATATCATGGACCAAACAAACTGGATTGGCTGTTTTCTTAAAATAAGTTTTTCAAAAACAGAGAGAAGAGAAATTAAAACTATCCGCAAAACTAGACTTTCCACACTTTCGCTTCATTCGATTATGATTCGACGTGAAAGGTACTCATCACTAGGTTTGGTTTTGGTGAGACACAAATGGGTGTCTACAGCGACAGAGTCAATTCTTGGCGCCAGAGATATCTCAGCAGCGATAGAGCTCGAAGCCTCTCAGAAAGGTGATTTCGACCTCATACAACAATTTTGGGTTCCTTGGTACGCCAGTTTTCCCCTATAAGCAATTTGACATGATTAAGTAGTCAGTTGGATTACAATCACAATAAGTGGTCGACCTGATGAAAGATCGTCTCACTTAGCTTAAAGCGCCTAAGAATTGGCTCATCACGGAAACACCGACATACTGGTTTTAGCGGAAGAGAAGTTCAGGCGAGCTTTAGAGATCGACAAACGTTGGTCTTCGGAAATTTCTTCTTCAGAATATTATCGCAACAAACGTTCAAGTATCGAAGCTCTTTTGTTCAGAGACGCGTGAACATTTCCATCAAAGCTCTTTTGCTCTAGAGACGCGTGGGCATATTATTCAAGCTCTTTTGTTCAGAGACGCGTGAACATTTCCATCAAGCTCTTTTGCTCTAGAGACGCGTGGGCATATTATTCAAGCTCTTTTTTTGAGAGACGCGTGAACATTTCCTTTTCAAGCTCTTTTGCTTAGAGACGCGTGGGCATCCTATTATCAAGATCTTCGTTCAGAGACGCGTGGACACATCATTCAGAAGATCATATCAAAAAGAAGCTCTTTGTTCAGAGGCGCATGAACATATCAATAAGAAGCTCTTTGTTCAGAGACGAGTGAACATCAAAACAGCAAGGTGGCATTCCCTAGATTGTGGAGAGTTGTCACAAACAACTGAGGATTGTTTCAAGAGAACCAATCTTCGATAGTATTCCCTTGGATGTGGAATATTATTAATGCGGAAGAGGATAATTTCAGGCGAAGCAATCTTCTATATTGGAAGCAGTTACGGGCGTAGCGGTTTTCAAGCAGGATGGCATTCTCTAGCTTGCAGGAGGTCATCAAAACAATCGGTTACTTTCAGAGACGTGTGCTCGACGGTGCAAGATACGCGTTTCTTAACTCTTTTATCTGTTTAACTAACGCTAGTTTGCAGGTATCGGCGTTACAAGAATGGTTTAGGATCGCAGAACGTTCTGAATCATTCTCCGTCCCTATCGATACTTTGACTTTTGTTTTTCGAAGCTTACGTTTCTCCAAACTCAGTCAAAGACAGGTGTAGTTGTAGACACCCATTTGTGTCTCCCCAAAACCAAACCTAGTGATGAGTGCCTTTCACGTCGAATCATAATCAAATGAATTGAAAGTGTGGAAATTTTAGTGTTGCGGATAGTTTTAATTTCTTTTTCTCTTCTCTCTGTTTTTGAAAACTTATTTTAAGAAAACAGCCAATCTAGTTTGATTGGTCCATGATATGGGTCCAATAGTAGTGTAGTTGGATGGGGCTTGACAAGAGTTTTCCAACGATATATTATAAGCCCAATTCCGATGAATATTGAGGAAGTTATGGCCAATTTACTAAACTGGGCCCGGTTTGAGCCTTATATGCGGCCCAATGATCTAGGGGAGGGCCTAATATGATTTATCATTCCTAATGCAATTAGGAATAGTTCTAGTCTTCCATATTCTTCTAGAAAGTTCTTTTCATTCCTAATTCAATTAGCATTGATAAATTGACTTTTGTTGACTTTTCAGAGTTTTTATTTAAAATCAAAAAAACATTTTCGAGGAAAAGATACGATTTTATCCTCCAGTACGGCAAACTTATCTGATTTTCGAAAACGCGTCAATAACAGGCCTGGCGCCTGACTCCAAGCATTGGTGCCTAGAACCAGGCCTGGCGCCTGGTGCTAGCCATTGGCTCCTGGCGCCAATCAGCTGGTGCTGGCGCCAGCTCTGTTTTAGGTGCGCCAACCTCGTTTTACATGCGCCAAGTGCTCTGTTTTGATATTTTATCTTTTTGGCTGATTTTCTCTATAAATAAAGTATTTAAAAAACTCCGTTTTCATTCACCAATTCTCACGAATTCTCATCAACAATCAGTTTTCATTCGCAATCTTTAATTCTCTAGTTCTCTCTTAATTCATTCATCTCTCTTCTCAAACCTTGTTTTCATATACAAAATTTCGCATTCGCAAGATCTAGAAACACCTAGCCAAGTTCGAAGTTGCCTTCGCCCTAGATGTGAAAGGTTTAATTTCTGAGGGTTTGGTCCCAAATCTCTCTTTCAATTATTTAATTTAATTGTTTGATTATTATTTTCCTTGAAGTTACTAACGTGTGTATTTTGTTATTAGAAAGAGGTACGAGGCATCAAAGTAAGTACTTTAATGGTTTTAATTGATGTTATGATGTAGAAATCATGTTTATATTGTTATTATGATATTCCTAGTATCATGTCTAGGGTAATTATAATATCAAATATGCTTATTATGATTCTTACGATGCTTCCTATGTTCTTTCTAATATTTATGATTGTTATTATCATGTTAGGGTTAAAGATTTGATTTTTATTGCTTAGTGACATGCTAGGGTTTATTATTAATCTTGTTAGTATCATGCCTAGGATCTTGCTATTATTATGCTTTAATATTAACATGAGCATGATTATGATTATAATTGTTATGATTTATGATGATTATGAATATTATTATTGTTATTATTATTATTATTATTTTGATGATGATTATTTTATTTATGATGATATTATTATTATTATTATTATTATTATTATTATTCATGATATTGATTATTATTATGTTGCTTGATACATTATCTATTGTTATTGCTTGATCACGCCTTTTTATGCATGTTTAAAGGGAATTTGGTACTTGTAATCACGCTTAATAAGATAATTAATAATCTTGTTTAGGGTTAATGTGATTATAATTCAAGTGATCGCCAATAATAGTTTATTTGTGCATTAATATTCAACCAGCATAGATAAACAGGTTTAGGGTTAATCCTATTGATTGCATGTTAGTCAAAAAGCGCACATGAATACGATCTGAATAAAGTAGAGGCCTATTATTAGGGCAGGTTCAATCTCTTTTAGGTTGGATTTGTACCTTCATCCCCGAACCCTTATTTGGTTCTAGACCTTATGGAGTTGACGATCTCTTGGATCGTTAAGGGGTGTAACCTTCACCCTGTGAACAGTTTACAAGTTCCTAAAACTTGTTGGCGACTCTTTTGCTCTATTTTCTTCCCTTTTGGACGCCACCGTACTTTAGTGTATATCACAGTGGGGTTCAAGTTAGGGGATTAACGCTTGAAATCTATTCCCTATAGTAGCCCTTTCATTGAACCACGTGTTGTTATTAGATTGGTCCACGTGTTAGGGTAATTTTTATTTATTTATTTTTTTAACTTTTCACAATATTTTTCTAATTTTTTTTCTCATAGTAGACCCCTCAACTAGCATACTTTAATATTTATAGATTCTCTCTCCTCCCAATTATCATGCTTTATGTTTCCACTAACCCTACTTGGTAAGGCCGACAATTTGATAGCCCTGCTCTAACTATAAAAACTGGGCCATTAAATTTTTAAAGGACTATTTTTAAAAGGTTAAAATATTATTATTATAAACGAACTGCCTCTTTTTCGTTAAAAAAATGGCTTTTATTAGTACATTACTACAAAATTATAGAGGATATATTCATATTACTTAGTTTAACAATAATTCAATAAAACAACAAACAAAAACTTCTTATTTAAAAAATGTCATCCTTCTAACATTCTTTGAAACAAATCCTTAACTTTGATTTGGAAATTAAAAGGCAAAGTCAAAAATTTAGGATGAATTTTTTGGGATTTAATGGTGGTCTTTACGGGAAGAAGGTGAATAGGTAGGTAACTAATAAATTACGAAGAGAGTACAAAATTACCAAACATAATACTTCCTCTGTTTTTTAAATACTTGCATCAGTTTGGTTGTTACACTATTCATATGTTTCACTTTGACTAGGTTTGATGATTTATAGCTAAGCAAAATTATAATCAAGCGAAATCTTGTTAGATTCGACTCGATTGATACTACTCCCTCCGATACATATTACTTGCAACAAAAGGGTATTATTTGTGAGACATAAAATATTCATTTGTTTCGAGTAATATGTAATGGAGGGAGTGTTTTAATATCATATGTATATATATATATACTTTTTTACATATTAGTAATTAAAAATATTAACGATTAAAATAATGTATTGACAAAGAGAAGTGTTGTAAATAAAAAATTAATAAGAGGAAGTAAGTTTTATCCAATTTACAAAATAAGAAATTGATGCCTATTATAGAGAGTTTCCCAAAATAAAAAAGTAAATAAAATTATGGGATTATAATGAATTTACTAATTGTAACTGATTATCATATGAACAAACTCCACCAAACCCTATACGGTTCGATAAAGTAACGAACTATATTAGACCATCTCCAATGGTAAACTATAATGTCTTGTAGTTTGACTTGTCGTATTAATTTTTAAGCTACAACACTTTTTAGGTATAAAGTGTTACAATGGAGAGATAAAATATCTTGTAATTTGCAAAAAATAAAATACAATAAAAAAATGGTTGTACACATGTAAGCAAGTCAACATATGAGAATAGAATTTAGTTTGTCTCTTTTCCAAACAAGTATGTACCTTGCTTAGGCTACAGTACCTGCCTTTTTTTTTCCTTTTTTTTTCTCTCCAATGATAAGCGTGTTAGCATGTAACACATTTCAACTACATATTAGCATTCAGAGCTTCTTACGAATACCAAATACATATTAGCATTCAAAGCTTTTTACGAATACCAAATACATATTAGGCAACATTCAAATGAGTTAATCTAAAATTGGTCCCTCAACTTTAGCATCTGTAGCATTTTGGTCCCTCATCTTTCAAATAAAGCAAATTAGTCCCTCAACAACCCATAACTTACTTTTTCGGTGGAAAAAATGAGTCACCAAAGTGCCCATGTGGCAAAAAATAAAATAATATTTTAAAGAAAATTTAGGGACTTGTCCTAGTTAGCAAAAATTTAAGGATCATGATTCTTTTTTTTTTGTCATTTTTTTTATTTAAAAAGGATTCTTTTAACTGACATTAATTTTTTTTTCATGAACGTTAATATTTTGATTATGATTTGCATCAATAAAACTATAGAATTATATATATATATATATATATATATATATATATATATATATATATATATATATATATATCACCCCACATTACCAACAACAACCTGCCACAAACACACAGCCCCATCTCCACCAGTCTGCAGCCTCACCATCATCATTAATCAACCACGCAACCCAAACCTCCACCTACCTTCCCTACCTCTCACCAGCAGCAACAATTAGCAGCATTATCCACCACCTCCGTCGCACGAAATCCCAGCTAGCGATTCGCACAAGTAGCAGCGGCAATTTATGCCCAAAAAAGAACAAAACAAGAATTTAATGGGTTCATGCAAACCAAGAAAATCCAAAATCCTCCAAAGAACCTGTCCAAAAGTTCGAGCGAATCTACCCTCGGTTCGGTCGAATTATATTGCACATGAGCTTGTATTGAATGAATAAAATAAGGAGGCCAAGATTAAATCATAAGATTTTTTTTTGGGTGATTCCTTCCAACAAAAAATAGGTTTTTAATTCTTTCTTCTTGGACTCTTTATTATCTTAATCAAGAATATATTTTTTTATTCTTATTTCATACAAGTATTTCACTATGTATTTACATTACGGAGTATTACGAATTTACAATATTACCAAATTTCATTTAACTTAATTAAACAATTATTAATTAACTAGTGGAGAACATTTTAATAAGTATATAATCTATAACATTTTTTTTACTAAATATATGCTATAATATAACAAAATGTTATTTCGTATTTTTAGCTTACACATTATGTATAGTTCCTTTTTTTTAATTATGTAAGATTTGTTATTCTTTTACAACTAGATATAATTAAATTATTTGTTCCAAGTAATAAAAAGAAATTTCCTCCTACATAGGAAAAAAATACATACTTTAAACTTATAAAGCCCTAATATTTGCAAAAAAAAAAAAAAAAAAAAAAAAAAAAAAAAGGCCCCATATATTAGTTCGCCCTGGGCCTCTGAAATCTCATAAATGGCCCTGGTTTCCCCCATTAGAGTAGCCAGATCGAAAGAGAAGAAGAAAGAGGACTGACCCTTTGTTTGTGTGTTTTATTTTTATTTTCTTTGTTTTTTCTTTTCCTATTTCTTTAAGCTAAGCATTTATTTATTTATTTATTTATGTTCTAATGAAATCACCCCTCCCTATTCCATTCAAAAAAGAAGTATTTAATTTTTTAAGTCATATTTAATTTTCTTCTTTAATTCTTTAAGTCATATTTAAAAAAAAAAAAAAAGTCATATTGAAGTTTTTTAAAAAGCAAAAAGTTTGGATATGTTTTCTTTCATTTTAATCAAAGTTTGTACATAATAAATAATAAATATTAATAGCTGAAAAAAAAATGTTAATGACTCATAGTCTCTAAACAAATGCTAACTAAGATAAGTCCTTGAATTCTTGCTTAGTTGGCAGCAGCATCCCTAAACTTTGCCAACTCATAAGTTCCTCCACTAGAAATGATGATGTAAGGGTGGTAGAGGGACCAATTTGCCTCATTTGAAAGATGAGGGACCAAATGTGTAACTAAATGACTAATATCATAGTTGAGGGACCGTATTTTAGCCTATCTCGCATTTAAATTGCAGACATTTATTTAGAAAACAAGTTCTTACCATTAAACTATAGAACAAAAGTTTTTTTTTTTTTTTTTTTTTTTTTATGAACGAAACAAGGAAGTTTATTTTATACACTTAAAATCAACTAACTTCAATTTTTCTTTCCAACTTACTTTTATTAACCAATCTCTATTATGATTTTTTTTCCTAACTTAATTTTGATCAACTTCTCTCCATTATGATATTTTCATTAACTTTCAATCAACTAACCTCTATAATATTTTTCACTATTATTCACTTTTGATCAACAATCCTATTATTCACTTTTAATCAACAAACTCCATTATTCCAATTTTTTTTTTTTTTCCTTTTTGTCATTTACTTTTAAATGACCAAACTCCCGACATTATAAAACTTTTTTCTATCAACCTTTAATCAACTAAACCATTTTAATTTTCACTTTTCTTAATTAACAAAAATATTTATTAGTTTATAAATAAAGGTGATAGCAGGCTGAGCCTTAACGCAAAATCTTGTGCCCAATCCTACCAATGGAGTTGGGCTTATTAGGACAAAGTAGGCCTTTCAAGCTCTTTCGGATTGGGCCCAGATTTTGAACTAAAAATACGCAAATTTTAGCTAGATCCAAGTCCAGCCATTTTTGGTTGGTTCCTTATTTTTGAAAATGAACATTTAGTATAACAAAAATGAATATTTTCTTCATATAGGATATTTATTCTTACAAAATTAGATGTTTATTTTCATACTATCAAATGTTCATTATTATAATATTAATGTTCATACTATCATATGATGACACTATTGTCAGAAATCAATATTGATTATTTACTCATCTAGTCCACACTCCTAGTTAGGGTTGTACACAGTTTGGTCTGGACCATAACCAAACCAGACCAAACCGCATTTTAGCGGTTTGGTTTGGTTTACGGTTTAAAAAATACGGTTTGGTTTCGATTTTTTGGGAAGTACGGTTTGCGGTTTGGTTTGGTTTTTCAAAAATTATAAACCAAACCAAACCGTAAACCAGTAAACCGCATTTTAATATTTATATAATTTCTAAATAAATTAAAATAGTTATTATATATTTTAAAAAAATTAAATAAAAAAAATAAAAAATTATTAGAAGACTATACAGTCAGTATACTACTATACTCTATACTCATTCTCAAATAGTTATTATATATTATGTATAATTTTAATTATGTGTTAGCACTTAGCACTTGATTAGTTGGTTGTTATTTTGATTAAAACTTTGTAGTATAATTTAATCCCTTTGGCCTAATTATTTGAACTTTATTATAAATTTATTAATATTAGACAATTTTTAGGAAATAATGTCGTCTCATCATAAACCGCAAGCCAAACCGCACCAAACCGCATTATTACGGTTTGGTTTGGTTTCAATACTAATATGGTTTGGTTTGGTTTGGAAAATTGACCAAATCGTATTTTGCGGTTCGGTTTGGTTTAGACTCAAACCGCACCAAACCAGACCATGTTCACCCCTACTCCTAGTGAGATAATCAACAAAGATTGTTCTGTTACAACCTACTGCTTCAATTATTAATCAATATAATTTTTATAATTATTATTGTAATTGGAATTATTGGACTATATATTTGAAATTAAACCTATTTACACAATCTAACAATCAATCCCCCAATGAATAAGATGCATCATACATAACACTGCACAACAAAAGCCAATCAAATTGAAAATCAAGTAACTACTCAAGAAAAATAATGTCATTGATAAACACTAAAATAATTTGAAAGGATTGACTTACGGAAGGGGGGAAGGATGAACAAGGAAGAGTTTAGAACCATAAAAATGAAGAGCTTGGTTAAGAGGAGGTCAAGCATCATGAGAATCTCAGCAAATAGGGTCAAAGAAAGCATCATGAATATCATATTGCGCGAAAATGAACACTTAATTATTAAGAAATATAAAATTATTGTAAAATATGTTCAATAAAAATATTCAATTTTGTTATAGTAATTGTTCATTTCTGAACAAAGGACCATGAATATGTACCTGGTCTCGAGAGTCAAGACCAACCTTAAAGGACCATGAATATGTACCTGGTCTCGAGAGTCGAGACCAACCTTCAACAACTGCTAAAAACATGTATTAGGGTTACCGAAACTGCACTTTTTCAGGTTAGGTAAGATTAGACCATTGTTGATCACCTCTAGTTTTAAAGAGGCAATTTGAGCAGGGGAAAGAGAGTGTTTCTAATGCGAGAGACTAGGGACTTAGGAAGTGAAGAGGGACATCAGTATCTGTAGCTTACAGTACTTCATTGAAAATATTTCATGCTCTAGTATACTCAGGTAATAACACAACGGTAGTTTGCAATCACACACATCACATTATGCTAAAAGGTACCACAATGCAAATGCTGATAGAAAACAAGGGATTGCACTAAACAAAATTCAACTACATATCAGAATTCAGAGCTTTTTACGAATACCAAATACAAGGACATGAAAGACAAATCCTGGAACTTAAAGACACTAGCACTCTAAAATCTTCCTCCTCTTCCCCCCCTAAAACCACCACGGCCTCCTCTTGGAGGACCTCTACCGCGGCTTGGGCCACCCCTTCCTCTAAAGCCACCACCTCTTCCTCCAAAACCACCACCACGACCACCCCTGCCTCCAAAACCACCACCACGACTACCTCCTCTTGAAGCTCCCCTGGGAAAATATAATAAAAATCAGATCAGCTTTCTCAGATATGATATTAGAACAAAACAAACCGATAAAATAAAAGATTCTAACACCAAATTATCCAATTACAACAAGTTCACAAAATGAAATAAACAGATAGTTCTGTGAGGCATCTGGACATTCAGATGTTAAGAACTGCAAACTCTTAAAAAATCACAAGAAATCAAGCATTTGCTCCAATAAATTATTACATACAGTACATTTATAGGCCCAAAATTCCTCATTTCCCTTTCACTTGTACATTGAACGAAAAACAAAGCATACTTTAGGGAACTATAAATACTGTGAATGTTCAAGACAACTCAATGCCAAATGACTAATCAAGTTGCCATCAACTCTAAACATTCAAAAATCAAACTAATAAATTATTCAATAGGGTATGTCCTATAATCTATACAGCTAAATTTGGCTCATCTAAACACACTCAAGGAGTAAATTCATATTTCGTTTCAAGATTTCAAACGCATACTACCATCCATATAACCATGATGTTCTGTCAGCAAACCTTCTGTTTCCGCTAACATGCTCTAGGGAGTAAAATCATATTTCATTTCAGGACTTTCAACGCAAACTACCATCCATATAACCACGATGTCCAGTCAGCAAACCTAATCTGTTTCCGCTACGTTTCAAGACTTTCAACACATACTACCATCCATATAACCACGATGTTCAGTCAGCAAACCTAATCTGTTTCCGCTAACATGCTCTAGGGAGTAAAATCACATTTCGTTTCAGGACTTTCAACACATACTACCATCCATACAACCAAGATGTTCAGTCGCAAACCTACAAATTGAAACAACCTGTTTCCTACCTATTTAATTATTAAAGCTAATACATATCGAAATCGAGCTATAGTATAATACAAATTGTCCAAAATCTAATTCATGCACAAATGTATAATAAAAGCAATATCCAGAATTTAACATTTATATATGAGAAATAAAAATCAACATACTTAGGCTGTGGAAGAAATCTAGCCAAAGGCAAGAGCTTTGCAGGGTCAATGTAGAATTTATCCCCAGGAGCATATGAAGTTGCAACTATTCCTTCCATCATTTTAACAGAAAAAAACTGCAACATTCAAACATTCAATCAAATCCCCAAATTAAATAAAAAAAAAGTTAAATAAAAATGACAAGAAATAAATAAAAGAAATATTACAGATTCATTAATTGGACCAAAAATTTCTTCAACTTTGCCAATCTGAGTCATATTTTGCAGGTAAATAGGAGCATTAAAGTAAGGAATTTTCTCATGCGTCAACTTTGTAACTGCTTCTCCCTCACAAGCATGAACAAAAGTCGAAATTTCTGCTCAAAACACAAAATAATCAACAAAAACTCGACAAAATTCAAATCATTTTCAACAAATCAAACAAAAAAGCAAGTAATTACAAAGACAGATAGAAGGAATACCGACGACTTCTGAAGGTGGACCTTCGTCGCGAAAACCACCACCACGACCGCCGAAACCACCACCGCGACCGCCGAAGCCGCCACGACCTCCACGACCACCGCGGTCGCCTCGACCACCGCCGCCGCGAGCGCCCCTGAAGCTACCGCCGCCTCTCGGAGGTCTCATTGTTGTTGTTGTTGTTTGATTTGAGGAGAGAGAAAACAAAAATGGAGGGGAGTGAGAGGGGCGTGAATTAGGGTTCAGGGTTTAAGAGAAGGATATAAGATGACAGAAAGGAAAGAAAAAAATTAAAGGAAAAAAAGGCTTAAACTGTACAGTTATGTTGTTTGTTGGGTTTTGACATTGTTGGGTTAGTAGGTTTTTTTATATCAATTCGTTAGGCCCAACTTTATAAATTTATGTTGTGAATGGATAATCTTCTTATTTTCCATTGTGTAAGATGGCAAAAGTGTATGATTTAGAGTTAGCGTTTTGATCAAGTCAAAGCATTATTAGAGAAAAATAAGTGTTTGTCAAGGTATTTGTTTGGGTGAAGGTAACATTTACTATACAGGTAGCTTTAATCAAACGTTAAAATTAGTAACGTTTTAAAAGTAAGCGAGTAACGTTTGTCATATTTTGGTTACCTTTTAAAACAATATGAATAAATTTTAATCTATTTTAGTATTGCAACCGCTTCTTTTTAGGGTAATTTTACCCCGCCATGTGGTCTAATCAGAGGATGACACGTGTCAGCCCCAGGATGGCCCAAAGTGGACCTATCCCTGCTTGACACGTGTCACTCCAGAAACCTGGGGAAATGGCGGCCTTAAGGCCCAAATCCCGAGAAAGACGCAATGCGGCGCAACCCACCAATGATTAGGGTTCAGAGACCTAATCGGGGGCACAAATCCCGAGGACCCTATAAATAGGGAGATTCCCCTCTTTTGGAGAGCACGTTTTACCATTTATTACAAACTGTCCCTGTGATAGAGACATATGAGTTTGGAATCCGAGCAGATACCCACCTAAATTTCCGCACCTTTTTCTCTCCCTTCAAGTTACTAACTTGTTCGTCGGAGGCGGAGCACCACCCAACCGGTGTCTCCGTTTGTTTTGCAGGTACAGGCCGCACCGGATCAGTCTTCGTGTTGTAACTCTCCCGAGGGACAAAAATACCCGAAACATTTGGCGCCGTCTGTGGGGAGAGTACCTCGAAGATGGTTCAAGAGTCTGTACCACCTCCTAACCGTCTGGGTGATGACCCGGAAGTTTTTACAGACCAGGAGGATGAAGATCCTCAGGTCGAAACCTATATAGCCGATGATGGCTCTCTGATAACCAAGCGCATCCGGCCTAGAGAGACTCTGGAGCGGGGTGCCTCCCAGGGCGGTGCAAATCGACCCCCTGGGCAGCCGGAAGGGGAAACCCATACGGCAGCTGGATCAGCACCTGTCACCCGAGACGAACTCATGAGATTCATGACAAGTTTCAAGGGTGAAATTAAAGAACTGATAACTAAGAGTCGGGCTGGCCCAAGTAGGGGTCAGACGGTCAAGAAGACCCCTCTAGAAAAGGGGAAGTCAGTCAGAGATCGGCAGCCCACTCCTCATCCAAAGGAGAAGGCAGCCGGGACCATTGATTGGTCCAAAATTCTTCTTCCTAAGAGGAATACCAACAATACCCGCCGGACCCAGCAGCCGGTGGGAAGTAAAAAATCAACTCTTGATGCCCGGGAGATCATCAACCGGAAGAGAAATCAACAGTTTTCTAAGTCGGCTTCTACGTCGAATTTCCCAGCCAGCTTCAACAATACTTCTGCAGGGAATGCACTTGCCTTGCATGAGAGTCAGACAGGCGGTAATACCGTCCACTCTGGCCCTCAAATGATCGGGACTGCACCATATGTACCTTCTCAGGTCTACGGTCAGTACCCACCTTACTATATGCAGCCGGCTTTCTTCGGAGGTCAGGCGGCATATCACAACGTCCAACCTCTGGACTGGCAGCTCCGGCTACTCAAGCTTGGTGAACAACCCTCTGCGTTCGCCAAGAATATAACCGAGGCGGCTCAGCTGTCCAAGGTTAAGAATGTGTTGGTGGGCACCTATGATGGTACCACCAACCCAGAAGACCACCTGATAGCATACACCAACCTCATGTGTTTACAGGGTTGGGACGATGCCACCTGGTGTCGATGTTTCCCGGCTACATTGAAGGGCATTGCCCAACAATGGTTTGGCAACTTGCCAGCCGGTTCAATTGACTGCTTCAAGAAGCTAGCCTCCTTGTTTTCCACCAACTTCTCCATGAACATCCCTGCTAAGAAAACGAGCCTTGATTTGAGCACCGTTAAGTAGGGTTAGAGAGAAGGGCTATGCTCATATGTCAGGCGGTTCAATCTGGTCAGAATCCAGATCCAGGGACTGTCTGACGAGGTAGCATTTACAGACTTTTTCAAAGGTCTGAGAGATGGGTCAACCTTCAAATTTGACCTCGTCAGAAAAGGGGCATTCACGCTACAGGCGGCCCTGAGGGAGGCGGAGAGCTATATTCAAGCTACCGACCTCTGCACGCCTAGTGGTCAGTCAGACTCCAAGAAGTCTGACAAACAAAAGGAAAGTCGGTCTGCTCAGCCGGCCAACAAGAAAGAAGAGAGCAAAAAGAGAAAAGAAGTCTGGGCGCGGTTAGTGATTCTGACCAGTCGTCCCAGAAAAAAAAGAGAGATTATAAGCCGTACGTCCCCATGTACGAGTTTAACAAAGACTGCAACTCCATCCTCATGGAGGTAAAGGACCGTCTGTCCATTGACAAGCCGAATCCAATGAAGAGTTCCATCCAGCCACGGAACAAAAATAAATTCTGTCAGTTCCATGAGGAGGTTGGCCATGACACCAACGACTGCTTCAGTCTTCAGCGGGCATTGGACCGTCTAGCTGACAAAGGGTTGTTGAAGTCCTACATTTCTAAGTCCCTAGCCGGGGCAAAGAAGAAGAACAAGGGTCAGTCCTCCAAGACTACCCACCAGCCTGCTAGTAGCTCGGATACTGACAAGGAGTCGGTCTACACAATAGCAGGCGGGTTCTCATGTGGTGGCCCTACCATCCGGGGCACCAAGAGCCATCTTCGAAAGATGGACAAAGAGGATAATGAACAGGCGTCTGCAAGTTCCTCCTTGCCAGACGTCCTGATCACGGAGAAGGACAGGGGCAGCGTCCGCCGTCCGCATGATGACCCGGTCGTCATTGAATGTAAGGTTGCCAACCAGCTGGTTGGACGGATCCTTATTGACACCGGCATCTCATCAGACATCATCAGCCTCCGGTGCCTGCAAAAGCTGAAATATAATGTCAGCAGCATGCATCCGGTAACCCACCCCTTGGTTGGTTTTGGGGGTGGGATGGTCTACCCAGCCGAAAGAATTGACTTACCCATTCGGCTGGGAGAGAAAGGTCAGGGACGACATATTGTCGTCAGATTCTTGGTCGTTAAAGAGTTGACCGCCTACAACATTATCCTTGGCTGGCCAACTCTCAACGAAGCCAAGGCGGTAATCATCCCGTCTCTCATGCTCATCAAGTATGAGAGGGATGACGGCTCTGTTGGTTCGTTGAATGGGGATCAGAAGACGGCTCAGGAGTGCTATCTCTCAGCCGTCAAAGATATTGTGGCCCCAGACGGCCAGGAACCAATAGACCTTGACAATGTCAAGGATGCCGACCCAGTACCAGCCCACCAGCAGCCGGGAAGAAAAGAAAGGCACCTCTGCTGGTGGAGGTAAAGAAAGAGAAAAAATAGCAATCACTGACCGGTGAACGGTCGGACGAGCTCCGTCCCCAACCGGCTGGTGAAAACATTGATCTCGCTCTGGATGACAGCCGTCCAGAGCGTACTGTAAAGGTTGGGATGGTTGCTTATGCTACTCTGGATGCAGGCTTGCACCTTCTGCTGAAAGAATTCAAAGACATTTTTGCCTTTGAAGTGGAAGAGATGCCAGGCGTCAGCCCGGATCTCGCTGTCCACAAACTCGCCGTGGACCCTGAAAAGAAGCTCATCCAGAAAAAGAAAAGAAACCACTGTGAGGAAAGAAGTCAGGCGGCAGCTGCCGAAGTCAAAAAGTTGCTAGACGCCAGGTTCATTCGGCCTTGTAGTTTCCCTGACTGGGTGTCCAATGTGGTCCTTGTTAAGAAACCGAATGGGACCTGGCGCATGTGTGTTGATTACACAGACCTCAACAAGGCGTGTCCAAAGGACAATTACCCGCTTCCAAAGATCGACAGTCTGGTCGACTCTACAGCCGGTCACGCCTTGATGAGCTTTATGGATGCCTATTCTGGCTTCCATCAGATACCCCTCTGGAAGAAAGATCAAGAGAAGACGGCCTTCGTTATTCTGTTATACTGTGATGCTGTTTGGCTTGAAAAATGCGCCTGCCACTTTCCAACGGATGATTAATACGGTCTTCATTAATCAAATTGGGAGGAATGTGGAGGCGTACATTGATGACATGATAGTCAAATCCAAGCAACAGGCGGAGCACCTTGCTAATCTCCGAGAAACGTTCAGCACCCTCAGGCGGCATAAGGTCATGTTAAACCCAAAGAAATGCGTCTTTGGTGTTGAGTCTGGGAATTTTCTCGGATTCCTGATTGATCAAAGGGGGATAGAGGCTAACCCCGAAAAGATACAGGCGGTGATTGTCATGAAGTTACCCCGTTCTGTCAAGGAAGTTCAGAGACTCACTGGTTGCCTGGCCGCCTTGGGGAGGTTCCTCAGCCGGTCAGGCGACAAAGGCCTTTACTTCTTCCAAGCAATCAGGAAGAAGACCAGGTTTGAATGGGGAGACGATGCTGAGACGGCGTTCCAGAAGTTAAAAGAACACTTGCATTCTCTACCTAGGTTGGTCAGTCCTTTTCCTAGGGAGACGTTGTACATGTATTTAGCCGTCTTAGATCGTGCTCTCAGTGCCGTTCTCCTTGCTGAGCGAGACGACGTTCAGCTCCCGGTTTACTTCATTAGCCATGTTATCAAACATGCTGAACTCCGGTACCCCATGGTTGAAAAAATTGGCCTTGCTTTGTATATGGCATTCAAAAAGCTGAAGCCTTACTTTCTAGCACATCCGGTGGTGATTTACACCGACCAACCACTCAAGCGGCCAATGTCCACCTTGGAGTCATCCGGGAGAATGTTGAAATGGGCTATTGAAATGCAAAGTCTTGAAATCACTTACGAACCAAGAAAGGCAGTGAAAGGTCAGGCGTTTGCCGACTTCATTGTTGAAATGACCCGTCCGGTGGCTCCGGATAATCTTAATCAGGTTTGGAAAGTGTATGTAGACGGGAGCTCTACAAAGAACGGTTGTGGTGTAGGTGTAATCTATGAGTCTCCTGAAGGGGACAGATATGAGTATGCACTATGGTTCAAGTTTCAGGCCTCTAATAATGAGGCGGAATATGAAGCCCTGCTAGCCGGTATCCGTATGTGTAAGGCGGCAGGGGCAATGAAAATTGACGCCTACTCTGATTCACAGTTGGTCGTTAGCCAGTATAAGGGAAAATTTGAAGCAACTCATCCGGCTATGATCAAGTATCTTCAGGCGGTCAAAGAGGAGGCTGGGTCACTTGAAGAGTTTCACTTGAATCAAGTACTAGGTCGGACAACAACCAGGCGGATGCACTGTCAAAGCTGGCATCTTCCGCCTGCCATGATACGCCTCGGTCAGTTTTCTGGGAAGTTCTTGAAAAAAGAAGCATCTATGAAGATCCCATTGGAATTCTTGACCAAAGCTCTACCTGGATGGATGGCATCCGGGCCTACCTTTCAGACGGTACACTTCCTGATTCACCACAGGAGGCAGCCGTCCTGAAAAAGCGAGCTGCAAGCTTCGAGTTGAGAAACGGAGAACTCTTCAAGGCGGGGTTTCTGAAGCCTCTATTGAAGTGTATCACCCAAGAAAAGGGGAAGGAAGTTCTCGAAGACTTGCACTCGGGATTCTGCGCCTCCCACATAGGTGGCAGGTCCCTAGCCGTCAGAGCGAGACGACATTATTTTTGGCCCACTCTTGAGGAAGACGCCAAAGAGTTGGTGAAGAAATGTGACAAGTGCCAAAAATTTGGCAAACTTATTCACCGTCTGGCTACTGATCTGACGACCATCCACAGCCCAATCCCGTTTGAAAAATGGGGCATGGACATTTTAGGTCCTTACACGCCTGCACCAGGTAGAAAGCGCTACATCTTGGTGGCTGTGGATTATTTCACCAAGTGGGTGGAGGCCGAGGCGGTTAAGAACATCAAGACCTCAGACGTAATTTCCTTCATCTGGAAGAACATTATCACCCGGTATGGGGTACCTATGTCTATGGTGTTCGATAATGGACCTCAGTTTGAGACGCCTTAGCTCAAAACTTGGTTAGGAGATTAAGGGATCTCAAGCTGTTTTGCATCAGTCGGCCGACCCCAAGAAAATGGCCAAGTTGAAGCCTTCAATAAACTGATCTCAGACGGCATTAAGAAGAAAATTGAAAGAGCCGGTGGCTTGTGGGCAGAAGAGTTAATCCATGTCCTATGGGCCATCCGAACAACAGCAAAGGGGGCAACCGGTGAAACCCCATTTCTCATGGTTTATGGTGCTGAAGCCGTCTTTCCCATTGAACATTACGAGCTGACTCTCAGAGTCATGCTATATGATGAAGAGGCAAACTGGGAAGCAATGCGCCTGGCATTGGATTCACTCCCAGAACGCAGGGGCAATGCCGCCTTGCGTCATGAGATTTACCGTCTGAGAATGACCAGAGCTTACTACAAGAAAGTACACAAGAGTCCCTTGAATGTTGACGACTTAGTGTTACGGAAAATGGAGGCAACCGGTAGGGACAATGAACTGGGAAAGCTAACTCCAAATTGGGAAGGCCCCTACCAGATTTATGAAGAAGTAAGAGACGACACCTACCGCCTGGAAACTCCAGACGGCAGGCGCCTGCCTAGAACTTGGAATGTAGATAATTTGAAAAAGTACTACTTCTGAGATTTGTAATGTTTGTAAAAAAGAAGTATATTAATGAGAAATTGCTTTTTGTTTTCAATTTTGTTTGTGTTTTGTACGCCGTCTGAAGCAATGCTCAAACGGTCGTTTGTTAAATATTCTGAGTTTGAGACTTGGAAAAGAAATTAACGTCTGTATGATGAGAGGCCAATGGCCAGATAATTAAGCTAAGCACAAAACCGCTTAGTGGCTATACAGCCGGTCTCAACCTAGACCATAGGCCAATGGCCGGATGGCTGCTTTTTCACAAATTCGTTTGTCCCAACATGGACAAAGGCGTCCGTCGACACCCCTCCAGGTGCGATCGTCGCAGAGAGAAGCCAACTTGCTTACTCTACGTACCCATGTAGACGGACACAATTGGGTGGCCGAATTGGGCCATCCATAGCCGTCTGACCAGAACAGTCTAAAGAACGACTAAGTTTACGGAACACCGGATGTCCTAAGACATCAGTCAGTAACCGACCGAAGTTCTTACTTAGGCTTTTCATTCCAAAATTGCACAGACTCTCCCATTGGGGCAAAAAGGGTCGAGCAATGGCTATACAACCGTCTTAAAAAGGAAATGAGGTCAATGGCCGGATGGTTATACAATTTTGTAAATTCATCTGCTCCAATGTGAAATATGGCGTTCGACGACACCCCTCCGGGTGCAATCATCGCAGAAAGCACTCTTATCGTTTGCTTTACGTACACATGCAGGCGGCAAAAAATTGAACGACCTCATTGGTCAACTCATAGCCGCCCGACCTGGGTAATCTAAGGAACGACCAAGTCTTCGGGAGCCGGATGACCAAAAGACATTAGCCGGTGACCGATCGAAGTTTTTTTGTTTTAAGTTGCACCAATTCTCCTGTTTGGGGCAAAAGAGTTGTGCAATGGCTATGCAATCTCTACCTAGACGGACAAACACCGTATGGTTAGTGACTGGAACGCCTGTTGGTGTACGGTTGTGCACTTGGTTTGGGGTAATCACTACTGTGATTGATTGACTTACAAACGGCATCATGCTCTTTGCAGCATCAGACGTTCCCAAGTTAATCAACCAACTCCATTTGGAACCAACCACACAGCCGTCCAGGGGAAAGGACAGTCGGCTTTAGATAAGCTAGGCGAAAAATCGCCGCATGTTTTTGATAATTTAGGCAAAAATCAGGCATACGCGCAAAAATGCAAAAAACGAAATCCAAACACAAACGCAAAATGATCAAAACCAACTCAGTCGGTGCATTCATTAAAATTCCACCCAACCAAACGGTTGTAGTGGATCAAAATGTTAACCGGACTCCGTCCGGAAGAAGAGAGAAATTGTTGATTAACCCGGCTCCTCAGCTGGTAAATACAAGAATACACGGCACGCAGGCCGGAAAAGCAAGTTTTTGGCATACTGCCGCAGATAAAAGAAATAAAAAATAAAAAAGTTGGCATACTGCCGCTGAAATCACTTCTGGCCCACAAACGGCTCCACCTGGTCCTCCTCTTCCTCATCATCTGAGGGAATCACATGCGCTTGACCAGGACCAGGTAGCTCAGGCGTGGGAAGCTCCGTGTTGGCGTTGGCCCAAACGGCGAAGGACTCAGGCTCTGGCTCACCTTTCTCTCTCAAGCACACCCGTCTTCGGCGTACCTGTGAGCTAGTGCCCAGACGCCATAATCCTTGTCTGGGTACAAGGCAGCCCAGGCGATCTTCATTCTGGCGTCGTTGTCAACATCGCTTTTAGCAACCAGGTGGTTTTTCTCTGCCTCCAGAGTTGCTGCAAAGTTTATCTGAGCCTGGGCAGCCTCCTTCTCCAGCTTCTGAACCTTGGCTTTCAAGTTGGTGTTCTCTTCAGAAACACCTTGGAGTGTGCCAAGGTCCGCCTGGGCCTTCTTGAGCGCCTCATCAGCCTTCTTGAGGCCCTCCCCCGCCTTTTTCTGGGCCTCCTCCACCTTCTTCTGAGCCGTCTCAGCGTCGCTCACCCACTGGTTGGCCGTCTTCAGATCCGCCTCCAGTTCTGGATTTTCGACGCCTGTGTCATGGTGATTGCTTTAGTTTCAAGTTCATTTACGATAGTGGAGTATAAAGCAACATTATCAGCATCTGTGGCGGACTTCTTGGCCCTTTTTACCTCTTCCCGTTTGCGGGTATAAGGACGCTTGAGCCCGTCTACCCGCAGCAGAGCCTGCAAAAGCAAATCAAGTTAGTATTGCAGGCGGAGTAAAGCACTTAGAAAAAAATTTCAAGTATCTTACCTCAGCTAGAAGGGACAGGATTCGTTCCAGACTGAACGTCTCTATCCTAGGGATAGCGTCTTTGTCCTTCCTGCTCACCGCCTCCAGCATGGCCTTAGCATGCCTCTGGACGTCTGGCCAGCGAGGAGATTGATCTGCACCATAATCAACAGGTGATGAGTGCAAAATTAAGGCAGCACCTATCTGTTGCCGACCGTCTGAGGATGACGTCTGTTGGGAGTGGGATTTCACTCGCAAAGGCCACCTTAGCTCAGGCGGGGATTCAAATGGGTTCTTACCTTCAGAGCCGGCCAAGCGAGAGCCGCTTGCAGGCGTGGTAAACCCCCCGATTGCTGATAGGGGGTTAACGAGGTCGAGGCCCAGACTGCCGCCTATCCTCTCATTTCGCCCCCTATCTGCATATGATTTTTCCCGACTGAGGCGCCAGGAGTCATGGCGGAGCTGGATTTTTTGGTCTTGTTGGGGGTGAAGGCGGATTCCTCCTTGGCCCGTTTGAGATATTTCACAAACGTCTTCCCTACCTCTCCTCCCTGTGAAAATAACCAAGTTAAAGTTAGCATCCGGAGAAAGTAAACTTTGAGGCCAACCTAAGAAAGAGTCAAGCGTTTTTTACCTTGGCCCTGACCGCGGCCGCCTGTTTTTCCGCAAGCTCCTTGCGGATGGTTGTAGAGGACCGCTTGGGTGTCTTCTCAGTTGGAAACATGTTCAAAGCTTCTTCTGCAAAAAGAAAAAAGTTGATCAATATATCATCAAGCAATTCTGATAGAAAAGTACTACAGGCGGATGTGAACTCAGGCGCATACGTTTGGTAAACATGTTTCCTAGCCCGCAGGCGGCTAAGAAACACTCGTACCTGAACCAGGCGCTCTTAGAGATGCAGTTCTTGGGGACTTTTATTGTCTCCCTGGTTGATAAGGTTGCGTCTGTGAGGCCGAAAAAGTCTGCCTCAATTATTTTGTCGAAGTCCTCATCTGGGATCCGGGGAAGACAGCACTTCCGGCCCATCAGTTCGGGCTTCTTATTATATTGGCAGAACTCATAGTTCTCCCGCCTGCTGGGAGCCGTCAATAGGTAGAACCTGTGCTTCCAGCCGTCAAATTTAGAGACCTTGTCTAAGGTCATCATGTATTGGGGATACGTGGTTAAAGTATACCACGCCCTCCAGCCGCCTGGGCTTCGGCTAAGATAATGCATCTTAGCAAAAGCTTCCCAGCCAGGATGGAGCCCCTAGAATTCGCAGGCGACAACATACCCCAAGATGTTTGCCCAAGAATTGGGGGTAAGTTGCCAGACTTCGAGGTTATAGCCTTTCAAAATGGCCTTCACCGCCTGGTGAAGGGGAAAGCGAAGACCGGCTTTGAACGCCGCCTCAAAACAGCCAAAGTAGCCGTTGGCGTTCTGTTGATCGTCTTCCCAGGCGATGGTGCCGTCCTCAGGCCGCACTCTGATTTTGTACCCGTCTCCTAACGGGTGCATTTGTTTAAATCTCTCTAAGTTGTCCTCCATGTGACCCCTGTCTTTGGTTGAGACGTGGATTTTGAAGGGGTCTTCCTTCTCACTCTACTTCTTCCTCTCTTCCTCCTCGCTCTACTTCTTCCTCTCTTCCTCCTCACTATCTACAAGCGGTGGCAAGTCGTCACTGCTCTCAGAAGTGGAGGCGGAGCTGTCGCTCTCCGTCTCCTCCTCATTTTGTGAAAAAGGAGCTGAGACGGCCTCATCGCCGCCTTGATCGCATTCTTCCAAAAAGGAATCTGCGGGAGTTGAAGGGGCACGCGGAGGGGATCTCTCCAGAGCCGTCTGGTTTCTCTGACCAGACGCTTCTCCCTCAGGCGTTTGGTCGCCTGAGCCCTCACTTCTGTAATCCGGATCGAGGGTCGTCTGCATAGTCCGAGCCATTGTGTCCTGCACAAACACGTAAATGGTCGGAATCCAAGCAAAAGGGTGGTCCCAACACCCCGAGATGACACTTCCAGTCCTAGACTAAGCCGTCCCTGGTGACCGACTGGACTCTAACCTAGGCTGTGTCGTGTGTGTTGGTGATGCATCCATTTATTGCAAGAAATATGTACAAGCGGTGAAACATGAAAAAGAGCTGAGACAGGCAGAGACGGTACCTTTAGATTTGATATCTGAAGATAGACGGGTCCGGCTGGGTTGACTAAGAACGAGTTTTCTTACTTGCGCTTGACTCAGACGGATGACTTCTGCTCTCTCAAAGTTGTCTCTCTTGAAAATTTTTGTAAAACGTACAAAATTATGAGGGTAAACGACTATATATAGAGGGTAAATGCGGGGGCATCCCCGTAATTTACTCAGAAGGTGAACGGTTACTCTTTGGCAGTAAAATTACCACCAACCGGAGCGTGACACGTGTCACAGATGCCACGTGGTGTGCCACGTCACATCTGTGAGGGGAAAATGTTTAGGGTAATTTTACCCCGCCACGTGGTCCAATCAGAGAATGACACGTGTCAGCCCCAGGATGGCCCAAAGTGGACCTATCCCTGCTTGACACGTGTCACTCCAGAAACCTGGGGAAATGGCGGCCTTTAGGCTCAAATCCCGAGAAAGCCGCAATGTGGCGCAGCCCACCAATGATTAGGGTTCAGTGACCTAATCAGGGGCACAAATCCCGAGGACCCTATAAATAGGGAGATTCCCCTCTTTTGGAGGGCACGTTTTACCATTTATTACAAATTGTCCCTGTGATAGAGACATCTGAGCTTGGAATCCGAGCAGATACCCACCTAAATTTCCGCACCTTTTTCTCTCCCTTCAAGTTACTAACTTGTTCGTCGGAGGCGGAGCACCACCCAACCAGTGTCTCCGTTTGTTTTGCAGGTACAGGCCGCACCGGATCAGCCTTCGTGTTGTAACTCTCCCGAGGGACAAAAATACCCAAAACAACTTCTTTTGCCAAATACTCATACTGATACTATCAATTATTACTTTGACAGCTAAACTCTACCTATTACTAATTGACAACTATTCCCTACTCAACCGCTAAAAGCTATCAATTACCGTTAATATTTCCAAATAGGATCTATACTAATTCATAGTTATTGTACTTGCACTCCTAAGCTAGCAACCATTACCAGTACCACATCACTCTTTGCTCATCTATTAAACATCGAAAGGTTTTCTCGAATATATATCCCGAGGCCAACTTACATGGTTATTTGTGCATATAATTAGCACACTGGGGTCTTCCCATTCCACGACAAATGTATCCCACACGAGAAAAATTGTTATTATATAGATACAGTACTTATCTGCACTACCATGGGCGGACCCACGTGAGGACAAGGGGGAACATTGTCCCCCACTTTCAAAAAAAAAAAAAACAGAGTAATATTTTTAAAAAAAGAGAAATTAGCAAGACTGAAGACATCACGTGGGTTAAGAAAAGAAGGGAAGAAAAAAATTTCAGAAAAAAAAGGGAGGAAAGTTTGAAAATAGAAAACCTAAGAGAGAGAAAGTAGATCTTGCACCACCGAGGCACTGACTACCGCACCACCAAGGCAGCGACCACCGGACTTCTCGCCGCCACCATGCCACTATAACCAGCCCAGCCCCGCCGCTCCGCAGCCCACTCTGCCACAAGTCATTTTTTTTATTTCCTAATTTTTATCTTAGATTATAAAAAAAATTAAAGAATTAGTTTATGAGTAATTGTGTTTATGTAATCATGTTTTTTTTAATTAATTTGTGATTTAGTTTATTTGTTATTAGTTTGTGAATTGAATTGTGAATTTGTGAATTGCTTGGTGAATGGAAGATTGAAACTTTGAAAGTAGACAAGTAGTTTGTTAATTTAATTAATATGTATTAGTTTGTAACTTTGTGTATTGAATTAGTTTGTGATGATTTTGTTTTTTAGATTTTGGATGCTTATTGTTAAAAACATGATTATTGAATATGGAAGCTTAATTTTTAAATGAATAAGGATATGTAAAGTTCTTCAAGCAAGTCTAGGACAATGGAAAAACAAGCGGATTTTCGAGATTTGCATGACATTAATTCTCTTTGTCAAAACCAAGTTGCATGAGACTTATCCTCTTATTCATTTGCTTATCAAGTTAATGTTGATTTTTCCCGTTGCTACGACAAGTGTTAAAAGAGTCTTTTCGGCAATGACATATATCAAAAAAATTGAGAAATAGTATGGGTGATCAACTTATGAATGATTGTTTGGTTACTTTCATTGAGAAAGAAGTGTTTTTACAAGTCCCCGATGAAGATACCATTGATCGATTTCAAAAAATGAAGACTCGGATGATATTTTAGAAGTATGTAACCGAATTGTATTATTTAATGGATTTTGGAATTGTAACTTTTTAGTATTAAACAAGTAGTCAAGTATGTACCCGAATTATTTTTATTGTATACCCGGTTTTTTAAAAAGCATGTTGATGTTAGTTGAATTATCGAAATTGTTCCCCCATTGTCAAATTTCTAGGTCCGCCACTGGCACTATTATACTAAAGTAATCTCAAAATCATTCGTAGGTCATACATGTTAACACCACATAGAAATTTTCTCGCCAACCACATTTTTATGCTATTATTTTTTTTAGATAAATAATTTGAAGTTAGTTTTAAAGCTTGAACCAATTGACGTTGACATTTAAAAGCAATCAGTAACTAGATGTTAATTTTATCAAGGTAAATGATAAGATAGAAAATTTTAATAGTAACATACACAATCCTCTATTCAATTTGACCGAGTTAAAAAAAATAAAAACAAAAAACCTAATTGTTACATATTGATATTCCATTTATTGACAAACTAAGGGCATGTTCACATTTACTGAACTGAGCTAAACTGAACTGAACTGAAACAAACTTAACTGATTGGAGCTGTAATGAACTGAATAAAGATAAAATGAATATTTTATAAGAGAAAGAAATTAGAAGCTGAATTGAACTGATTGAAGCTGAACTGAACTGAAATTAAGCTAAAGTGAACAAGCCCTAACTATGCAAGATGATTTAATTATTGTTAAAAAAAAAAAAAAATTTCGGGCATTAACTAGTTATAATACAAGAGGAAGGTTTTTTTATTTTTTTATTTTTTTTACAGAAATTTCACCCAATGCCCCTGAGTATTTTTTTATTCACCATATACCCACAACAATTTTCAAATTCACCATATGTCCCTAAATTTATAAAAATGTTACAAAATGCCCAAATGACTAATGGACGTTAACTCCGTTAGTCATTTAGACTTAATATGCCACGTGGCAACCTATAATTGGTTGTCATTTATATATTATTTAAATTTTAAAATAAATTTAATTAATAATCAAAAAATTAAAATAAATTAAAATAAAAAACCCACCCACCACCACAGCCCAGCCCCAGTCGCCGTGGAAGCTACCTGAACCCTTGCGCCGTCCACTCTCCCCAATCCCCCCTACCCCCATTGACGACACCGACATTGGTAGCCAATCCCCTCCCTGTCGCCGCCCTTCTCCTTCCCAAACCCACCTTCCCCCAACCCTAAAACCCCACTCACAACTCGAAAAAACCTTTCTCTCCTCCCGATGGTGCCTAGCCGACGCCAGCTAGCCCCCAAACTCCATCCCCTACGTTGGCGAAGCTTGTTCTTTCATCCCCCTACCATCTCCAACCACTTTCCCCCCCTTAAACCACCATCCTCAACACCTTAATTAAACCCCAAAATCGAAATCCCCAAACCGAAACCCTAGATTTTGATTTTGGGGTTTTTTCATGGTAGTTCAGGGAGGGGGAAGGGCGATTTAGGTTCACCGGTGCGGAGAGGGGTTCTTGGACGCCGGCGATGGGGTGGATTTTTTAGGGAGAGAAGAGAGGGTTTTGGATTGGGGTTTTTTTTGGTGTTTGTCGTGGTGGGGAATAGAGGAGGGAGGGGGTTGTAGAGGGAAGGATCACGCCGACACCGACACGGAGGGAGGGGTGGATGTCGGCACTGGCGCGAAGGAGGGGGTGAACACCGGTGGTCGGCTGGCAGGGGGATAGGTTGATGGGGGAAGGGAGGTGGCTGGGTTTTTTATTTTTAAGTTTTTAGTTTTTTTTATTATTAATTATAATTATATTAATTAATTAAATTAAAAAATTAAAAGAAAACCAATCCCAGCATGCCACGTGGCATATTTAGTTTTAATGACTAACGGAGGTTAACGTTGTTAGTCATTAAGGACATTTGGTGACAATTTTGTCAAACTCAAGTGTATACGGTGAATTTGAAAATTGTTGTGGATATATGGTGAATAAAAAAATAACTCAGGGGCATTGGGTGAAATTTTCCTTTGTTTTAATATTTCGTATCACTGTTCTGAAAAGATTGTTAATGACCAAATACGACTTTTATCAGAGAGTGAGAGATAGCTCAAGTAGTTAGAGCTTTCCTCCTGCCTTCAAGAGATTATGGGATTGATTCTCACCCCCACTCTTAGCTTAAAGCTCTCTAAACCCCCTCCCAACTAGGGGTGAAACAAATTCGGTTTAAAACCAAACCGAACCGAAAACCAAACCGAATAAGAAATATGGTTCGTTTTTTTTCCTAAAGTGGTTCGGTTTGGTTTGTTAAAAAAAAAATCGATTTTCGGTTCGGTTTCGGTCTGAGAAAATTAAAAACCGAAAAAACCGAATAAAACCGAAATATTAGGCCCAATTTACCCTAAGTATATAAACCCAAAAAAAAACCTAATCTATTTGCGTTTTCCTCTGAAAGTCTGAATCCTCCACGCTCTCAGCCTCTTACCCTAAGTCTCAAACTCTCATCCATTCCACCGTCCATTCCACCACCGTTCACCGTCCAGGCGTCCAGCATCCACCGTCCATTCCTCCACCGTCCATTCCTCCACCGTCCTGCCGTCCAAAGGTAATTTTTCATATTTGCGATTAAGCATTTACTTGGTTCAAATCTGGAAAATGAAAGTTAATTTCTTAAGGTTTTAATTATGAGTAGTGTTAATTACGAAAATGATTATTAAAGATGAGTTTGAATCATGATAAAATTACAATTTACATGTACAATTTAATAAAAAAATTCAGATATGTTCGGCTATTCCTTCCCTTGAATTCTCTAGTATCTTTGGGTGAATATACACTCGATTGTTGATTGTGAACTTATGAATTGTGATGTTGTTTGTGAGGCAATGTTCGTTTATGTTTTATTTGCGAAATACTTTGTTACAGCCTACATGCTACACTAGGCCTAAGTAGTTGCAGATACACTCTGTATTAGTTTCATAGCTATTTACAGTGTACATTTTCAAAGAAATGTAACTGTATTTTCAAAGAAATGGTTAAGACTACATGGATGCATGTGTTGTGAATTGTGATGTTGTTCTTTTGCTGCTGTGTTGTTGTGAACTTGTGATGTTGTTCTGCTGTGTTGTGATGTTGTTCTGATGCATTGAAAATTCTGCATTCTGCTCTATTAATTTGGTTTTATTTATGTCCTAGGCCAATGGAAACCAATGTGGGTGGTGCTCCTGACCAGCCTCAGTCTGAACATGAGACTGACCAAGTCTCAGAAAATCAGAATAAAGAACAGGGAGCAAAAAGGAAGAGGATGAAAGAGCGCTCTGAAGTTTGGGAGCACTTTATTAAAGAAGATTTGGCTTCTGGAAGGCAGGCAATTTGCAAGTATTGTGGAATGAGTTACAAGTGTGGGGCAAAGAAAAACGGCACCAGTGTGTTATGGGCTCATATTTTGCGATGTCGTAAGTATCCCTTAAACACCCCTAAAGATTCAAAACAAAGTTTGCTTTCATTCAAAAGTGCTAAAGTACCAAGTGGTAGTACTAGTGGGTTGACATACCATAAATTTGATGCTGGTAGTATTAGAAAAGCTTTGTCATTTATGGTGATTGTTGATGAACTTCCATTTAAGTTTGTAGAAGGTATAGGTTTTAGACACTTTTGTGGTGTAATGGAACCTATATTTAATGTTCCTTCTCGCATTACAGTAGCCAAAGATTGTTTTGAAACATATTTAACTGAAAAACGAAAGTTGAAAAATGTGTTAAAGCTGGTGGAAGTTCAATTGTTCAAGGTTTCCTACCGTGGGGAGAATTGCCCGTGATGTTCTAGTTGTCCCTATTTCGACAGTAGCTTCTGAGAGTGCATTCAGCACTGGTGGCAGAGTTCTAGATCAGTTTAGGAGCTCATTAATTCCCCGAGTTGTAGAAGATCTTGTTTGTGCTCAAAATTGGTTACGTGCTTCACCATTTCCAAGTATTGAAGAATGTTTAGAGGAAGTTGAGCTGCTTGAAGAAGGTAATATATAAGAATATCTAATCAAAATTTACATATTTTCATTTATGTATATATATATTAACTTGGTTATTTTTGTTATGAATTATGATAGATTTGAAGAATATGGCAATTAGTGATGCTGATATTGATGAAGTGCAAATAATAGACTGATGTGGGCTCTTTGCTAATTTGCTGTTGCTGTGCTAACTTGCTGCTGCCTGCTGCCTTTCCTCTATGCTGCTGCCTGCCGACTTTCCCTCTATGCTGCTGCTGCAGATTTTCCCTCTATGCTGCTGCTGAATCTTATGATGTTGCTGCTGATATTGTTATGCTACTGCTGTAGTTGTAATGTTGAACACTTTTTTTTTTTTTGGATGAAGTGTTGAATTCTTAGAAGTTAGAACTTTGAATTAGAACTTTTAATGTTGTATTGTTGTGACTTGTGAATGTTGTGATGTTGAGTTGTTGACAACTTGACATGCATTGCTAATGGGCCTACTGCCTGTCTGCCTTGCTTTATTTACATGTTCAGGTTGCTATTAATCTATTATGCTGTTTAAGCCCTTGCTATTAATGTATTACATGCTCCTTGCTGTTTAAGGCTTTAAGATATCAAAAATAGCAGAATAAAGCCCAAAAAAAAGGCCCAAAAACAATTCGTTGTGGTTCGGTTTTTTGTTTTGAAACCGAAATTTATTCGGTTTGGTTTGGTTCGGTTTCTAAAGTAAAGTGGTGTGGTTTGGTTTCTAAAATCGCGAAACCGAATTAGAGTGGTTCGGTTTCGGTTTGGGCCATAAACCAAACCGAAAACCGAACTTTCACCCCTACTCCCAACCCCCCTCCCCCACCCACCCCACAAAAAAAAAAAAAAAGATTTATAGTATTTTCATATTTGTTAATCTATATTTTTTACTAACAATATCTCTAACTAGGTATTGGATAAATTATAAAATTTCAAATTTATATTAATTGAGACAAATTAAACAAAATCCATCATAACTTCTTTTTTTTCCTAACATACTTGGAATAATTCAAAGGTTCCCTCCTACTAATACTTAAGAGGGTGTAATAAACTAACATGCATTTATATATCGTTATGGAAAATTTCCCATAACTTATGATACATTTCTTGTTCTGTAATTGCTTGTTCATACGAAGCAATTATGACAATGAAAAGGAACAAATTAAGTATATACCCAAATAAAGAGAACAAGGACAGAAAAATGTCCATGTTACTCCAATATTGATATACCATATGCATATATAGGAAACATCAGGCAAGAAGCTAGGCTACTTCTTGCTTCTAGATCTTGCTCTATTAGAGCTACGACGATTAGTCCTGATATTGAAAAAACCAGCAATATACATACTTGAAATTACTATTATAAATCCTACTGGAACACCTATACCAGCAGCCTGCCATGAAAATGATTCCTCGCGCTCTTCCTCTGACTCGTTAACTGCAGGTTCTGCATCATCAGGACAAGCCACACGTATAGGCACCCCACATAACCCACTGTTATTAGCATATATGTTTGGATCATTCAGAGTATCCAACTGAGGACTTTCCGGAACCCTTCCTTTTAGCTTGTTGTTGCTCAAATCTAAAGTAGTCAGCTGTTGTAGTTTGGTAAATGTTACTGGGATTCCTCCTGAGAGAGTATTATGTGACAAATCTAAGGTCTCGACATTCTGCAGACCACCAAAGCTAGATGGAATACTTCCTTGGAAGGCGTTGTGGGAAAGATTTAGTAACTTGAGCGTCTCAAGGCCTCCTAATGAACTCGGAATCTGGTTTGTGAGTTGGTTATTTGATAGGTCTAATAGAGAGTAGAAATCAAGGTTGTATTTAGATAAACCTTGCTTGGAGCTTTTCCAGTTCACTATCAGGTCCTGGAATTTAATATCGAAGCTAAACAAAGCAGACGATAGAGTGGATGTATCAGGAGGATTGATCATGCCAGGAAAGTCTCCAAGCCTTGAAGGGATGTCATCAACAAGCTTATTGTTGGAAAGATCAAGGATTTGGAGACGCGTAAGGTTTGCAAGATCACTAGGAATCGATCCTGTAAGAGAGTTGTTTCGAAGGCTTAAGGTTTGAAGTGAGGAAAGACTAGACAGGAATGATGGGATTTCTCCAGAGATGTTATTGTCATGAAGATCAAGGTGCTTCAGCTGAGTGAAGTTTGTTAGATTCTCAGGAAGTGGACCAGAAAACCGATTTTCACCTAGAGAAAGAATTATCACACCCGGGCCAAACCCGGTGGGGATTTCACCGTAGAATCTATTGGAAGAAAGATCAATGAATGCAAGGAAAAAGTCTGGGTTAAAAGTAGGGAATTTGTTACCTGAGAGACTGTTTTTTGACAAGTCGAGGAGCAAAAGCCTGTAAATGTTTGGCAATGATTGAGGCAGTTGGCCAGAGAAATTGTTGTCTGATAGCATTAGTATCAGAAGCTGAGACTCTCCAATTGTTTCAGGCAGCTCCCCTGAGAAGTTATTCCTACTTAAAGCGAGGACGGATAGACTCTTTGATTGAAATAATCTTGGTGGCAGTGAACCAGATAGCTTGTTGTCTGACAGAATGATGCTTCCAATCTCCATTTCTGCTAGCCAAAGAGGGAAGCCGCCTTCAAGCTCATTCTCACTAAGGTCTAAAAAATCCAAGCTTATTTGATCCGAAATCCACCGAGGAATTAGGCCTTTTAGTCCACAAGACCTCAAAACTAGCAAAGATAACCGGCACTTTGGAACCAGTTTCGCAGGGTTATCTAGCATAAGTTTGTTTCCTCCAAGATTTAAAATCTTCAGCATTTCCAAATCAAACAACCAAGCAGGAATTCTTCCTGATAATAAGTTATTATTCAACTCAAGGGTGGTGAGATTACTGATCATTTGGATTGAACCAGGAATTCCTCCTGTCAGGGAATTCCTGCTCAAGGCCAGTGTCGAAAGCTTTGCTAAATTACCAATATCAGGCGGAATCTCACCAGTGAAAGAATTATTGCGCAAGTCTAAGACCTCCAACTCAATCATATTCAGCAACGCGGATGAAATCCCACCAGAGAATTGGTTTTGTCGAAGTGATAATGTGTGTAGTTTAGCAAGGTATCCGATCTCTACTGGGATATTTCCATGCAGGAAATTCTCATCTAGATTCAGAAACTTCAAGTTTCTTAGACCGCCTACTGCAGAACTCAGAGTACCTACAAATGAGTTGCTACTCATATCAAGGTACTGTAAGTTCCTTAAAGAAAACATTTCTTCAGGGATTGAACCATTAAATTGGTTCATTTTAAGGTCTAAATGAGCAAGATTGGTCAAGTTTCGAAACCCAGAGACTGGGATTTCACCCCCAATAATGATATTAAATGATAAGTCAATAGACAACAAACTTGTTATGCTAAAAAGAGGAGTTAAAACATGTGAAGAAACAACACCCAATGTTTTATTATTTGAATATGCAAGTGAGGGGAGAAGAGAGTAAAGATTAAGATCAGTTACTTGTTTAGATAGCGATCTTGAAGAATGACAAGTTACTAGTTCCCATTCGCAACAGTCCAAGCTCGAATCCCAGGTCTCTAACCCAGCAAGCGAAGCATTGGGAGAATCATTTAGTGCCAGTTGTGTGAGGAGAGTGTGTTTGAACTGAAGAAGTGCTTGTTTTTGCTGCGAAGGGCAACCGAGAGAAGGATTGCATGAGAGGTGTAAGAGAATAGCTACAAATAGTGAAGCTAGCAAGGCCATTTTTTCCCAATTCTCTTACAAATTATGCCAATCTAACATTTCATAGATGCTTATTTAAGGGAATAAAGTCGACCACTACAAATATGCAAGTCATTCACATCAAACAGCAAGTTCTCTGTAACACTTTATTGACAATTTGACCAATTTAGCGCACCATTTTTCACCAAGTAAAGTGGATTACATGGGTGCAAAACACCTAGCAAACGAAAAACTGCATTGTCTAGAAAGTGCTATTTTTTTTACCAATTTGCACCACAATTCCTCATCTCTGTCCAGCAATCGATACTTTGCTTTTGAAGGACGGTAATTAATTGGTTCGGTTATTATTTCCTATATATGTATTCGACAAACATCCTCGGGTTGATATGTGTTGGATCAGCCTTCTCGCACACAGCTTATATATTGAAATATTAATACAGGTTGAGATTAAGTAGTCCGGGCAAGATGCTGAAAAGATGAGGACAAGACTGGATATTTTTCGCGGTAAATTCATGGTTTCAAGCTTTTATAAGCAAACTATCAAGGCAAGAATGTTTAACATTAAAGAAAGATTTTTCATTACCAAATAGATTCCAGCAGATTAGGAGTTACAGTGAAAATAATCTCTGCTGGAATTTCTTCTCCCATTTATATGAAACAACAAAATACCATTTCCATCTTGAATATCAGTTGGTCTTTTTCAGGCAGAATTTTACAGCCTCTAACTCATCTTGGCTTCCAGGTCGCATTCTTCCAATTTATGAACGCTTTTTAGCCATTTTTCTGGTTCCCTATCTCTCAAATGGTATATATACGGATACCTTTTACAAATACAGGAGGGTAAATCATTTTGGAAGCCTGTATACCCCCAGGACGTTGAGAAGAGGCTCATCACCCTCTAACACCCAAAATAGCAGTTGTTAGCGCCCGTTCCAGCCTTTTGAGAGCGCACTTAAAAATCTTCAGTGAGATATGTACATGCTACAAAATCAGCACACGGTCCGGCCATAGCATATTGAAGCAATATAAAGATTTTTTGCCCACTTTTCCTGCCAAAGGAGAAGGAAACGAAAATAAATACTCAGTATAAATCTAACAAATTAGACTGAAACGGTATTAGATACTCGGTAAAATCTACCGAAAGAAGAACATTGGAATAGTCACATCAGCAACTTAAACAGGAATGGCTCAAACTCTTTTATCTTATGCAAGGTTCATGCTAATTCATTTGAAAGTCATAGTTTCTAATACTTCAAAACTATAGAATAACACAAAGTAAAAATTGAATTATAAGAGGTAGGCACCTTTACATGAGTACTGGGAAAGGCAGAGGTTCTCAAAGTTTCTTGCGTTTCATCTGTCGTTTTACGCTTTGGAATGCTCAGCACAAAGGCTGCTTGATCGGGCGTTGCAGCCATGGAAGTTATTCTGTAGCCACTCTCCCATCTCCTATGTATCCCTTCACTTGGATACAAGAAATCTAGCTCGACAACCTTTCCATAAATTGTTATTAGTCAGATTTAAATTACATAGGAAGTTCACAAACTAGGAAAGAATTAGCTTCTGGGGAATAAGGTCATACCTGATCAGTAAATCCTGCATTTCTAGACATTACTACTCCCCAACGACTACCAGCCGTTGTCATAGAAGTTACATGAAATCCTTCTTTCCACTTTTTATTAATCCACTTGAATGGGAATGAATCGCTCACTTTATATGACTGTTGAGTGTAAGAAGTCCCTAGATTTCAAGAAAACACAATAGTTTTCAGAATCATATTAGATAATTTACCCTTAAATATTTTTTGCCTTCGCTGTTTGTGGTAATATGGAGGGGAGAGGAATCAAATACTGGCAAACTACCTTTAGACATAACCACCAAAGAGCTTCCATTGGATGCACCAGCTATCGAGCTAATATAGAAATTCTTCTCCCACTGTTCCATGATCCAATCCTAATAAGATCAAATATAAAAGCAGAAAATGATTAGATTTCAGACAGAGTCAAAATCTGCAGTGGAAACAAGAAACCTTTAAGCTCACGCATTTCAAACCTTATGCAAGAAGACGTTTGATAGTTCCCACACTTGAGAATTAAAACCAGTTCCCGCATCCATTATTAGGGCCCACAGGTTAGTAGCTGAGGCCACACAACTGATATACAATCCATCTTCATTTCCCTTGTCGATGTGTTGTTTAAGCCTAGCATCGGCAACATTGTAGTGATATCTGCAAGAGCAGAAAAATTAATGTCCTTTATCCCGGATAATATGGATAGTATAAGAAAGGCCCTAACAGTTAACAGAACAAGCTTACTGTTTACCAGTACCAATTCCAAATTTAATGACATGTGAAAAAAAATGTGTAAAGAACCCCAAGCACATACTCATGTTAAAAGTTTATCAACTGGGGATAGAACAGTTCCTTCTAGTAGAGAAACACCAGAACATACACAAGATATAAAACGCACTAAAGCTAAGAAAAGAAAGGCAGCCAAAAACACGCTTTTTGTCAGATCACAAAAACCTATGAGATAAAAAGGATTCAAAACTTTCCCAGCACAATCAAGGGTCTTAAATACAGCTATGAGATATAAAATTTAAAAAATTTCTAGCACATTCCAGAGCTTTTGGCTTGTTGCTCATTTGTTAATTGAACTTCATACAATTATCGTCTTCCTTGCCAACATACAGTTAGTACTCACACACTAAGTCAGAAGACAGAGGTAATATACTATCTTTTGACAACTCTTAACAAATGCAGCATACACAATTAAGAAGCTTTAATACAAAGCAAACATTTCTGTTTTAAATCTTGATATGAAAAACTCCAACTAATTCGTCAAGATCTTTACTAAGAGAATCCTCCATATGTATATATACTATTACATCTGAAAAAAAAAAACGTTCCTAAGAAAGTTTACATGCCACCACTATTGAACATGTTTTCATTACAACAAAATGCCAATGGTACTGTTCCAGCTCAATACCACCAAAAAAATGTATTAGAAGTCCTACATCTTAGCTATCTATCAATTATGTTTCCATACTTAGCTCAAATATATTTAACTTAGACTGGATGACCTGAAGTATTGCCTGGGCCACACACTAATTTTTACTCCAAATGGTTTAAATTGATACTTTGAATGTATCATCGATTCTCCCTTGTAAATAGAAAGCAATGTTGTGTTTTTTACACCCAAAACATGATAAATGTCAGCAACAGCCACAGACTGAAGCCTAATCAGGAGCAAGCTCATTATGTTTGGAATGATAACTACTGGATGGACACATACTACTAAAAACACCATATCAACAACAAATATGTAGATTCACATCAACTCATAAACTGATCACTTAAAAAAGAGGACGTCTTCCCATTATACTCTATCCAAACATTGATGAAGGTTTCTACAGAACACAACCCAAAACATGAGTAAATTCACCAAGCAACTACGTCAGTAGTGTGAGCGAGAGATAAACATAGCTCCTGATAACTAATCTAAAATGTTACCAACTTTTGGGAAAGGAAGATTGTCAAAATGAGCATGTTAACCTCAAGAATAGACGAAGGAAAGGGAAGGAATAGCAGACAATTCTGCATTATTGCTACTCAATAAGATCGAAAACCCAAAAGAACATCATTCAATATCTGTTAAGCTTAAACACAACCAAGGCCAACACACTGCTTCCACCCTAATCAATATACAATCTTCAATTCAACCTCAACTAGCTCCCTTGTGATAGTCGTGAAATCCTATTTAGTGAGAGAACTATCGCCACCACATAAGAGGTGTCAAATGTCAATATATTGCATGAAACCCAGTTTATGATGTTAATACGACCTTTAAAACAACTGATGCTAACTTCTGCAACACTTGTTAATATTTCCAAGAGAGAACAGCACTAGTAGCCCTAATTATGCTTTCAACATAAGGTTTTAGCAAAAACTGATATTTTAGCAAGTGCTTATAAAAATAAACAAGAAACAAAGAAAGGCAAGCTTTTGGAAGTAAAACTTCATAATTTTTATCCATACATGCTTCAATATCTAAAATTAATTGAAAACCTTTCCATAAAATAATATTCTGCTGTTTTTAAAATTCTACTCATTAAGTTAGCTAAATAAAGGAGACCGAGTAGCATGGTGTTAAAACTTGGCCACAAGATAACATATGGGCCGAGTTTTAACGATTTTCAAATAGATATCACCGATATTTTCTTCATTGTATCGATCTTAGCAATAGACCAAGTTGTAGCCCATGTCAACAAAAAACTATGATCTCAACTAATATTTGGCGCTACCACTTTAATACCTAGCTTTTTAGACAAGGACTCAGCTTAACTGACTCAATACTCTAATAATGGCTATAAACCTTAAATATATACAGGAATATACTAGATTTTTGTTACTATTATGCTCTTATCGGTTCCTAAATCATGATTTGTAAGTACAAATTGAAATTCCAAAACAATACTTTTAAACCACATTCACGTCAAAATAACCACATCACCTCAGATTTTATTTTTTTTTTTATTTTTTTTTTTGACAAAGCACCTCAGATTTCAATCTACTAGACTACTATGACCGCATTTTTGAACCAGGGTGAGTGGGTGTAAGAAATAGCCAAATAGGTAATTGAAGTAAAAGGCATGGGGTAAAAAGGTGAGAGGGTGTAAACCTTGAAAAGTGGATAGAACAATATGAAATGGAGGGAAAATATGATATCTAACTCAATCAAACAAAGCCTTAATCCCAGAAGTGGGGTCGGCTACATGAACCAAAAGTGATAATTCCGTATAGAAAATCAAATATGATATCATATTATGAATCAAAATATGACATCTACCAAATGAACTTAATTGGCCAGCTGCTAAAATCAAACTAACAACTAATTCACTCACAAACAGCTAGTAAAATAATATAAATATATATATATATATATATATATATATATATATATATATATATATATAAAAAAAAAAATGGACTAATATTTTGGGAAAATCCAAGAATGGAACATGGCTTAGTATTTAGGGATTATCCATATAGGACATCTTTTATGCACGTAATACTCCCTCCGTCAACATATACTCGCATCATTTTGACATTTATACTACTCACATCCCGCTTGGACAAGCTTCTTTCACTAAGATATGAAGTTTAGTATGTAAGATGTTGACAGGATTATCTTAATGTATATGTATATTTTGCAAAAGACTGCTTTTTACAAATTTTAATAATAGATAATTTAAAGATATTGATGGTCAAAGTAGTGTATTGGCAAGTATGTCCAAAATGGCACTAACTTGAACTGATTGGCATCTTCACAAATTCTTGAAAACAGAATAAGGCTTACTTTGTACCATATAACACAATCAATCTAGAACAACCACTCACCAATAACTAAGCTCATTTTCTATAAATAACTATGCAAGGAGTTTACTGAATGCATAATAACATAAGCTAAAACTCCCTAGACTCTTTAGCATAAATGTATAATCCAATTTGATCTGTCAATTTGGCCAAAATTCCTGATATTATACAATTTAAAGCTATCACTAGATGCTCCAAATATAAAATCAGGCAAGTAAATACATGTGACTTTTTTTTTTTTTATCAATTTACCTCTGTTTCATGGGACGACGAGCATTATAAACTGAAATCCACTGAGTTGCTGGACTACCTAATCGTATTTTTTTCTTTGGCTGCTCATCTTCCTCCATGGTAAGGAGCATCCGCGCTCGTTTATGGCCCACCTAAGTATTGAACATAGAATAAAAAACTAGAAAACTTCTCTTCATCAAACATATATAAGAAGGCTTTAAAAAAAAAAAACCAAATTCCTAACCTTAAGGGCCCCATCAATTTTAATAGGTCTA
The DNA here is from genome assembly GCF_001683475.1 of Chenopodium quinoa. Taxonomy (NCBI): domain Eukaryota; kingdom Viridiplantae; phylum Streptophyta; class Magnoliopsida; order Caryophyllales; family Amaranthaceae; genus Chenopodium; species Chenopodium quinoa. Next base: position 5,063,479 of record NW_018745000.1, read on the forward strand.
AGTGGCGCACAGGGCTCAATTAGACTATCAAAATGTGATATAAGTTTTGCATAATTTGGCTCCTCATCAAATTTCATGACAGTCACAGCTTCAAGAAAATGTTTGAATGGGGCAGGACAAAAACAACACATCAACTCTGGAGAGGTGCCCATTTTTTTCTTACAAACAAGAAAACTTTTGTTGTCTCCCTGCTCAAGTTGAAAAATTAAAAGTCAGACAAGTTACTAAATCATCTAACACAAATCAAAATCAAAACTTTAACTCACTTGATAACCCTGCCACGGTAACCTTCCTTTAATAAGAAAGATCAAAGTATATGCCAATGACTCAAGATCATCCCTCCGACTGCCTGTTCGACCCAAGTGTGCATGGACACTTGCATATCTTATCGTTCCCCTGCCAAAGAACACAAATATTTGTCGTCATACACTATGAATGAAATGCAAGAGCTCTAAGCGGAAATCATTAAGCACTTTGCAAACCTGAATACATCAGGCCTCTGATCATATTCAACATGTTGCCCAGATGATACATCTTTCCATCTAGATGCTGAAAACAAAAGAAATTAACCGCAAAGTTATAAGACAGCATGAGGACATTACATGGTTTAGAGCTTTAGACAACACATAATTTTACTGGAAGTAAAGATAGAGTCCACCAACATAAACAAAATAATGAGGGCATTAAAGCAGCAAGAAAATTGTGCCTAGCTGCTTAAGGCCAACACATGGAATAACTAATAAGAGAACGTGATCTTGAACCCAGAAATATTGAACAAATTTTGTTATCTTTACTTTATTGTGAGGGGGTTCAGAAAAAGTTGTGAAAATCAAATGACATACCTAGACCAAGATCTATAAGATATAACTTCTTCTCATCTGCAGTTCCAGGTTGACCGAGAAGAAAATTTTCTGGCTTAACGTCGCCATGCACAAAACTTCAACAAAAAGAAAAAGCTCACTAATCAACATACATATATATATATATATATATGATAACCTAACATGTCAAAAGGTCTTTACCCTTTCAAATGAAGCTTTTCTAAGATTGATATTGCCTCCACAGCAATGCATGCTACCATATTGGGAGACATCCTGTTTCAAGTAGTCAATCATAAACTTATTGTGTATCACACATAAAGACATACAAACAATAAACGTGGCATAAACAATCATTTCCATGTGAATGTTTTGGGGGGAGGGGGGTTGGTAAATGCTTACGATTGTCCTAGAGAGTTCCAAACATCCCATAGACTAGGTCCAAGCATGTCCATGACCTGAGACATACAGGATAACGTTATTACGTTATAGAAAATGAAATTCCAAATCTATTCATCATCTAAGGAGTTTGTAGTGCCAACTACTAACCAAAATGTAGAATTCTGCTTGCCGCCCTTTGTAATGAACAGAAGGAACGCCATAGCATCCATTCAAGGAGCTATAAATAACATGTGAGACATTAGTTACACATTAAAAACAAATAAATTGCCAAAAAGCTAAGAAAAAAAATACAATACTTACTTGTAAACCTGCCACTCATAAGGAGGGCCATAATTGCAACCTTTACTGTTGCGGTGTTCAAATTTTACAGCAACCTGGAGCCAAAAGAATGCAACAGTTATTCCTCATAATGCAAAGATGTAATATAGTAAATTTGAACAGAATTTACCTCAACAGCATCTGGTCCTATCCTGTCAGTACCACCAACCATTCTTCTGCCAACATAAACCTGGCCAAAACCACCCTTACCCAACTTCCGCTCAATCTTATATACAGGCGAAGTGCCTACTTGAACCTGGAAAAAAAAAATTGAAACTAAATTATCTCAAGAGAATGAAATGCAAAGCAGACAAAATAAGGAGAATAAATATTTTCATGAAATGCGAGAATAGACTAAACAAGTATGCAAACCACAATGAACACAACAAATTGACTTGGCATCAACTCATAGTCAAAATATCGTATCCAGTGAAAATAACAAACATACCAGTGAAAGAGTGACAACAGAGCTTATCAGTACCACAATGCAGTAAATAAGGTTAGAAATTTATTTAATTAAGAAAAAAAACAACAATAGGAGCAAATAAGTGAAATAACATTGTGAAGGAAAAGAGTATACCCTTTCAGGAACAGGTGTTAGGTTAGTATCCTCTTCAGCAGCCACCAATTTATCACCACTCGCTCCCTCCATTGGAATATCTTTATCAGCGGCAACCTCCACTCGATTTTGTGCAGCACCAGCAACTCCTACAGGCGCAACCTGAGCACCTTCGCCAGGAACTTCAGGGTCTAAATCTATTACTCTAACACCCCGACCACGACCAGCACCACCGGTTTGCCTGGCTCCTACTGCTGCTTGGGCCCCTTTAGCTACACCAGTTGCAGCATTCGCACCTCTCCCTCTACCACCACCTCTTCGCCTCGTTTTGTTTTGTGTAGGTGGAAGAAGATTCTCGCCCTGATCATTCAATTCAGGGGCAGGCTGCTGAAGATCACCAAGCCTCTTCGATCTTCGTGCTCCACTTCGCAGCTCTGGCATCGTCCACCCATACAAATTAGCTCCCTCGAGATTACAACATAATCCCTTTCACCTTTCCTGTCCACACATAAACAATCCATATTCATTCATAGAATCACAAAAAAAAGAAAAAAAAAAAAAAAAAACAGCTAATGAAACAATTAAATCTAAACAATGCAACCAATCTATGCAGGCTACTAGACAAAGCTTCCAATCACCCACTTCAAAAAATCAGATAATCCACTCCCCCAAATTAGCTAAAACTAATAAAGCATGGTCTAATTTAAACAGCTTTAACCACACACATTTCAAATAACATACAAATAACGGTTCAAAATAGTACTATAGTTTTTTTCATTTCTCTCACCAATCTATATTTTTAACATACAAATGTGACTATATAACTACTTATTTCATGAAGTTTTTTGTACTTCTAAACTAACAACTACTCATCCATGGCTAAAACATGCTAGAAAACATCAAACTAGTACAACCCCAAACATAAAAATAACATAAAAACTCTTCTTTAAAAAAAATCAAAACTTAACCGATTATAAAAATGTTTTCAAACCCCAAATAAAATTCAAATTTTCTAGAACTAAAAATCAAAAAATCGATCATCAAGTAAACGAAGAACAATCAAAACCAACCAAAACAATATCAACAAATTTAATCAAAACAAAGGGGAAAAGAATTAAACACTTACAGATCCTTCTTTTGAGCAACAAACCCACCAAGGATCGGGCACAAAAATCAATAAAAATAGACTTTAAACAGTCTTATTCCCAACAAAGATCGGCCACAGATCTTCAGTTGCTTACATCTGCAACAAAATTACACAGAAAAAATGCAAAAAAATTCTATCTTTTTAATCCGTTTGAAAGGGGGATTAAACTGAGTTTATTAAACTTACAAAACACAAATAATTAAATTTCTGGGAAATGGGTGAAATGGGGTGGAAAAAATCAAAGAATATGAATAGTTATTATTTGAGTTTTCTGGGTATTGATGAATTTATGAGATAAAGTTGTAGGTAGAGGAGAAAGAGGGCGTCTTTCTTTGTGCAATGCCAATGCTTTGCTTTGCTAAACGCTTATCTCTCTTTTTTTTCAATTTTTTTTTTTAATTTTTTAGGTATTTTAATTTATATTTATGTTTTTTTTTTTTTTTTTTTTTTTTTTTTATGTATTTCTTTCTTCTGAATGGTGTCCAAGAAAACCCTTCTGTTTAATACGAAAAAACATGGAGCATGCAATGTGGCCTTATGATCAACCAAGCGATAGTGGTATAACTGGTATTTTACTATTTAACCAATAAATCACATTCCCCCACTCGCTTTACGCACCCTTTTTTAAATTCTAGTGTGATATGGTCTCATAATACGAAACAGAAAAATATGATACTGATCTCATAAGTTTCACGCCTTGTACAAATATACAAGTGTACTCTTTCCAATTTTTTTTTAAATGCAACCCTTTGATCTGCTTAATGTTTTACGAGCAAAGTAAAAGTAATATATATAGATGATCATCTTAACAAAAAGTGTTGCCATTTTTATAAAGCGGATGGATTTTTTATATTTTTTTTTCGAAGTTGGCCTTTGGGTTGACAAAGTTTTACATCTCAGTTCTGTTACATTGATCATGTCCAAAAATAATGAGTATAATAATAATGTGGTCTAATTAATTTCCTTCCATTTTAATGAGGTTCATTTCCTTTTAAAAAATATTTACTACTATTGTATATTCCTTAATTTGCGTTTTTATAGTTGATATTGGGCACATGAATACAGACCTAGGAAAAATAAAAGTTACGTTAAAAATAGTCCATTCATAGAGGAAAAAAGTAAAATATACAATTTGTCAAAAAAAAAAAAAGTAAAATGTATAAAAATGTAAAATACAAGTGCATAGGATAGTACTTTCTCTAGTAACTTAATGACATTAGCATGAGTTGTAGGCTTGTAGCTATGTGTTTGCTCATACCCTAAAAAGGTGTATCATCCAAATTTTTTTTTTTAAAAAAAAGTTTGAAGATATCATCTCCACTGTTCAACACTCACCAATGACACTAGTAACTCCATTCATGCTTTTTTGGATTATATTGGATTATTTTAATTCCTTTTTTTTACCCTTTCTTTGGTGGTCTTTTTATTTTCATTTTTTGTCTTCTTTGAGGGCATTTTAGTAAAAGGATTTTCGTTGGATTTTAACATTTAAATTAGCTTTATTTTTATGCCACGCACGGTAATACGGAGTATTATATTGTTAAATAAAACAAAATATTTTGATGTTAATTCATATCAAAGACGTCAAAGTTATTAAATTGATGCATAAGATTTTAATATAAGAAACAAAAAAAGAAATGTCATCTCTTCTCTTCTCTCTCCAAAACCCTAGCCTCCATTGTTGAATTTTAAAGGGGCTTCCATCGGTTTTAACCGCTGGAAAGCCCCAATCCTAGTTTCTTTAAAGCTTTTTTAGGTTTTATAATAATGCTTCCTCCTTTTGGGAGGAATTTTTCTCCCTCGAAAGAAAGGGTTTCCGACATCCTTCGAAAGACAAGGGTTTTTCTACCTCCTTCGAAAGACAAGGTTTATCTCCTCTTTCCGGGGGAGAAATTTCTTAGTTTTGAATGCATGATATTAGATCTAATGGATTGTCGTGAAATTATTTCGTTGGTGAAAAAGTTATCAAGTTTTCGAATGCAGACATATGAATCAGAAGAAAAACATCCTCACGGCTACAAAGGATCGTTAGATTGTCTCTCCAACAAGGCTGTATTTTCCAGCGATATAAGCGGGAGATTGCAAGATCTACTCAATGATCGTAGTTTTTATGAAGGAAAATTTTATTTGATTCAATATCTTGTGTATTTGTTAACGTCGAATCTATATTGTAGATGTTGTATGACTTTTAATTAATGAAATATTTTTGCTATTCAAAAAAAAATATATAATATAAAAAAAATGAAAGAAATTTATGGAGTATAAGGTGTTATACTAATCCGTCATAAAAAATAAAATAAAAAATAAAAAATTAATTAGGTTAATATCCGTATAATATGCTCATATATGAGAGTATACCTTCATCTCTAATTTGTTGAAAACTTTAATCAGCATAACATTTTATGATTTTTTTTATTTATTTTACTTTGTGATAATTAGTAATCAATATATATATATATATATATATATATATATATATATATATTAAATATGACACTTGTTTATTGTTTTTAATAGGTTATTGCAAACAATATACTACATATTATTCTTCATATTGAAGTAGGGGAGGAGAATTTGATTTCCCGCAATTTTTTGATTGATTGATTATTATAATCTATATCTATCTATACTCTATACTTAGTATTTATATGCCACAATCATTTATATGCCACTTGTCCTCACAACTCACTCAAATGTTAAACTGTTAAAGTCTTTAAGCATTCCATAAGTTGCACATTTAAGTAAGAAAATGAAGTGTTTCATTTCCACCATGATAAAATAAAGTTGAATTAACTATTACATGAACATATGAAGTATAATAAAAATAGTCTTTTTATCTCTTAAACTTAAAATATAGCTTAAACTAATATGTCATTTCATATTCCACAATATTCATGTATATATACCTAACTAAATTCCTTCATCTTCTTCCACAATTCCACCCTCACTTTTTTTTTCCTTATTTTCACAACATTCGCCTCAATAGTCATTTAACAATAACTTCGTAGTTTCAACTATTGAAAACCATACTTTTATATAAAAATAACCTAAGTTATAACTTGTGCATTGAACGGGCCAAAATGCTAGTTATTAGTTGAAAACAAAAACGCGTGTTAAAATTTTACCCAAAATCTTGACACATGTTACTTTTAAGAGCATGAAATAACAAAGTTTAAAAGTTTAAACATTTTAGTTGTAACTTGTACTTGAGTAACCCTTATCACAACTTTTTTTCCTTAAACTTATTATTTTTGAACTTAATTGAATTAATTTAACATGAAATAAGTGAAAATAGGGTAAACATAATAGGCCCTTAGGGTGTTGTTTATTCACCTAATTTTCAATTATCTGAAATTTAACTGAACTTACCTGAACTTATTAAAACTTAGTTTAACTATAATTTGTAGTTCGTTGAGTAACCCTTATCAAAACTTATTTTTCTTAAACTCGACTTATCTAAACTTATCTTTAACATATTAAACTTGAAATAGTGAAAAAATTAAGTGAACAAAATAGATTGTAAAGTTGCAATATTATATTATCAATTTTTCAATCTTAGATGTGTTTTATTTAAAAGTAAAAAATAACTATACTTTTATTAGATTACATAATTAAGTCTCGTGCCAAGCACAATTTTTACTACTTTTGTAACAAATTATGTTAAATCAATAATAAATTACCAAAAGAAAAATAACAACAACAACAACTACATCAATAATAATAATAATAAGGGAACGAAAGAAGAAGAAACCAGGCAAAAAAAAGAAGGGTGGTCTGCACTGCTAGCAACAGTAGTTGCTGGTGGTGGTGGTGACTCGCCGAAAAGGAGGGAGGTTGAGAGAGAAAGAGAGTAAAAATGCGAGTTGTGTGTAATGAATTTTGGCGTTAGTAGAGAGGTACAATTATGATAACTTAATGCATGAAGAAGTATGAAAATTATTAGCTTAAGGAATTACTTGAATTGCAAAATAAATAATATGAAAATTATTATTATTATTATTATTATTATTATTATTATTATTATGTTTTAATTAAAAACCCAAAAAATTCAAAGTATGATTTCGAAAATAATCAAAGAAGTTTCTAATAATTCTTGCACATATAGTTTAGGGTGTTTATCTAGTATTGTTTTGTGATTATTTGATGACCTTAATACCTTAATTATATTAATTAAGGTTATAATTAATTTTAGATAGTTCTTTGTGATTCTAGTTGAAGTTAAATTGATAGTGTTGATTTGAAAAACAAGAATCAAGATGCGCATAGGTGGCTAGATAATTAAACTAGCCTCTTAGCCCGTACAATGCACGTGTTGTTCATAGAAAAATTTATTGAAAGATGAGTAAGGAAATATCATTATTGGTGTAATGTGTGACTTAAAATATGACTACAAAAATTAAATTTTTGGGAAATTAATTCAAAACAAGGCTTGAAAAAAAGAAGGTGGAGGGACTAAAATTAAAGAGAGAAAAGTAAAAAGGTTAAATTGAAGAGGGGAGATGAAGATAATGTATTTAATGAAAGAGTGTTAAGAAAGATAATATAATAAAAATATTTAAAAAAAATTGAAAACGACATGTGATTTGGTTTGGTTAGCCCCATTTAATTTATACACTAGTGTATGGCCGGACGTTGTACCGGTTTGCTACTTAAATTAAACATTGTGATTATTTGCAATTAATATTTTTGGTGTTTTTTTTCGTGTATTTAATTAGTCCTTGTGATTAAAAGTTATATACATTTATTTTCATATTCATAACATGGTTAGTTGCTCTAGGGAGATTAATAACAAATTGCACTACTAATGTCTTTTGGCTGTGTGCATTATATTGTATTTTGTTATAAAACTTTGCATATCTACTAAATATTTGGAACATGGATAGAAAATTTTTATGTTGTGATGAAGGAATTGTAAAATAATTAATTATCTTGAGATAGATAATCCTAAATATGTAGGCGGTGAATAAACATTCTCACTATCGTAAAATCATGTATACGCATGGTACCTCAATGTAGAAATATATGGAATAATTTATAAAAATTGTCGACATAGCTATTGCAATTTATATCTATAAACTCATCTTACAGTTAGATATAAGTTACAAACATCTAATTTTTTTCATATTGTATTGGAATATACAGATCAAGGTTGTTAGATATATGATTAGACTTTATCCCTAATATGCAAAAATACTAAATTTCTCTTTGATTTACGGCTCCTATATACTCTCTGGAGGACTAAACTTTGCTTCAACATACATATACAAAGAATAAAAGCAAGCTTAAGTTAAAATATGACTTGTCAAAAAAAAAATGTCAAGATACGACACACTCACTTGGGCTTCCTTTGGTTGACATATGAATTAATTTTTTTGTAGAAAATTTCTATTCATGGAAAGTTATTTCCCTAATAAAATGTCTAGGAATTTGCTAAATTATTGTTTGTTTAACTAATTTATTCACCATGCTTTTGTGGGAAATAAAATTTCTCATGAATTTCCACTTCCTCGTTTTTTTCTTTCTAATGTCAACCAAACAATTCTTATCCAAATTATCTAAAATACCATGAATTCTCAGTCTCCTCATCTATATTGTCAACCAAACAAGGTCTTGATATGAACAAGCAAACTTTAAAGGGAAAATCTAAATTGATAATACACCTTCCAGAGAACAAGAATACATATATTAAATTGGGTTTTAATTAGATTTGAATTAATGGCACAAACAAGGCCTTGATATTCTAAATGCAACATCAGATACAAACTCAATTACTTATTGAGTTGGATTTTAATTAAAAAAGAATTGATGGCATAAAATGAATGTAACACTAGGTGAAAAAAGAAGATTGACACCGCCCTAAGGCCACCGGTTTTTAAAAACCGATGGGGAAAATATGGAAAAAAATAGGCGGGATTTTGAGGGGAGGTTTTTGCCACCGGTTCAGTTTGAACCGGTGGGAAAAACCATTATTCCCACCGGTTTGCCAAATTGGTGGCATTTCATTTTTTTAAAAAAAGCCCCCTATATATACTCTAACCCTACCCCATTTTCACTCACCAGCCTCTCTCCTCTCCTCCATCTCTCTCCTGCATGCGTACTCCTTCTATATCTTATGTTTTCCGATTTCATCTCCTTCTCTATGTCTTTCTCTTTAGTTCTTCTAATGTTTTTTGTCGATTCTCGTCTCCTTCTCCTTCTCTTTTGTTTCCACCACCACAAAGACCATCCAAATTATTCGAGGTTAGGGTTTAATTTCCGGGTTTAATTCAATTTTGGATTTTAATCAATTTTTATAGGTTTAATTAATAGATTTGAATTCGATTTTTCTGGGTTTAATTATGCGATTATAGTCGATTTGGGATTTTAATTTGATTTTCTCGAGTTTTTTTGGTTTAATGTTGGGTTTAATTACACGATTTTTCTGGGTTTTTTTTTGGGGGGGGGGTTTAGTTTTCTGGGTTTAATGTTGGGTTTAATTAAATGATTTTTTTGGGTTTAATCAAAGCGTGCATGTGTTTTTTGGGTTTTTTTTTTATTTTGAGTTTTCTGGTTTTTTTTTTGGGTTTTCGGTTTTTTCGGGTTTTCTGGGTTTTTAGGTTTTTTTGGTTTTTATTTTGGGTTTTTTGGGATTTTTGGGTTTTCTGGTTTTTATTTTGGGTTTTTGGGGATTTTTGGTTCATAACTTTTATTAATTTTTTTTGTTTTTTTTTGTTTTAATTGATGCAAGTTAATTGATTTAGATCTTAATAAAACGAAGAATCAAGATGATCGAATATAAATCGAAGAATCAAGATGTTGTATGGGGTTTTTTCATTTTGATGTTTTATTTTTTTTTATTTATATTGTATTTTTTTTATTTATGCGTTGTAATTGTTTGATTATATTGATTTATATTGTAATTTTTTTTAATTTTGATTAAATGTTGTGATTTTTTTATTATAATGAATGAAATTAGTCGATTATATTTTGATGTTTTAAATTTTTTTTGAGTTAATTGGTCAATTTTATTTAAAGTGATAAAGACAAAAAAAATTATTACATGTACATTGCCACCGGTTAATCGGTGGCAATTATATTTAACACCAAATAAAATAAAGCGGCAATGTCTTTTGCCACCGGTTAACCGGTGGCAATATTGGTTTTTGCCACCGGTTTTGAACCGGTGGCTTTTTGATGGAGAATTGTCACCCCTCAAATGCCCAGCGGTTTAAAACCGGCGGCATAAGGGGTTTGAACCAGTGGGTATTTGCCTTTTTCTACTAGTATAAATGTATTAAATTACAATAATTTGATAGCACAATATTATGTGTAATGAACTAAATATATAACCTCCATTTTGCAAACTAAAAGCTTATAACAGTTAACAAATAGCAATAACTAAGAAGCCATCCTTACGCTTGACCTATATACTTGTTTGACGGCTTCCCTTGAATAGCTCAGTTACGGTTGTTATAGACACTTGAAATTGTCTCCCTAAAACCAAACCCGATGATGGACAACCTTTCACCACCATTATTGGTCGGGTCAAGTACTTAATCTCGAAAGTGCTTACCATCCATGTTTAGTCAAACATATTCAACATATTCAGTCAACAAATCAGTCAAACTGTAATATACCCCGTATTTTCTTACGTATTTTCTAATTAATTAATTAGGAATTATTTAATAAAAGGGTATTTTAGTAAATTTATTATTTAAAGCCAAAATGATATTTGAATTTTGGCGCCAAAAGTATTTCGAAATCTAATTATTATTTTGGATAAGTGTATGGAATATTTTAAGCATTACCCCAAACTTGAACCCCACTGTGATCATACACTTAAGCATGGTGGCGTCCAAAGGGAGGGAAGCTAGAGAAAAAGAGTTGCCAACAAGTTTTAGGAACATGTAAATCGTTCACAGGGTGAAGGTTACACCCCTTAACGATCCAAAAGATCGTCAATTCCAATAGGTCTGGAACCATGACTGGTGTTCGGGGATGAGGGTACTGTAGGCGTCGTTTGAAGTGCGCCTATGTTAAAGCATGTGGTGAATATGCTTGGCACTCATAGGAAGCGGGAATCGACATAATACGATTAGGGTCAAATAAAGTAGGGAGCCGCCAACAAGTTTTTAAGGAACTTGTAAACCGTTCACGGATCATAAAAGGCAACCACGAATAAAGGGACAACGATAGACAACAACGATTCCCGTGAAGGTTACACCCCATTCATAATCCATGAGATTACTAACTCCATATGGTTCGGAACCACGAAAGGAGGATCGGGGATGATGGTACGAAGTGAGTCATGGAGTCACATTCGCCCGTATTGGCCTCTACTCGATTCTTATAGTGAAAAGCATTCCTGTGATCTTAAAGGCACACAAACAAAAATTCAATTCGCTCCATACTATTATTTAGCTAAATTGGTTGAATATTAATGCACACATAATTCTAAAATATCGTGACCACTTGATTAAACAATAAGATTAAAAGGAACCTAAACCGGTTGTCCAAATTATCTTATTAGGCGTGATTTTCAATTACATATTCCCTTTAAACATGCAATATGGTGATCATAAAAATAATAGAATAAACATTAATATCGGAAGCAATTTAGCAATAATTCTAACAATATAAAATCGTTAGAAAAGTAATAGAAATAAGAGGAACATAATTCTTACTTTGATTCTATTTGTTTGCAACTACAAAATAATAAACGAGTTAGTAACTTCAAGGAAATAATAATAAAACAACAATTAAATTAAATTAAACAAAGCCGACTTCTATGCTTGATTTTGGTGTTTTTCTATGCTTGAAGAAATCCATCGATAATGCTTTCCATACTTGAGGAAAGCCGACAAAGGAATTTGGCGGTTTTCTATACTTGAAGAAAAAATCCACCGATAACGCTTTCCATGCTTGAGGAAAGCCGACAAAGGAATTTGGCGGTTTTTCTATACTTGAAGAAAAAATCCACCGATAACGCTTTCCATGCTTGAGGAAAGCCGACAAAGGAATTTGGCGGTTTTTCTATACTTGAAGAAAAATCCACCGATAACGCTTTTCATGCTTGAGGAAAGCCGACTTGGCGGTTTTCTATGCTTGAAGAAAAATCCACCGATAACGCTTTCCATGCTTGAGGAAAGCCGACTTGGCGGTTTTCTATACTTTAAGAAAAAATCCACCGATAACGCTTTCCATGCTTGTGGAAAGCCGACTTGGCGGTTTTCTATACTTGAAGAAAAAATCCACCGATAACGCTTTCCAAGCCTGAGGAAAGCCGACGACTACTATAATCACTGAAATTTGCAAGTGTATGATGGTTCGATTATCCCCGAACGTGGGTCGCAGATGATTCACACCTTCAAACCGATTATCCGACCATATTAGGTGTTTAAAATGTCGAAAAATAGACTTTGATGCTTGCTAGGGGTAAAATGGTAATTTTAGTCCCCTTTAAGTATCAGTTAGAATTTTCCGCGTAATTCCAGTGAAAAAATAAATGTCCAATTTGTGTGGAAAATCGTGCAATTTTAGTCAAAATGCCAGGAATATTCGCAAATAGCTATGTAGGGCAGGCACAAAGCCACCGTGACACGGTACGGGTCCCCGTCACACGGAGCATATTCCCGTGGCGCGGGAAATTAATTGGCTGAAAATCAGTCAACTGGCATCTTTGACCAGTCAGACCATGTGCACCACACAATATATTACCGTTACATTGTAACGGAAACTGTTGCACGGGAAACGGGATGCTTTTTCTTGCTTTAAATTCAAGCTTCTTCTGCCATTTTCGCCATTTCCGCACTCCCCTTCTCCATTTTCTTTTTTTTTCTCTGCTTAAATTACCGAGCCACGGCAAAAACACACCGACGCACGGAGTTGTTTCCCGTCGGACGGGATCACTAACCGTGTCACGACATTTCTGTGTTTTCGTCTTCTTTTTTTATTTTTGTTTTCGCTGAAACTTGCTGCTGCTCATTGCTGCTTTACCATCGTGCTGCTGTTGCTGTCGCCTGAAGTCGCCGCTGGTGTCACCGGAGCTCTGTCGCGTCCCAGGTTCACCGTGACACGGAACCCGCTCACCGTGTCACGACATTGACTAACCGTGTTGCGGTTGCCTGTGTTGTTGTCTTTACGGTTTTTTCGAGCTTTGGGGCTCAAATTCTCATCACTTTTGCTCTAATTTTTTTGCTACTTCCTTCATTTTCTATTATCCACAAGGATCCATGTAAGTTTCCTTTGATTTTTGTCTCGAAAATGAGTAATTTCATGTAAAAACCTTGAAAAAATTAATTTGGGGATTTTTTATATTGAGGTTTTATGTTGAAATTTTTGTCATGAATTTACTTGTATATATATGTATGTGTGTTTGTGTGAAATTTGAGACAAATTGCATGATTTGATGGAGAATTGAGCAAATCACCATTTTTGGGTACTACTTTTTGTGAAATGATGTTCTTGTTGTTCATGTTACTTCTTTGCACTTGAAATGGTGAAATATTGGTGGTAGATCTTGTAAAATATGTCATGATGTGTTGATTCATTGTTTTTGTGCAATTTCAAAACATATTTCGTGTATGTACTATATCGTCATGGAGAACATAGTATCATGCAGCTAGGAGAACTGTAGTGTTAGTTTGTCATGGAGAAACTAAATACTATAAATAATTCTTTTGCCAATTTTTAGCCTTGAGGTAAAAATTTAGCGTATAATGCGATAAATAATTGAATAACTTAGGAAGTGATGCTAAGCATTTAGATCTTTATTTTTATAATAGCATGCCTAGGCGACGGGACCGCGATCTTTCCACCCATGGCCGACGTCAGGATTTTCGGGAGGACACTCCCACTATTCCCGAGGGTATGGACGACGATGTCTTAGAGTCCGAGCCTCGGGCTTCTACGAGTAGAGGTAGGTGGGTTCCACCTTCGTGGACTCCAGACCAGTTGGTTTTCTGTCGTGAGAACCACGTTTCTCATCGCTCACTTGCCGGCATAGTTGACGGCACGCTTCGCCACCACGGTTCTGGAGCCGGAGATTTGATTCCTCGACTACACCAGATTATCACGAGGGATCCTGCTACGAACGCCTTATGGGAATCGGCTGGTTTAGTGGATTTTTATTCGGCGGTCGTAGGGTTTCGCAGCCCCCGGGGTTGCGGTGCGACGGTTTTTCGCGCATTGTTGGAGTATTTCTGGGATACTACCAACACCTTTCATTTTTCTTGGGGGGAGATGACAGTGACCCCTCTGGACTTCAGCATGATTAGCGGGCTGCGCTTCACTGACCGGGCCGTAGCTCAGATGTCTGATATTTCTTGGGGAGCGGCTGAGGCAGCCGATTTGTTAGGTCCGATTGTTCAGCATATCAGGACCCGACCAGTGTCTCGAGGTGGTCCTAGGAGCGAGCGATCGGAGCTGGCTTCAGTTCTAGCTCGTGGTTTCGATATGGAGGAGACATCGGCTAAACAGCGAGTGCGGATCTTCATTCTGATTCTGATCTCCATGAATCTTTCTCCTAATAGGAGTTCACGCGCACTCCTTTTCTACCTCCCTTCTTTAGTCAGGATCAGTGAGATAGGATCCTATAGCTGGGCCAGCCTCGGATACGCCGACCTTCTCTTGTTGTTACGTCATGGCTGTCGGCAGCTGAACGACGAGTCTCCCATCACTATCTACGGTCTTTGGAGAGTCGTAGAGGTGATGATCTTTTCTTCTTCTTGTTTTATTTTAATTTGTTTGACTCATGTGCTCAAAGATTACTTTTTATTGCAGCTATGGTTCTACGAGTACTTCCCAGGCTTGGCTCCTCGATGGCGTCGTGGAGCGGTTCATGATTTCCTTGTCGGGGCCAGCTGGCGTGACCGAGGAGAGTCACGGGTGGAGTCTATCCCTGCGCTGCGTGGTCTACTACGCCGAGGCACCTCTTCTGTTGCCGTAAGAATTGGTTTTGTTGCCTGTTATTTTCTCTTCAACGTTATTTCCGGTGTTTCATGCAAACTTTTTATGGTTTTCAGGTTGCCATTGATGTCCAGTATCGTCCTTGGGCCGGGATGATTGATCTTCCTGAGACCTTGCGTCTTTCAGCGCACCACACCATTTTGGTTGTTACCGGACGCTTTGTCTGGTATCTGGGGGAGCGTGTCGTTCGTCAGCATATCTGGACTCGCGCTTGCTTAGGGAGTTGATAAACAGGGGAGAGCGCTACACTTTTCCCTGGCAGGAGCTTGTGCACATGGAGGGTGATTACGCGTAGGACTTGCTTCCCTCTCTGGCTCCTCCACCCCGCCTTCCTGAGGTATGATTTCTTTTGAGGATTTTACTACTAGTCTCTGTTTAAATAGTCGAATAACTTGATTATTCGATCATATTTTCAGACGACTGTTCTCCCTGTGGGGAGGATCGAGATTCCTCCTCAGTTTGTCCGCTACCCAGGGCCGATTGGTATTACCGAGGACCACATTGCTGACGCGCCAGAGGGTTACAGACAGGCGCAGGAGTCTTTGCCCGAGGTTTTTGAGCCGGTAAGTTTCTGATGCATTATTCCTCCTTTTAACACTACTTGTTACTGATTTTTCCTTGTTTTGCTCTCAGCCTAACCGCCAGGAGATGATGGGATTCATGAAGCTGGTTGACGCTCTGAAGTACTACATCATCAAGTTTCGGCGTGGTGCGAGTTGTCGGAGCAGTTCTAGCGATGTTCTTGAGGTATGCTCATTTTTTTCACTTCTACCATTTGTTTTATTTTTCATTTGTTGACGCCTTTTGATTTTGTATCTTTCAGGAGCAACGGAGGTCCCGCTCGCGCTCGAGGCATAAAGGCTCGGACGAGGAGGAGCTTGGTCGTGGTAGACGATCTCCTGCGGTTCATCGACATTCTCAGTCTCAGCGAGAGCCTCAGATTACTTAGCCGTTTCAGGAGGCTCAGTGGCAGCCTTAGTCTTCCCAGCCCTTTCAGGGTCAGAGTCAGAGGCAGCAACAGTCGTTTTCACAGCCTTCACAGCCTAAGTTTAGGCCTGTTTTGACTCCCGTGGATCCTGGTTTATTTTCAGCTCCATCGTCTGGGATTCCTCCATCGGTGTCGGGCTTGCTCTTAGTTCCGATGTATGGGACGATGCCTCCACCGACGATTCCCGTGTCTTTGAGTCAGCCTACACCGTTTGCCAGTTGGACAGGTCTTGCCTTGAGTTTGACTGCTGCTGGAGTCACAGGGACTAGTAGGGACACTACTCCCCGTACTCGGATGATGGCGGGACTCTTTGGCTCACCATTCCCGTATTCACAGGGTGGAGATGATACTGACCCTAACTCTTCTAGTTCTGCAGGCTTTTGAGCGAGGGTCTTTATTTGTACATACTGTGATGACACTTGACGCTGTTTATTTACTATGACTCATTTTGTATATTATTCACAGTTTATGCATTTATTATTGTGTGTTAGTGTGTGCTTGAGACTCATTGTGTGTGATCGTGTATTTATTAATGACGCGACAAAAACGTAAGTGGAGTAAGTGGAGGGTACCGACCTTCCCCAAAAGAAAGAGAAATAAAAAGACAAGAAAAATTAAATAGAATAAACAAGTAAATATATAAATGAAAAAGAGAAGATAGAAATAAAAAGGATGAAATACTAAAGTAATGAATCAAAATAAATAATGAAAAAAGAAATGATAAAAATAAATAAATAAAAATAAAAATAATAATAATAAAAAAAAGTTGAGAATTTTATTAGGAATGAAACTCCCAGAAAACTGAAAAATAAACGGTGAAGATAAAATACTAAAAAAAATCCGAATAGGTATGGGAAAAGATAAAAAAAACGCGTGGGGTGCCGCGACATGGCACTGCACACCGTGTCACGGCAAAAAATGCCGTGTCGCGGCAAAAATTCCCGTGACACGGTGGGATTCCCCGTGTCACGGTGAGCGTATTCTACAACGTGTGGTTTACGCGTACGAAAAGATACACTACTAGAAAACATGTCATTTCCGACGGAACGGTTCCGACGGACACTAAAATCCGTCGGAAAGTACGAAAATTCCGACGGATTTTATTTTCGTTGGAAATTTCCGACGGAATTGTAATCTGTCGGAAAATTCTTTACTTCCGGCTGAAAATCCGTCGGAAGTGTTATATTTTCCAACGGAATTTAATACCTTTCCGACGGATTTTAAGTCAAAAAAAAAAAAAACAAACAAACAAAATCCCCCCAAACATTTTCGGCGCCCCTCCCCCCTCATTTATTTGTGACTTCTCTCTCTCTCCTCTCACCCCGCCTCTCTTCTTCTTCTCTCTCCTCATTTCTGCTTCTATCTCCTCTCCTCTCTTCCTCACGACTCTTTCTTTTCCTCTTCTTTCCTCACTTCTCTTTCTTCTCCTCTTTTTTCCTCACTTCTTTTCTTTTTTCCTCACGAATTTCCTCTCTACACTCTAATTTTCTCTATTTCTTTCATATTAATGGTTTATATGGTTAAATTCGACCATAAAATCTCTAGATCTAGAGGTTTCATGGCCGAATTTAGCCGTATTAAACCAAATTCGAGGAGAAATTAACATTCTAGCTACTTCGTATTAAGGTATGTATTGGTTTTTTTATCTTTTGGTTGTCTTTTTTAATTTTTGAGGTTGTACTGGTGGTTTTCGGCCGTTGTGTTTGTATTTTTTTGTTTTTTTGTTAATTTTTGGGTGGTTGCTGCAGATTTGGGTTAGTTAGGGTTAAGTGGGGTGGGTTCGGGTGGTGGGTGGTGGGTTTGGTTTACTGGGGAGGGTTTGGGTGGTGGGTTAAGTTGTGGCAGAAATTTTTTTATTTCTGGGTTTGGGTGGTGGGTGGTGGGTTTGGTTAACTGGGGTGGGTTCGGGTGGTGGGTGGTGGTGGGTTAAGTCGTCGCAGAAATTTTTTTATTTCTGGGTTTGGGTGGTGGGTGGTGGTGGATTAAGTCGTGGTAAGGGTAATGGGTTGTGGTGGTTAGAGGCGGTGATATATACGCCGTGCCGGTGGTGGCGCGACGTTTTTTTTAATTTCATAAAATAATTTTCCGACAGAAATTCCGTCGTAACTTTCCAACGGAAGTGAATCCGTCGGAATTTGCGACGGATTTTTCCGGCACCTGAAAACCTCTTTTCGAGGGAAAAATCCGTCGGAAATCCGTCGGAAAAGTGTTTCCGACGGAATTTCCGACGAAAATAGTGGTTTTTCCTACAACCCCGTTTCCGACAACCATTTCCGACGGAATTCCGTCGGAAACACCATTTCCGACGGATTTCAGGGTGTTTCCGACGAAAAAGTTCCGTCGGAAATGGCCTGTTTTCTAGTAGTGATAATTTCTGAGTAGTTCCAAGCGCTTTTGCTATAAAATAGGACCAGTATATTCATGATATGCATAATTTTGAAACACAAAATAATTGGAATTTCATATTTCAATAATAATGTCTCAGAATTTTGATAATACATTGCGCGACTGGTCTTATGCTTTGACCAATGCTGACAAAAGAGAGTTAGAATTGTTTCATGTCAGGGGTTTACTAGCCCTAAGGCATGTGGCGATTGAACATGATTTTCTTAGGGCAACATTAGACTATTGGAGTCCAAAAACACATTGTTTCAAATTTGATTACGATGAAATCTGTCCCCTGCCGGAGGAATTTGGTGCAATCTTTGGATTTCCTGCTAGAAATCTTATTGCCATGCCTACCCTGCGTGAATATTATTACCAATATTTTGAACGCCATCTGAATCTAACAGATCCAGATTTAAATAGAATTGTATGTGGTAATGAGGTAGACTTAGAAAAACTTGCAAATTTATATTTTAATCGCCCTATCTCTGAGTCTTATCATGTATATCGTAGAAGGGCATATATTTTTTGCATGTTTAGCAAGCTTTTATTTGCAAACGGTAGGGTAGGACATGTTGTCTAGCGTCTGTGCTTGAACATGTCGAATCTGGGAGATCTCCTATGCCTACGTGCCTTGGAGAAACATTTCGTGGCCTTGACGAAGCAAAAGCTGACCGGAAAGCCATCAGGAAGGGCTCTCTGGTACTGCTGTAGGTAAAAATACGTTCCGATTAGCCCCCGTGACACAAAACAGGCACCGTGTCAGGTGTCTGCCGTGACACGGTGTAGTTTGCCGTGTCACGGGAATCTGCACTTTTTTTTTTTTTTTTTTTTTTGCAGATTTGGTTGATGGAGCGTTTAGAACTATTCGAAGCCCCCGATGATGTTGAAAAATATGGCCCTAACGACCTAGTCCGCAGGAAAAAGAATTACTCTGCGAACATGTCGTATGAAGACTGGAAAAATTTCTTTGTAAAGAGGGAATTTTCCATTCGTTGGGTGGTGCCTTGGTGGAGGCTTACTAGGATGGTTAGTACAAATGATACTCCATATTGCCGTGTGCCTAGTATCTCAAAACTGACTTTTTATTGTCCTTCTCGACTGATGCGGCAGTATGGACTTGAACATGTAATTCCACGCTATAACGATAGTCCTCGTGAAGTATCGTTGCATGAAAGTAACGTTCACAAGTACGAGACTTACTGGATTGGAAGACCTTTGTGGACCGTTTCTGCAAGTGACCAAGCTCCTCCTCCTTTATCTAGTGCATACAAGGCATGGTTGAACCCTAGAAGTAGGAGGGACCGATTCGGATCACGCAAGTCTGATGTGAAGAGTCGTCTTGGAAATAAGAAAGCACCTCCTAAAGATCGTCTAGGTCCAAGAACACAAGGGATTGAGTTTAAGACTCCTATAATGCCGAAAAGGAAAAATTATGTGAAAGGGAAGGGTAAAGAGAAGATGGTCTATAGAGAGAAACAACCGAAGAATTTTAAGAAAGGTGAAAGGGGTGAAAGTTCTACTAGGGGTGTGACGGTTCGGGCTACAATAGACACATTAATGGTGAAGGCCGACCTAATTGACAAAGAGAATGAGTTTCCTAAAGTGAAGAGGGATTAGATCAGTATTGCTTTGCTTTTATGATTTATAATTTTTTTATTTAAAATAAGGCGTATGATGCCAATAATTGTAGTCACATTTATTTCAATAATAATAGCATATTTATTTTAGCCTTAAATAAAAAATTACAATGACTTTTTTTTTTATTTATTTATCCGAGTCAAGGAGTCGGACGCAATGGTAGAATGAAAATAAAAACCTCGAACAAATAATGAATTCGCAAAGAATGCGTTACTAAAAAAAACTCGAAAAACCTAAAATTCCACCGTGTCACTGTGAAAAATCCCGTGACACGTTGCAAATTCCCGCGTCACGGCAATTTTTTTCCAGGTCCACCGTGTCACGGTACAACCCACCGTGGCACGGTGGAATGTCCCATGTCGCGGCAGAGATCCACCCCTATTTTTTTTAGTCGTGACGCAATGCTGAACTGATGCGTATACTTGATCGACAGAGGGAGGCTTTTATTTTTGAAGTGGCCGGGTCCCCTTGAGGGGTTGCCTACGTATCCTTAAAAAAGGAATCAGGCCAAATGTAGCTCTATTGGGTCATGAACCCATGCGACTAGGCATAGAATTTCTTGAATTGATCCAAGTTGGTTAAATTGTGGAAACTGTTACCGTCCATGTCTACCAATTGCGCCGCTCCGCCAGATAAGATGGCTTTAACAATGTACGGGCCTGACCAATTTGGTCTGAATTTTCCTCTTGGATCTAACACATATTTACGAAGTGCCTTAAGCACCAGGTCACCCTCTTTGATGTTCCTAGTCTTGACTTTTTTATTTAAGTGTCGTGCCATACACTGTTGGTAGGTTTGGACATGATGCAAAGTTGCCAAGCGTTTTTATCAAGTAAGACCAGTTCATCATATCTTGCTCTAATCTAGTCGACTTCATCTAGTTGGCTTTCCAATGCGATTCGAACAGAAGGGATTTCGAGTTTAATTGGTTGTACAGCTTCAACTCCATAGACCAAAGAGAAAGGGGTAGCCCCCGT
This sequence comes from Chenopodium quinoa, assembly GCF_001683475.1. Classification (NCBI taxonomy): domain Eukaryota; kingdom Viridiplantae; phylum Streptophyta; class Magnoliopsida; order Caryophyllales; family Amaranthaceae; genus Chenopodium; species Chenopodium quinoa. Next base: position 5,084,660 of record NW_018745000.1, read on the forward strand.
TGATGTACGAACAGAGGTTCGATATCCCCAAAGGGCGAAATGTAGCTTACTTTGCCAATCCTTGTAACTTTGTGTCATCTTTTCGATGGTAGTTTTCACATTTTTGTTGGTCGATTCGACCGCACCATTTGTTTGTGGTCTGTAAGGTGATGATCTGTGATGCTTGATATGATATTTCTGTAATAATTCTGCACATTCGGCTTGGAAATGCATTCCGTTATCGCTGATCATCTCATGTGGTACCCCATAGCGGCATATGATATTTTTCTCAATGAATTGAGCTACGTGTTTCGACGTCAGCTTAGCATATGAGGCAGCTTCGACCCATTTGGTGAAATAGTCGATCGCTATGAGGATTAATTCGTGCCCCCCTTGTCCTGGTGGTGTTATTTTTCCAATGATGTCGATGCCCCACGTGGAGAAAGGCCATGGAGAAGTATATGTGTAGAGAAGCGAAGGTGGAACATGCTGTAAATTTGCGTAGACTTGACACTTCATACATTTCTTGATGTATTCGTGACAATCTCTCTCCATAGTAGTCCAATAATAACCTTGTCGTTAAATCTTTTGGACTAACATCTTTGCGTTCATGTGCGTTCCACATATACTGGCATGGAGGTTTTCCATGGTTCTGTGTGCTTCTTTCTTAGCTATGCATAAGAATTTTTCCCCATTGCAGTCCTCTTGTGGAGTTCTCCCCTGATGAGCACATACTGTGAGGCCAGGAGCCTCAAAGCACAGCGTGCCCTTTTATCAGTATTGGGAGGGTATTCTCCTCTTGTCACATAGTTAAGGATATCTGTATACCATGGCTCTTCATCTTCTTCTTATGGTTCTTGTTCATCATCGAGTGCATGAACATAAGACGACTCATATCTTCTTTCTATGGTCAACGACATTCTGATTGTATCTGTTAGAATTCGCACCATTGATGCTAATTTAGCTAGTGCGTCGGCGAATTGGTTTTCTTCTCTCGACAAATACGTATATTCCACTTCATCTAGTTGCTCCGTGAGAGTTTCTAAATGAGCTTGATACGTAGCGAGACTTTCACTTCTCACTTTCCATCTCTTGGAGATTTGGTTAATGATTAGTGAAGAATCACCGTAGATTCTGACTTTCTTAATTCCCAAGGCGACAGCTGTTTCTAATCCCAAAATACATGCTTCATATTCTGCGGCATTGTTGGTGACATCAAAGTCGAGCTTCATGGAAATTGGGATGTGCGCTTCATTGGGTGATACAAGCAAGACTCCTACACCACATCCTTTTTGGTTTGAAGCTCCATCAAAATAGAGCGTCCAACTATCATCTTTGGTCATGAGTAAATCTTCGTCAGGGAAATCGTACTCATCTTCTTCTTTCTCAACTTCTTCTAGCGGAAAGTCTACTAAGAAGTCAGAAACCGCAGAACCTTTGATGGCTTTTTGTGGTACAAATTTCAAGTCAAACTGAGCAATATTGACTATCCACCTTGATAATCTTCCATTGAGTGTTGCCTTTTCGAACAAGTATTTGAGAGGATCCATCTTGGACACGACATGCACTGTATGAGTGAGCATGTAATGTCTTAGTTTATGTGTGGCCCATACAAGTGCGAGGCACAATTTTTCAAGTGGTGTGTATCGTGTCTCATATCCTTGAAGCTTCTTACTCAAGTAGTAGATTGCATTATCCTTGCTTTCAATCTCTTGTGCTAGCATTGCCCCCATCGTTTCTCTTGTGACCGTAAGGTAGAGTCGAAGAGGAAAGTCAGGTATTGCTGGCGCTAGCACGGGTGGGTTTGCCAGGTACTTTTTGATTTTGTCGAAAGCTTTTTGGCAATCGTCATCCCATGTGACAGGGACATTATTCTTAAGCTTGTTAAATATAGGTTCACATATCGCTGTGAGCTTTGATATGAACCTACTTATATATTGCAACCTTCCAATGAAACCTCGAATCTCCTTCTCATTCTGGGCGGTGGCAGCCATGATCGCCTTTACTTTTGTGGGATCTCTTTCAATCCCTCGAGAACTGATCACATATCCAAGTAATTTGCCTGACGTGACTCCGAATGCATACTTTGATGGATTTAATCTCATGTTGTACTTGCGGAGTCTTTCAAAGAACTTGCGAAGTGCAATGATATGGCTTGGGCGATCTTTAGACTTAACGATCATATCATCGACATAGACCTCCACCTCTTTGTGCATCATGTCGTGTAACAATGCTGTAGCTGCTCTTTGGTAGGTGGCACCCACGTTTTTTAACCCGAATGACATTACCATATAGCAATATGTACCCCATTGTGTGATGAATGTGGTTTTCTCCATATCTTCTTCAGCCATCAATACTTGATTATATCTGGCGTAACCGTCCATGAATGATAGGAGTGCATGTTTTGCTGTGTTATCGACTAGAATGTCAATGTGAGGTAGAGGGAACCCATCTTTTGGGCTTGCTTTATTGAGATCCCTGTAATCAACACATATTCTGACCCTTCCATCCTTCTTTGGAACTGGAACCACATTTGCTATCCATTCTGGATACTTGGATACTCTGATGAAACCTGCGGCCAACTGCTTCCTGATTTCTTCTTTGATTTTGAGAGCCACATCCGGTTTCATACGGCGCAACTTTTGTTTGACAGGCTTCATACATGGAATGAGTGGTATCGTATGCTGAGCTATATCCCTGTCAATTCCTGGCATATCTTGGTATGACCAAGCAAATACATCAACAAATTCACTAAGCAAGTTAATTAGCTCTTTGCGTTCATCTTGGCTTAGTTTTAATCCAATTTTTACTTCTTTAACAGTCGTATCATTGGAAATGTTAACTGTTTCTGTATCTTCGATAACTGCTGTTTTATTTTCAAGTTCTTCCATTGCTTTTATTATTTATTTGTCATTTTTATCATTAGCAAAGCAATATTGATCAGGGCTAGGGGAATGACACGCATCATAGGCAAAGGTACTCATTTTATTGAATTCATTGGCTAATACATCAAGAGGGGCAGGTTAGCTGCGACCTCACCGGGATTATTTGGACTAGAAAGAGAGGACTCAACAAGAGACTCAGGATTGAACTCTATAGCAGAAAGAGGGTCGGCCTCAGACTCTAAGGATTCGTCTACAGACTTAGACTCAGACTCGGACTCGGACCCAGACGAGTCAGACTCATCAAACATAGGACCTTCGCCAGCGGTTATTTCCAACTTCTCTCCATCTGGCGTAGTGATCCTCAAAGTCTTGCGCCATCCCCTTGAAATATTATCAGCTTGGACGATTAATTCGAAGGGATTAAAATCCTTGTTTGCTATAACAGCTTGAACGAGCTCGGAATTATCATTGCAGACGGGCTTAGACTCATTCTTCTCTATTCCAAAAAGCAGGTTGATGCCTAGATCATCAGAACTTGGGCTAGCTGGTTTCTCAGTTGTGAAGAGCTCTTCGTCTTCATCAAGAAAGTTACAATCGAGGAACATCTCGAATCTTGGTTTACGCATCCCATCGTGGACGAATGGTTCAGGGAATTCATAGCACGGAAAGTCTTCCCCTTCCTTGATGTACTGGCCATTGAGTGTTAATGGATATGGATCCATGGACATTTCCTTCTTCATGATTCGAGCGTTATTGCGAGCCTTCATCTTCAATAGAGCTTGTTTCACATCTTCTTTTGTTGGCTTGAATCCCAAGCCAAAAGTATCCTTCTTGAGTCAGGATGGCCCCAAGATTCAACCATTTTCTTTTTGAGTCCGAGGGTCATTCCAGGGAAATGACCTTGCTTCTTCAGAATGGCATTGATATTGGTGTTTGAATAGGGATCGAAGTCGAGATGGCACTTTTCCTCTTCTTCAATCACCAGAACATCATCGAGTGAAAACCCCAAAGATCTTCGTCTTCTTCGTCGTGCTCGACATGGACGATAGGAGTGTCGATAACTTGAATGCGTATAGGAGAGGCATCAATGGTAATTGGAACCCCTCCAACTATGGCTTTCACTTTTTGGTGTAGCGATGATGGAATCGCCTTTAGCTCATGAAGCCAAGGGCGTCTTAACAACAGATTGAAGGAGGCCTTAATGTCTACCACCTGAAACTTAGTGCGACGTTCAATGGCCCCAGTAGTTATGTTCAGTATGATAGTACCCACGGCTTGACGGCGAGTATTATCATAAGCACGAATCCCTTGAGGAAATCAGATTGCGAGTACTTGACAATTCAGAAGTACTTGTCAATTCAGTAGTACAAAACGAAATCAGATTGCTAGTACTTGGCAATTCAGTAGTGAGAAAGTTGACCAGTCCTTGAGGAGTCATGTCATCATCAACTCCTATTTTCACCAGAGCATTCATCACAGCCTTTCGATGCTCGTGGGAGGTGGCCAAAAGCTTCCATACATTCATCTCCACCTTGGTCTTTTGCAATTGTTTGACCACATCGCTTTTCACAGTGTCGATGGGATCAATTATCGGATGTGATTGTGGTAGAGATGGAGGTGGACTAGGTTGTAACCGTCCACTTCTGGTGAGAAACTTACCTCAAAGTCCCCCCAAACATCTTCACTTGTGCCAAGATATAAACAGGCTATATCCTTGAGATAGACGTCTTCATCGTCACTATCCCAAATTCCATTCACTTCTTTAGAACTCGAGACAAACACAACTTCCTGCAGAGGTTCATTCACAGGTTCAATGAGTATTGGCGGATCAAAGGAGACTTCATCTCCCATGATAACCAAAGCATCAGAAAGAGGACCTGTTTGAATGTTAGGCTTCTTGCCCCTAGAGGGACAGGAAGTTGATTAGCATCAATTAGGTCTTGGATTGCATCTTTCAGCCTCCAACACTTCTCAGTATTATGACCCTTGCCTTGATGAAACTTGCAATAAGCATTGGGATCATAGCTAGCGGTCCTATTCTCTGGTCGAGGTTCTGGAAATGGTCCAATTGGCATAATCAATCCTTGACCATGCAAACGGTCATAAGCAGCATCATAAGTCATTCCCAAAGGCATGCAAACCCTCCTTTGCCTTTGAAATCTTTGAGGTGGAGCATTAAGGGCCAGCACATCATTGATATTGATATTGTTGGTAGCGTTATTGGGCTTGGAAGACGAAGAAGAAGGAGTGTCGTTCTTTTTGTTTTTCCAAGTGCTGTTAGTACTGTTGCTACCAGCAGTCTTCATTAGTTCGTCCTCGATATTGATTCCAATATCGTATACAGCTTCAAAGGTACTCAGAGGCAGGAACTTCAAGTGTTTCTTATACTTATGAGTTAGATTGGCAATGAACAAGCGAACCATCTCCTTTTCCTTGGGGGGATCCACCAAGAGCGCGACTGTTTCCTTCCACCTGCTTAGGTATGTGGTGAAGCCTTCATTCTTTTTCTGTTTAAGAATGGAGAGTTCACGTTCAGAAGTCTTGGCCTGAATGTTGCACTTGTAACGATTCATAAAGCTTTCAGAAACATCCTCCCAGGTCGCGACATGTTTGGATTCCAAAGAATAGAACCACTGTTGGCAGGCATGCTCCAAGGAAAGAGGGAACACTGTAGGGAAGAATGTCACATCTACTCCCTTAAGAGCCATAGTCGCAGAAAAAGCCTTCAAATGGAAAAGCGGATTATCAGTAGGCTTGAATTTGGGAATATCAGCAGTGGAAAACTTCTCAGGAAGTTTGTCCCTTATGGACGAAGAGGCGACATGCTGTTCCACATAAGTGAATTCTTCAAAAATTTTGCTCATCTGTTCCTTAATCTTGTCCATTGCAGTGGTAGTGACATTGTTTTGATTGTCTTGCTCTACCGTGTTGACTCTAGTGGTGAGTGTCTGCACCATGTTAGACAACTTTTCAATTGTCTTGTTGAGGTTCTCGATGTCTTCCTTAGTAGCCATTGGTTGAAAGTAGACTGGAGATGGATCTTGTGGAGATGATTGAGGTGGTTTTCTTGTACGCCTCTTTGGTATAAGAGGTTGTTGAGGTATTGACTCGAACCGTAACAATCTACCCCTGCTTCTTGACCAAGTGCTGTGACACCGAAACAAACACACCTTTAATGACCAAACTTAACCTTAACCCATCCGGAATGAATTTTTTAAAAAAACTATAATTTTGAAATTCTTATTTGTTTATTTTCTTAAAAAAAAATGGGAGTATACTATCCGACTTACTTCGAAAAAAAACGACACAAAAAACAAGACTATCCTAAAATACGGTCAAAAAGTAGTACACAACTAAGGAAAAAAGTGTGTGAACACAATATGTGAGTGATTAAGTGAGGTTATGGACGCGTGTTTTGACCGTATAGCTAGACATGACACCAAACTAGACACAGCATCCACATACGTACGCACAAAAATCGAAAAAATACTGACAGGACACTTTTCCTGGGCACCGTGTCACGGTGCTGACTGTCGTGACACGGTGCAGTCTACCGTTAGACGGTAAAAAGCCCCGTGTCACGACACTGTTCACCGTGGCACGGCAGAACATGTCGTGACACGGTGCACAAATTTAGGTCATTTTTGTGATTTTTCCAGATTTTAATCGATTTTAGGTCCGTACTAATTACTATGTGAGAATAAAAACCCCCGGTCATGGGTTAAACAAAAGAGTAAACACATGAAGGTTAGCACCAAACAACCACATAGCATTTAGGCACGATGATGTAAAAAAGTTCGCAACCTAGAGTCAAGATCTGTGTTCAACTATTGGTCAAGTTTTGGGTGTCAAAAGGGTACCATAGTTAAGAGTTTGGACGCGTTAGCAAGGCAGCCTCCCTTGAGGGTGTATGCCAACAGGCGGCTCTGCGAGTTCGTGATGAAATCGAACTCGACTCCATGGTTTGGGTGGATTTAATAACTCGGATGAACCCTATTGCCATGAGCGTTTTTGGGTTGATAGAGCTTAAATCCCCCGGGGCTAAGACGCATGTAGAACACATGCGTTTTTTTAAAAAAATCGAAGGAAGTTGACTGTGAGAAGAGAAAATAAGCCACCGGACTGATTTTAGGACTGCCGTGACACGGCAAAAATTCCCGTGCCACAGTACTGTGCACCGTCGACGGTGCACTGTACCGTGACACGGCAGTCAGAAGATCTGACTAGGGCCCTGTTTTCCTTCGTGCGCAACCAAGTTACTCAAGTTTTCTTACGGGACAGACCTGAATGCGACGTTAAAGCGTCTATGTAGATGCAAAAATGCCAAATTAATCACAGGAATATTTTTCAAGAATCTTTCAAGTCTCTTCCACTCATCTTAATTAAATACCGATCACTTAGATCGATAAATAACCAAGAATCCTCCCCAGTTGAGTCGCCAAATTGTAGGCATCGCTCGAAGTACGCCTACGCTAAAGCATGTGGTGAATATGCTTGGCACTCATAGGAAGTGGGAATTGACATAATACGATTAGGGACAAATAAAGTAGGGAGCCGCCAACAAGTTTTTAAGAAACTTGTAAACCGTTCACGGATCATAAAAGACAACCACGAATAAAGGGACAACGATAGGCAACAACGATTGACCCGTGAAGGTTATACCCCATTCATAATCCATGAGATTACTAACTTCATATGGTTCGGAACCATGAACGGAGGATCGGGGATGATGGTACGAAGTGAGTCATGGAGTCACATTTGCCCGTATTGGCCTCTACTCGATTCTTATAGTGAAAAGCATTCATGTGATCTCAAAGGCACACAAACAAAAATTCAATTCGCTCCAAACTATTATTTAGCTAAATTGGTTGAATATTAATGCACACATAATTCTAAAATATCGTGACCACTTGATTAAACAATAAGATTAAAAGGAACCTAAACCGGTTGTCCAAATTATCTTATTAGGCGTGATTTTCAATTACATATTCCCTTTAAACATGCAATATGGTGATCATAAAAATAATAGAATAAACATTAATATCGGAAGCAATTTAGCAATAATTCCAACAATATAAAATCGTTAGAAAAGTAATAGAAATAAGAGGAACATAATTCTTACTTTGATTCTGTTTGTTTGCAACTACAAAATAATAAACGAGTTAGTAACTTCAAGGAAATAATAATAAAACAACAATTAAATTAAATTAAACAAAGTAGAGTTTATTTGGGGCCAAACCCTCAAACAGTTCTACCTTTCACGCCTTGGCTTAAGGACAGAACCACAAGTAAAGTATGGACTCCTTGGAGTACTTGAAGAAGGAATTTTGAAGTAAGAAGGGTAGGCTAGTGTTTAGGCTAAAGCATATAAGAGAGAAAAATAAACTCAAGAATTAATTGATGCCCCGTACATCAGAAATGAGGGGGTATTTATATAGAAAATGTGCCCAGGGAGCACACGGAACCCTAAAATGATAAAAACCCTAAAAAAGTATCCCGCGACACGGCAAACTGTACCGTGACACGGAAGTTCCACTGTCAGACAGGAAGCTTTCCCGTGACACGGTGTATTTTTGGTGTGACGCGGGAAATTTTCAGTAAACGGGGAAGAAAACGCGTTAAGGGTTTTACGCAGAAAAGACACGGAAATTCCCGTGTCACGGCAGATTTCCCGTGTCACGGGAATCCCCTCGTTAGACGGGAATGATTCCCGTGACACGGTGGATACCTGCCGTGGCGCGGGAATTCCCAGCCTGCTTTTCCGTCTAAATACATTTTTAACCCTAATTTCGTTCAGCATTTTAAGTGCTGATTGATAATTTCGGGCCATTTTCTGATTTATTATTATTTGGGTTAAAATAAGAAAATAATTAAATAAAATAAATAAAAGGTTTTTGGGCCAAAAATAAATAATAAAACAATAAAATAAAAAAGGTTTGGGCTAAAATTAAATAACAAATTTGGGATGAAATTAAAACTATGCTTTTACCAAACATCGAGACTAATCCATAGACTGTTCAAAAATATGAATTTAATCAAATACGATTTTTTAAGCATTCTCGGGATTAAATACTGAACCCGACCAATAGTGGCAGTGAAAGGTTGTTTATCATCGAGTTTGGTTTTGGGGAGACATTTTTAGGTGTCTACAGGTACGAATCCAATCTAAAAGAGACTGAACCTGCCCTAATAATAGGCCTCTACTTTATTCTGATCGTATTCATGTGCGCTTTCTGACTAACATGCAATCAATAGGATTAACCCTAAACCTGTTTATCTATGTTGGTTAAATATTAATGTACAAATAAATCTATTATTGGCGATCACTTGAATTATAGTCATATTAACCCTAAACAAGATTACTAATTATCTTATTAAGCGTGATTACAAGTACAAATTCCCTTTAAACATGCATAAAAGGTGTGATCAAGCAATAACATAAAAAATATCAAGCAACATAATAATCATAATAATAATTTATAACAATTATAAAAATAATCATGTTAAAGCATAATATTAATAGCAAAATCCTAGGCATGATACTAACAAGATTAATAACAAACCCTAGTATATCACTAAACAATAAAAATCAAAGCTTTAGCCCTAACATGATATTAGCATGATATTAGGAAAGAAAATAGGAAGCATTCTTTTAATCATACTTGATTTTAGAAACTTAATTATTACCCTAAACATGATACTAGGAAGCAATAAAACATCCTAATATGATACTAGGAATCAAAATAATAATCTAAGCACGAAAATATCAATAAAACAATTAAATTACTTACTTGGATGTCTCGTATCTCTTTCTAATAACAAAATACACACGTTAGTAACTTCAAGGAAAATTAATAAAATTAAACAATTAAATTAGATAATTGAAATAGAGATTTGGGATCAAACCCTCAGAAATATCAAACCTTTCACGTCTAGGGTGAAGGCAACTGCGAACTTGGCTAGGTGTGTCTAGAACTAATGTATGAGGAATTTTGTTTGTAAAAGGCTAGGCTTAGAAAGAGGGAGAAAGAGAATAAGCTTTAGCTTAGAGAGAGAGAAGAGAATTAGAGAATTCTGGTTATTGAAAAACAGAGGTCCAGGGACCCTATTTATAAGAAAACAGTCTGGAATTGATAGAAACAAATAAGAGTTCAAAAAGGAATAAAACTACCCTATGTCGCCAACGACAGGGATCGGTGATGCAGAAGGTTTTCAACGCGGAATCTATTTCTCGATAAAATTGAGTCGTAAAATCCGTGTTAGGGGTAAATCGTATTTTCATATAAAACACTGCTTTTATTCCAAATAAAACTCATAAAACATAATTATCAATCCTAATCCTATTAGGATTTAAATGAACCTTCTAGATGATTCTAGAAGACTATAATCAATCCTAATTGCTTTAGGAATGATAATTAATAATATGCCCTCCTCTAGATCATTGGGCCGCATATAAGAACTAAACCGGGCCCAGTTTAGTATTTTGGCCATAATTCCTCATTATTCATTGGAATCGGGCTTATAATATATCGTTGGAAAGATCTTTTCGAGCCCTATCCAACTACACCATTATTGGACCCTTGTCATGGACCAAACCGAACTGGACTGGCTATTTTCATAAATTAGAGCAGGTTTTCGAAAACTGAAAGAAGCATTTTTTTATAAAAACTAACCGCAACATTAGACTTTCCATACTTTCACTTCATTCGATTATGATTCGACGCGAAAGGTATTCATCATCGGGTTTGGTTTTGGGGAGACACAAATGGGTGTCTACAGAAGCCCCCACTTTGACTGAGTTTGGAGAAATTTATGTTTCGAAAACAAAAGTCAAAGTATCGATAGGGACGGAGAACGATTCAGAACGTTATGCGATCCTAAATCATTCTTGTAACGCCGATACCTGCAAACTAGAGTTAGTAAACAGATAAAAGAGTTAAGAAACGCATATTTTACACCGTCGAGCACACGTCTCTGGGGGTAACCGATTTTTGTTGCATTGTTGTGACGACCTCCTCAAGCTAGGGGATTTCGCTCGAAGACCGCTCTGTTTGTAGTTGCCTCCAATTTCCGGTGTGATAGTCTTCCGCAAGCTAGGAAACCCCATCAAAGATAACTCTGCTTGTAGTCATCCTCTGCCATTTGCGACCATCCTCCACAAGCTAGGGAACACGATCAAAGATCATTCTTCTTGTAACGATCCCATGTTATGCTGTGATAATATTCCGAACAAAATTACCGAAGACCACTGCTTGTTGATCCTTAATGCTGCTTGAATTTTTCTACTGATGTTTTTGGTGATGACAATCCTCTTTTCTATAGGAACAATTGTCAACACAAATCTTGAACAATGCATGAAAATCCGATTTAAGGAAAGTTGTCAATGCCACGTAACAATCCATCCTTGGAAATATTGTTACGATGAAGCGACAATCCGTATCTCGGAAAATTTGCCAAAATCCAATTTTGGGAAAAGTTGCTAATGTTTCATAACAATCTATTATAAGAACCTTGCTACGATCGACATTCCACATCTTGGAATGTAACTGTTGAAAGCAATCCACCTTAGAAATTTGTCAAACGCTATGCGACAATCCTTTTAGGAAAATATTGCCACTATTGACAATCCACGTCTTGGAACATTTGCAAAAAATAGTTGACCAACAATCCAATTCGGGAAAATTTTCCACTTACTGAAATGAATGACAATCACTACAAGAAAACAGCTTAATTACAACGGAAATATTCCGTCGGAAACACCCTGTTTTCCGTCGGAAATGGTGTTTCCGACGGAATTCCGTCGGAACGTGTCGTCGTAATAGTATTTGTCGGAAAATCAACCTTTTCCGACAGAATTTCTGTCGGAAACACTTTTCCGACGGATTTTAGCATCGGAAGAGGTTTTCAAGGTACGGAAAATTCCGACGGAAAATGATTTCGTCGGAAATTTCCGACGGAAATTTTGTCGGAAAATCCTTTTAAAAAAACAAAAAAAAGCCCGCACCACCCCCACCAGCGTCAGCCACCACCGCTAAACCGCCACCTCCACCGCAAAAAATTAAATACAAAAACTCCTAAAATATCCGTCACAACCACCACCGGCCACCCTAAGCAAACCACCACCGACCTCCTAAACCAAAACTAACCCAGATCCACCCACCAACACCTAAAACCAACCCTCACCCACCCACCTAAAACCAACAAGACACACCACACACCCAGCTACCACCCCCCACCACCAGCCCAAACCACTAGCTACCACCCCCCACCACCAGCCCCTAACCCGATCCACCACTCACACCCACAGCCCACCCCTAACCCGTTTCACCAGCCCCCCTAACCCGATCCACCACCCATACCCACAGCCACACCCACTAGAACCCTAACCCGATCCACCACCCACCAGAACCCCTACCCACCTAACCGACCCGCTAATCGAACCCACCTACCAACCTAACCCAACCCCCTAATCGAACCCACCCAAACCCACCCACCTAAAAACACCAGCCACCCGAAAATAATTTTTAAAAAAATGAAAACAAAAAAAAACCACCACGGCACCAGTCACCCCACACCACAACGCCACCAACCGAAAAAAATTTGAAAAAAAAAACATAAAAACAATACAAAAAAATGTCGACAAACATACCTGAATAATAAAAATTGGCTTTGAATTGTTGAATTTGGTTTAAATAGGCCAAATTCGACCACAAAAAGCCTAGATCTAGTCTTTTTATGGTCGAATTTGACCAAAAAAAACATTAATTTCTGAAATATTTGAGAAGCACCACCGCGTTGCCTCCACACCACTCGCCACCACATCAATCGTCGAAAAAAAAAAGAGAAAGAGAAGATAAATGAGGAGATAGAAAGAGAAGGAGGAGATAGAAATGAGGAGAGGGTAGAACAAGTAGAGGAGATTACCAAAGAAGAAGAGAGGGGAGGAGAGAGAAAGAGGCGCATAGTAGAGGAGAGAGAACAGTTGGAATAAAAGGGTAAGAGTGTCGGTTAGGGTTTATAAAATAAAGGGCTTTAAAAAAAATTGTCTTCCGACGGAATTTTCGGTTGGAAATTTCCGACGGATTTAAATTCCGTCAAAAATTTTGAATTACGACGGAAAATTCCATCGTTAAATACATATTTTCCGACGGATGTAAATTCCGTTGGAAATTTACGACGGATTACCGACGGATTATTTAAATCCGTCGTAAATTTCCGGCGAAAATTAATTCCGTCGGAAATTTTGAAATTTGCGATGGAATTATACGTCCGTCGGAACGAATCCGTCGAAATTAGGCTGTTTTCTAGTAGTGAATCCACGTTGGGGAACCTTTGCCGAAAAAGTAATAGAGACCTGCGACAATCCCTTGGGAAAATTTTCCATAGGGAACTATGTGTATGACAATCCATTATCGGAAAACTTGCCAGCGATGACAATCCGAACTTGGAAAAAATTGCCAAACAATGAAGGAGTATGGCAATCCACGATTGGAAACTTTTCCAGAGATGATAATCCAATCTTGAAAAAATTATCGTATAAGTGCTTGCTTTTGAACCGATGCCTTGGTGCTTGTAATGAGCCAATGCTTAGGCGCTTAAGCTAAGTGAGACAATCGTCGTCAGGTTAATCACTTACTGCGATTGTAATTAAGCCGACTACTAATCATGTTAATTTGCTTATAGGGGCTAACTGGCGTACCAAAGAACCCGAAATTGCTATAAGAGGTTCGCATAATCCAATATTGGGCCATGTATCTCATCGCCGCACTAGCGCTTGCTGGAAGACTCTGTCGTCGCGTCCTTGCTCTGTCGCCAGGCGACAGATTTTGTCGCCAAGCAACAGCCTTGCCATTTGACGCTGGAGTCAAGTTTTCATTCGCGGTTTTTCGAAAAAATCCGGGAATGTTCTTGTTCGCTAGAATGTACCTGAATTTATATTTTGGACTATAGGACTTTGCTTATCTTTATTTAGGGTTGACCTAAGGCTTAGTGTTGCTTGACTCATTGACTTAACATGACTCGAAGTGTTTTGACATACATGGTTTGACATCACTCAAGGTATAAATTTGACTCACTGTGATTGACTGACTCGAGGTTGACTCGACTCGATGTGACTCGTGTGTGCGTAGTGTTGACTCATGAAACTCGATATGTACATGACTCAAAATTCAGAATAACAAAAATTTCCTTCATTTTTGTGGAGGGTACCGACTTTCTCCCGAAAAAGAAAAACGTAAAAAGAAGAAGTGTTTGATAGTGCTTGTTGAATTAGCTTAATTTGTTAACGTTGTCTCTCTTAGTACAAGGATTGTAACATCTTAGACTATCCTAGTTAACTTGATAATGAAAGTATTTAGGTAACTTAGGCGCGGAGGCTAAGTACTTCATACTTTGTGATGCAATGATGATTATAAATGATGAGACAGGGCATGCTTCAGCGTTGTGTTAAGATTTCATGACAAAGGGTTCCTAAGGGAAGTATATTTGGCCGTGTATCTATGATGTGTGTGATAGTGACACTAAAGTTAGGCCGCAAAGGCTAAATGTGTGGGAAAATATTATTTCAAGAAGAGTCAAATGATGGTGACTCTTTAGGCTAGGTAAGCTAATAATGTAGGGATCAAGCCCCCAAGTCTAGCTCTAAATGAAAAGGGGTGAACACTGGAAATTCCTAGATATGATCAATTATGAACGTAAATATGAATGCATTTTTATTACAGCCGCACCTCAATGTGAGGTTGTCTACGTATTCGTTAGGAATCAGACCGAACGTAGCTCTAACCGAACCTCGCACAAGTATGTTTATACCTAAAAGAGGTCTTTTAAGGGTTGTAACGTGGTTAGGCTAAAGGTTATAGAAGAAAGGGATAAATACTCAAGACCCTAGATAAGCCCCCAAGGTGTGCAACCTTGCATTTGGATCCTTGTATTTTTGTGCTTGAGTTTTCTCATTTTTGAATTCTCTTTTATATTTTTTGGTCTCTTTTTTTTGCTTTTGCATTTTTTTTTTATTTTGAACCTTTTTGATAAGTGTGGGAAATCCTAATCATGCGGTCTATAACTCACTTAGCATTCATGTTTCTCAGGCACGGTACCGAGCACTCGATAAGAGACGTAATCTGAGACGTGTTCATATCAAAGACATGTTCATATCAATGACATTGGAACACTTGCCCTTTTATACACTTTTTATTATTTCTATTTTTGCTATTTTAATCTTTTGAATCACTCAAGCTTTTGTTATTGGAAAATTGCATAAGTTACACACCATCCCATCCCAAGGTTAGGTAGATGTGGGTTGAATAAAGAAAGGTTTATCGTTAGACGAGGCTCAAAGTGGTTTATCAAGAAAGGATTGTATATTTGAAGGGTGAAAGGTGATATGATGTGGTTAGAAGGGGTGCCTCAAATCATTGGTATACCTTGTGCTTAGTTTGACATTTTTTTTTCTTATTCAAGAAAATAAATGCTCATTTTATTAAAAGGGAAAAAAGAAAAAATCTACAAAGTAAATCTAAGGAAAAAGAAAGGTGCCTATGCTAGACTTATTGGGGAAAGGAAGAATGAAAAAGAAATAGAAAAAGAGGTCATGAAATCTTGTTGTCGAAGCTCGCCTTGTGTCTTGTGCTCATCATCACCCCGTCTTCTTGCTAGCTAGAGGCAATGGGATCTTGTTTGCTTCTATGAGATCTTGAATGAGATTTTGAAATATATAACATTCATCGGTAGTATGACCATTTCCTTGATGGTAATTGCAATAGGAATTGGGATCCCATCTTGAAGATCACTTTTCTGGCGTTGGATCCTCGGTAGGGCCAATAGGTTTCATTAATCCTCGATCATAGAGATGATATAAAGCAACATCATAGGTCATTCCAATGGGTGTGAGTTCTCTTTTGGGTTTCTTTTTAGATCCTTCATTATCCATGGCTAAGACTTCATTAAGATCAAAGGTACTAACATTGTTACTAGAGTGGGCATTTTCGAAAGAAGAAGGATTGTCGTTCTTCTTTCCTTTCCATCCACTGTGGTTACTATTGTTAGTAGCTTTTTGCTTTGCGAGGTCATCTTCGATTTCGATACCGATGTCATAGGCAGCCTTGAAAGTTTTCAAATTATGTTGATATTTTAAATGCTTCGAATACTTCTCTTGGAGATTCTTGATAAACATCCTTGCAGATTCTTTTTCGGTGGGAACCTAAGTCATCTTAGTGGAAGTTTCCCTCCACTTATTAAAGAAAGAAGTAAAGCCTTCATTCTCTTTTTGTCTTAGCATCTCGAGTTGTTTATAGTCGGTTTCCACTTGAATGTTACATTTATATCTATCAATGAAAGCGTTTACAATGGCATCCCAAGTAGAGGTTTTCTCTTTGTCAAGGGAAAAGAACCATTGTTGACCAACGGTTTTAAGAGATAAAGAAAACAAAGAATGAAAGACTTTCCTATCAATCTCCTTAATGTTCATTATGGTTTCAAAGGCTCTCAAATGGAAATAAGGATTGTCTGTTGGCTTGAACTTAGGGCTGTCATTGGCATTGAACTTCTGCGGAAGAAGCTCCTTGTCCACTAAGACCCCTTGTGAGCTAATGCCCTGGAATCTATAGTCATTGGATATTTTGCTCAAGCTTTCTTGCATGAGCTCCATTTGTTGTTGTTTCACAAGGTCATTGATTTGAAGGGTTAAAGCCTTCAACACCTAAATCACGTAAGCCATTTGCTTCTTAAGCTCATTGACTTCTTATTCACTTGCCATTGTCTTCTTAGCTTTTCTCTTTTGACGAATCGGTTTATCAAAAAGTTAAACTTGAATAAAGGTGTTGTCTTTGATTAATCGCCCTTCTTTCCTTGACCAAGTACTGTTGAAAGGGAAATTAAGGATAAGTATTTTTATTATTTATTTTGACGCAAGATCTATGGAAGAGAATGCAGAAGAGAACGGGAATAGATTGGACCTCCCATTGGAATGACGGAAAACGACTCATGGTTATGGTGATATATACAAAGTGTGTACTAAACTAGTGAGTGTAGGTGACATGCTTTGACTCTTGTGTATGACCATGGAAATAAGTGCTTAGACTCAATTAAGGATTAAATATGGCTACTGCCATTAACAAAATGACCAAACTGATTAATAAACTATTTAAGTAAACTCGTCGTGATGACTCGAGCAAAAAACTGAATTGTCGCCAAAGCAATAGTACTGTCGCATCACACTACAGTGCAGCGCTAGACGACAGGGTTGTCGCTCGGCATTGCACAACATCGTTTGGCGCCGCAGCCGAAACCTTTGCGCCATTGTTGGAACATAAATCTGGGACTGTTTTCAGTATTTTTACTCTAAAGGGACAGGCCTAAAGTCGTACTAAGTCGGTTTGATTAATTTATTAGACTTTAATTACTCAAATTAATAAATTAATTAATTAATTATGCAAATTCCTTTTAGTCATTAATTAGTTTATTTAGACTTAATCACAAGTCAAACCAAACGGTTAGTTAGTTTAATCACATGTAAGTATGCACAAGCAGTCACAACATGATGCGATGAGTTTGCAACCTAACCATGACTCTAGTTCTCTAAAGTTCAGGATATGGGTTAGTCAAAGAGGGTCCATGGTTATGAGTCTGGATGCACTGCGCAGAATCCTTTCCTTTGGAAGGGTTGACGCGTGTGGATGGGGCCCCGGGAGTAAACTCGCTTCCACGGTTTGGTGAATTCAACATTCTCGGATGTACCCTTCGTTTCCAGGAGTGTTTAATTGGGTAGATGGAGCATAAATTCCCAGAGGGTTATGTCCATATGTAAAACACATATGGGTTTCAGAAAAGAGAGAAAAACTCAATCAGGAAGTAGAATCGAGCCAACAGTGCTAGAACCAGTCAAAACAAGAAGGCAGAGTTTTGGCTCGATATTGGAAGAACACGACGCCAGACAACAGAGTCTGTCGCCGGAAAATGACTCCGTTGCTAGATGACAAAATTTTCGCTAGGCGACGAGGCCATTTTTCAGGTGACACACTATGTTTTCTAGACGCTAGTTCCTACATGCCTCAGTAGATTTCTGTGTTCTTAGAATTTTCCAGTTTTCGCAGTATTATTTTGATTCTTGTTGTGAAAGATATTTCTCAAATTTCCTATGTGTAAAAATCCTATGTTTTTGACTCATTACGGATGGTCTTTCCAATGAGAACCTTTTTTATGCTTATGCCAATAATGTCAATCAAAATTACGCACATGAAATACTTAGAACTTTTCGAGTCTCATCCACTCATTCTAAATCATTGCCAAAATAAATTTTAGGAATTAAAATAGAAATCCTCCCCAGCGGAGTCGCCAAAAAACTGTAGGGAATATTTCAAGCATTACCCCAAACTTGAACCCCACTGTGATCATACACTTAAGCATGGTGGCGTCCAAAGGGAAGGAGGCTAGAGCAAAAGAGTCACCAACAAGTATTAGGAACTTGTAAACCATTCACAGGGTGAAGGTTACACCCCTTAACGATCCAGGAGATCGTCAACTCCAATAGGTCTGAAACCATGACTGGTGTTCGGGGATGAGAGTACGAATCCAATCTAAAAGAGACTGAACCTGCCTTAATAATAGGCCTCTACTTTATTCTTCTCGTATTCATGTGTGCTTTTTGATTAACATGCAATCAATAGATTTACCCTAAACCTGTTTAATCTATGTTGGTTGAATATTAATGCACAAATAAATCTATTATTGGCGATGAGTGGAAGTTGCATAAAATGATCTTGAACTTTTGTCCTATTTATAAACACAGGGGTAAAGCTATTGCTAAGGGGGTGGAAGAATATTTGACTTCTAAGGGTGTGGATGAAATATTATTCAATATTACTGTTGATAATGCAAGTTTTAATGATGTTGCATGTTCTGAATTAAGAAAAATGATGCAAAGTAAATTGTCTTGTATTGGTAATGGTAATTATATGCATATGAGATGTGTTGCACACATTATTAACCTTATAGTGTGGGATGGGTTGAAGAAGAATAAAAAATCCATCAATAAGGTTAGATATGTTGCGAGGTTTGTTAAGAGTTCTCCATCTAGATTGAAACTTTTTAAAGACATAGCTGCAAGGTATGCTCCAAACCATTCTTCATTGTCTTTACATGTTCCAACTAGATGGAACTCCACTTTTGACATGCTAGAAAAAGCATTGAAGTTTCGAGATACTTTTTGGAGGATGGATATTCCAACTAATCCTCAATTAGATCAAGATACGATTACTGAAACCCACAGTGGATATGATGATAATCAGAGTGGTGGTATTGGAGAAGATGATTTGAGAAATTCTAGAGCCCCCCTTGAGAGTGATTGGAAGGTGGTTGAAGGGTTAGTAGTTTTCCTAAGAGAGTTTAAGGTTTTGACTGATGTTGTCTCTAGTTCATTGTATGTAACAAGTAATAATACTTTTTTCACATTGCTCGTGCTCTTGATCAATTGAATAGGTGGATGAATAGTGATGATAGAGATTTTAGACTTATGGCCATTATAATGCAGCAAAAGTTTGACAAATACTGGGGAGATATTGTAAAGATGAATGTGTTGATCTATATGGGTACCCTACTTGATCCTAAGGTGAAATTTGTAGGCTTGAAACTTGCTTTCGCTCGCATGTATCCATCATCTAAAGATGAAGAGTTAAGTCAAATTGTGTATCGTACAACTACTTCATTGTTTGATGACTATAGAAAGATGTATACTCCTTTCACACCGCACAATGATGACTCATTCACTACTAGTAGTAGATGTACTTCTTCACAACCCAATATTTTTGACTTAAAGAAAGATAATGAAAATCAAGTGAGGATTTTAGCGACGAATGGAAGATATTCAAGTTCGGAATTAGATAGATACTTGAATGATCAAATAGGTGAACATAAGTTAGAGATGGACATACTAACTTGGTGGAAGATGAATGCTCATAGATATCCTATATTGGCACACTTAGCTCGTGATGTACTAGCAATACCAATATCCATTGTTGCATCCGAGTCGACATTTAGTGTCGGGGGTCTTCATCTTGATTCATTTAGAATCTCCTTAACTCCTAAGGTAAGGTCTTCATCTTTTTTTAATTTTCTTCATTATCTTTTTTGTTTATATTAAATTAGTAATTAATAATTTTATTAATCTTTGTAAAAATAATTGTATTTCATTTAAAAGATGGTGCAAGCTCTTATATCTTCACAAGATTGGCTTCGTCCTAGGAAAGATAAAGAAAGAGGTGTTGAGGAAAAATTGTAAGAAATTGAGCAACTTGAGAAAGGTATTTTCTTATACATCATTACAGTTTATTTTTTTCTTTTTCTTTTATAGTAGCTGATTTGATATATATATATATATATATATATATATATATATATATATATTTTATAGATTTGAAGAGCTTTACTTTAAATGATGGTGAATCTGATGTAGTTTTTGTTTGATAATTATAAAAGGTAATACTACTATATTATTACTAATACTTCAATACATATATTATCTCTATGGAATTTTTTTAATTTATATGTGTTTTTGTTTTCTTTTGCAGATTAATATTGATGATATGATTATGTTCAAGATTCTTGGAGCAATTTCGAAAATTGGTCCGGTCCGGGGTTTAACCCGGACCAATCGGTCCGGTCCGGTCTTGGACCGAATTTGACTGGTTTGGTCTTCGATCCCTACTTTCCTAATATTCGTTCTTCGGTCTTGTCCGGTTTTGAACGATGCATAGCCCTACTTGCAATTCTCTACCCTTTCGATCTTTGATCATCTGAAATTGTCTAAGTGGCTGGGTAGTATCAAGCATAACTCGAACCCTACAAAATATTCCAATCCCCAATTTGTCTTCTTCTATTTCCAGAATTTCCCCTATCACATCAACGAGGGCACACACATGAGCATCTGAACGACAATTAAAGGGTAAATTTTTAATTCACATCCAAAAGGGGATTCTGTTAATTTCACCTCTTCTGGTTGGACCTAAAACTAATAGGAAGTGAAATATCTTTCACTTCCTATTAACAAAAACAAACTTCTCTCTCTAGAATTAAGAGAGTGACTTCTCTCTAGAATGCAGAACTAGAGAAGCGTCTTTCTTTAATATTTCTTGTGTTCCTTTCACTTCCTCTTTGATCCCCTCATAAACTATGAATATTCATAACCATCCAACAAATCTCAATAGACTGGGAATTGGAATCCCAAAACTACCATATGATGCTGCAGAGGATGTGGATAAGTTTAATCTCGGTATTGTGGCAAAGGTGGTGGATGTGCGAGAATTTAGTGAGATCCATCTCCAAAACTGGGTAGACAATATTTGGAAGACAAATAGAGCAATTATAGTGCAAAAGGTAAGTCATTCTAAGGATCTATTCTTCTTCTTTTGCACCTACTGTGAAGACAGGGATAATTTGATGTCTTTGGGTTCGGCTTCTTTTAAAGGGGCTTTTATTGTTTTTAAAGCTTGGAGAATGGGATCAAAAGTTTTGGACATGGACTTTTCTAAAACCTCAATTTGGATTAGAGTAGATGGAATTCCAATTGAAGAATGCCACCCTTAAGTTACAAGAAGAATTTTAGAGAGAGTGGGGAGAATTATTAGATTTGACCAATCCAAATTAGATGAAAGACCAAACAGTATAATGAGAGCGAAGGTGGATATTGCTGTGAATAAGCCTTTAGTTCTAGGCTTTTTCTATGAGATTACTCCTGAAAAGGTGTTGTAGGTATGGTTAAGATATGAAGGGGTGTATACCTTTTGCCATGAATTGGACACAGGCAGCCAATGTTCAAAGCCCACCCGGGTATATCGCATAGAGACGTAATTATTGAATTAGAGGACCGTGTGGCTCTTTCTATGATCTTCTCTTAGCAAGACCCCAAACGCCTTTGTTTTCCAAGAAGGTTATGAGATTGAATGACATAGAGAGTTTTAGAACAACAAGGGTTAATTTGAGAGTATATCCGCATCCAAGTACTACTTCCAACTCCACAGAACACACTCCTTCTACCATTCGCCAAGAAATCGGTCGAAAAATAGCAATGGAACAGGGGAAAATTCAGGGAACAACTTGGAAAATAACCAAGAAGATTCAAACTCCACCTCCTCGCTAGAGAATTATGATAGTTCTGGTAACTCTGGGCCGTGCACTAGACCCCCAAAACGAAGCTTGATCTCCATGTTATCACAGGACAACATTGATTAAACAAATGCAGGTCATTATAAGAAAATCAAAGGCAATGAAGAGGAAATTACAGGGGATGGAGAAGGACAAGCGCATCAAGAACCCTTTAGGAAGGAGACAAATATGGTTCAGAATAAGTCCTTAAGGGATAGGAGGGGTCTTAAACATCTGGAACCGATTATAATTCCAGCGCTTCAATCAGCACAAAACATAGCAACTCTCTGGCATTCAATTATGCGACCAATCCATAAGCCTTCGAGTGAGGGGCTATGCTACGACTTGGTGCACTAGAACAAGTCCCCTTACTACGATAGAAAGCGAAAGGGGGAGAAAGAGTTGGCGAGCAATATCAACTCAGATAATTCTACCTCTCCAAAAATCCCCTCTCCAAGTAACGGCGGGGATATAAGTCTGATCGGAGTAATCACAAGGTCTTCCAATCACAAAATGCATAACATTAATCAAGGAGCCATAACGGTTCAATCACTTTAGGGAATGGTGAATGTTGTTGGTCAAAATGCGATAGAACGGATCAATTCATTTCAGGTAAACCCCCATTAACTGATCTCCCAACTACCGATTTATTTCCCTTGCATAGAGTTGTTGACTCCTTCGCCTTGTATGATTTGACTTGATTTGACCATTATGTTAGGGGAAGAAGGGAGTGCCACATCAGCTTTTTCGAGAATAAAAAATCTTTTAAATTTGGAAAATTTATTTCTTTGTTTGAGTTTGATTTTCACAACATTCATTGCAATCTACTTCCTTCACTAAATAATTTTAACTCCCCTCATTAAAGCGTCCTAACTACGTTATACTCTTTACACTTGGATTTGAACTCTGTTGTACCCTTATATTCTCTGGGTGATAATGTTAGTCCCCCTTTTTTCCCACCTTGAAGCCCCACCACCAATCTATTTCATAGCTCTTTCCTTTTCCATCCCCAACCACCCTACATGTCTACTACAAAAATGGGGTCGCTGAAGATTTGGACGTCATCAAAAATCCACTTTTGGACCACTTTCACCCAAAGAGTATTTTATTAGACCCAATTATTAGAGAGATAGAATTTTCTTTCCCTCTTACATGATGGATAAGGAAGAATACCATGAGTTTCAAGCTTCTCACTCTTACATCTCCCTTCAAACCAATTTGGCTTCTCCATCCCCAAATAAGAGTGAACCTTCCTCTTCCTCTAACCCTCATAATTCGGCCCATTACTTGCCTAAATTGAAGGGGCATGTTGCATGTTCACCCACTAGCTCTTGTGGGAGTATGGGTATCTCCTCGGAGGGTGTTTTGAGTCCACCAAACTCACCCTTTTCCGTGTAATCTTTTGCCATGGCACCATCTTCTATTTCATCTGAGTCAATCCTGTCTGGTTTGGGTTTAGGAAAACTAGAGCTAAATTCGGGTGAGGACCCTTCGGATTTAGAGTTGGAGTATACTCCGATGAGGAACGTAAGCTGCTGTTTAAAAGAAGGAAGGGACGAAGAGTCACGGATAAGGGACCAAGGAAGAAGAAGTGGGGTTTTGGTGTTGAAAAAGATCTAATGAAGGGTGTAGGCGTTGTTTTAAGTGCGCCTACGTAAAGCACGTTGTGAATATACTTGGCGCACATAGGAAGTGAGAATTGACATTACGATTAGGGACAGCGATTAGGGACAAGGAAAGTAGGGAGCCGCCAAAAATTTTTAAGGAACTTGTAAACCGTTCACGAATCATTTAAGGCAACCACGAATAAGGGATAACAAAGGCAACAACGATTGACCCGTGAAGGTTACACCCCATTCATAATCCATGAGATTACTAACTCCATATGGTTCAGAACCACGAATGGAGGATCGGAGATGATGGTACGAAGTGAGCCATAGAGTCGCATTTGCCCGTATTGGCCTCTACTAGATTCTTATAGTGAAAAACATTCCTGCGATCTCAAAGGCATGCAAACAAAGATTCAATTTGCTCCAAACTGTTATTAAGCTAAATTGGTTGAAAATTAATGCAACATATAATTCTAAAATATTGTGATCACTTGAATTAACAACAAGATTAAAAAGGAACCTAAACCGGTTGTCCAAATTATCTTGTTAGGCATGATTTTCAATTACATATTCCTTATAAACATGTAATATGGTGATCATAAAAAATAATAGAATAAACATTTATATTGGAAGCAATTCAATAATAAATTGTTAGTCAAATCAAATCATACTAAACCCATTCATGATACTAGCAATAAGAATAAAAATAAGAGTAATTAAGTGATTAATTACTCACTTTCCGCATTTCCTTGAATTGCTACATCATGAATAATTTGTTAGTAACTTCAATAAATATATAAATCAAATTGAAATTATATTAAATAAAAAGTAGAGTTGATTTGGTCCAAATCCTCAGTAAATTATACCTTTCACGCCTTGGTTTAAGTATAGAACTTTTGGTATTGTATGGACTCCTTGCCTCCTTGGAGTGCTAAGGAAGGAATAATGTAATAGTTAGGGATCTAGGTTTAAGGCTTAGAATATGAGATAGAGAGAGAGAAGATAATGATTTTTGGTGTAGAAGAGAGGAAGAGAGAATGATTTGGTGATCAAGCTTGTTGGTTATTGAAAAAGGGGTGATATGACCTCTATTTATAATAAAAAAAAAGAAGGGTCGAAGAATTAAGATAAAATCCGAATTTAATCAGAATGAAATCCGATAGACAATAGTTTTTGCGATTTTGTTTTTATCATATCTTTTGATCCAGAAATTGGAATAAGATAAATAATATGTCGTTGGAAAGCTGTTGAAGTCTACTTTCTAAAAATTACAATCAGATTAAAATCCTTTTTAGAATAAAAGATATGGCCGAAATAGTGGGACGGTGTCAGTTTTGGATAGAGTTTGATATTTCATTCATATCTTTTTCGTTATAGCTCGGAATTGATATTATAATATATCATTGGAAAGATAATTTCAAGGGATATCCAACCATATAAGATTTGGATAAAAAATATGAGGCACAAAAAAATATTTGTCTATCTTTGAACGTCTTTCAATTCGAATAGAATTAGGACTTTCAGAAAGAAAAGTTTTATTCAATTTAAAACTCTTTAATCTTATCTTTTCAAAAAGGATAATTAAGATCTTTTAGAAACTTATAGAAGCTTTCAATTGATCCTAATTGGTTTAGGAATGGGATTAAATTATTTGGACCCTCCACATGATCATTTGGTCGTAGGTAAGATGGGCTTAGGTTCGGTTTGGACTCAACATAGTATTTTGGCCATAACTTATTCGTTATAACTCGGATTTGGGCTTATAATATATCGTTGGAAAGCTCTTTTCAAGACCCATCCAAATATTGAATCATTGGACCCAGATTTTGGACCAAAATAAACTGGTCTACACGTTTTTATAAAATGACACGAAATGAATGATTTTAAGGGACACGAAATGAATTATTTTGGGTTTAAAGGAACGGAAAGATGAAAATAAGTTATGGTTTGGAGAAATGGGCTAGGAATTAGGTTGGTTTATGGTATTGGGATTTGGATTTAAGCACTCTAAGATTAAATACTCAACCCGACCAATAATGGCGGTGAAAGGTTGTTCATCATCGGGTTTGGTTTTGGGGAGACATTTTTAGGTGTCTACAAAGGGTCACTTAAATTAGATGAAGGTCAAGCTCACAAGTTTGGAGTTTGGAACAAGTCAAGATCGATAGAGGGTGCAAAAGGCAAGCTGGACAAGGTTGACGATATTTGTGACAAGTTCAGATTTGGAGTAAGCAAAGATGATGATCTTTGGGAAAAATTCATGGAAGCGAGGAAGAAGGGAAACTTCCTATGAGAATTCAAGTGCTGAGGATAGTGGTAAAGGGAGACACTATGGACTCGGATGATGAGGTGACTAGCAAGGAGCATACTTCACTAGGGACATCAACTTTGGTGGGAGCTACTCAGATGTTGCAAGCTAAGGATGGAGGCACGGCTGACCCAGAACAGCCTTTGGGAGGGAAATGAAGGTCATGATTTAGTTGGAACTGTGAGGGGATGAGTAACCTAGAATCCCTAATTTTTCGGTACATGTTCATGTTATCTGATAGGTTTAACGTAGGTTTTATTTTCTTGACGGAGACTAAGTTAATGTTACTTTGCTTGAACCTATTTTTGCAAAACGGGGGTTCAAAGGGTGTACAGGGATTAGTGGTGTCAACGATGGAGGTGGCACTTTTTTGTGTTGGCCCCTTCGTTTTAGGGTAAAAGTGATTAGTATTAACACAAATATGATCCTTTGTAAACTAACGGAATCACCTTCTATTACACCTTTGTGTATAGGAGTCCGTATCCCATACAAAGAGAAATGGTGTGGATTGTGGAATAACTCATATGTCTATTTTATATAGTATTTTACCCCCGTCCCTTGGTCATAATTAGTAGTGTTTTTGGCTCTTTACAGCCACTTTTATTACTAATGGGTGTTTTCTAGTGTTTTCATAGATTTGGTTGACTTTTGTAGGGATTTTCACTTTTGGAGCATTTTTCCGAGATTTTATGGAGCAACTACGAGCATTGGTGAAGCACGACCAATTTCTATAGCCCAAGGCCGGTTAGAGCCATCGAACCGGTGATTAAGGGCTCGGTATATGTGATACCGGGGCATTTGGACCAAGTATTCAAGACCCGAAGAGGAAATCCGGATTGGCCCGAAGAATTGGAGCCCAATCGAAGTCCAAATAGTGGCCCAAGAGTGCCGCCCGGCGAAAGGAGCTACATCCCGAAGGCGCGCCCGACCGGGCGGAGGAAGCAAGGTCGGCGCCCGAACTCGCGCCCGGCTGGGCGCGAGATTCGTACCTGATGAGAAAAAGGCGCGCCCGATAGGGCGGTGCCTCGCCCGATCGGGCGCGTGTTATTTTTAGGAGACGATTAGCGTCGTTTAAGTTTGTTTTAGTTTAGGATTCTTGCTTAATATAAATTTTTTTTCCGTTAAGCGAGTTTAGTATCTTTTTTTACTCTTTCTTAATTCTTTCTTAGATTTTCTCTATCTACTTAGCTTTTAGATTAGTTTCTCACTCTAATACTTTGTTCTTAACTCTACTCTTAATTCCAGATTACTTTGGTAACGATTTCTTCTACTTTAATCTCAGTTATTTATTTTAATTCTTTCATCATGTCTTATTTATTGCTTTGATTAGTTTAGATTTAATTATGTGTGAGTATTTCTATTTCTAGGGTTTGTGGGGATCCATAAGTAATATCAAGGGGTAATTTATTGTTGTTGATTATCAATGCTAGATTAATTTCCTATTGATTGATTTAATGCTCTGTGACTAGATTAGGCCTGA
Source organism: Chenopodium quinoa (assembly GCF_001683475.1). NCBI lineage: Eukaryota > Viridiplantae > Streptophyta > Magnoliopsida > Caryophyllales > Amaranthaceae > Chenopodium > Chenopodium quinoa. The sequence goes on from NW_018745000.1 coordinate 5,112,056, forward strand.
TCTTTTATGCATGAGTTTGACAATATTGATTCGAGATTCAAGAGATGAGAATTGATGTTTAGGTCTAGTTTCAATAGGCAGGCTAATTTATAAATGGTTAAGTCGAGATTCGAGAGATGAGATTTAATACCGGTAGATTAATTGTGTGATCGTAATACGTAGCGAAAGCCCTTTATGATCTGGTTATATTATGCATTGATGATTGATTATTATGTTTTACCCTGGAATATTATTTGTTGGTGAACCTATGCCCTAGGCCTTTTATTCATTGTTTTCTCCTTATTCTTAAACTTCGTAGTTTAGTTTCCTTCGATTATAATATTTTGGTTACTTTATAATTTAGATTGCTTGAATTAATTAGGAATAGTAAGACTCGTTTCTCTGTGGATTCGACCCTACTTCCCTATCTATTTTAGTTAGTGGTTTTAGGAATTACTTTTGATAAGGTGATACGACTTTAGCCTATCAAAATTTGGCGCCGTTGCCGGGGAAACGGTTTTATTTTTATTTTTGATTATTTTGTAGTCTAGGTTATTTCTTTTTGTCTCAGAGAACGTTAGTTCTTTGAGGAAAGTCTCATATTTGCTTCTAGTTCTTTGTTTATGCCCAGGTGTTCCATATCAGGTTACACCCCATTCGATCCTGAGATCGAACGATCCTTCCATAGATGGAAGAATTTTTACAAGCAAATTCTGGCGGGTTCTGGTGATAATAATAATCACCGAGACCCTCCAATTGATTCTAGAAATTCAGAGGTATCTTCAGATCTAGAATCAGAGATGACGGCTCCAAAGAAGATTAGTATATTCACAACCAAAGCTTACAGATTTTCCACACCTTACTCCCACTCCAGCTCTTGATGGGGTACAGTTTGAGATAAAACCCCAATTTATAACGATGATTGATAGGAAGCAATTTAGTGGAGCTAAGGGTGAAGACCCAAATCTTCATATTGCAGACAACTGTCAGTACTATAATACCATCAGGCAAGATGAGGTCACACAAGACCAAATCAGGGAGATTCTCTTTCCTTTCTCTTTAACTGGAAAAGCCAAATTATGGTTTAATGGTTTAAATAGAACTGCACTTGGTATAACTGACTGGGAAACTCTTGTTTTGAATTTTTATAAAAAATATTATCTTGCAGAGAGAACAGCTATACTACGGAGTGCAATTCAGAACTTTGCCCAAGAAGCCGATGGAACTTTATATGAGGCTTGGGAGAGGTTCAAGGACCTACAGAGAGAATGTCCCCACCATAATCTGGCACAATGACAGTTGATCCAAGCCTTTTACAATGGGTTTGGAAATTCATCTAGAATAATATTGGATTCCGTAGCTAGTGGGAGGTTTATGAACCTTAATGTTGATGATGCAGGTCAAGTTATCGAAGATATGGCGATACATAATTCCCAATATGGGAATCCTAGAGGCTTTTCTAACAAGGGGAAGCATAGTGTTGACTCTGTATCCTTTTTGCAAGCTCAATTAACCTCTATCTGCCAGAAATTAGATAATCTTAGTACTTCAAATGTAGCTAATGTTTCTGCAATTAATAATAATGCTAATGAGGCTTTCTGTGAAAATTGTGGAATTTTAGGTCATTGGGAACAAGATTGCAGGAGTTCCGTAGAGCAAGTCAATGCCTTTCAAGCTTATAGGCAGAATAACCCATACTCCAACACCTACAATCCTAGGTACTAGAATCATCCGTACCTTTCCTACCGGAGTACCAATGTTCAAAATCCACCACCACCACAAGAACCACAAGCGCCACAACAACAACAGCAGAAATATTACCACCCCAATGCTGGTCAGAAGAACCAAACACAACAACCCTCCTCATCTTTCGACCCTGCTTTGGTAGAAATTAGAGTGATGCTGGCTAATATGCAGAAGCACATGGAGAGTAGAGATGCCCAAATTGATTCGATCATAGCACACAATAAAATCGTAGATAAACAAATTGCGCAAATTTTCGCTACTCTGCAAGCCCGTCAACAGGGAGCCCTGCCAGCACAGTCGACCAGGCCTACTGATCATGCCTATGCAATTACTCTAAGGAGTGTTTCAAACCATGAAGGGCCCCCTATGCCCAGAGATGATGAACCTGTTTTAATAAATAATGCTAATCTTGATTCCGTTAAACATGACAATGTAGCTAATAGCCCTGTAGGGCTAAAGAGTAGTACTAATATATCTAATTTTACATTGCAGGGGAAGGTGGAAACTCCAGGCAAGAGCAGTAATGCTCCAAAGCCAGTTATCAAACTTCCATTCCTCAATCGTCACTTGATAACAAATTTGGATAAGCATTTTGGTAAGTTTCTGGAGATGGTAAAATATTTGCAGGTAACAGTTCCCTTCACTGAATTAATTACACAAATTCCTGCATATGCAAAATTTATGAAGGAAATATTGACAAGAAAAAGGTCTATTAGTGAGGTAGAGACAGTAGCTTTCACTGCAGAGTGTAGTGTCGTACTTCAAAATAAATCTTCACCTAAATTAAAAGATCCGGGTAATTTTTCTATCCCTTGTCATATTGGCAATCTAATGATTGATAATGCATTGTGTGATTTGGGCGCAAGCATTAGTGTTATGCCATTATCTGTGTGTTCCAAGCTAAATATGGGTAAATTAAAAGCTACCAATATTACTCTACAAATGGCCGACCGTTCTTTTAAATACCCCCTAGGTGTTTTAGAGGATGTTCCTGTTAGAGTAGGTAAATTTTATATACCTGTTGATTTTGTTGTTCTTGATATGGCTGAGGATATGCAAACCCCAATTATTTTGGGTAGACCATTTCTTAACACGGCAGGGGCAATTATTGATGTGAGATGTGGCAAATTGACACTATCAGTAGGGGACGATAAAATTATTTTTAATCTTAATAATACCCCTTGTAGACACCCATTTGTGTCTCCCCAAAACCAAACTTAGTGATGAGTACCTTTCACGACGAATCATAATCGAATGAAACGAAAGTGTGGAAAGGTCTAGTGTTGCGGAAAGTTTTTATTTCTTTTCTCTTCTCTCTGTTTTTGAAAACTTTATTTTAAGAAAACATCCAATCCAGTTTGGTTGGTCCATGATATGGGTCCAATAGTAGTGTAGTTGGATGGGGCTTGCAAAGACCTTTCCAACGATATATTATAAGCCCATTTCCGATGAATATTGAGGAAGTTGTGGCCAATTTACCAAAATGGGCCCGGTTTGAGCTTTGTATACGGCCCAATGATCTAGGGGAGGGCCTAATATGATTTATCATTCCTAATGGAATTAGTAATGGTTTTAGTCTTCTAGAATCTTCTAGAAGGTTTTTTTCATTCCTAATTCAATTAGCATTGATAAGTTGACTTTGTTAACTTTTCAGAGTTTTAATCAAAATCAAATAGCATTTTCGAAGGAATTATATTATTTTATCCTCCAGTACGGTAAACTTATCGGATTTTCGAAAACGCGTTAGAATCAAGACTGGCGTCCAACCCCATTGGTGCCAGGCGCTAGCCATTGGTGCCTGGCGCCAGCTAGCCAGGGTTGGCGCCAACCTCGTTTCCTGAGCGTCAGACTCTGTTTTGTTAAATTATCTTTTTTGGTTGATTTTCTCTATAAATATCGTATCAAAAACTCCGTTTTGATTCACCAATTCTATTCATTCGCAAGCTTTCATCAATTGTTTAATTTAATTCTTTCATTCAATTCTTTCTTACCTTGCTTTCATACAAAATTCCGCATTCACAAGATCTAGAAACACCTAGCCATATTCGAAGTTGCCTTCGCCCTAGACGTGAAAAGTTTAATTTCTGAGGGTTTGGTCCCAAATCTCTATTTCAATTATTTAATTTAATTGTTTTGATTATTATTTTCCTTGAAGTTACTAACGTGTGTATTTTGTTATTAGAAGGAGGTACGAGGCATCAAAGTAAGTGCTTTAAATGATTTATAGATGTTATGATGTAGAAATCATGTTTAAATTGTTATTATGATATTCCTAGTATCATGTCTAGGGTAATTTTAATATTAAATATGATTGCTATGATGTCTTTTGTTCTCTTCCTAATATTTATGATTGTTAGTATCATGTTAGGGTTAAAGATTTGATTTTTATTGTTTAGTGACATGCTAGGGTTTGTTATTAATCTTGTTAGTGTCATGCCTAGGATCTTGCTATTATTATGCTTTAATATTCACATGAATATGATAATTATTATAATTGTTATAATTTATTATTATTATTTCGATGATGATTATTTTTTATGTTGCTTGATGCTATTTATTTATTGCTTGATCACCTTTATTGCATGTTTAAAGGGAATTTGGTACTTGTAATCATGCTTAATAAGATATTTAATAATCTTGTTAGGGTTAATTGTGATTATAATTCAAGTGATCGCCAATAATAGATCTGTTTGTGCATTAAATTCAACCAACATAGATTAAACAGGTTTAGGGTTAATCCTATTGATTGTATGATAATCAGAAAGCGCACATGAATACGAGCAGAATAAAGTAGAGGCCTATTATTAGGGCAGATTTGATAGGCCGTCGTCGAGCCTACCAAAGATAATAACTCCTATCTTGGTCTCACTAACAATAGTAAGGGTAAGAAAAGGGTCGAACCCAAGAGAGGCGTTGAATCAACCACCGAGTACTACCGTTTATATAAGCTAAATGAATTCTAAATTGGGTTGGTTTTGAGTAACTTCTTCTAATTCAATTCAACTAAAGCTAAGAGGAGATTAACAATATTAAGAGGAATCTAGGGCTTGGGTTATACCACTCAATTTCATCACAAATCACAATTAGCATGCAACAATCAAGGTAAATTAATGGGATATATTAGGGGAAGTCATCTATAGCACCCAACTACTCTCTCAAGCTAGAGGGATTAATTGAATCATGAATACAAGCTACTCTCGTGGTTACATAGCATAAAAGAAGTGTTAAAGCATAATCACGATGACATAAACATTCCCTTGACCGGTAATCCCTATTCTCATGGCATTTCGGGTCAATCAAGCATAAGGGAGCTAACTCAAGTTCATCTCTCGATCCTTCGTTGAGAAATCTTGGATAAATAGTTCTAGCAATGGCCATATACAAGAACTAAGCAATTAAACCACTTAAGCTCAACTAATTAACATCCCACAACAACCAAATTAGCACATGCAACAAGTAATTAGTGACTACATTGAGGGTTTTGCCCAAACCCTAGAATTTAGACTACTCACAATCCATGGGGGTTAAAGCAATTAAAGATTTCAAGCAATTCATGAACAAGTTCAAACTAAGGATTAAGCTAATTAACAATCCAAAACATGCAAGAACTAGCAAATAATTAACAACAAAGTAAAGAGAAGTAGAAAAGATGAGTAAGAAATGGTTACTATGAATCTTCAAAGTGAGCAACAATGGTGGATTTTGTCTTCCACAATGATTGAATTTGAATGTTTCCAAGCTAATAATTGAGAACTAACTAATTATTTGAGAATTTAATGTTCTAAGACTACAAACTAAGAGGAAAGCTCTAAAAAACTGCATCGTCCGTACAAATGAGCTCAAAGGGGGTATTTATAAGACCCCCAAATAAAAAGGACGGAGAAAACAAGAATCGGGCTTGACTGCAGGTCCGCACGGACGTGCCAGATTCGGCACGGACGTGCAAGCATAAGCACGGTCGTGCCAGATTCGGCACGGACGTGGAGAGGGGGCAGAATTGAGGCAGAACGTACTGCTAAGAATCGAGCAGCTCCGCACGGACGTGCAGATATTGGCACGGACGTGCAGCTACATGTGCACGGACGTGCTTAATTTGGCACGTCCGTGTAGGCCTTGGAAGAATGTTCTAAGTTTCTGGAGCACTCCTGCACGGATGTGCAAGGTCTGGCACGGCCGTGCAGCCTCTTTTGCACGGACGTGCCAAATTAAGCACGGTCGTGCAGGCCTTGGCAGCTTGTTGAAACTTTCTGGAACCTCCCGCACGGACGTGCAAGGTCTGGCACGGCCGTGCAGGGTCTTCTAAGCCCTTTTTTCCATCTTTTCTTCTATATTGCTCCTTTCCTTGGCTTCTTTCAACCATCTTCTTGCTTCTAACCTCGGCTTTGTATCCATGGGCTCCATTTGGTCGTTCTTTTGAACCTAGATTCTCAACAAAGACACCAACAACCCGTGAAGCATAGGATACACAAAAATTGCATAATAATAGAGTAAAAATGAACCAAAACGCAAATTTTATCAAGTAAACTAGGTTCAAAACACCCTAAAATCATATCAAATAGCAAGTTATCAAATCCCCCAAGCCAAGCTTTTACTCGTCCTCGAGCAAAACAAACATGTCAAACCAAAGGAGGAAAACAATTTGCTAATCATTAATCCAAGGAGAGGCAACAAGGGGGAAGCATAAATAAAAAAATCCGTATGGTGACAACCATCATCACTTTTAGCACAAGTGAGAAGCAATTTAAACCTCTAAGTCGCCTTAGAGGACGAGTTTTTATCTCGTGAGGGTTTCCATTGAGTTTAACCCACAACTCACACAGACCATGACAAACTATCAACTACACAAATCCCAATATTTTTATCACCCAAGTCAACTCATTGGGATATAAATCGCAAGCAAGTCAAGTGAGCAACTTTCAAGGATTACCAATCATATAAATGTACACTTGAGTTGGGGGTAAAGAGGGAAACTAAGCAAGGTTGCATTAGGATACTTCTTTAGACCTTTTACTAGTTCATTAGAGCACATCTAGATATTCCAAAGTTGTAACAAGCCCTCTTTCGGTTATAAAATCTCAAAATGCTAGTCCACCTCCCAAAATGCACACCCAAGGCCCCTTAATTACACTCTAACTCGGGAATTTCACAAGAAACAATAAACAACAAATTCGACAATGTGTGGGAGTCATCCACAAGTTGACCTCTAAAGAAAAGAAAATCAAAATTTTGAGAATTTTGGAGGAGTTTTTGTTCTCCCTTCTTTTCTATTTTTTTTTACATTATTGCCCTCGCCTCTTTTAACTGTGAGCGACTCTTCCTTTATTCGAAACGTGTGGCTTATTATGCCACTTATTACACATAATACAAGTAGAGCTAATTCCTTAATAGAGTTTCATTTCGGGGAGGAGAGGAGGCACATTAAGGGCACAAGGGACCGCAATTTGACTCAAACATATCCTACTTTGGGCAAATTTGACAATATCCTATGTTAGACGTGCAATTGAGCATTCATCGGCTTTCATTTCATATACACTAATGCAACCAGGATTAATAGACCTCTAAATGACCCCAACTCTTGCATACACCCTTCTAAAAGAACTTTTACTCATCACTCAAGAGTCAAGCAAGCAAGACATATTAGCGTCGTCATTTGAGTTTCACCCTTGGGCGATTTTCATTTTTCAATATTTTTTCGTTTTTTAATTTTTAATTTTTATTTTTTTTTGTGTAAGAAATGAAAAATTACAGCATTAGGCTAGCTAAACTAAGCATAAAAATAAATAAAAAAAACTATACATCTAAATAAAAAGATAAGAGAGGTATTCACAAGATAAGAAATTTGGATTTAGGGTATTGGATTTCAAAGGGAGCAAATTTGGATTTAAAGGATTTGGATGTTAGGGAAGAAGGGAATGGGAATAAACAACATGCGAACTCAATCATGGAAACACGAAAACACAACACGAACCAATGACACATGAGAGAACACTCCCCCCCCCCAAGCTATCATAAACATTGTCCCCAATGTTAAAGCAATGCAAGCACAAAGAGAAGGGGAGGAAGAAACTAACTCATTGGTTCGGGCCCCCTTGGGAGCTTGAGCCCCCTAAGTAGAGATGCCGGTACACAGTGCGGAAATCGCCCAACTCCAATCTGAGACTTTCGAAACTTGTTCTCATATTGTCAAAAGAAGTCCTCATGTCTTCGTTTGATTTCCTTAAGGTCTCAAATTCGGTGGTCATGCGGGAAAAATTCGCATTCATGTTGGCTACTTGCTGCTCAAAAGAGAGGTATGGGTTGTTTTCACCCACACCTTGATCTTGGTAACCCTCTTGGTCCCTTTGTTGGAACTCGTGTTGTTGATGAAATTGCTGTTGCTGAAATTGTTGATGATGTTGATGTTGTTGAAATTGTTGATGATGTTGTTTCTGTTGTTGTTGTTGTTGTTGGAATTGTTCCTCACCGCCTTGGGCTTGGTAATCTTCTCCACCCGGAATCCACTCAAAGTCCGGCTCAAAGACTCAGTTCTCGGGGTCGTAAATAACCGTGGCTTCCGGATTTGGCAAAGTTGCATAGGGGCGCCTACTTACCATCCACGTGTAGGTCCTACCCTCTTCATCTTCCTCCAACCAATGCATAGCCTTGAGGGAGCGGATGTCAAGTATCGTTGGTCCGGGAATGATCTCCAAATCTGCAAAATTAAGATCAAGAAAAGCAGCAATAATAGTGATCATCCCTCCAATTGTTATCACTCCACTCCTCGAGGATACGTCATCTAGGTGGTCTACAATCCAAGCCCCTAAATTCAACCTTTTGTCACCCTCACACAAGTGCCAAAGAAAAAGCAACTCACGGTTAGAAACTACACCCGAACTATCTCCTCTAGCAAAAATAGTATTAGCTATTAGGCGCTGGGATAGTCTAAAGGCGGGGTGTACTATGGCCGTGGCCTTGTCGGTCCTAGGATCTCTAGTAAATAGGCCGGTGATTTTTCTCCAAAAAGATCCCGGGTTATACTTTCGGGAAGGCTTATCCTTAGGTCCGAATTTGCCATCCGTTGGCCACCCAAATGCTTGGTTCACTTGTTCTATGGTCATCTTGTGATGGGTGTTCATCAATTGGAAGGTCAGGTAACGGGGGTTGTTGCGGTTATCTCAGTGGACATATAGTGAGGAGAGGAATTCTAAAGTAAGCCGTTTATAGGTGTTAGCATGCATTTCCAACCAATTTGGGACACCGGTTTGAAAAAAAAGTTGTCTAACATCATTCTCTACACCTAAGGCTTCGGCTACCTCATGGTTGTAAAATTTCGTTGGCCGAATTCTTCTCCTACTAATTCTTAGGTAGTTGTTCATGAAATCCGAATTATTAAAGACAATACCTAAGGTGTCCACTTGCGGTGGTTCGATGGTTGATGGAGGTGGAGGATTTCTAAGCCTAGCGGATGAGGTGTTTCTTGGTTGGTTTCTTCTTGACATGATCAAATTTTTTTTTAAAACCACTTCAAGCAAGCACAACACCTAATGAACAAGTACTTGAAACACACAAGGCTCTAAGTCTTCCACCTAACCAACACACAACAAGAATAAGCCCAAAAATTTACCAACAATGATCTTATCAATTCAAACAATCCAACACAAAATTGTCAATGCTCACAATTTACCAACAACAATTCAACAATCCAACACCAAAAGCATCCATACTCACACAAACCTATCACCAACCAAAATTTCAATGCTCACAATTCACCCAAATTTTTTTTCTTTTATACTACTAAACTAACAACAATCACAATTTCTTAACAAAATGTCAACAATTTGAACTATTACTACTCATAATATCAACCAACAAGCATTTAAACTATATAGGAAGGGCTTGAGATTAGAAAGATTATACCAAGAACGTCGTGGGTGTAGAACCCGCAAATGAACCTTTCTAGTACTCCTTGTTGTTGATTGAAGGCCCTTGTTCACCCAATTTGCTTAAAAATCAAAATTCAAGAAACCCCCAAATCAATGTTGAAAGTTAGGGTTTGAGGAAATTTTGGTATTTTGGGGTTTTGATGGTGAAAAGGGGTAGTAATTTGTGAAGAGTGTTGAAAGAGGAGTGAAAATTGTAGTTTAGAGTAGGGATTTGAGTGAAAAATGGAGTTTGAAGGGTGAGAAATAGGAGTAGTATGAAGTATGGAGTATGGAGGAGGAAGGAGTGTTTGAGTGTGAAAGAGGAGTGAGAATTGTGAGTATGGGGGGGTCTTTGCTATTATTTTATTTTTTTTTAATTTTTTTTTAGAAAAATCGCCATATTGCTGTGCAAGTTGAACCTGCACGGACGTGCGAAGGTCGGCACGGACGTGCAGGTTTCTGGCAAATTAACAGCCTCTTCTGTCTTCGATTGCACGGACGTGCAGAGGTTGGCACGGACGTGCAACTTGGCACGGTCATGCTGATTTTTGGCACGGACGTGTGAAGCTTCATATTTCAGCTATCCATTTTCTGTCTGGTTCTGCCTACATCTGCACGGACGTGCGATGTTCTGCACGTCCGTGCATACCTGATGGTGCACGATTTCTTCTTCTTTCTTTTATTATTATTATTATTATTATTATTATTATTATTATTATTATTATTAATTCTCTTTTCAATAAATACCTACAAAAGATATAAATAAAAAAAAAGGTTAGTAATAATAAAAATAAAACAAATGAAAAAAATAATAATTGAGAGAGAGTGAAGAACTCGGGTTGCCTCCCGGAAGCGCTTCTTTAACGTCACTAGCTTGACGACATTGCGGTATCAAATGTTAGTGAGGAATATCGAACTCATCAAGGTGAACAACTTTTGCCTCTTCATTCACAAACCGTCAAAGTACGCTTTTAGCCTTTGGCCATTTACTTTGAACGGTTCATCATTCTCTTTGGAAATTTCGATTGCACCATATGGGAACACCTTCTTGACGGTAAAAGGTCCACTCCATCTTAATTTTAGCTTTCCCGGAAACAACTTCAACTGGGAATTGAATAGTAGGACCTTGTCACCTTCCTTGAACTCTCTTTTGTTGATATGCTTGTCATGCCAAGCCTTGGTCTTTTCCATGTAGATCCGTGCATTCTCATATGCATCCAATCTTAGCTCTTCCAAGGCATGGAGGTCAAGTAACCTCTTTTCACCGGCACTTTGAAGGTCAAAGTTCAACGTTTTAATAGCCCAATGAGCACGATGCTCAAGTTCTACCGGTAAATGGCATGATTTCCCATATACTAGCTTGTAAGGGGTGGTGCCAATGGGAGTCTTGAATGCGGTGCGGTAGGCCCATAGAGCATCATCTAGCTTCGTAGACCAATCCTTTCTAGACCTATCCACCGTCTTCTCTAAGATCACCTTTATCTCCCGGTTTGAAATTTCGGCTTGACCACTTGTTTGAGGGTGGTAAGCTAATGACACCTTGTGCCTCACACCGTACTTCTCAAGATGAGCTTGGAAGGACCGCTTTGCAAAATGTGAACCTCCATCATTAATGACGGCACGTGGCACCCCAAACCTCGGAAAAATGACCTTCTTGAAGAGTTTGACCACCACCTTAGCATCATTAGTAGGAGATGCAACCGCTTCTACCCACTTTGACACGTAATCGACGACCACAAGAATGAATTTATTCCCAAAAGAGGTCGGGAAAGGCCCCATAAAATCTATGCCCCATACATCGAAAATCTCCAACTCAAGAATGTTGTTCAACGACATTTCACTTCTTCTTGAAATATTTCCGGTTCTTTGACACCGGTCACAAACTTTCACTACACCCCACACATCTTTGAACATTAAAGGCCAATAGAAACCACATTGTAAGATTTTTTCCAAGGTTTTGTTAGCACTCATATGTCCTCCACAAGGTGAGGAGTGACACATTGTGATAACACTTTCAATCTCATCATCCGGGACACACCTTCTAAAAAGGCCATCAACACCTTGTTTAAAGAGCAAGGGGTCGTCCCAAAAGTGTTGGCGAACATCATGAAGAAACTTCCTTTTTTGTTGATAGGTGAGGTCGGGAGGAAGAATAGAGCAAGACAAGTAGTTTGCAATGTCCGCAAACCATGGTGCCGGTGCTTGAAGGATAGCAAATAGTCGATCATCCGGAAATGAATCATCAATTGGCAAGTTATCAAGATCACCTACAAAGATAGGCAACCGTGAAAGATGATCGACCACAACATTTTCGGCACCCTTCTTGTCTCTAATCTCAATATCATAATCTTGCAAGAGCAAGACCCACCGTATCAATCTTGGCTTAGGTTCTTTCTTGGACAAGAGGTACTTCAAGGCTGCATGGTCGGTGAAGACTATGACCTTAGAGCCCAACAAGTAGGACCTAAACTTCTCAATTGCATGAACAATGGCTAGAAACTCCTTTTCCGTGGTTGTGTAATTCCTTTGTGCCTCATCCAATGTTTTGCTAGTATAATAAATAGCATGGAGCTTCTTGTCCTTCCTTTGTCCAAGAACGGACCCAACGACAAAATCCGAAGCATCACACATAAGCTCGAAAGGAAGCTCCCAATTAGGGGGTTGAATTATAGGAGCCGAAATCAAGGCCTCCTTCAACCTATCAAATGCTAGCAAACAATCATTAATAAACACAAAAGGGGCATCTTTTACCAACAATTGAGTGAGCGGCTTTGCGATTTTTGAAAAATCCTTTATGAACCGGCGGTAAAAACCCGCATGTCCAAGAAAGCTCCTTATCCCCTTCACATTTGTAGGGGGTGGGAGGCGCTCAATTACTTCAATCTTGGCACGATCTACCTCAATTCCCCTACTAGAAATCACATGACCAAGAACAATTCCCTCCTCTACCATGAAATGACATTTCTCCCAATTCAAAACTAAGTTCACCTCTTGACATCTTTTTAACACTTTAATCAAATTTGAAAGACAAGTGTCAAAAGATGAACCAAAAACAGAAAAGTCATCCATGAATACCTCAATTGATGATTCAAGCATGTCGGAAAAAATAGACATCATACACCTTTGAAATGTGGAAGGTGCATTACAAAGCCCAAATGGCATTCTTCGATATGCAAAGGTGCCAAAAGGACATGTGAATGTAGTCTTTTCTTGGTCCTTGGGTTGGATTGGGATTTGAAAAAATCCCGAGTATCCATCCAAGAAGCAATAATGACTATGTGATGCTAGTCTTTCCAATATTTGATCAATGAAGGGGAGTGGGAAGTGGTCTTTCCGGGTGGATTTATTCAATTTTCGATAATCAATGCACATCCTCCACCCGGTGACCGACCTCGTAGAAATGGTCTCACCCTTATCATTTTTTATGATGGTCATGCCTCCCTTTTTAGGCACAACTTGAACCGGGCTAACCCACTTACTATCGGAGATAGGGTAGATTATGCCCGCCTCAAGAAGTTTTAAAACTTCTTTTGTTACCACTTCCTTCATATTGGGATTGATCCTTCTTTGGTGCTCAATCGAGGAAGCATGATCATCATCAAGTAGAATTTTATGCATGCATATGGTGGGACTTATCCCCTTAATGTCATCAATTTTGTACCCAATGACATCTCTATACTTCCTTAAAACAACTAGGAATTTCTCAAGAGAGGTGTCATCGAGCTTAGCATTGACAATAACGGGATAATTCTCACTATCATCAAGAAAAGCATATTTAAGTAGAGGGGGAAGGGGTTTAAGTTCAACCTTAGGAGGAGGCGTAGTCCTCTCCTCTTTTGCCTCCACGTTAAGCACTTCAAATTTTATCACCTCGTGGGCCAAAGGTTGGTTGAGCAAGAGATCATACCCCTTTGCTTCTTCACCCTCCTCAACTAAGCTTCCCGTTAAGGTAGCTTGTAAAGGATCTCTTTCATACAATCTTTCTCGGAACTCTTCTAAGTCCCTCTCCAATGTGTCAATTCTATGAACTTCATCAATCAATGGCTTTTTCAAAGTTTGTGAGAATGAAAATGAAATTTTCTCATCTCCCACATTCAAAGTCAATCTTCCTTCCTTCATATCAATCACCACTCCCGCGGTGTACAAAAATGGTCTCCCCAAAATGAGGGGTACTCTTGAATCTTCTTCCATCTCCATTACTACAAAATCACATGGCATAAATACTCTTCCAACTTGAACCGGCACATCTTCAAGAATCCCCAAAGGTAGCCTAACCGTGCGGTCGGCTAGTTGTAAGGATATTCTTGTTGGTTTCAAGTCTCCAACTTTCAAGGTCTTTGCAATAGAATAGGGCATCAAGCTCACACTTGCCCCAAGATCACATAAAGCATCCATAGCTTCCAAATCTCCAATCTTCACCGGTATTGCATAGCTACCGGGGTCACCAAGCTTTTGGGGAAGCTTGTTTTGAATGATTGCACTCACCTCCTTAGGAAGGGAGATGGTTGCACTCTCTTCAAGCCTACTCTTGTTGGATAGAAGATCCTTCAAAAATTTTGCATAGGTAGGCATTTGTGGCATAGCATGAAGAAAGGGGATGTTCACTTGAAGTCCTCTCATGACTTCAAGAAATTTTGAAAACTTCTCATTCAACTTCTTCTCTACAATTCTATGAGGAAACGGAATGGGGGGGCTTATATACTCTCATAGGGGGCTTTTCTATTCTTTCTTCATCTCCCTCATCTTTCTTTGTGGCTCCCTCATCACTCTTTTGCTCTTTTCTCTCAACTTCAACTACTTCATTTTCAAAATCATCCTCACTTCTCACCACAACTCCCTCATCTCTCTTTTGTGGCTCCTCTTCACTCATAACTGGGCCCTCATAACCCCTTCCCGATCTCAAAGTGATAGCCTTAGCTTGCTCCTTTGGGTTCACTACTGTTGAGCTTGGAAAGTGACCACTAGGATTGGAGGATGAACTTCCAACTTGTTGTGCAATTTGAGCCAATTGGCTCTCCATTATCTTATTATGTGCTTGGAGTTGTTGGATGTTTGCATTCATATCCGCATTGTTCCTTATGTGTTGAGTCATGAAAGTTTCAAGAACGAACTCAAGGCTAGTCTTTTGAGGAGGTGGAGGAGGAGGAGCGGGTTGGTTATATTGTGATCTTTGGTGGTTTTGATCCCTTTGGTTGGGATGGCGGTATGGAGCTTGTTGGTTTTGAGAATGAGGTTGGTTGTAGTGGTTTTGAGGTTGGGTTTGATTTTGGTTGTAGTTATTTTGTGGGGGGCCTTGGTTGTATTGCTTCCATCCCGTGTTTTGTTGGGGCTTCCAACTTTGATTGTGGGATTGGGAGTATTGTTCATTCCTTTGCCCAATTGCCGCCGCTTGCTCTTGATTCGTTGAGTTGCAATAAGAGGACAAGTGATCATTTCCTCCACAAGTCTCACAAGACATGACTTGTGAGGAAGAGCTTGAGGGTGTGAGGGTGGCTTGATCTAACTTGTGAGCTAGCATATCAAACTTTGATGCAATAAGATCTATTGCACTAAGATCATGAATTCCGCCCTTCTTTGTTTGAGGTTGCCTTCGATCACCTCCACATGCATAATGTTTGGCCACTTCTTCAATCATCTTATATGCATCATCCACCGACAGCTTTTTGAGGGTACCACCGGCCCCGGAATCAAGGTTGGCCCTTGAAATAGGAGTAAGACCGTCATAGAAGCTTTGTACAATGATCCATGATGTAAAACCATGGTGGGGGCATTTCCTTGTGTAATCTTTGAAATGCTCCCAAGATTCACTCAATGTTTCATTAATGTCTTGATTGAAATTGGTGATCTTTCTTCTTAATTCGGTGGTCTTTTCCGGAGGACAATACTTTCCAAGAAAGGCTCTAGTGACCCCGTCCCATGTACTCAATGATCCCTCTTCAACCGTTCTCAACCAATGTTTTGCTTTATTACGGAGGGAGAATTGAAACATGTGCATACGGATGAACTCTTCCGAAATGTTGTTTTGCTTGATGGTTGTACACAAATCAAGAAAGTTGTCCAAATGAGCAAAAGGACACTCATGAGGACTACCTCCGAATTGATCGCTTTGAATCATACGGATGAGTTGTGGTGAAAGCTCAAAGTTGTTTGCATTTGTGGTGGGAAGACGTATGCCACTCCGAAGTTGGAATGCGTTGGGGTGGTCATAGTCTCTTAACAATGGTTGAGGAAGATTCTCTCCCATGTTATCTTCTTCGTTAGCTCCAAAAACCTCTTCCGGATCGGAATCCGAATATACAATGGAAAACTCGGCTGTGCCTTGCAAGAGTCTCCTCACGTTTCTCAAAGTCCTATTTAGCTCTGGATCAACGGGAATAAGCGGTGATTGCTTACTCTTTCGTGTCATGCAAAGTCAAACAAAGCTAAGAAAAACGTTAGCAATGACTATCACAAGTTAAACACACATAAACAAAAATTAAGGTAAGAAAACTACTATACATATAGACACATCTAGTCTCATTCAACAATAATACATTCAATGTGACTTTGCCTCCCCGGCAACGGCGCCAAAATTTGATAGGCCGTCGTCGAGCCTACCAAAGATAATAACTCCTATCTTGGTCTCACTAACAATAGTAAGGGTAAGAAAAGGGTCGAACCCAAGAGAGGCGTTGAATCAACCACCGAGTACTACCGTTTAAATAAGCTAAATGAATTCTAAATTAGGTTGGTTTTGAGTAACTTCTTCTAATTCAATTCAACTAAATCTAAGAGGAGATTAACAATATTAAGAGGAATCTAGGGCTTGGGTTATACCACTCAATTTCATCACAAATCACAATTAGCATGCAACAATCAAGGTAAATTAATGGGATAAATTAGGGGAAGTCATCTAAAGCACCCAACTACTCTCTCAAGCTAGAGGGATTACTTGAATCATGAATACAACCTACTCTCGTGGTTACATAGCATAAAACAAGTGTTAAAGCATAATCACGATGACATAAACATTCCTTGACCGGTAATCCCTATTCTCATGGCATTTCGGGTCAATCAAGCATAAGGGAGCTAACTCAAGTTCATCTCTCGATCCTTCGTTGAGAAATCTTGGATAAATAGTTCTAGCAATGGCCATATACAAGAACTAAGCAATTAAACCACTTAAGCTCAACTAATTAACATCCCACAACAACCAAATTAGCACATGCAACAAGTAATTAGTGACTACATTGAGGGTTTTGCCCAAACCCTAGAATTTAGACTACTCACAATCCATGGGGGTTAAAGCAATTAAAGATTTCAAGCAATTCATGAACAAGTTCAAACTAAGGATTAAGCTAATTAACAATCCAAAACATGCAAGAACTAGCAAATAATTAACAACAAAGTAAAGAGAAGTAGAAAAGATGAGTAAGAAATGGTTACTATGAATTTTCAAAGTGAGCAACAATGGTGGATTTTGTCTTCCACAATGATTGAATTTGAATGTTTCCAAGCTAATAATTGAGAAATAACTAATGATTTGAGAATTTAATGTTCTAAGACTACAAACTAAGAGGAAAGCTCTAAAAAACTGCACCGTCCGTACAAATGAGCTCAAAGGGGGTATTTATAAGACCCCCAAATAAAAAGGACGGAGAAAACAAGAATCGGGCTTGACTGCAGGTCCGCACGGACGTGCCAGATTCGGCACGGACGTGCAAGCATAAGCACGATCGTGCCAGATTCGGCACGGACGTGCAGAGGGGGCAGAATTGAGGCAGAACGTACTGCTAAGAATCGAGCAGCTCCGCACGGACGTGCAGATATTGGCACGGACGTGCATCTACATCTGCACAGACGTGCTTAATTTGGCACGTCCATGCAGGCCTTGGCAGAATGTTCTAAGTTTCTGGAGCACTCCTGCACGGATGTGCAAGGTCTGGCACGGCCGTGCAGCCTCTTTTGCACGGACGTGCCAAATTAAGCACGGTCGTGCAGGCCTTGGCAGCTTGTTGAAACTTTATGGAACCTCCTGCACGGACGTGCAAGGTCTGGCACGGCCGTGCAGGGTCTTCTAAGCCCTTTTTCCATCTTTTCTTCTATATTGCTCCTTTCCTTGGCTTCTTTCAACCATCTTCTTGCTTCTAACCTCGGCTTTGTATCCATGGGCTCCATTTGGTCGTTCTTTTGAACCTCGATTCTCAACAAAAACACCAACAACCCGTGAAGCATAGGATACACAAAAATTGCATAATAATAGAGTAAAAATGAACCAAAACGCAAATTTTATCAAGTAAACTAGGTTCAAAACACCCTAAACTCATATCAAATAGCAAGTTATCAAGATTCAATCTCTTTTAGGTTGAATTTGTACCATCATCCCCGAACCCTTATTTGGTTCATGACCTTATGGAGTTGACGATCTCTTGGATCGTTAAGGGGTGTAACCTTCATCCTATGAACGGTTTACAAGTTCCTTAAAAACTTGTTGGCGACTCTTTTGCTCTATCTTCTTCCCTTTTGGACGCCACCATACTTTAGTGTATGATCACAGTGGGGTTCAAGCTAGTGAGATTTTAAAGGCTTGCAATTATTCCCTACATTTTTTGGCGACTCCACTGGGGACGATTTCTATTTTAATTCCTGAATTTATTTCGGCAATGATTTAGAATGAGTGGATGAGACTCGAAAAGTTCAAAGTATTTCATGTGCGTAATTTTGATTAACATTATCGTCATATGCATAAAAAAGATCTCATTGGAAAGACCATCCGTAATGAGTTAAAAACATAGGATTTTACACGTAGGAAATTTGAGGAATGTCTTTCACAAATAGGACTGAAATAACACCGCACGAAACTGGAAGATGTTATCGAACACAGAAAGCTGCTGAGGCATGTGGGAAGTAGCGTCAGGGGCCAGGGATTGGCGCCAGACTTTTAGCCGTAGCACCAGACGCCAGCATTGGCGCCAGGCGCTACAGTTAAAAGCTGACGTCAGTCTCTGTTTTCTGGCGCCAATTTCCCCCAATACCGAGCTAGAAATATGCGTTCTAATTTTGACCGGTTTTTCGTATTGTTTGCTCTATCCTACTTCCTGATTGAATTTTTTCTCATTTTTCTGAAACCCATATGTGTTCTACATATGGACATAACCCTCTGGGAATTCATGCTCCATCTACCTGATTGAACGCTCCGTGCAACAAAGGGTACATCCGAGATGTTGAATTCACCAAACCATGGAAGCGAGTTTTTCTAAAACTCGCGGTGTTCCATCCACTCGCGCCAACCCTTCACGGTCAGGCAAAATAATCAACCGATCGTCGAAAGTCGAGTCTGAATAATAAAAGACGAGACGCGCAAAATAATAATAAATCAACAATATTCCCGAACATACCCCTAGCATCGGAGTGCCCCGAGCATCCGAATGCTAGGGGCAAGACGAGCCGGCACACCATGCTGCAGCCACGGCCAGCCGCGGCTAGGCACAGCAGCAGCCGTGCCGCGCCGCGCCACGGCAGCAGCCGCAGCCGCACCACGCCACAGCAACAGCCGCGCCACATCAGTAGCAGGTGCGGGCTGGGGTCGCGCCAGGTGCGGGCCGGGCTCGGGCCGGACTCGGGCTTGGCTCGTGGCTTGGCTCGGGCCATAGGGCCATGTATAAGGGGAAGGTTGGGAGCAAGTGGGTTGCCATGTGGCACAAGGTGAGGGAGAGAGTGAGGAGCAAGTTTGGTCCCCATCTCCAAGTGGTCCTCACCTACTCTCTCTTGTATGCTTGACAATTGTTGATTTATTACTAGTTTGCTTAATAATTTTATTTTAGCTTTAAAATAAAATGAGAAAATCTCATTGTCCTACATTGATGGGAGAGATTTTCATACTCCATCATTCCCTATAAATACCCAACTTTGGGCATTGGAAATGATGCTTGAGTGGGAGTTAAAAAGAGCATTCCATAATATTGGAAAAACTCTTAAACTCATATAAAACTCGGGTTTTGGTCGGACCTCGCCAACCCCCAGGTAATAAACCTTAAAGTTGTGTTCGCCTTTTTGTGGGTGGATATCGTTGGAGGCGCGACGCTTGACGTGCTCGTAGCTTTCAAGTAAGAGCCCCGGTTTTTGGGCGAAGCTCGCTTCGAGGGTAAGATTCGTTATCTTTTCTTAGTAATTATTTATTTATGCTTTATGATTTTAATTATTGCGAGTGGTTCCTTGTGTCGGGGTTTGTTTCCGCGGTGAGTCGGACTCACCAAACCCCAACAGCGGTATCGGAGCCCCGCTCGTTTATTTTTATAATCATATTTTTAAAGGTTTATTTTGGGCTTAATTTTCTGGTTTAAGTTGCTAATTAGATTAGTAGCTCGGTTTTATTTATTTTAATCCCGTTTTTAGTGTCGATTTTGGCCCAGAACCCAGATTTTCGCCCAAGACTAGTGAATTTTGGGTGGAAAACGTGTTCTGGAAAGATTTTTACCCCCAGAGGGAACTGTGATTTTAGCCAAATTCTGACCAGAAATGCCTTTTTCGAGGGGTTTTTCGTTTTTGACGAAAAATTTTAAGTCTTTTCTAACCTTGAAATTAATGGCATAAATTGTTGATTATATGGTTGATTATTTGCATTATTTTCTGCAATTTTATGTCCCCTTAAAGCACACTTACTTGGTAGTATTTGATACTTAAAGGTTGATTTATTTTCACATAATTGCAAATTAATTTCTTTTTAGTGTGAAAGTTTTAATTTTGAGGCTTCCATAAGTGTTAAAGATTCAATCTTTATTTGTGATAAGTGATTGAAACTTTAAAAACCACTAAATTCCATGTTATTTTGTGTTAAACTTTGATGTTTTAATCATTTTGAGTTGATTGGAAACATAAAGTTTCGATTTTTTTGATAGAAATTTGGTTATCTTCATGTTGGAAGATATAATTTTCAAGGATTCACAAAATTTAGATGAGTGCAAATTTAGATGTTGGAATTTTCATTTGAACATTAAAGTTCATATTTTTCCAACTTCCCTTTACTTTGTCAAATTCTCAAGTTTAATTTAAATTGATTAAATTGAAAGTGAGAAATTGCCTCAATTTTATGTTGCACCGAGCTAAACCAATTTAATTAAGAATGGTTCTTGGAATTATTTTGGTTATTTGCACTTTGAAAATTTTATTAAGTTAGACTTGTTTAAAATTTTATTTTTCTCTCTAAATTAGTTCTAAAATTAATTTAGAATTAATTATTGTTGTCTCGCAAAAAGGGATAAAATCCCGAGGTCGTGGCACGCAAAACGAGGCAATGCATTACCTTGGCGAGCCGGGCTGCATAGCAGCCCATATGTGGCTGCCAAGGTGGCAGCACCGCCTTACTTGCGGCCACACGCGCGGCAGCAGCTACGCAAGGCAGCAGCACACTCGCGACAGCAGGTGCGGGCTGCAGCAGTCACGCGCAGCTGTGCCGTGGCAGCAGCTCGCGGCCGTGTGCCGTGGGCCGTGTGTTCGTGGTCTTGGCGTGTGTGTATACTTGGTGCGGTGAGGTGGCTAGCCATAGTAGGCTTAAAGTTGCTTATTTTGCCGTTTTACTTATTTTAATTAAAATTTTGGAAGGCTAGGCCTCGGTTTTGAGCGGCATTGGATTAATTAAGGAAATGCGGAATTTAGTGGAAGCTTCAATTATTAATGACGTAATTTATATAATCGGTTAAACAACTTTGACTAGTTTTAATTAGGCGTGTTAATCGGATTAACCACCTAGATTAGTTACTAGTGCGCGCGTTGTTCAAATGCATTTTACTTTGTTTTAATTTGTAAATTTCATGGGCCATTCACAAATAGTGAATGGATGAATGTAATATATGTATATATTCTCTCTCACTGGTTTTATGAAATGGCAACTAGTGGCACCCGACTAGGATAGAAAATACGGACTACGTGTCGTTATGTATTTTTGTAAATCTAAATACGGTCTACGCACCGTTAAGTATTTTTATACTTTAACATTTAGATCTTTCCTAGTTGTAGACACTAGTTTTGTCATAGATTTGTGAAGTCTTGAAGACGGCGTATCTTGGAAGACAAAGCCTTGAATTGCAAACGAAGACCTTTTGAAGATATGAAGATCTCAAGGGGTCATGCTAGTTGCCAATATGCATCTATAATTTCGCTTTATATATTTTATGCTTATATATATATATATGTGTGAATTATCCGTTAGATGTATGTTTAGGTTTTCTTGATGTTGCAATGATTAGTTAAGTTCACTTAAATCAACCAACATAGAAATCCTAGGTCCCTAATAATATTGAGTCAAACTTGCCTTTCCAAACAACACTTATTAACCGAACGAGAGTGATGGTAGGCTACGCCAAAGCGAGGTGCCATCACTTCTCCAAGGGGCATAAGGCACACCGGGTGTGCACGTTGGTTTTGGTTTAACTTATCGGTATGGGTGAGGAGTCCTCATATACCGTGGAAAAAGAGATACATCGTCAAAGATGCATTAGATGCGACGATTATCTAACCAAGAGTGGCTTAGAGCAATTAGCAAGGCAATACTTACCCAAGAAGATTGAGTGTTTAAGACAAGCCAAAGCATGCTTAACCAGTCTTTGTTTCTTCGGATCTTGGAATCGCCTTATTTGCACAAAATAGGGACAATTTTTACGTGTGAATAAGACGTTAAATAAGTATTGAAAATTTGCATGAATACAATTCAATCTTATTTAAGTATTTTGAATGGTTTTTCATTAAAATTCTTTCAATTGTAGAATCATGTCTTCAACCCCAAACAATCAGTTTTCATTACGCTCAATTCTCGACATAGAGAAGTTGAGTGGTACCAATTTCCTTGATTGGCAAAGGAATTTGCGCATCGTTCTTATGCAAGAACAGAAAGAGTATGTCCTTGATGAGGAAATGCATGACGCTCCAAATGAGGAGGTAACTCAAGCGGCCCTTAACCGATGGCAAGTACCCGATCGGGATGTCAAGCGCATAATGCTAGCCACTATGTCTCCTGAACTTCAGAAAACCTTCTTCGAGAAGGAATCGACCTATGAGATCATTTCTGAGTTACAGAATATGTTTCAAGAGCAGGCTCGAACTGAAAGGTTTGAAACCCACAGGCAGATCCTTGAGACTAAGCTCAAGAAAGGAGAGCCAGTCAGCCCACATGTGCTCAAAATGATTGGATTATTTGAGAACATGGGAAGGCTTGATGCGGGGTATTCAACTGAAATGGCTATTGACATCATTCTCCATTCCCTTCACAAAGGCTATGACCAGTTCAAGATGAACTACAACATGCATAGCATGGATAAAACCCTCACCAAGCTTCATGGGATGTTGAAGCAAGCTGAGCAGACGCTCAAGGATGAGGGAAAGCATGATATTCCCATGATCAAGAAGGGTAAGCCGTTCAAAGGGGCAGGCAAAAGGAAGAAGGGCTTCAAGGGGAAAGGGAAGAAGAACTTTCCGCCTAAGCCAAAAGCTACCAAAGACAACAAGGAGAAAAAGGTAGCATCTTCTAAGTCTGATTCCGAATGCTTCTATTGCAAGAAGAAGGGACATTGGAAAAGAGACTGCCTCAAATTCAAGGAAGATAAGAAGAACGGAACCGTTGCTTCTACATCAGGTATTTACGTTATAGACTATAACTTTACTAGCTCGGCTTCATGGGTATTAGATACCGGATGTGGCTCACACCTTTGTTCCAATTCACAGGGACTAAGGAACACTAGGAAGCTAGCGAAGGGAGAGATCGAGCTCCGGGTAGGAAATGGAGCAAGGATTGGTGCTATTTCCATAGGATCTCTTAGTTTGTCTTTGCCCACGGGGCTAGTTTTGGAACTTGACAATGTCTATTGTGTTCCCAACATTACCAATAACATCATTTCAATTTCGGCGTTGGACGCCAAAGGTTTTGAATTTCGAGTTAAAGACCAATCATGTTCATTTTATCTCGACAATGTTTTATATGGTACGGCACATTCAGAAAATGGTCTTTATGTGTTATCACTAGACAAGGAAATTTATAACGTTAATAATCCTACATAGAAAGCTAAGACTACACAGTCTAGTCAAACTTACTTGTGGCATTGTCGCCTTGGCCACATTAACATCAAATGCATCAAGAAACTTCTACAAGAAGGCATTCTTGACTCATTTGATTTAGAATCCTTTGAGAATTGCGAAGGATGTTTATTAGGCAAGATGATAAAGCAACCATTCTCCAAGTTAGGAGAAAGGGCCAGTGACTTGTTGGGACTAATACACACCGATGTATGTGGACCAATGAGTACACCCGCAAGGAGTGGTTATCAGTATTTCATAACTTTCACGGACGACTTTAGTAGATATGGTTATGTCTATCTAATGTCGCACAAATCTGAATCGTTTGATAAATTCAAAGAATTTCATAAAGAAGTTGAAAACCAACTCGGCAAGAAAATCAAAGCGATTTGATCGGATCGAGGTGGCGAATATTTGAGCCAAGAGTTTGATGACCATCTGAAAGAACATGGAATACTTTCAGAGTTGACACCTCCGGGAACTCCTCAATGGAATGGAGTATCTGAAAGGAGGAATCGAACCTTGTTAGACATGGTCCGATCTACTATGGGTCTTAGTGAACTTCCAATCTCTTTCTGGGGACATGCACTTTTAACTGCGGCACTCACTCTAAATCGTGCTCCGTCAAAAGCAGTGGAAAAGACTCCATATGAATTATGGACAAGCAAACCGCCAAGGTTGTCTTTTCTCAAGATTTGGGGATGCGAAGCATATGTCAAGAAACTCATTTCTGACAAACTTCATCCGAAATCTGACAAGGTTTACTTTGTGGGTTATCCAAAAGAAACCAAAGGGTATTACTTCTACAACAAATCCGAGAACAAAGTGTTTGTTGCTCGTGATGGTGTCTTCTTGGAGAAGGAGCATCTCTCCAAAATGACAAGTGGGAGGAAAATCGAACTCGACGAAGTTCGAGAGGACGAGAAATAAGGACAAGTTGACAATCAAAGTGCTTACCAAGCAGCTGTTGACATTGGTCAAAGTCAAAATATGCAAAGTCAACCCGACAATGCAAATGCTCAGTCCATTCCCTACGTAGGTCGACTCGGCCAAGATCTCAACCTGACAGATATCTCGGTGTTGTATTAACCGAAGATCTGGACATCCTAGTAGTGGATGGAGATGAGCCGGCAACCTACAAGCAAGCTATGACGAGCCCCGACTCTGCAAAATGGCAAGAGGCCATGAAATACGAAATGGACTCCATGTTTGAAAATCAAGTATGGGACTTGGTTGATTTACCCGCAGGTTATACACCTATCGGATGTAAATGGATTTTCAAGATGAAAACCGACAAAGATGGAAATGTATTCATTTACAAAGCAAGGCTAGTAGCAAAAGGTTACAGGCAAATTCACGGCGTTGATTATGATGAAACCTTTTCTCCAGTAGCTATGCTTAAGTCCGTTCGAATTCTTCTAGCGATTGCTGCATATTACAATTATGAAGTATGGCAGATGGACGTCAAAACCGCCTTCCTCAATGGGATTTTGGAAGAAACTGTGTATATCACACAGCCTGAAGGTTTTGTCGACCAGAATAATCCTAAGAAGGTATGCAAGCTTAAGAAGTCCATTTATGGATTAAAGCAAGCAAGCAGAAGATGGAATCTGCGATTTGATGAAGCCATCAGTGAGTTTGATTTTATCAAGAATCCAGATGAGTCTTGTGTTTACAAGAAGGTCAGTGGGAGTGACATCGCCTTCCTAGTCTTACATGTCAATGACATTTTTCTCATTGGAAATAGCATTCCATTGCTAGAGTCTGTAAATACTTGGCTCGGGAAATGTTTTTCAATGAAAGACTTGGGAGAAGCTCAGTACATATTAGGCATCAAGATCTATAGGGATAGATAAAAAAGGATGATTGGAATGAGTCAGAGTACTTACATCGATAAGGTACTGGCTCGATTCCAAATGGAAGGAGCCAAGAGAGGGCACCTACCCATGTCACATGGCATAACCTTAAGCAAGAAGCAGTGTCCAAAGACACCTGATGAGCGAGAAAGGATGAGTCGAATTCCATATGCTTCACTTATTGGATCGATCATGTATGCCATGATATGTACTAGGCATGATGTGTCGTATGCCTTAAGTGCTACAAGCCGATATCAATCAGATCCAGGAGAGGCGCATTGGACTGCGGCCAAGAATATTCTAAAGTACGTGAAAAGGAACAAAGATAAATTCCTGGTTTATGGTGGTAAATATGAATTGGTTGTTGAGGGATATACCGACGCAAGCTTCCAGACAGACAGAGACGAGTTTAAGTCACAATCAGGGTACATATTCTGTCTCAATGGAGGAGCGTTTAGTTGGAAGAGTGCAAAGCAAAGCACAACCACTGATTCTTCAACTGAAGTCGAGTACTTGGCAGCATCTGAGGCAGCCAAGGAGGAAGTTTTGATTCGCAAGTTCATTGATGAACTTGGTGTTGTACCCTCCATCAAGGGTCCAATAGACCTCTATTGTGACAACAATGGAGCTATTGCTCAGGCTAGAGAGCCACGAGAACATCAAAAGGTCAAACATGTCTAGAGGAAATTTCACATGATTCGAGAATGGAAGTCAGAAGGTGAAATCAGAATTTGCAAAGTTGGAACGGATGACAATGTAGCCGATCCACTTACTAAACCTTTGCCTCAAGTGAAGCACAACAAACACATTGAGGCAATGGGAATCAAGCATGTCATGAACTGGCTTTGAATTCCTTTTTATAGTGTTTTAATCAAATTCTGGACAATGTTGATGTAAAGCACTATGATAAACCATTCAGTTTTGGAGTAATTAAAATTTTTCATGCAATTTAAATCACTCCGTCTCTATTTAATTGTGGGTTAGAATTAAATAATGAGTCCATTCGATTTTAATAAATATTAAAAATAGGGTATCAAGTTAATGGCTTGGATAAAGAAACACCTATTAAAGTGAACATTGAATATTTAATCGAAAATTATCCCTAATCAAGGTCATATTTTGTGGACGATTGATGACCATCAGAGATTAGTGTGTAGTATGATTTATAGCACTGTTTCTTGTGCTATGAGGATATAAATCATTTGCACATGTATTGGTTTAGAACCGTACTGGATCGACCTATGAGGATACTTTAAGAGATTTAAAAATCGTCATAAGTATTTTCTCATTATTACTATCGAAACTCTTTTCCTTTGACCATGAGTAGTGGGAGATCTCTTGTTTGATTACTGGTCCGCTTTGGTATCCGCCAAACGTCCGCCGTAACTGGGGATTATAAAAACAGATATTGGGCGGGTGAGTCCTCTTAGTAAGAGAAGCTACATTACAAGACTAGAAATGTCCCCCTACTAACAATAGGGAACATGTCTTGTTGTTTACAAGGCCTCTCGAAGAGCGAGACTGTGAAAAATGCATGGCCGTGCTCAGATGGATTTTAGAAATCATCTGCTTATTGACAGTCAAACTCGGATTTTGAGAAACACTTCTGGACGTAACAGAGATGACTAGTAATCTTACTCTGTAGTTCATGAAGAGACATGAAGAGACATAGGATAAGGGCTATACACTAAATGCACACTTGTCCGGAAGGACAAGTGGGAGATTGAAAGGAATAGTGTCCTTCAAACAAGTGTATTATTCTGATAGCGGGTTCAGAATTATTAGAAAGCTAATATATTCAGTAAGGTTAAGTGATCGGAATTCCTGGGTGGAGGCCGCTTCCGATCAGTAATATTAATATAATTAATATTACAGCTTAATCTTGACTGAACCCTTCGGGTCACACCCAAGCAAATATATGCGAACCAACTCGACGAATTAATTCGGAAGAAATTAATTCGTCGCCCGAGTGGTAAATAATTAGACGTCGGTAATTCGAGCTTAGAGTGTCAAAACCGATCATCGGAAGTCGAGTCTAAATAATAAAAGACGAGACGCGCAAAATAATAATAAATCAACAATATTCCCGAACATACCCCTAGCATCGGAGTGCCCCGAGCATCCGAATGCTAGGGGCAAGACGAGCCGGCACACCGTGCTGCAGCCACGGCCAGCCGCGACTAGGCACAACAGCAGCCGCGCCGCGCCACGGTAGCTGTCGCACCACGGTAGCAGCCGTAGTCGCACCACGCCACAACAGCAGCCGCGCCACAGCAACAGGTGCGGGCAGGGCTCGGGACAGGTGTGGGCTGGCTGCGGGCGGGGCTCGGGCTTGGCTCGTGGCTTGGCTCGGGCCATAGGGCCGTGTATAAGGGGAAGGTTGGGAGCAAGTGGGTTGCCATGTGGCACAAGGTGAGGGAGAGAGTGGGGAGCAAGTTTGGTCCCCATCTCCAAGTGGTCCTCACCTACTCTCTCATGTATGCTTGACACTTGTTGATTTATTACTAGTTTGCTTAATAATTTTATTTTAGCTTTAAAATAAAATGAGAAAATCTCATTGTCCCACATTGATGGGAGAGATTTTCATACCCCATCATTCCCTATAAATACCCAACTTAGGGCATTGGAAATGATGCTTGAGTGGGAGTTAAAAAGAGCATTCCATAATATTGGAAAAACTCTTAAACTCATATAACACTCGGGTTTTGGTCGGACCTCACTAACCCGCAGGTAGTAGACCTTAAAGTTGTGTTCGCCTTTTTGTGGGTTGATACCGTTGGAGGCGCGGCGCTTGACGTGCTCGTAGCTTTCAAGTAAGAGCCCCGGTTTTTGGGCGAAGCTCGCTTCGAGGGTAAGATTCGTTATCTTTTCTTAGTAATTATTTATTTATGCTTTATGATTTTAATTATTGCGAGTGGTTCCTTGTGTCGGGGTTTGTTTCCGCAGTGAGTCGGACTCACCAAACCCCAACAGGGTACGACCAGGACATTCCTTTCGGGGGACCGGTGGGGGGGAATTTTCATGCTGATTATTTTGGTGGTAGCTATTCTGGTGCAGGTGGCAGCGGAGGTGGAGGTTTCGGCTCCATGGATTAGGATGATGAGGACTAGCTATGCTGGCCTAGTTCCCGAGCCAATGAGGACATTGTCTGATTCTGTCTTGGGGGAGATTTCGGATTTGGTATCTTTCTTTTTGTCTTTTCTTTTGTTTTTGGTATTGTAGGGAATAATTTCAAGCCTTTAAAATCCCACTAGCTTGAACCCCACTGTGATCATACACTAAAGTACGGTGGCGTCCAAAAGGGAAGAAGATAGAGCAAAAGAGTCGCCAAAAAGTTTTAGGAACTTGTAAACCGCTCACGAGGTGAAGGTTACACCCCTTAACGATCCAAGAGATCGTCAACTCTATAAGGTCATGAACCAAATAAGGGTTCGGGGATGATGGTACAAATCCAACCTAAAAGAGATTGAACCTGCCCTAATAATAGGCCTCTACTTTATTCTGCTCGTATTCATGTGCGCTTTTTAATTAACATGCAATCAATAGGATTAACCCTAAACCTGTTTAATCTATGTTGGTTGAATATAATGCACAAATAAACAATTATTGGCGATCACTTGAATTATAATCAAAGTTAACCTAACAAGATTATTAATTATCTTATTAAGCGTGATTAAAAGTACAAATTCCCTGTAAACATACATAAAAAGGTGATCAAGCAATAACAATATAAAAATATAATACATATCAAGCAACATAATAAATAACATCATTAATAATAATAATATCAATCATAATCAATGATAATCATAATCATGTTAAAGCATAGCAAGATCCTAGGCGTGATACTAACAAGATTAATAACAAACCCTAGCATGTCACTAAGCGATAAAAATCAAATCTTTAACCCTAACATAATACTAACACGAGTAAATATTAGGAAGAGAATAAAAGGCATCATAGCAATCATATTTAATATTAAAATTAACCTAGACATGATACTAGGAATATCATAATAACAATATAAACATGATTCCTACATCATAATATCAATTAATCAATTAAAGCACTTACTTTGATGCCTCGTACCTCTTTCTAATAACAAAATACACACGTTAGTAACTTCAAGGAAAATAATAATAATCAAAACAATTAAATTAAATAATTGAAAGAGAGATTTGGGACCAAACCCTTAGAAATTAAACCTTTCACGCCTAGGGCGAAGGCAACTTTGAATATGGCTAAGTGTTTCTAGATCTTGCGAATACGGAATTTTGTATTAAAAAGCAAGAAAGAATTGAATGCTAAAGAATTAATGTTTATTGAGAATTGATGAAGGATGAATGAAAACTTGTGAATGAAGAGAGTTGATTAAAACTAATTGTTGATGAGAATTCGTGAATGATGATTGTAGATGAATGAAAACGGAGTTTTTAATACGATATTTATAGAGAAAATCAGCCAAAAAAGATAATTTAACAAAACAGAGTCTGAAGATCACAAAACAGGATTGGCGCCAACCCTGGCTAACTGGCGCCAAGCACCAATGGCTAGCGTCTGGCGCCAAGCCTGGTTCCAGGCGCCAAGGCCTGGGGTTGGACGCCAGTCTTAATTCCAACGCGTTTTCGAAAATCTAATAAGTTTACCGTACTGGAAGATAAAATAATATAATTTCTTCGAAAATGCTATTTGATCTTAATTAAAACTCTGAAAAGTCCTAATTGAATTAGGAATGAAAAGAACCTTCTAGAAGATTCTAGAAGACCAAAACCATTCCTAATTGCATTAGGAATGATAAATCATATTAGGCCCTCCCCTAGATCATTGGGCCGTACATAAAGCTCAAACCGGACCCAGTTTAGTAAATTTTCCTCAATATTCATCGGAATTGGGCTTATAATATATCGTTGGAAAGGTCTTTGCCAGCCCCATCCAACTAAACCACTATTGGACCCATATCATGGACCAACCAAACTGGATTATCTGTTTTCTTAAAATAAAGTTTTCCAAAACAGGGAGAAAAGAAAAGAAATAAAACTTTCCGCAACACTAGACCTTTCCACACTTTCGTTTCATTCGATTATGATTCGACGTGAAAGGTACTCATCACTGGGTTTGGTTTTGGGGAGACACAAATGGGTGTCTACAGAAGCCCCCACTTTGACTGAGTTTGGAGAAACGCAAGTTTCGAAAACGAATGTCAAAGTATCGATAAGGACGGAGAATGATTCAGAACGTTCTGCGATCCTAAATCACTCTTGTAACGCCGATACCTGCAAACTAGCATTAGTTAAACAGATAAAAGAGTTAAGAAACGCGTATCTTGCACCGTCGAGCATACGTCTCTGAGAGTAACCGATTGTTTTGACGACCTCCTGCAAGTTAGAGAATGCCATCCCGCTTGAAAACCGCTGCGCCCGTAACTGCTTCCAATTTGGAAGATTGCTTCGCTTGAAACGTTCCTCCTCCACTTTGATAATATTCCACATCCAAGGGAACACCGTCGAATATTGCTTCTCTTGAAACAATCCTCAGTTGTTTGTGACAACTCTCCACAATCTAGGGAATGCCACCTTGTTGTTTCAATGTTCACTCGTCTCTGAACAAAGAGTTTCTTTTTGATATGTTCACGCGTCTCTAAACAAAGAGCTTCTTCTTTTTTTTTTATATGTTCACGCGTCTCTGAACGAAGAGTTTAATAATAGGATGCCCACGCGTCTCTGAGCAAAAGATCTTGAAAATAGGAAATGTCCACGCGTCTCTGAACAAAAGAGCTTGCAAATAGGAAATGTCCACGCGTCTCTGAACAAAAGAGCTTGAATGAAATGTCCACGCGTCTCTGAACAAAAGAGCTTTGATGATATGCCCACGCGTCTCTGGAGCAAAAGAGCTTCTGATGGAAATGTTCACGCGTCTCTGAACAAAAGAGCTTCGGTGCTTGAATGTTTGTTGCGATAATGTTCTGAAGAAAAATTTCCGAAGACCAACGTTTTTCGATCTCTAAAGCTCGCCTGAACTTTGCTTTCGCTAAAACCAGTATGTCGGTGTTTCCGTAATGAGCCATATCTTAGGCGCTTTAAGCTAAGCGAGACGATCTTTCATCAGGTCGACCCCTTATTGTGATTGTAATCAAACTGACTACTTAATCATGTCAAATTGCTTATAGGGGCTAACTGGCGCACTAAGGAACCCAAAATTGTTGTATGAAGTCGAAATCACCTTTCTGAGAGGCTTCGAGCTCTGTTGTTGTTGAGATATCTCTGGCGCCAAGAATTAATTCTGTCGCCGAACGCTGTGATAGGGTCTTCCCTGTTTTGCTGCACCTGTACTTATTTTGACTATAGAACTTTGTCAATCTCTTTAATTATCTTAGGGTTGACCTAAGGTTTAGCATTGCTTGGCTAATTGAATTGACATGACTCAAAGTATAAACTTGACTCGATATGATTGACTCGAGGTTGACTCGACTCGAAGTGAAAAGACACGTGTGACTCATGACCCGTGTGTGCTTTGTAATGTGATCGTGCGACTCAAAAATGCAAAAAAGAAAAAAATTTCTGTCATTTTTGTGGAGGGTACCGACTTTCTCCCAAAAAAGAAATACGCGAAAAAGAAAATCAAAGGTTTGAAGATGCATGTTGAATGAGCTTAGTCAAATGTCATTTGATACTATCTCTCAAGGTTCAAGGATTAATCCATCCTAGGCTATCTCAACTGTTGACTCAATGATGAAAGTATTTGGGTATCTTAGGCACGGAGGCTAAGTACTTCATGCTTCGTAATGAAATGATGATTATGATTGATGAGTGATGTTGATATGATAAGGCATGCTTCAGTGTTGTGTTAAGATTTCATGACAAAGGGTTCCTAAGGGAAGTATATTTGGTCATGTATCTGTGCAGTGTGTGAAAGTGACACTAAAGCTAGGCCACAAGAGCTAAGTGTGTGGAAAAATATATTGTTAGAAGAGCCAAATAATGGTGACTCTTAGGCTAGGTAAGCTAATGATGTAAGGACCAAGCCCCCAAGTCTATCTCTAAGTGAAAAGGTATGAGCATTGGAGATTCCTTGATATGATCATGGTGCAAGTGTGTGAATGTGAATATGAATGCATGTTTCTTACGGCCGCACCTCGATGTGAGGTTGCCTACGTATCCGTTAGGAATCAGGCCGAACGTAGCTCTAGCCAAACCTCGCACAAGTGTGTGTATACCTCAAAAAGGTCTTTTAAGGGTTGTAACGTGGTTAGGCTAAAGGCTGAAGAAGAAGGGGATAAAGGCTCAAGACCCTAGATAAGCCCCCAAGGTGTGCAACCTCGCTTTTGAATCTTTATAATTTTATGCTTGAGTTTCTACTCTTTTTTAGCTATTTTTGCTTTAGCATTTATTTTATTTTTATAAGTGTGAGCAATCACGATCATGCGGTCTATCACTCACTTGGAATTCATGTTTCTCAGGCACGGTACCGAGCACTCGATAAGAGACGCAATCTGAGACGTGTTCTTATCGAAGATATTTTCATATCAAAGACATTGGAACACTTACCCTTTTGTACACTTGTTTTGATTTTTTTTTATTGATTATTTTTTTCTATTGCTTTCTTTTGAATTTGCTCAAGATTTCTTTAGAATTGCATAAGTTGCACGCCATCCCATCCCAAGGTTAAGTAGATGTAGGTTGAAAAAATGAAGGGTCTATCGTTAGACGAGGCTCAAAGTGGTTTATAAAGAAAGGATTGTATAATTGAAGGGCGAAAGGAGACATGATGTGGCTACAAGGGGTGCCTCAAATCATTGGTATACCTTGTGCTTAGCTCGACATGGTTTATTTTTTTTTTTTGAATGCAATGCAATGTGAGGATCACGTGCAAGGAAATAGATGCTCATTTTATTAGAAGAAAATAAATAATCTACAAAGTTAATCTAAGGAAAGGAAAAGGTGCCTATGCTAGACTTATTGGGGAAAGAAAAGATGAAAAAGAAATAGAAAAAAAAAGCCATGAAATCTTGTCGTTGCAGCTCGCCTCTTGTCTTGTGTCATTCGCTTCATCATCACCCAGTCTTCTCGCTAGCTAGAGGCAATGGGACCTTTTTTGCTTCTATGAGGTCTTGAATGAGATTTTGAAACTTGTAGAATTCATCAGTGGTATGACCGTTTCCTCGATGGTACTTGCAATAGGAATTTGGATTCCATCTCGAAGATCGATTTTCTGGTGTTGGATCCTCGGTAGGGCCAATAGGTTTGATTAATCCTCGATCATAGAGACGATCAAAAGCAGCATCGTAGGTCATTCCAACGGGTGTGAACTCTCACCTGGGTTTCCTTTTAGATCCTTGATTGTGAAGACAGTCGAAAGCTTCATTGTAAGTCATTCTTATTGGTGTGTATTCTTCAATGGTCCGTTTTGCTTGTGGCTTAGGAGCATTGAGTTATTCATTAAACTCTTGGCGAGAATTTTGTTCGATGGCCATCACCCGATTTGTTAATCCTTCTACCACATTCAAGACCATGGCAATGACATCTTGCAGTTTTCGAATTTCCTCTTTTAGGCTTGACGAGTCTTCCTTGGTATTATCTAAGAAAAGACTTTCATCCTCCTCGATTATGGCCACTTCATCGAGAGAGTTCATATAAGCTGTCTCGATCATAGGCTCTCCTACAGGTGTGATAAGAAGTGATGGATCAAAGGATGCTTGGTCATCTTCGATGGCTAGAATCTCGGAAGTTTCATTGTTATCGATCAGATCTTGAATAGCTTCTTTGAGTTTCCAACACTCCTCGGTGTCGTGACCCTTTCCTTGATGATATTTGCAGTGCCTATTAGGGTCCCACTTAGGTGGCCTAGCTTCTGGAACCGGATCTTTGATGGGCCCTATGGGCATGACTAGTCCTTTGTGATGTAGCTTCTCGAAAGTCGTTTCATAACTTATACCAAGTGGAGTGAACACCCTTTTTTATCTTTGGATTCGTGGTTTAGAGGTGTTTGTAGCATGTACTTCATTAATGGGAGAGGAAGAAGAAGGATGGTCGTTCTTCTTTCCTCTCGCACTATTATCTTTCAGAAGGTCATCTTCAATGTCAATGCCTATATTATAGACAGCTTTGAAAGTATTCAAGTTGTGTTGGTACTTTAAGTGCTTTGAATACTTCCCTTGGAGATTCTTGATAAACATCCTCACAGATTCTTTTTCGGTAGGAGCCTTGACCATATTAGCAGAATTTTCCCTCCATTTAGTGAAGAAAGTAGTGAACCCTTCGTTTTCCTTTTGTTTTAACATCTCAAGTTGTCTGTAGTCTGTTTCGTCTTGGATGTTGCACTTATATCTATCTATGAAAGCGTTTTTTATCGACTCCCAAGAAGAATTTTTTCTTTCTCGAGAGAAAAGAACCATTGTTGACAAACGATTTCGAGAGATAGTGGGAATAGAGAGGGGAAAACCTTCTTATCGATACCCTGAATGTTCATTATAGTTTCGAAAGCTCTTAGATGGAAGTAAGGGTTATCTGTTGCCTTGAATTTAGGGATGTCAATGGCGTTGAACTTATGCGGAAGAAGTTCTTTGTCCAGCGAGACCCCTTGTGAACTCATGCCCTGAAATTTATAGTCACTAGATAGCTTGCTTAGACTCTCTTACATGAGGTCCATCTGTTGTTGCTTCACGGGGTCATTGACCCTAAGTGCGAGAAGTTTCAGTGTCTCAGTCACAGTAGCCAGTTGGTTCTTAAGATCATTGAATTCTTCTTGAGTTGCCATTATCTTCTTAGCCTTCCTCTTTTGACGAATCGGTTTATCAAAAAGTAAGACTTGAACAAAGGTGTTGTCCTTGATTAATCTCCCTTCTCTCCTCGACCAAGTACTGTGGAAAAGGAATTTGGGGATACTTATTGTTAATTATTTGACTCAAACTTTATTCAACATGCAATGGATGTAGGAAGTGAAGAAAGGTGGTATAGGATGTGAAAGAAGAATGATGGAGGTGGAGGGATATAAAGAATTAGGAATAGAATGTACCCCCAACTTAAACGACGGAAAAAGACCGACTCATGCATGAACCTAGGACATGTTCATGGTGATGTGTACTCAAAGTGTGTGCTAAGACTAGTGAGTGTAGGTGACATGTTGAGACTCGTGTCATGACCATGTGGCTAGACTATGTGACTAAGACTCGACTAATGACTCAACAAGGTGTTATTGACAGCGAAAATTAACCGAATTAATTAGCAAACTGGTTAATTAGACATTAGGTGATGACTCGACCAATAATCCAAACTGTCGGCCAAGCGACAGGACTGGCGTCGCAATATGGTGATTGGCGCCAGGAAATTTAATAAATGTCTGGCGCTACACACTATAATGTGGTGCTACAGCTCAGACTTTTGCACCGATATTGGAGCTTCGGTCTGGGACTGTTTTCGGTATTATTAGTCAACTGGGGTATGCCTAAAGTCGTACTAGGTCAATTCCGATTAAAAAAAAACTTTATTGACTCAAAATTAGGCAAAGTTCTTTAAGTCATCAATTTTAGTCTCAACACAAATCAACAAACGGTTAAGAGAAACAGAGGATATATATGCACAACAAATAATGCACAATTAGTCAAGTAGGCACAATATGATGCAATGAGTTCGCAACCTAACCATGACTCTAGTTCTCTAAAGTTCGGGATATGGTTTAGTCAATAGAGGGTCCATGGTTAATTGTCCGGATGCACCGCGCAGAAGCCTAACCGTGAAGGGTTAGCACGTGTGGATGGGACACCGCGAATTTTAGAAAAAACTCACTTCCATGCTTTGGTGAATTCAACATCTCAGATGTACCCTTTGTTACCAAGAGCGTTCAATCGGGTAGATAGAGCATGGATTCCCAGAAGGTTATGTCCATATATAGAACACATATGGGTTTTAGAAAAGTGAGAAAAAATTCAATCAGGAAGTAGGATCGAGCAAACAATACGAAAAATCGGTCGAAATTAGAACGCATATTTCTGGCTCGGTATTGGGGGAAATTGGCGCCAGCAAACAGACACTGGCGCCAACTTTTAACTGTAGCGCATGGCGCCAATACTGTCGTCTGGCGCTACGGCTAAAAGTTTGGCGCCAAGCTCTGGCCCCTGACGCTACTTCCCACATGCCTCAGCAGCTTTCTGTGCTCAATAAAATCATCCAGTTTCGTGCGGTGTTATTTCTGTCCTAGTTGTGAAAGACATTTCTCAAATTTCCTACGTGTAAAATCCTATGTTTTTAACTCATTACGGATGGTCTTTCCAATGAGAACCTTTTTATGCATATGACAATAATGTTAATCAAAATTACGCACATGAAATACTTAGAACTTTTCGAGTCTCATCCACTCATTCTAAATCATTGCCGAAACAAATTCAGGAATTATAAAAGAAATCCTCCCCAGTGGAGTCGCCAAAAACTGTAGGGAATAATTTCAAGCCTTTAAAATCCCACTACTTGAACCCCACTGTGATCATACGCTAAAGTACGGTGGCGTCCAAAAGGGAAGAAGATAGAGCAAAAGAGTCGCCAACAAGTTTTAGGAACTTGTAAACCGTTCACGAGGTGAAGGTTACACCCCTTAACGATCTAAGAGATCGTCAACTCCATAAGGTCATGAACCAAATAAGGGTTCGGGGATGATGGTACAAATCCAACCTAAAAGAGATTGAACCTGCCCTAATAATAGGCCTCTACTTTATTCTGCTCGTATTCATGTGCGCTTTTTAATTAACATGCAATCAATAGGATTAACCCTAAACCTGTTTAATCTATGTTGGTTGAATATAATGCACAAATAAACAATTATTGGCGATCACTTTAATTATAATCAAAGTTAACCTAACAAGATTATTAATTATCTTATT
This sequence comes from Chenopodium quinoa, assembly GCF_001683475.1. Lineage (NCBI taxonomy): Eukaryota > Viridiplantae > Streptophyta > Magnoliopsida > Caryophyllales > Amaranthaceae > Chenopodium > Chenopodium quinoa. Next base: position 5,149,450 of record NW_018745000.1, read on the forward strand.
AAGCGTGATTAAAAGTACAAATTCCCTGTAAACATACATAAAAAGGTGATCAAGCAATAACAATATAAAAATATAATACATATCAAGCAACATAATAAATAACATCATTAATAATAATAATATCAATCATAATCAATGATAATCATAATCATGTTAAAGCATAGCAAGATCCTAGGCGTGATACTAACAAGATTAATAACAAACCCTAGCATGTCACTAAGCGATAAAAATCAAATCTTTAACCCTAACATAATACTAACACGAGTAAATATTAGGAAGAGAATAAAAGGCATCATAGCAATCATATTTAATATTAAAATTAACCTAGACATGATACTAGGAATATCATAATAACAATATAAACATGATTCCTACATCATAATATCAATTAATCAATTAAAGCACTTACTTTGATGCCTCGTACCTCTTTCTAATAACAAAATACACACGTTAGTAACTTCAAGGAAAATAATAATAATCAAAACAATTAAATTAAATAATTGAAAGAGAGATTTGGGACCAAACCCTTAGAAATTAAACCTTTCACGCCTAGGGCGAAGGCAACTTTGAATATGGCTAAGTGTTTCTAGATCTTGCGAATACGGAATTTTGTATTAAAAAGCAAGAAAGAATTGAATGCTAAAGAATTAATGTTTATTGAGAATTGATGAAGGATGAATGAAAACTTGTGAATGAAGAGAGTTGATTAAAACTAATTGTTGATGAGAATTCGTGAATGATGATTGTAGATGAATGAAAACGGAGTTTTTAATACGATATTTATAGAGAAAATCAGCCAAAAAAGATAATTTAACAAAACAGAGTCTGAAGATCACAAAACAGGATTGGCGCCAACCCTGGCTAACTGGCGCCAAGCACCAGTGGCTAGCGTCTGGCGCCAAGCCTGGTTCCAGGCGCCAAGGCCTGGGGTTGGACGCCAGTCTTAATTCCAACGCGTTTTCGAAAATCTAATAAGTTTACCGTACTGGAAGATAAAATAATATAATTTCTTCGAAAATGCTATTTGATCTTAATTAAAACTCTGAAAAGTCCTAATTGAATTAGGAATGAAAAGAACCTTCTAGAAGATTCTAGAAGACCAAAACCATTCCTAATTGCATTAGGAATGATAAATCATATTAGGCCCTCCCCTAGATCATTGGGCCGTACATAAAGCTCAAACCGGACCCAGTTTAGTAAATTAGCCATAATTTCCTCAATATTCATCGGAATTGGGCTTATTATAAATCGTTGGAAAGGACTTTGCAAGCCCCATCCAACTACATTACTATTGGACCCATATCATGGACCAACCAAACTGGATTATCTGTTTTCTTAAAATAAAGTTTTCCAAAACAGGGAGAAAAGAAAAGAAATAAAACTTTTCGCAACACTAGACCTTTCCACACTTTCGTTTCATTCGATTATGATTCGACGTGAAAGGTACTCATCACTGGGTTTGGTTTTGGGGAGACACAAATGGGTGTCTACAGGTATGTTTTTATAGTTTTGATTTATTGCTTTCTAGGTTAGTTTTAAAGATTTCTTATACATGAAAAAAATACAAAAATCGAAAAAAAATTGAAAAATAAAAAATCCAAAAATACGTTCCAATGAATTGTAAATCATGCTTCCCTTTGCCCCATACTTGGAAAATATTGTTTTGATTTTTGGTATATGATAATGAGCATTGTGGATTTGTTGATCATGATTTGAAGTTTGATTGCTCGGAAACCTTAACATGCGTCAATTTTGTCCAACTGCTTGTGAATATAAGGCTTGACTAGTTGATTTGGTTAGGAATGTGTGATAGTTCTTGGTATGTCAATGAATTTGAGTATTGGTTTGCAACTATAAGTAATGTTTGTATGACTCATTATTATGCACATTGTGGAGGACAAAGGCATTTGTTCTTTTAGGTAGCCTTCAGATGATTTTAGATACATTTGTTCCCTTCTTGCTACCCATGTTGTTGCTTGTGCCCTTTTGTTGTTTATTAGCCACATTACAAGCCTATTTTGCCCCATTGATTACTAGTCCCAAGCTTGGCTTGGGGGAGCTATTATTGAGTGAGGTGCGGGAGTTTGTAGTTGCTTATTATTTGCACAATTTGGGTGGATTTTGAGAAGTTATTTCTTGAGAAGTTATTTTGTTCTTGATTGTAGTTTATTTTTGATGAGTTTGAAAGTTGAATTTTCTTGGAAAAAATAAAGTATGATGTTATGAAAAAAAGAGAAGTTCAAAGAAAAAAAAAGTGAAGAAAAATAAGTGAACTTCAAAAGAAAAAAAGCAAAAAGAAGAAAATTGTTTAATGTTCAAATGTTCTAGTTGGAGGTTGATCAAAAGAGAAATAATAAGTTGATGAGTTTCAATGAAAAATTTAAGTTTGGAATGTAAAGTTTGTTTATTCACTCAAGTTCTTTATTGTTATATTTTTATGAGTGAAATTTGTAGGTGTTGGGATTGTTTGCTATGTTGGGAGTTGTATTTGGTGGATTCTTGTTGGAGTTGGTCATGTTGGAGTTGTTGATCATTATTTATTTTGATCATGGGTTTTACTAGGATTTGCTCCCTTAAGCATAGCTTTTCTCTCACTTCTTCCCAAATGATTCATACCCTTTACCCTAGCCGTACATTACAAGCTTTAAAGACCTTCCAACCTTTGTGCATAGAGTTGTATGAATGTGAAAGTGTTGTTTATCAATTCAAGTTATGATTTGACATATTTCGAGTCGACTAGTAGGTTGAGTGTACATCTTTTTATACACACGAGAGTGTGAGTTGGGAGGGCATTGTTCACATTAAAGGGGTTGGTTGGAGAGCGATCGAGTACATCTTTTACTCGCCACATAAATGAGAGTTGAGTGTGTGAGCACTAGTCTTGAATTCTATATGCTCTTGTGGTTTGCTCTATTTGACAATTGATAGGGAGAAAGGGTAATTGGATGGATTTGATTGGTAGACTTTGAAGCATGTTTATTGGATTTACCTTGAATTGTTTGTGCTTGATTTTTACTTTTTGGGGTGAAGCATATTTATATTATTCATTGATGAGATCTTTTCTTAGGGACAAGCAAAGGTTTGGCTTGGGGGAGTTTGATATGTCTATTTTATATAGTATTTTACCCCCGTCCCTTGGTCATATTAGTAGTGTTTTTGGCTCTTTAGAGCCACTTTTATTACTAATTGTTGTTTTTTAGTGTTTTCGTAGATTTGGTTGACTTTTGTAGGGATTTGCACTTTTGAAGCATTTTCCCGAGATTTTATGGAGCAACTACGAGCATTGGAGAAGCACGACCAGTTTCTATAGCCCAGGGCCGGTTAAAGCCATCGAACCGGTGATTAAGGGCTCGGTATATGTGATACCGGGGCATTTGGACCGAGTATTCAAGACCCGAAGAGGAAATCCGGATTGGCCTGAAGAATTGGGGCCCAATTGAAGTCCAAATAGTGGCCCAAGAGTGCCGCCCGGCCAAAGGAACTACAGCCCGAAGGCGCGCCCGGCCGGGCGAGGGAAGCAAGGTCGGCGCCCGAACTCGCGCCCGGCCGGGCGTGAGATTCGTACCTGATGAGAAAAAGGCGCGCCCGATAGGGCGGTGCCTCGCCTGATCGGGCGCGTGTTATTTTTAGGAGACGATTAGCGTCGTTTAAGTTTGTTTTAGTTTAGGATTCTTGCTTAATATAAATACTTTTCCGTTAGGCGAGTTTAGTATCTTTTTTTACTCTTTCTTAATTCTTTCTTAGATTTTCTCTATCTACTTAGCTTTTAGATTAGTTTCTCTCTCTAATACTTTGTTCTTAACTCTACTCTTAATTCCAGATTACTTTGGCAACGATTTCTTCTACTTTAATCTTAGTTATTTATTTTAATTATTTCATCATGTCTTATTTATTGCTTTGATTAGTTTAGATTTAATTATGTGTGAGTAGTTATATTTCTAGGGTTTGTGGGGATCCATAAGTAATATGAAGGGGTAATTTATTGTTGTTGATTATCAATGCTAGATTAATTTCCTATTGATTGATTTAATGCTCTGTGACTAGATTAGGCCTGATCTTTTATGCATGAGTTTGACAATATTGTCTATTCGAGAGATGATAATTGATGTTTAGGTCTAGTTTCAATAGGCATGTTAATTTATAAATGGATAAGTCGAGATTCGAGAGATGAGATTTAATATCGGTAGATTAATTGTGTGATTGTAATACGTAGCGAAAGCCCTTTATGATCTGATTAATTTATGCATTGATGATTGATTATTATGTTTTACCTTGGAATATTATTTATTGGTGAACCTATGCCCTAGGCCTTTTATTCATTGTTTTCTCCTTATTCTTAATCTTCGTAGTTTAGTTTCCTTCGATTATAATATTTTGGTTACTTTATAATTTAGATTGCTTGAATTAGTTAGGAATAGAAAGACTCGTTTCTCTGTGGATTCGACCCTACTTCCCTATCTATTTTAGTTAGTGGTTTTAGGAATTACTTTTGATAAGGTGATACGACTTTAGCCTGTCAATAACCTGTTGGAGTTATTGATGGAGGTGAAGAAGGGATTAGCACTAATTGGATATTTTAATCAAATTAAGTCCTTAAATCAAAAGTTAAGAGGGAATAACTTGATCTCGGGTCTAAATAATTTCTTGAACTGAAAAATTAGTTTTGGCCTCTTTCTTCTACCAGCAAAAGGAGCTAAATTTTCTTGGTGTAATAACATAACTGTCAACCCAATCTATGAGCTGCTGGATCGGGCCTATGCAAACGAAGCATGGAGGTTAATTTTCCTAGACGCTTTAGTTTGGAACCTGCTAATTTTTTTTTTTTCAAATCATGGCCCTGTGATTTTGGACCCTTGGCCTAATAAATGGAAAAAAGAAATCTCCATATAAAATGGATGCATGGAGTTCAAGAAGACAAGATGTGGGCCTCCTGATCAAAGAAGGCTGCAAGAAAACTATTGTGGGCTCACCTATGTTTCAGGCCCGAAGAAAAATAAAACATATAAGGGAAGAGCTTAGAATTTGGAGCATTGAGCACAAACTGAAAATGGGCCTGGACTGAAAAAGAATTCAGGAGGAGGTGGAACATGCCCAAAATGATGATAACATTATGTTAAATTATGCCTTGAATAAGATTATATGGCACATGAATATGTCTACCTTGGGCACCAAGTATTTTACTTGGGCACCAATCTTGGTAATACTTGAGCAACAAGTGTTATAAAGTTTACCTTGGGCTCCAAGGTTAGGAGGTCTGTAAATACCCCTTAGGATTAGTCATATTCATTCATTCATTCCATAAGTACTATTTCATGTGGTGATACTTATTGGGAATAATCATGGGATATATTCATGGGGATATTGAATGGGGATATTCAATATCACTTTGTAATATATAATATGTAATATGGAAAAGATCCTCAAGATCAATAAAAGTTTTTCTCTCGTCTGTCCATGGAGGTAGCTAATTTGATAATTGGTGAACCACGTAAATTTGTGTGTTCTTGTTAATACATTATTATTTTGTTTTTTCCCTCACATCCGTCATAACAAGTGGTATCAGAGTTAAGGTTTAATCTTAGTGAGGGAGATGTCCGGGGTGAATGTGAAAATTAACAAGTTCACGGGGAGAAATAGTTTTAGCCTATGGCAGATCAAGATGCGGGCGTTACTAAAGCAACAAGGGATGTGGGCACCATTGACAAAGAAGTCAGTGGGTCCGGAAACCGCTGAGATGACCATTCTGGAGGAGAAGGCAAACTCGACAATAATGTTGTGTCTTGCAGACAATATCATCACTGAGGTCGCGGAGGAGGAAACCGCATCGGGTCTGTGGTTGAAATGGGAGAGTTTGTACTGACAAAGTCTCTAACCAACAAGTTGCTTTTGAAGCGACGTCTGTTTAGTCTGCGAATGAATGAAGGTACTCCTCTCGGAGATCACCTAGATAAATAGAATACAATTTTTCTAGAATTGCGTAATATTGATATTAAGGTTGATGATGAGGATGCAGCTTTATTACTGTTAGTCTCTTTATCGCTTTCATATGAAAATTTTGTGCAATCTTCCATTAATGGTAGAGATACTGTGACCTTAGAAGAAGGTAGATCTGCTCTTCATACTAGGGAATTACGCCATAAGGAATCTGGCAGTACAGGTACAAACAATCAAGCCTCTAGATTAATGGCCAGTGGAGGTAAGGGGCATGGAAATGCCGGGAAAAGGAAAAATAAGAAACCCGGAAGTTTCAAGGAAGGTCCTATACCAACTGATGTCTGTAATTACTGTAAAGAAAAGGGGCATTGGAAAAGGGAATGTCCCAGGAGAGCTAAACCGCAAGAAAATTCTGGCTCTGCTGTTGTAGCAGAGGAGAATTCGAATTCTGAAGATGACATAGCTCTAGTTGTAGGTGAATAAACACATTATACCGATGTGTGGGTTCTAGATTCTGGAGCATCATATATATGTCCACGTATAGAGTGGTTTACTACCTACGAGAAGGTAGATGAGGGAAATATTTCAATGGCCAATAGTGCAATCTGCAATGCTATTGGGATAGGCTCCATTAAGATCTGGACACATGATGGTAACTTTTGCACTTTGAACAATGTCAAGCATGTTCCACAAATGACTAAGAATCTGATTTCTCTTAGCATGTTAGACAGCAAAGGTTTTAGTTTCAAGGGTGAAGGTGGAGTAATGTATGTCTACAAAGGTTCAAATGTAGTTCTAAAAGTTGTCAAGCACGGTACCTTGTATTTTCTACAAGGGTAAACTCTATCAGGTTCAGTTGCGGTTGCTTCATCTTAAGTGCAGAAAGGGGATATCACCAGGTTATGGCACATGAGGCTTGGACATATGAGTGGGAGAGGAATGCAAATCCTCTCCAAGGCAGATCTTATAAGTGGTCAAGGTCGTGGACCTTGACGTTTGTGAGGATTGTGTTTTTGGGAAATTACATCTTAGCAAATTTCCTAAAGGCATTCACAGAACTAAAGGCACTCTTGATCATATTCACTCGAATTGTTGGGGCCCTTTACGTATGGAATTGTTGGGAGGTCACATATATTTTGTGTCGTTCATTGATGATTTTTCAAGAAAAACTTGGGTGATCTTAATGAAAAACAAAAGTGAATCTTTCAAGATTTTCCAACAATGGAAGGCGTTAGTGGAAAATCAAGCTGGGAATAAGATTAAGAAGCTACAAACCGATAATGGTCTGGAATTTTGTTGGTCTGATTTTGACGAGTTTTGCAAAAATGAAGGGATTGCTAGGCATCACACAGTGAGGGATACACCACAGCAAAACGGTGTAGCAGAACGAATGAATCAGACACTTTTGGAGAGGGCTCGGTGCATGCTCTCTAATGCTGGATTGACTAGAAGATTCTGGGGAGAAGTAGTCAGTACGACATGTTATCTGATCAACCGTGGACCGCATACTGGAATTAACCTTAGAACACCTTATGAGGTGTGGTCTGGTAAGCCTGCTGATTACTCAATTTTGAAAGCTTTTGGTTGCAATGTTTATTATCATGTAAATGAGGGTAAGTTGGAACCACGAGCAAAAAGGGGAGTATTCATAGGGTATGGAGATGGGGTTAAAGGATATACAATATGGTCCCCATCGGAGAATAGGGTTATACTTAGTAGAAATGTTGTCTTTGATGAAAATTCTATGTTTAACCCTATTGTAAAATCCACAATTGGATCAGATAGTGGTAGTGTTGACAAACAGGTGGAGCAGCAAGTCACTCATGATGAGAGTGATGAGGGAAAGGAAGAAGATGTTCAACACGATATTTCTGAAGCACCAAGTTCTTTAACACCAATTTTGAAAAAACTTGTTCTAGCTCTGGATCGCTCTAAAAGGGCGAATTTCGGAAAACCTCCAAATAGGTTTGATTGTGAAGACATGGTGGCTTATGCACTACAGGTTGCCGAAGAAGTGGATGTCTATGAGCCATCTACTTATAATGAAGCGGTTACATGTACGGAGTCTACCCATTGGCTTGCTGCAATGGGAGACGAAATTGAGTCACTTCACAAGAATAAGACTTGGGATCTTGTTCAAAGGCCTCCAAGGAGAAAGATTGTTACTTGTAAATGGGTTTTCAAGAAAAAGGAGGAGATAACATCTGAGGAGGGGATCAAGTATAAAGCTCGGTTAGTTGCAAGAGGGTTCACACAAAGGGAAGGAGTAGACTACAATGAAATATTCTCACCTGTGGTTTGCATACTTCAATCAGGGTACTACTAGCAATGGTTGCACATCAAGAGTTGGAACTTGAGCAACTAGATGTTAAAATAGCTTTCTTACATGGAGAGTTGGAAGAGGATATATACATGACCCAACCAGATGGTTTTCAAGTTCCGGGAAAGGAAGATTTGTTTTCAAGTTGAAAAGGTCCTTATATGGGCTAAAGCAATCTCCCAGGAAATGGTACAAGAAATTTGATGGCTACATGGTTGAGCTAGGCTACAACAGGAGTCTGTATGATTGTTGTGTATACCACAACAAGTTGGCGGATGGGTCTTTCATCTACTTAGTCCTGTATGTAGATGATATGTTGATAGCTGCAAGAAACAAGTCTGATATTCAGAAGTTGAAGGGCCTCCTCAGTGCCGAGTTCAAAATGAAGGATTTAGGTGCGGCTCAAAAGATTTTGGGCATGGAGATTTATATGGATCGGAGTCAAAAGAAATTTTTCTTATCACAGAAAGGTTACATTGAGAAGATTTTGTCTAGGTTTGGCATGTCAACGGCAAAGCCTATAGATACTCTAAGTGCGGCCAATGTTCATTTATCGGTTGCTTTTGCACCTAAGTCGGTTTAGGAGAAGGAGTACATGTCTCGGGTTCCCTATGCTAGTGCAGTAGGGAGTTTGATGTATGCTATGGTTTGCACTAGACCAGATCTTGCACATGCTGTCAGTAGGTTCATCAGTGACCCTGGTAAGGAGAATTGGCAAGCAGTGAAGAGAATTTTTCGTTACCTTAGAGGTACGTCTGATGTTGGTCTCATTTATGGTAGTGATGTGGCATGCTTAGTTACAGGTTTTTCGGATTCCGATTATGCTGGGGATGTAGATGGTAGAAGGTCTATGACTGGTTATGTGTTCACTCTTGGTGGCTCTGTTGTTAGTTAGAAAGCTACTTTGCAGCCTACGGTGACTTTATCTACTACCGAAGCAAAGTACATGGCCTTAATAGAAGCGGCTAAGGAGGGAATTTGGCTAAAAGGACTAGTCAGTGATTTGGGAATACATCATGATCAGGCAACGGTGCATTGTGATAGTTTGAGTGCAATATGCTTGGCCAAGGATCAAGTACATCATGAGAGAACTAAGCACATTGATGTCAGATATCATTTCTTGCGAAGTGAGATGAGAACTAAGGTGAAGAAGGTATGTACTGCTAATAATCCTGCCGATATGTTCACCAAGCCGGTTCCGCAGAGTAAGTTTCAACATTGTTTGAACTTACTAAATGTTTGTGGTTGTTAGTAGCCCTCAGGGATAATCTGGAGCTCTTACGAGCTAATCTGGTGTCTTGAGGGGCAAATCTGGTATGGTTGTCTTTTGGGACAAATCTGGTTGCTGGGAGAGTCTGGGCATTGTGATCAATGCATCTGGTTTTGTGAGAGGATTCAAGTCAAGGTGGAGATTGTTAAATTATGCCTTAAATAAGATTATATGGCACATGAATATGTCTACCTTGGGCACCAAGTATTTTACTTGGGCACCAATCTTGGTAATACTTGGGCAATAAGTGTTATACTTGGGCACCAAGTGTTATACTTGGGCACCAAGCTTGGTAAAGTTTACCTTGGGCTCCAAGGTTAGGAGGTCTATAAATACCCCTTAGGATTAGTCATATTCATTCATTCATTCATTCATTCATTCCATAAGTAGTATTTCATATGGTGATACTCATTGGGAATAATCATGGGATATATTCATGGGGATATCGAATGGGGATATTCATTATTACTTTGTAATATACAATATGTAATCTTGAAAAGATCCTCAAGATCAATAAAAGTTTTTCTCTCGTCTGTCCGTGGAGGTAGCCAATTTGATAATTGGTGAACCACGTAAATCTGTGTGTTCTTGTTAATACATTCTTATTTTGTTTTTTCCCTCACATCCGTCATAACACATTATGGGATCATAAGAGATAAACCTTAAGAAAAATATGGAAGAGGAATTATCCAAAAAAAGGTGGTATTGGAAGCAACGGGCCAAGTGTAAATGGGATGCCTACGGGGACCAGTCTACGACTTTTTTCTACGAAAGTGTAAAGACGATAATGACAAAGATGGAAATTAGAACCTTGAATATTAATGATGGTGGTTGGATCTCAGATGAAAAGGCTATTAAAGATGAGTTTTTCAATTTCTTTAGCCGTAGTTATAGTGGGGAAGCAAGTGCATCACTTGAAGTTGCGGACGAGTGGTTAAATGACTTTCCTTCCATCTCACAAGCCTAAACCCAACTACTCATCAGACCATTTGAGGAGGATGAATTTAAAAGGGCCGCCTTTGCTCCACACCCATTAAAATCACCTGGACCGGATGGCACCCCTCTTATATTCTTTCAACAACACGGGGAAATGATAAAGCAAGAAGTGGTGGATGGAGTACAGACTTTTTTTTCAATAAGGACATATGCTACGAGAGACGAACATGACTTTTATAGCTCTCATCCCAAAATGATCCAATTTGGAAAGAGTGACATATTTCAGACCAATTGGCTTATGTAAATCACTCTACAAGATGATCTCAAAGTGCATGGTTAATAGGCTAAAACCAATCCTCAAGCACGTAATTGGAGGAGAAAGTATTGCCTACTACCATGTAGGGACAAGGAAGGTCCATACCTACGTTGAAAAAAAAAATTCGCTAAGTGTTGGAAAAACGTCATTTGCTATTTTAATACTATTCTTTTAAGTTTGATCTTGTTATAATAAATTTAATATTATTATATGTTTCTTCAATATTGTTTTCGAGGTGTCATTTTGCTCTTTTCAGTAGTACTTATATATTAAGAGGCTAAGTATTTGTATTAGAAATAAAGTGTTATATTTGAATATTGTTATCGCATAAGTGAAATACATTATTAAGAAAGACAATAATGTTATTATACATTAGAAACTGTTTAGCTGCGAGATTTGGTATCATACGGTTAAGAGTTAATTAAGTTGATTTATTTAATAACTAGTTAAAACTGAAGAATACTAGACCTTCTATTAAGTGTAAGAAACTTGATTTTAAGCATTATTATCATATTCCTGAAAATACTAGTAATTTTTGCCCACTCCTGAATTATATAGTAGATCAAATTGATGAATTAAGATCGGAAGTTGATAACATACATGCTCGTTGTATAAATATCAAAAATAAGATATCAATAACCACAATCGATATTAATAACAAAAAAGTAAGAAATCTAAAAGAGCAAGTTAAATAAGTTCAACTTGCTTTAACAAAAGAGGTTATGCATCAATTCGGAAAAGAAGTATCACCTAATAAAGAGAAAATTGTCCCGTATAAATATAAGTATCCTTTTCAAAATTTAGATAAAAATAAAAAGTTTACTATATCACTCCCTAAAAGACCTACTAGAAACCAAGAAAAGTATAAAGAAACTAAATATGAGCCCTCATCTTCAGGAGAAAACGCTTAAGGAATTACAAGCCCTATTCGATAAAGAAGAAGACCCTAATAAGTTTAACGAAATCATGAACTTAATTGCTGAAAAAGGGATTATTTTCTTATAATGAAATAGAGGAAAGTAATTTTGTTACCTTAGAGGAAGATTTATATCAACAAATAAGATTAATGAAGTTAAATGATCTAGACTTTCTACCCATAGAAGTTGTTCAACAAAATATTAAAAATAAACTAGGAAAAAGAGTAATGGAAAATAATGATGTTGGAGAAGAAATTATTAATGAAAGCATTAACGTAAACAATTTTATCCAAAGACCTAGGTATCAAGGAGAAGGAAGTTGCACACGACCAAGATACATACCAGGGAAAACTACTCGTTTTAGTGTCAAGGTTATGCTATACCTAAACAAGAAGAAGTGACTCTTGAACCTATAAGTCAAACTGGTTATAAGCTTAAATTAGATGGTGTAAGAGATATACAAGATGTTTTAGATTAGTGTAAAAAGAGTATGAGTAGTGTACTTAATTTAAACACTGAATGAACTTTAGAAAATTTCTTAAATTATATCGAACACATTCTCTACGGCTGTGTAGAAGACTGGTACGATGTGATAGATGAAGAAGTCAAAACTGCATTAAGAGCTAGTGAATCGCCTACTAGAATGTTCGGACAGTTATGTCAATACATTGAGTTAGAATTCATTGGTCCTAGAGCCGATCCTAATGAAAAACGAATGGAATATCAAATGAAGTTAAGTAATTTGTCCATCGATAATATGAAATATGTTGATAATTACATTATGGAATTTGAAACATATTATTATAAAATTGGTGAAAACGAAACAAATCTTGGAATGTTCTACGATAAATAACCAAGTCCAATTAATGAAGAAAATAGAGAAAAATATCAAGAATGGAGAGAGATATTCTTAGCTAGGGATGCCTTAGGTAATGGAATTTCTTTTCTAAGAAAATGGATTGAAAAGAAATGTATAGTGGTTGCAGGAATTCAACAAATGAAAAGACAATTTCTCACTTGTTGGGATTTCCTAAATAACTATGGATGTGAAAGGAAAAACTATAATAAGGCCCTATTCTTTTGAGCTTCTGGGCAGGGCACAGCAGGGGTCTGTAGAGCAGAGCAGATTAAATTTCAGCAGAGCAGAGCAGATTTCAGGATAGCAGAGTAGAGCCGAGTAGAGCAGAGCCGAGCAGAGCAGAGCAGATTTCAACATTATTATTATTACTATTATTATTATTATTGTTGTTGTTGTTGTTGTTATTATTATTATTATTATTGTTATTATTATTATTATTATTATTATTGTTATTATTATTATTATTATTATTATTATTATTATTGTTATTGTTATTATTATTATTATTATTATTATTATTACTATTATTATTATTATTATTATCAAAAAACAAAACCTACAGAGTCAATCAATTTACAAGAAATTGGTAGGGAGCCGAGATACAATCTGGGCCCCCACCCCTCTAGCTATAGCGAACCCGATCCTGCTGAAGATGTGAGCAGCTGCACGAGCACCAATATCCTGAGTCTTAGCGAACGCCTGAACCCGCTTCAGCAACGCAATATCATCCTTCTCTAATTCCCCCAACGAAGAAAAGGAGAAAGGAAGAAAACCATAGCCAATAGCCCTGCAACGCGCCCCATACTTGTCCCGCTTCCGCTGAGCCGCCGCCGACACAACACGACCAGGAACGAAGTATGACAACCCCGATTGTGTCAAAGGTGATGACCCCGTCAAATCAACACATACATCAAGGCCTCTATCCCAGGAATAAAGCAGCACATCTACAGGTCGTAGAGCCCCGTCGTTTCCTCCAATCAACCCAATGTTAACCTTCTTTCGAGCAGAGATTCCAGACCGAAAACAAATATCAACAAGGGTGTCACGAACAACATTGTGCCGATGTTTAATACCCACCATCCCAGCACAAGACACTGCATGATCCCCATAAATATCCCCGTCAAAAACCCTAGAGCAAGCAGAACACGGTGTTGAAACGGAGAACAAAGGAACACCTAACCGGTAGCAAAGAGCACTACGGTAAGTCTTACCATTCATAGTCTGACCCAAACCCGATATCAGGACCGTCCGCAACCAGGCCGAAGAGTGATCCCCCTGCTGGGACTTCCATAAGGCTACCTGACGCGGAGTTAAGGAGAAAGTGGAATCCGCAGATGCAGTGACCTTCGTGAAATATATATCTGCCAACTTTTTCATGAGTTTGGGGGCAGCGATCTCACTAGGGTTACTCATAAGGTCGGTCTCCGCAGCGCTGTTAAAAAGACTAAGAGCACCATCGAAGGCCGGTCCCGGACCAACAATACCAAAATGGCGAAGAAGCGTAGCCTGAAGACCAGAAGACTGCAGACGCGATGCAAGGAAAGCATAAAGCCGAACATCACCCGCCGAATAGACACCCAAACCACCATAAGAAAAAGGTAAGGTGGCAAGTCGCCATTGCCAATCACCAAAGCCAGGCCCCGAAGCTGTTACAATGCGCTCCAAAGAAGCCCGAAGGGCCAAGTCAAAAGAAACTTGTGTTGTTTCAAAAAGACGAGGAGGACAAGTGCGCATAGTAAAGTAGAGTTTTGAAACCCCAGTACACGCACGAAGAAGCAACAACTCGCATTGGGGATCATCGAGCTTAGCAACAGCATCCATTAGCACAACGGTCTTCGACACTCTCTGTGAAACAAGCTCACCACAGAAAGAAGAATCAGCACCGACAGGGCCACCCAGTAACTTAACACCATGCACAAGACGATCAACATCCAGAGGAAAGACACCGACGAGACGACTACGAGGGTCCTCCGAGGGCCAGATTACTTCTGTTTTCTCAACGTTGACATGGAGTCCGAGACGAGGTCCTTCCGCCAAAATCAACTCCAAAACCTTTCCTACCACTAAGGTGTCACCAATAATAGTGTCGTCATCTAAATACCAAGCTTGCAAACATAAGTCAAAAGAATCCCTGATTTGGCACACTAAAGGATGAAGAACCAAAGCAAAAAGCAAAGGGCCTAGAGGATCACCCTACTGCACTCCCTGACATGACCATAAGGTATGCTCCCCATAAAAAAGCCTGGCTGGAGTAGAGTAAGAGAATTCAACCCAACGCGAGAGAGCTGGACAACGGAGACGAACCTCACGCAGCATAGCCGAACGGTCTACCAAATTAAAAGCATTATTAAAATCCACCAACAACATAGAGAGACCAACATCACCACCACGCGCCTCAACCAAACGATTAACAGCATGAAGAATAGCCTCACCACTCGCCGGCACCCCAACACCAAACTGAAGACCTCCTAGATAGCTTCCCAGACGCGGACCAATTAAAGCAGCCCCAACCTTTGAAACTAGACGCCTCCAAATTGTACCTACAGCAATAGGCCGAATACCACCTCTAGGCTTAACAAGTGGTGTGAGAGGAGCACTAGCAATATACTCTCCCAACTTAGTAGGACATTTCCCGACGAGAAAAAGATTAACCATCTACGTAATAGAGTCCACCAACTCATCTGAAATAGCAAGTGCAGCACCACTCAAACAATCCATAAGGTGTTGAGCACGCAGGTCGTCTCTACCGCATGACGTACCTCGTGGAAAACCCCTAATCTGATCCAAAACAACAGCAGGAGTAGCAATAAGGTGTTGATCAACTGGAATATCCGGTAAGATAGGAGCCGGAAAGGAAGGGTGCTTAGCTTGCAAATCTACAAGAGTAGCATCATTGTAAGGGGCAAGACCAGAAGACGAAAGAACCCTAACCGCAGCAGTGTAATGCCCGTCTGAAATCTTTCTCTTACACTACTTAATATTACGCTTGGACAAATCATGGTCCTCATCAGCGTCAAACAAAGGTGGAGACACATCAGCCAACGTGTCTCGTACAAGTTGCACAGAACCACCAGGCTCACACCAAGAACGAATAGCACCGTGATACTCTCTTCCTGCCGCAGTCGCCTGACACCCGAAGAACACTCTCGACTACTCCTCGGAGAAAAGGTTTTAAGGACACATAGAGGCAACACAAGCAGTTGAACCCAAAAAGAGATGTCGTCAGGCTTGCCAATCACCTTATCAAGGGCCCCTTTAAGAACCCGAGAAAAACCCAAGCGACACTTAGGAGGGATAGATTTTACCGAACGAAACCGCTTAGATAGCAAACTATCTATGAAAGCAACATCAAAAGCAAAATGAGGCTCACTAGGCACCCTAGGAACAGTACCAGATGCAGTAGGACCCTGCGGTTTAGGGAAACCATAAAGAACAAACCGAACAACACCATCCCCAGAATCAGGAGGGGCCACGAAGTCATTAGAACCCGTACCATGCCGACACTTCGTACGAAGAGAATGTGTCTTGAAACACTCCCCACAAAGCCAAATGCCCATACGACGAAAAGTTGACTCCACCTCTAAGAAAATTGCCAAATCAGAAGTAAGCGTATTTCGGGTCAAATCCCGTGCATTCGAACAACAATAGCGGTCACGAAGATGAGTGATCAAAGAATTTTTAGTGAGCCCATTACCCCTTCCATCTTGACACCCATTAAGTCCTACGAACGGGCAATGAAAGAGAACACTAGGAGGCATAACACCCACCACAACTTGCCACAAGAGAACCGCAACACACCACACGCAAACTGCACAAAAAATGCCCCAAAAACGCAGCAAAGCAGCACCAAAAGAGACCAGAAACCTGCACCCAAAAAGCATCCAAAACAGCACCCAAACTGACTAGAAAAGCACACCAAAAACTGCAGCAAATTTTGACCGAAACACGCTTGAAAACTGACCTTAAACACGCCAAAAAATGCGCTAGAAACAGACAGAAAACTGCACTCAAGAGCTGCCAAAACTGCACCAGAAACTTCCACTAAACACAACCAAAAACACACGCAGAAATAGCCTGAAATTCGCCTCAGAATCAACCAGAATTTAGCCTGAAAACAGCCCACAAATAGCCCCAAAAACCTGCCTCAAAAATGCCCGGAAACAACACCGAAAACGCCGCCCAAAAACTGCCATAAACACGCCCAGAAACCAACCAGAAACTCAACCAAAAACAGCCCGTAAAACCGCCAGCCAACTGCACCGAAACAACCCCTAATACTGCCTTAAAAATCTTCGGCGGAAAACACCTTAAAGCCACTTTAATTCTGCCGGAAAGCCCCCTTGAAAACCACCTCAGAATCGCACCCAAAAGCCGCCCAGAAACAACCAACGAAACTCACTAAAACTTGGCCGGAAAATGCTTGCTAAACGCCTATAAAATGACGATCACAAACCCTGACACCTCGCCGGTGATCTTGCCGGAAAAAAGACGTGGAAGATCAGAAAATCCTAAACCTACCCAACCTTAATCGCCCCAAACCGAGAGAAAATAATAATAATAATAATAATAATAATAATAATAATAATAATAATAATAATAATAATAATAATAATAATAATAATAATAATTATTATTATTATTATTATTATTATTATTATTATTATTATTATTATTAAGTGCATACACGATTTAGGTGAGTGAAAACATAAATATATGTGTACCATATTTAACATATGTTAATAGTAGAAAGATAAATGACAACGGTTTACTTATATTTACTTCATAAAAATTTTAAAATAAAATGATTTAATGAGTAATAATGATTTTACATATAAATTTGTCTTAATCATAAATTTTTTACCCTAAAAATAATAATAAAATATACAAAGTACTACTTAAAAACAACCTCTTTTTTTTAAATCTTAAAATGTATGAAAAGATTTGAAAAATAATTTAACTCAATGAACTAACAATCAATACCCACATAAAATGTTTCTATACATTGTGATTCTAATATCAAATGTTTATAAAAGAAATTGTTGTTAATTGTTATTATTATTATTATTTGAAAGAATTGTTATAATTATTAGAAATTATTAATTAATAATATTATTAAATATTAAATCTTAATAGTTTGAATTATTAAATATTATTATTGATAATTATTATTATTAAATATTATTATGATTAATAAATATTAATTATTATTATTAATAATTATTATAATTATTCAAAAAAATAATTTATTATCATCAATACAATATTAATTATTATTATTGAATATTAATGATTATTGTTGTTATTATTAACTATTATTTTAAAATAGAGCAGAGTAGAGCAGAGCCTAGCAGATTTCTTTTGAGCATAGCAGAGCAGAGCAAAGCAGAGCAGAGCAAAGCAGAGCAGCTCTAAAAAACGGAGCCGAAGAGAATGAATTATAAGAAAAATAAATTTGACAGATCAAGAGGAGAAACCTATAAGAAAAAAATACTATAAACATAAATTTAGAAAACCAAGTAATTTTTTCAGAAAGGAAACATATTTCCCTGAGAAAAAGAAAACATGCGAGTGTTGGTCTTGTGGAGAATTAGGACATTATGCTAATGAATGTAAGAAATATAATCACAAACTAATGGAAGCCTTAGGTAGTTAGGACTACATAGAAATGCCGGAGGACGAGGCTTTAGAATTGGCTATTTGGCTTTAAGAAATAATAATAATTAAGGAATATTAGAAATAATAGAAGAGAAAAATGAGTATATAGAAGAATCTGAAGATAGTGATGAGTTTGAAGATGAAAATTATGAAGAAATAAATAATATGATGGAAGGAGAAGAGTTAGAAAATTCAGAATCAGATGACAATGAGGAAGATAAAAGCAAAATGATTGTAGGTCAACTAAAAAGAGCTGAGTATTTAGTTGAAGATAATGACCTAGATCAAGTAAACAAAGAAAGCTAGAATTTTCCCCATATTACTAAGGATAAAATATTTAAAAACTTCTTTCTTTGAAACTAGAACTAAATATTTATGCGAAGAAAAGGAATGAAGCATAGTAATCGAAGGTTGTGAACAAAAGGCAGCCAAAATTAATATCATAAACTGGAAAAGTATTAAAAAAAAAAAAGGAAACTACAACTATATTTGTATTGGTGCAGTACAAGTGTTGCAAGATTTTAGCAAGGATGTTTAATGCTTGAGTTTTATTTGTGATATTAGACATAAAGAATTTTATGATCAAATAATTAATGGTATCACATGTAACTTAAGTCAAAGAACGGTAAGCTATATATGTGAACCAAGATATTATGTGAGCTTAGAAGATTCATTTGCATAAAAGTTTTTAGCTATCAAGCTATTAATAGAAGGAGTGAAAATGCATAAAGGAACACGACCCATACAGTTAAGATGGAAGGTGGTTTATAAGTTAGTAAACACTATAGACTAATCTTTTTAGAAACAAATAGTTGATGCTGAAAAATATGAGCAAGGAGGAGGTCCTAAGAAGAAAATTACACCTATAAAAGTAAATCCTAAAGAAATTGAAATGAAAAAACTTGGGAGGAATTCTTTATGAACCCTGTAGTTAGACATAGATCGAGTAAAATTTTAATTGATGAATCAGGATTACTTCATATTGGAATGACTACAAAACCTAAAATACAAAGAAATATGAGTCTTAGAACACCAAGTCTAAGCAGACAAAATTCAATAATAATAAGCATGAAAAAACAAGGTGATGAAAAGCCAAAAGAAGATGAAGAAGAAATATTAGTTCTACTAAAGAAACTAAATGAAAAATATGAAAGTAAAAAAGTCTTAAAACAACCGGGAAGGCATAGCATTGATATGGGGTAATATTCTAATTTAGAGTTAAATGAAGATCCACATAATCCTATTGATAAAAGAAAGGTAATTGGATATAAAACCAAAATCATGAGTCAACCAGTATATGAAGATGAAGTTAATATGCAAATGGAAGCTTGTAACGAAATATCTAGTACTAGCTAATCCTAATAGCATTTATATTCCAATTTATTTATGCATTGAGGATTATAATAAACATAAATTATGTGCATATATTGATAGTGGTTTTTCTACATGTTTTGGAAAGAGGTCATTATTTCCAGAATTCTTGTGGAAAAAGGCTAAAAATCCTATGCAGGTTAGAATTTCTAATAATAGTGTCATGATGCATATGGAGATAATCGAAGAATTACCAATAGAAATTAGAGGAGTTCAATGTGTTATTCCTATTTTATGGGCAACTGATCAACCTAGTCATGATATTATAATAGGAAATAATTTTTCAAAGATTATACTCTCCATGCACTCAAAATATTTATTAAATAATCTTTACTATTAATGGTCATTCTGTTCCTACACACAGAAAATAAAAAGGGCTTATACTCATCAGACTATGGAATTTACGCGCAGCCAGCGTGGTGATAGGGTTATTCTTACACAACGAGAGGTTGCAATTAGAATTTCTGAGTGTGATTCACCATTAATAGATCAGATAAATAAGCGTAGACACCTACTTTTGGCCTCTTGTCCCGAAAGGAAGTGCGATGATGTTACAAAAATCCGTTCTTCATGCTAGATCAAAGTTGAAGTGTTCATGGACTACGAAAAGCATTATGTAGTAAGTTAAAACCCATATTTGAGACCAAGTTCTCTTAGAGTCTTTTCCGATTACTAATTAGGCCTAAAACGTGTTCATACATGTTTAAACTTGATTAATAACGAACCCAAATACGCCAAATGCAATGATTGGATCCAATGGAACCTACATTGTTGAAAACCGAGCCAAAAAAAAACCAACCATCAAATTCCCGTGCAAGCCTGTACATATTGATAGCCCTTTTAAAGAGCTTTCCAAAGGTATATTATAAGACCAATTCCCAGCCAAAACGAAGAAGTTATGATCAAAACACTAAACCGGGCTCTAAAACCAACACTCTTGCACTCCAACGGCCATAACTTTTGATCCATAACATTTTATAACCTAATTCCAATGGCATTGGAAAGTAGACATTCATAGATTTTCAATGATATCTTACAATCCTTAATCCAACTCCTCAATCAAAAGTTATGGAAGTTTTAAAAACGCGCTTTCGTATTAGGCAAACCGCAAACCAGCGCAACTCAATCAGTTGCACGCGTCTGGCGTGCGCGACTCATTGAGATGCGCGCGGCACCCAGCGCGACTGAGAGAGTTGTGCGTGCCACCTGATGGCGCGGCTCTTAAACCCTAAACATAGATCCCTATGCCTATAAATAGGGGTCTTCGTTCAGCTCTAAACAGACCAAAAATTCATAATTAAAACCCTAGTATTCTCAAAACCCTAATCTCTCAACTTCTCTTACTATCATACTACTTTTTATTCTCTCTTCCCAAATACTTTCCAACCCTAATTGAATCCATTGAATTCCTTGGAGGTACGAAGAAGAAAGAAAGTCCATAAACACATTAAACGGAGATTTAACATATAAGAAGAACGGTTAGTTTCCTGAGCACTTAGATAAATCACTTTTCCTTTATTGTTTAAATAAATTTAATTGAATAAATAGTGTTGTTTGATCACTTTAAAAAAAACTTTTAATTGATTAATTCACATAGTATTCTTTTTTTAATCAAGAATAGAATTTGATAATTAATTGTTGTTTTATCATTTAAAACAAGGCGAATATTGTTTATTTTGTTCTTTTACGAATACTGATTAAACAAACAATAACGACTTTGGTGATGTAATTCTTACGTGATTAATGCTCGTAAATAAAATCAACTAACTTAGACTTTAGGTATCACGTTGCATATATTGTTTGGTAATGAAATTGTAAAAAAGGAAGAGCTAGTAGAGGTTGTACTAGGGCTAAGATAGCGATTCCCCTCTAAAGGGAACGTTATCTTACTACCCTCGCTCCCGAACTCATTTCTGGTTTGGTAGACCAATTTAGGCATGGGTAAACTTACGATTCGTGCTAATTATTCCATAAACTCCACATGGAAGAAAGACATAAACGAGGTTTATGAGTTTTCCTAAAACTCATTGGCGACTCCTACTTTTTTCTTACAAAAAAGCGTGATGAGAGTATCATTTCTAATTCAAGGTCTCCCAAACAGTCAGGAATTCAAATCCTAATACACATTAACAAGTGTAAAGTCCTAGGCTTTTAAATGGCCATGGGCATCTAAGGAAGGACCCCCTTACAATGGGATCACCCTCCTTACAGTGGCGACTCCACTAGGGACTTAGAGTTTACAAGATTAGTTCGTAGTTATGGTCAAAGGTTTCCAACACTAGGTTGCCTATGGATTGTAACGAGAACTAACTTGGATAATCTCTAGTTAGAGAGCGAGACTCAAACGCATAATATCTTCCTTTTTCACAAAAGTAAAAATCAAACAAGCAACATTGCATCATCCATAATCATAGCACGGTTTAACTATTGGGGATTGGCTCATTGACTAGGGGTTTCCAACACTAGGCTTCTATCCCAAAATCAATAACAATCAACCCACCCATATTGCCAAAAAATGTTAGGAGGGCTATGTCGTGGGTCAACACGTTGAGTGATTGATTCGTGCATCGTCCCTTAAGATATGATACCTTTAGACACCCAAGCCTTGATCTGAGAATGACATTGTATGCTTTGACGGTTCCTTTTATGTGCTTATGTGACTACATGAATATGTGCTTCGTGTCTAATCTAACTAATTCCAACTTGTTACCTAGAGATATAATAAAAAATAATTCGCAAAAATTATGGTTCGACAAAAACAAAAACAAAAAATGTCGAACCTACCAGGTGGCACGCGCAACTGTCAAAGTTGCGCGCACCCTCTTAGCGCAAGTTCAGAAGTTGCGCGCGGCACCTCCGCGCAACACTGTGTCTTGCACACGCTCACTGTTCAACGTTGACTTTAACTCGTTACGAGCAATATTATACGGAGAAAAAGATACTACCACTTCAAGGTTAATCGTTGAGTAGGTGCCAAAAATATCTCTTTGGCTAACAACGTTGTCTAACTTTTACTATGATCATCTTTTTTCGAAAAACATGTTTTTTTATCGTTCTTTTTGCGGTTTCGCAAAAAAAAATTTAATAAAAAAGACCCCCACATGTGGTAGATGCTACTCTTGAAGATGCACTTTCCACCTTAACGCAAGACTAAAAATTGCGCGCGATACTATTTTTTATTATGATGATTCGTTTACGTACTTCATAATCAAACTAATGACATTACTTCTTATGAGGTTCGTCATTAGAAGTTCGCATCCCTTAATAGGACATCATCAATATGTTTATTCTTAAACGTGCCTATTTTCGTGTTCATCATGTTTTATTTGTAATTTATCAACCTTGATTTAAGAGTATAATTTATTTACCTCTTCTATGGTTTAAAAAGAAAATCCCTAGAACCTTACTTGGGATGTTTGCCTCACAATATATATATATATATATATATATATATATATATATATATATATATATATATATATATATATATATATAGAATGATAAAATCGAGAAAATAATTTAATTATTTCTTGGATTTGACATTCGGAGGCCATTATTCTTTTTGAGCAAATAGTAAAATATTATCCTTTAAAGATGAGCAAATATAGAATCATAATTGAAAAAAAAAATGATATAGATCTCTATTGCAATCTAAGTGATCAACAAATACCATAGTATATTTGATCATTTTAAGGAGTATGTTCGGGTTGATTAATATTCCTAAAATTTGATGAGCATTTTCAATCCAACTTTCTTGTCTTTCTCTTCTACCTTTTTCGAAAACAATTCATTTAAAGTAAAATCCTTAGATGATTACCTTGTTGAAGTCAACTCGAATCATGACATTCCATTAATGATTATTCGTGAATTTTTTGACATTCTTCATCAACAAACTTGCTTAAAGTGAATTCGTATTACAAGGATTAAAAAAAAAAAGAAATAAAACAATCATTTTGACTTTGGTTCATTGTTTGAATGCTTGGCAGAAAAGTTTTAAGTGAACACGCTCAATTTCTCGTGATACACATTACTAGATCATCTTCCACATTCGCATACTAGTCCAATCATGGGTGACAAAGAAACATTGGAGAAACTTAGAGAGGAACTCCAAAACCTAAAGGCCCTACGAGAAGAAGAAGTCCAAATGAAGGCTCATAAAAAAGCAGAAAAGGCTAAAATAAAAGCAAAAAAAGAAAAAGAAAACATTCTGCAAGAAAAAGCAAGAGCCGAAAGAGTAGAGGCCTTGGAGAAACTTGTCCTTCGAGCTAACTCCAGGAATAAGTACTTCAATTATGAGCTTACACCACAACCTAGTGGCAAGACTCTCCCAGAAAAGTTCTTGACTACGGATTTGCCAACCTTTAAGGTTACAGACAATCCTAGGACTCACTTAATGAGCTTTATTGGAATTATGGCATTGAAAGGGGTTGAGTCAAGCCTATATGCATGTACTTTTCCTCTTTCATTGGACCCAACTGCTAGGTCATGGTTTTATAACCTCGATGCAAAAAAAACTTCCACTTGGAGTGACGTTGTAAAAGCGTTTTTAACCCAATATGGAGATAACATCGAGCTCACAACTACCTTGCGCGATCTCGAATTGCTTAAGCAAGGGGAAGAAGAAGGCTTCATTGAATTCTTTTCCAAGTATGGCGATCAAGGTTGCTCTTATTCCACAAAGACCTGCGGATCATGAACTTGTCCCAAATTTCATAGACAGTATGTCTCCACCATACAAGTGTCATTTACAATACCTTGGTTTAGACCCATTTCAAAAAGTCTATACTGTGGGAATATTAATTGAAAGGGACTTGATAAAAGAAACCATGAATCATATAGATGGACTTTATTTTTAGAGAGGATTTCACCTATGTCGGAAACGGACAAACCTCGAAGAAGCAATCTCAAAAAGTTGTCAACAATTCAAGATGTAGCACCCTAGGTCTTGTTTTGTTTCTTTCCTTTGTGTTTTTTTTTTATGATAGACTAAGAGATTCATGCTGTCGAATCTACTTATTTTGTACTCTCATTAATTAATGAATAAAAAATATATTTTCAAGTACGTCTATCTTGTTCTCTTTTCAATCTATTTATTGTTATTGACTTGAATTAAATAAAATGTATAAATACAAACATGCAATATCAAAAGGCATACATACTCAAATGAGCTTTGGCTTACAAGATGTATTGAATAAAAAGAGGCCCATCTTAGGCCCACAAAGAAAGGATATGATGATTTCACCAACACATGAGGCAACTTGAAACTCCACAAATATAATCCCATGTTCTTAACCTTAGAGAAAATCCATGTTCTTGGCAGCCCTTTTGAGCCTCTTCAATTGAGCCTTAGTTATTCAACCTACATTATTCCATACCTTGGAATGGGAATGGTGCAAAGATACAAATAGGAAATTAGGGGAACGAAGCATAAGAGGGGGACACAAATTTATTCTAAACCCAAAAGAAAAGATCAAAAAATCGTTCCAAACCCAAAACAAAACTTGTAAAATAAAAGAATAAAAAAAACAAAAGAGAGATGACAAGGAAAAGGCACTTAATTGTAGAAAGTTGTCACACAAAGCAGAAAAGTTTAAATTTGAGAAGCACCAAAAGTAAGGGATTTTGGAAGTATACTTGAGCCTATCCATTGTTCATATCCCCAAGCCTAGCAACCTTGGAAAGGCCCTCCTTGAGGTAGACCATAACCATATACCAAAATCATCATTCCATGAAATTATGGCCAATCTTAGGCCTTTGCATATATGGACCTACTATTGAGTAGTCATGCCCACATATAAAATGCATGAAGTGTTGAGTTACGATTTCAAGATAATATACAAAAAAAAATTAAAATAAAATAAAATAAATTCAAATGATTTGGATGACTTGATAGCCATTGGCTTAATTACATCATGTTAGTAAAGCAATCGAATCAAACTAAATTCGATGTTTTCCATATCTTTTGCCAAAGAAAAATGAGATGATTATCACTTTAAAAAAAAAAACAATCATCTTATTTTCTTATAATAATAGGGCTATTTATTACCAAGGTAATTCAGGTTCTATATACATTGCCTAGAAAGAAAAAGAGTTAACACAATAAATTGACTTGATATATCGACAGCCTTGACGTCAACTTTAGACGTCTTTTACAACTCTTGAGCATTGGTCTTCTCACTTATCATGAACAACTAATATGTCCGCCTGCGTGGGATATCTCCATCTTCTCTAAGCGAGGAACATTGATTGAACATGATTGCTACATGAAAAAAATGATCTTTTTCACTATCACACGTATACCTCACTGCCAATTCATCACGATGATTCAAATATTAAGTCAATAATCCTTGCTTTTCAAAAACATGTCTAATTTTCTTTCTTTATTCTTCTATAGGAAAGTTGGATTCCCCTTCCTTTTTATACAAATCCAGCTTTTTTTGTTCATTTCTTTGTAGGGGGTAAGTCGGGATGATCCATCCCATTTGGCAACTAAAGTACTCGGAAATAGTATAATTTTTCCGCTCTTTGCCTCAATTGGGGGCTTAAAAAAGCCAGGACATCCCCACTTCTCTCTATTTACAGATTTGAACACGCTATTTATGCTGCGAAATCAATATCATGCAAAGCTTATTACGAACCATCTTAATAACTTTAAATGACAAAGGGAAGAATACCACTTCCTATTATTTAACCAAGATAATTAATTATGTTACTTGATCAAACAATTTATGATAAACATATGCAATATTTCGCAAATTGAAAATACAAATCTTGGGGCCTTAAATAAACATGAGAAACATCCCCTAGCATATGTATATATGAATTCCAAAAGCCACCTAAGTCTACACTTGGGGGCTTCAAATTAAAAATATAAGTCTCACCTTAACTTTTATTTTAAAATGAGACTATATTTTGGAAAGTGATTCGAATGATTTTATAAATTATTCTAACACTTCACCAAACCTAGGTTTGATAAACATTCGTTTTCAAACTATGGTGCTTATTTAATTGAAAGAAATTTCACTTTCAATTAGCAAAATATGACAATGAGGACAAAAAGTAAAACTTAACCAAAATGAGATATACGAAAGTTTGCTCACATTTTCATATCTTTGTTGAAATAAGTTGCAAATTACAACTTACCTTCATCAATCTTGGACAAAAAAAGTCACACTCAATTACGAGCTAGAATTTTATTTCCATTTTGGGTTCAATTTTGATAAACACTAGATTAACCCCGTGCGATGCACAATTTAATTTTAACAAATAAAATTGTACTCCGTAGTGTTGAACTTGCATATACTCTACAAATAATCTTCTCGAGTGAGGCGTTAGATAACTAATTAATATATTACTTAAAATATTACTCCATATTAAGTTTGTAATGCATGACAAAATCACACATCAATCGGATAATTAATATTAATTTTACTTTAATATTTCCACATTTTTGCCATGGATAATATCATAAGCTTATGTTGTTATATTAAGTGATATATTACTAATAATACAATCAACTCTTTCAATATAATTGACCTGTTGTAGTGGCCAACTTAAAATTAAATGAAACAACATCCAAATCATCAAATATCACTAGGTGATAAATGGGCTTTGGCAGCGGTTCAAACCCGGTCTAAGGCACCGGTTTGAACCGCATTCTATGTGGGGGTGCCAAATACCCCCCTTTTTAGCACCGGTTCAAAACCGGTGCCCTATACCCGATTTGGAACCGGTTAACCGGTGCCTTTAACTGTTTTGGGCACCGGTTAACCGGTGCCTAAAATAGTCTCCCGCCATTTTTTTTGTGGTAGCTAGTTTTGGCACCGGTTAACCGGTGCCTTTTTACTCAAAAAAAAAATTCCCATTTTTCGTGCAATAATATTTAAAAAAAAAACCTGTCTCCAGCAATAATAATAACCTGTAATTCCCGCAATTATATTAAATAAAATAATTAATAATATTATTATTATAATTACTATTAATAATAATATTATTAAATATTATAATAAGATACAAAAATAATATTAAAAACAAGAATTCATATATATATATATATATATATATATATATATATATATATATATATAAATATTCCCAAACGCAATACATTAAAAAAAAAGTGTTATATATATATATATATATATACAAATGATAGTAAGTAAATATATAATGAATAATAATATATATAGTTCAAAAGTTAACATAAATAATTTACAATTAAAATGCCATTTACATGTTGAAGGTGATAAAAGACGCCAACATGTCACGAACTTCATTAAGCTTCTTGATTGTCAACGAACCATCCTTTTGGACCTTGCAAAACTTGAAATACAAAAACATTATGTTAGAATTAATTAATTAGGCAAAACAATATGTATTTTATCAAATATTACCTATATGACTTCTATGTAGCACATTTCCTACATTACTTATCAAATGAACTATTTCTTTCTCATAACATGTCAATGACACGTAGTTTTATGTGTCTAAGCCCTAAAATTGAATCAAAAGAGCATTTTATTAAGGTTTATGACGCTTTTTACTCAAAATGGCCCGAATATGGCCTATATGACTTTACTTTGCCCATTTCCTACATTTCTTATTAAATGAACTTTATTTATCTCATAACATGTCAATATTATCTAGTTATAGGTGTATAAGGAAAGAAATCACATCAAAAGAGCATATTAACACAAAATGGCCCAAATATGGCCCATATGACTTCTATTCAGCCCATTTTCTACCTTTCTTGTCAAATCACCTTTTTAATTCTCATAACATGTCAATGTTGGGTAATATTAGGTGTCTAAGGCTAAAAATCACATCAATATATCATTTCAATAAGTTTAACAACGCATTTTACTCAAAATGGCCCAAATATGGCCTATATGACTTTTATGTAGCCCATTTCCTACATTACTTATCAAATGAACTATTTCTTTCTCATAACATGTCAATGACACCTAGTTTTATGTGTCTAAGCCCTAAAATTGAATCAAAAGAGCATTTTATTAAGGTTTAAGACGCTTTTTACTCAAAATGGCCCGAATATGGCCTATATGACTTTACTTTGCCCATTTCCTACATTTCTTATTAAATGAACTTTATGACGCTTTCAAATCAATGTTCTTCCACTGTGGAGAGTCAGCTGGATGCTTCATAATTCTGTTTTTCTTTCTTCCCTCTACATGCCACCTCAAGTTTTTAGCGTCTTTTGGTATTGAGAACAAACGCTTAAACCTTGGAATAATGGGAAGATACCACAACACCTTAGCAGGAGGTCCCTCAGTACCAAGATTGCAACTCATGCGCTTGTAGCGCAACCGCTTGCATCGTGGACACTCCTGCAGTTGTTCATACTCATTTCGATACAGAATACAGTCATTAGGACATGCATGTATCTTCTTATACTCCAAACCAAAGGGACACATGAGCTTTTTTGCGTAATAGTAAGACTTAGGAATTTCATTCCCATCAGGCAACATATCACTTAATGCGGTCAACAAAGAAGTAAAACTAATGTCCGTCCAGCCATGCTTCGACTTAATATTGAAAAGTGTTAGCACGGCCGATAGTTTGGAGTTTTTTTGCACCCGGGATACAAAGGCTTTTTGGAAGCCTCCGATAATAACTCAAACACTCCACCTTCAACACCATGCAACATCTCATCCACTTGGTTCATCCTCGACCTCATCCGCCTAATCATCATCGGCTCCATCCTCACCATTATCAATAATATAGTCATCATTCTCGTATTCCTCGTCCGCATGAATCTCATTGCTTCTAACACGCACATCATTCCGATCAAGATCCCCACTGTACTCTCCACTTTCTCCATGCCAAATCAACACATGGTATAAATGCCTAAACCCACGACATAATAATGATCTCTAATGATTTCAACACTATCGACCACATTCACATTATTACAATCAACACTAGGACAATAAAGGCCTTTGCCACCCAGTTTGCATTGATAAGCTAAAGCCCTCTCGCAAAACTCTTGAACCCCATTCCAAAATTCCAATGTATCGCGTCTACCATACATCCAACCACAATCCTTCTCCATTTAGTAAATTGTCTCTAAACATATATAGCAACATATAATGAATAATGTGTAATTGCTACATATTTTATGTAAATCAAATTCAAGTACAAAACGTGAATATACCATTCATATAGTGAAAAAATGCATGTTTCCAAAGGGTCCTTATCACTCCAACCTAACCCATCCTTGAATGTCTACTCTCACTAGTGAATGTATGTCAACTTTCCAATTTTAAGGAAAATCCGACAACATTTCCCCCTAGTTCTCCAAGTACACGATGTAGATAATTAATTACCCACATATGTACCCAGAGAACATAGTGAGGAAATGGTAAGCCAAGATGTTCCTTAAAATCAAAAAGAAAACATACATTCACCACCTAAGTGAGAGTACACATTCAAGAACAGTCCCAACTGGGGACTATTCAAGACTTTCTCCTAGTGAGAAAGCCTTGAACGGGTATCTAGGCATATGATGATGCAAGTATTCTATATATTGTTGTATTTATTTGCAATTAAACAGTACATAAGTTGCAATTTCATGAATAAACTTTTATTAAATGGATAAATAGAAAAAAATATAGCTAAGTAAAGTTTATAAATCATACCAATATAGCAACTACCCACTTGAGCTCAATATGTAGTCCTCAAGCTAAACTCGTGCTTCAATTCACATATGAATCTATTAAAAAAAACAAAAATTAGCAACGTCACTAATTCTCTAATATATTCACAATTCTCTAATGTATTCACAATTCTCTAATTTATTCACAACTAATTAAGTGGAAATATCACTATATCTCTATTTTATGCACAATTCTCTAATTTAATCACAATTCTCTAAATTATTCACAATTCTCTAATGTAATCACAATTCTCTAATTTATTCACAATTTTCTAATTTATTCACAACTAATTATTAACAAGGTCACTAATTCTCTAATATATTCACAATTACCCATTAAAACAACCTAAAATTACACATAATAACATACCAAAATTCAACTAATTAAGCAACATTTTTACTAAGCTCTACTATATTCAAAAGTACTCATTAAATCAACCTTAAAATAACCCATTAAAACATACAAATTTTTCAACTAAGGAACAATGTAATGCAAAATTACTCTAATCTATAATATGTATTCAAAATTTCTAAATAAACAACCAATTCAAAAATTAAAAAAATTAGGGTAAAATTATATACATTCCTAGACTTTAATTTGCTTAACAATAATTGTTCAAAATGCTATTGAAAATAATAGAATTACATATTTCAAAATAATTGTTCAATTTTTTAACAAAAAAATAAAAACTTACCCTAAACTAGTTGGAGGTGGAACAAGCTAAGGGGAGGAGAGATTGAGGATGACCCTCGGTGGTGGAGGTAGCAGCGGTGGTGCGCAATGGTGGAGGCAGCGCTGCGGTGGAGTGGTAAAGGCGGTGCGCGGTGGTGGAGGTAGCAGCGGTGGCTCTTGTTTTTGAACAATGCTGGTGGAGGCAGCAGCTTTGAAAGAGAAAGAAAGGGAAAACAGAAGGGCAGGGGAGGATTGAAAGAGAGGGGCGGTGGTTTTCGACACCCCTGGTGGCCGGTGAAGGTGGCGGCTGTGATGGAGTGAAAAGGGGGAGGTTGTTCGTCTCTAATGAAACAGTGAAGTCGGGGAATGCTAGAAGGGAATGAAAGAGAAAGAGAGGAAGGAGAAGAATAAAGACCGCGTTTTTTTTTAAAATGCCCCGGTTCAATTGGCACCGGTTCAAACCGGTGCCCTTTTATTTTTGGCACCGGTTTGAGTTGAACCGGTGCCTTTTATCTTTGTTTAAAAACCCGCCCAATTTTGGGCCGATTTTTGGCACCGGTTTGGCTTGAACCGGTGCCATTAGGGGGTTGCCTTTTTGTATTTTTCTACTAGTGTATAGAGAAATACTACAAAGTTCAATTTATCAATCTGTGAAAGAAAAAAAAAAAGTATCATCAACAACATGTTCAATAGTATGTCAAAATATTAAGGTATTAAGAAAATATTCTGATTTGATAAAAAAATCAAAATTCTTGTATTAAGAAGCAACCCCAGCCATATAAATAATCATTATTTAAAAGCAAGCCAATCATTAATATGAATTCAAAGTAGAAAAACAACTATCCGTTAATATTCCTACCTTTTAGGGAAATAGTAGTCAATTTATTTTATTACTTGTAATTTAAATTATTAATTTATGTAAAATGTATAGTAACTTGGGATAAATACAAAAACAATTATATCAATTCAAATCCCATTATTTTAGGAAATAATAGTTTACTACTGTACCTTTAAATGATAATTTTTTTAATTATTTTTTTCTAAAATAATCCATATAATTGGGCGGGAAATTTTTTCATAATAAGTCAACACGTGTACAATTTTTGGGAAAAAAATAACGTCAGCGGTTGCTACTTTAGTTTATTTATAGATTATATTATGTATTTTTCCAACTATAAAAAGTTGTTTTTCAAAACAAACTTTTATTTAAATTATTGGACCCTTTCCAAATTTTGAATTCTAGTTCGAAATAACCTGTCTCTAATAAAAAATAGTATTCAAAATTTCCTTTCTGAATTTTTGTTTCATTTCTCAAATAAATAAATTTTTAGATTCTCAATAACCGTTTGGATAATACGTGTATGTACATTTATATTTTCAAAAGGAATGAACTAAGATTCCACTTCTTGGCTCGAACTTGTTCTCATTGGCTTAGGGATGGTAAACAAACCACCTGCAAGACCAAAA
Organism: Chenopodium quinoa; assembly: GCF_001683475.1. NCBI lineage: Eukaryota > Viridiplantae > Streptophyta > Magnoliopsida > Caryophyllales > Amaranthaceae > Chenopodium > Chenopodium quinoa. The sequence continues at coordinate 5,181,840 of NW_018745000.1, forward strand.
TCAATGATTGATAAGAACAAAGAAAATATTTGATGTTCTAAATCAACTTTGAGAATAAAATCATCACAATGATCTTTACAAACGTTTAGACATTAGGTATGATATAATAAACCTTAAACACAATTGTTTTGGTTTATAAACAAGCAAAGAACTAACTTGCTTTCACGAACATGACTTTAACTAAAATGTGAAAGCCATGTCATTGTCCTAAATATCTCAAAACAAAAATAAGACATATACATAGGTCCATCTCAATATCATGATTATATGAATGGCCTAAACAATAGCAAGTCATTAAAACTACCCCCAAATTGGGGGCTCCAAGACTTGAGATATAGCAAGAATGCGCGTAACCCGACACATGGGGGTTCAATATCCACAAAGAAACAAAATGAGTTATTCATGCCATTTGATTGAGCTAATTTCGAGAATCGCCTAAATAGTTTTAGATCTCAAGCCTTATAATTTTAAAATTCATCACAATGATTTAATAATCATTTTGTTCCTTTGAAAACTAAATTTGCAACTGAACTTGGCCATGAAACAAGTTACATATTCAAGCCATTTTCAAGTTCAACTTCAAGAACTAATCTTAGTGCATAATTGTTGTTTCAATACTTCAATTTACTCTAAGGATTAGAGAGTATGACTAGTGTAGAGCAACAAAATCATGATACTTGCTCATACGAAAGTTTAGTACTCAATCATTCATCATGAAAATTGTATCAAGACACGTTATTAACATAAGAAAAACAATTTCATGAATTAGAATGTAAATAAAAGACTCCTAATTCGAAATTAAGGAGTCTTCATTCTAAATTATTCTCCATTGTTGCACACATTGGAATTTCCCAAGGAGGATAACATCTACTTTCTCGAGCTTCAAAACAATGACAAATTTTGAACTCAAAAGAAAGAATTCAAAAGTAGCAAGAATAGATGAAAAATTTGAACAACATTTCATTTTTTCCCCTTACTTGTTCTAATGAATGACCAATATTGCTATACTTAGCAAATTTCTTTGTTAAAACTATGAATGGTCAAAAAACGATTTAAACACACTTGTTTAATCATTCCCAAGATCCTATTTGTTACCATAATAAGATGAAACACGGGATTTCTAGACCCATTTCAAGCAACATGAAAGGGTCTAATTATTAAAAAAAAACAAAAAAGTCATCGAAGTCACCCAACATTGGGGGCTACAATATTCGAAAACATAAAATGGGGGCTCAAAAGCCCGAAGTATAGCCAAACTATTCCAGTTCGATGATCTCTTCAAGAATTTCCTAAAACTAACTAGTTTTGTGGAAATCTTGAAATCATAGTTTTATAAGTGAATAATAATAACCATCGGTTATTTTTTATCATTGATAAACCAATTTTGCAACTTACGCATGAAAAAAAAAACATGAGTCGCAAGAACAAATTCATTCTACTATAAAAGTTCAAAATTTCATTTATAATTTTAATGCATAATTGTTATTCTAAACACTTCAATTTACATTAAATTAACAAGTATAGTCTATGTGAGAAAAAAAAGAGAGAAATAAAGATCAAGCACAAAGTCAAAATTAGAATAAACAAAAAAAAATACATATATGCTTGACATGCTCATACAGGATTAATACTTTATCGCTTCACATGAAATTTGTTGCAATATATTTCTTAAACATGTCACAACAACAAACAAACAAATTCATGACAACAAATCGAATCAAAAACCCCAACTTTTGTAAGGATTATTCATTCGATTTCTCCATTTTATTGACCAAGATCAAAGCCTGGTAGAATAAAAGGAGAAAGATTTACTTTCCTTAGCTTCAAACGACAAACAAAAATGGAAAGAGATCAAGATTGGAGAAAAGATGAGAAGAAGAAAGTGAGCTGCAGATCGCGCTTCTCCAAATCTTTTACTAATTCAAATGTTGCGTGCGACTCATTAATTTGCGTGTGGCATCCCAGCGCAACCCAGTTTCTTGCGCGCGCTTGGCCAGCGCGACCTACTGAGTTGCGCGCGGACACTGGTCACTTAAAAGACCGGTACTCAGATTTTGATCCGTTTTTAATTTTTCTCAACGGTTTTGTACGTTGTTAGACGTAATAACGCGCGAATTATCGAAATCTTTTAAATTGCTTTACATCCAGTAGTTTCTTTTCTTCTTTGATAGTTTTTTGCATCATTTTGAATGCACACCGTGCTTTGTGCCATCCCTAAGCATATGTTTTGAAGGTTTTTCGTAAGAGTGTCTTAAGATATTCCGTGGTGGTGCTTTACGTAAAAGCACCCATAGACAGGTTTGTCATTTTACTGTAGTGACGTTATAAATGTCCGCTTTTCTTCTTTTTTCACGTCCGAAGCAAAAAGGAAGGCATTGTCATGCAGCGTAAAAATGCAAAAGGCGTATCGTACGGCGCAAAATTGTACAGCGTAGGTGTTGCGTAAAATTCATTTCAGCCCAAGCTTTGCGAGATCTACCTCTCGGAACTAAAAGGTAGAGGATTACTTTAGGCGTTAGCTCACGAGTCGACAGGCACGCCGAACCATCAGGAACAAACACTTCTTGATTGGAAGCAAATACGGTAGTTAGTGAGCTTACTAGCTTACCGAATAGTTAGGGTGTCCGTCCACCCCCTGTATAAAGAAGCGACACGACAATGTCGCGCCTATGTAACCACGTGCCCCCAGTCTTTGAGACACGTGTACTCATCTTGTGGACAAAACTACTGAGAGAGTTGTTAACTTTCTTCCCTCTAACTGGATTTGGATATGTGCCTCCAGTCCTAAGACATGTATTTCTATCTTGTGGACATCTGGCTCGAATACCGGACCATTTCGGCTCGAATACCGAAAACACCTTTTTTCATCTTTTTACTTTGTTAAAGTCTGGCTAAATTTTCAATGACATATCGAGGGACTTTAGACCAACGATGACACGATTGAGAGGAAATCATCCCCTTTTATTCTTTTTTAAAACCGATCTCTTCTCATGACTTGACATCACCCAGAACACCTTTACTTGTAAAAGCGTTCGACAATTGCAAAGGATCAATATAGATTCTTTAGCGCGTTAAGACTAGGAAAAAACTTTTCCTAGCGTTATTAGCTACTTGTTTTGAACACTTAGCAAACCAAGGATTGTTTCCACATCCTTAACATTTCTGAAAGATTCTATATTCTTTGAGAATTTCGCGGAATGAGTCTCAGATTTATTTCCTTGACTACTTTGATCATTGTCTATTCTAGACTCGATCAAAGTGGGGGATAACTGTAGACACCTACTTTTGTCCTCTTATCCCGAAAGGAAGTGCGATGATGTTAAAAAAATCTGTTCTTCATGCTAGATCAAAGTTGAAGTGTTCATGGACTACGAAAAGCATTATGAAGAAGTTAAAACCCATATTTGAGACTAAGTTATCTTAGAGCCTTGTCCTATTACTAATAAGGCATAAAACGTGTTCATACATGTTTAAACTTGATTAATAACGGACCCAAATGCGTCAAATGCAATGATTGGATCCAATGGAACCTACATTGTTGAAAACCGAGCAAAATAGATAAACCAACCATCAAATTCCCATGCAAGTCCTATGCATATGGATAGAAATTTCAAAGATATTTCCAACGGTATATTATAAGCCCAATTCCGAGCCAAAACAAAGAACTTATGATCAAAACACTAAACCGGGCCCTAAAACCGACACCCTTGCACTCCAACGGCCATAACTTTTGATCCATAACATATTTTAACCTAATTCAATGACATTGGAAAGTAGACATTCAGATATTTCCAATGATATCTTACACGCCTTAATCCAACTCCGCAATCAAAAGTTATGGAAGTTTTAAAAACGCGCTTTCGTATTAGGCAAACCGCAAACCAGGGAAACTCAATCAGTTGTGAGTGCCTGGCGCACCCGACTCATTGAGATGTGCGCGCCTCCCAGCGCAACTCAGAGAGTTGCGCGCGCCACCTGACAGCGCGGCTCTAAAACCCTAAAGGCGCGCGCGACTCATTGAGATGCGCGCGGCACCCAGCGCGACTGAGAGAGTTGCGCGCGCCACCTGACGGCGCGACTCTAAAACCCTAAACCTAGATCCCTACACCAATAAATAGGGGTCTTCGTTCAGCTCTAAACAGACCGAAAATTCAGAATTAAAACCATAGTATTCTCAAAACCCTAATCTCTCAACTTATCGTACTATCATACTACTTTTTCTTCCCTCTTCCTAAATACTTTCCAATCCTAATTGAATCCATTGAAGTCCTTAGAAGTAAGAAGAAGAAAGAAAGTCCATAAACACATTAAACGGAGATTTAACATATAAGAAGAACGGTTAGTTTCGTGAGCACTTAGATAATTCACTTTTCCTTTATTGTTTAAATAACTTTAATTGAATAAATAGTGTTGTTTGATCACTATAAACAAAATTTTAACTAATTAATTCACATAGTATTCTTTTGTTAATCAAGAATAGAATTTGATAATTAATTGTTGTTTTATCACTTAAGACAAGGCGAATATTGTTTATTTTGTTCTTTTCACGAATACTGATTGAACAAAGAATAACGACTTTTGCGATGTAATTCTTACGTGATTAATGCTTGTAAATAAAATCAACTAACTTAGTCTTTAGGTATCACGTTGCATATGTTGTTTGGTAATGAAATTGTGAAAAAGGAAGAGCTAGTAGAGGCCGTACTAGGGCTAAGATAATGATTCCCCTCTAAAGGGAACGTTATCTTAGTACCCTCGCTCCCGAACTCATTTATGATTTATGTAGACCAATTTGGGCTGTGTAAACTTACGATTCGTGCTAATTATTCCATGAACTCCACATGGAAGAAAGGCATGAACGAGGTTTATGAGTTTTCCTAAAACTCATTGGCGACTCCTACATGTTTCTTATAAAAAGGCGTGATGAGAGTATCATTTCTAATTCAAGGTCTCCCAAACAGTCAGGAATTCAAATCCTAATACACCCTAACAAGTGTAAAGTCCTAGGATTTTAAATGGTCATGGGCATCTAAGGAAGGACCCCCTTATGATGGGATCACCCTCCTTACAATAAGCAACAAGAAAAATTATGTGAAAAATTATATTCAACAAATCCTTTAGAACATTGGGAAAAGGATAATGCATTTGCTAAGATAGCTCAAACAAATTCTAATAAGATTATTAGCGTAAGATAAATGGTCTATACCTACCAAGATATATAGGAATTTTGAACAAAAAAAGAACTGATGCATATAAAGCTAATTAGGAATAGCAAGAGTCCTCATATTAGTCCACCATTCATGGTAAGAAATCATGTAGAAGAAAAAAGAGGTAAATCTAGAATGGTCATTAATTATAAACAACTAAATGACAATACTATTTTTGATGGCTATTACATTCCTAATAAAACTGTGTTATTTAATAGAATACAAGGAGCCACATGGTTTTCTAAGATGGATTGTAAGAGTGGTTATTGGCAAATTAAAATGGGATAAGAGAGTATTCCATTAACTGCGTTTAGTGCCCTTAAAGGGCATTTAAATGGTTAGTAATGCCTTATGGATTAAAAAATTTTCCACAAATATTTCAGAGAAGAATGGATAATATTTTTAGAGAAGTTAATCATTGTTGTTTGGTCTATATAGATGACATCCTAATATTCTCAAAAGATTTAGAACAACATAAGAATGCTCTTAAATCAGTGAATAAAAAATGTGCAAAGCATGGTATAATCCTTAGAAAGGATAAATGTGTTTATGCTAAAAAAGAAATTGAGTTTCTAGGATTATAAATTAAAGCAGGATAAATAATATTGCAAAAGCATATTTTGGATAAGATTGAAAAATTCCCTGATAAAATTGAAGATATAAAACAACTAGAAAGATTTCTAGGATGTTTAACTATGCTTCTAATCTCATAGAAAATCTTGCTTTATTAAGAAAACCATTACAGCAAAAGCTCAAGAAAGAAATAACTTGAAACTGGAAGGAAAGTGATTCCAAAATTATTCAAAAGTTAAAAGCTATGTGTAAAGATCTTCCTGTACTAACACTACCTACTAGTGAAGATGATTTAATCCTTGAAACAGATGCTAGTAATGAGCACTGGAGTCGTGTTGTGTTAAAAATCAAAGAAGGAGAAAGACTTTGAAGATATAGCAGTGGAAGTTTTAATAAAGTTGAGTTAAATTATCCTACCATGCAAAAGGAAATCCTTGCAGTTATTAGAGGGGTCGAGAAGTTCTTAATATTCTTAGCCCCTAAACAGTTCTTCATAAGAACAAATTGCAAAGGCATACTCGGTTTTGTTAAAAAAAATTTGTCTAATATGCAAGCGCAAGGGAGACTCTTGCGTTGTCAATTATGGCTTAACCAATTTGCTTTTACAGTTGAACATATACAGGGATCGAAGAATTCTTTAGCCGATAGTCAAACCAGAGAATTGGCTAATGGCGAATAAGCACAAGACATCAGAAAAACCTCCTGCCCATCAACTAGAAAGATGGAGGCATAGAGCAAAACTCTTATTGAAGAAACTAATAAAGCAATAGAGCGGGTTTCACCCTCCACTTGGGCCCTGATGGAGGTCATGATTGTTTCATCAAAAAGAAGATCTCGAGATGGTTTAATTAAAAGTTGTTATGTAACAGTTCGAAGATTCATGATGTACGAAGTAATAGTCATCATCCTACGACTCATTCCTGATATTCAGGATATAATACTAAATAAAATAAAATATAACAATTTTAGGTTTTGGTATTATCTAGTTGTATCAAGGTCATACAAGATGTATGATGTCTATAATGTATGGGGAAGTAGAATAATAGTCAACACCAATTTCAGAGTGGGTATTGTATCAATTCATCCACATTCACTTGAATGGAGGGCACCATATGTAGTAGAGCACTACAGAGCTTGGGATTATGGGATGGTTCATAGTATTGTACCATTTCCTAATAACAATACTACGTTCTTTGAGAAACCCACGAAATTCCAGAAGTATGTTTTTAGGAGAATTTATGAAGCAACAAGATATAAAGGAAGAGTTGAGCAAGTCCAAGTGCAAAATGCAAACATTGAAATGGTCGAAGGAAAAATTAACTCTCCACATTTCCTGATTATGTTTGTAGACGTTCATCGCAAACTCAAAGATCCAATCTAGTACCCAGCATAGACGAGTAAAAGATCCTACGGATGCAAGAGCTTATGGATTTTTCTATATTGCTCAGTATCTTAACCAGTTCATAGCGTTAAAAGAAGAACCACCGGTCATAATACATGTGGGAAATATTACTATAGTAGCGCCAGAATGGTTAAGAAATTATTTAGAAGGAGTGTTACATGGTGAATCAGCGTATGATTATCTCGAACAAGTTTAAGCTGGGAGATATTTATCCTTAGAATTAAAAGAGCACTTATTGGAGATCTTTGTCACATGGGATGAATCCTATGCTGCTAAATGTGTGATGGATCTAGGTATAGAAGACGACAACCAAATTTATGTCCATTATGAAGACAATTTGGACAACAAAGGTGGTCTACGAGATATAATGGAGTCCTGAGCCCACACCAGCAATTATGTATTCTACTTTTACTATTGTAGTGATAAGTTAATATTTTATATACTTTATTATATCATTTAAATGCTATTTTAGAGTATAAAATATATATAATTATAATGCTTTGTTGCCTTATTATGAGATTTTATATTGTAATACTCGATTAATTATATTTAGTGAATTATACTCATAATAAGCTCGTTTTAAGAATTAATCAATGAATTTGATTTCCCTTGTATTTTTAATGTGGTTTAAATATGTTTTTCAATTGATAAATATTATTAGCATAATCTATTTTATTATTTTAGGGAAAGAAGTTTAAGTCAATGTTCATTAGTTAGAAGTGAAATGGAGCAAAAGAAAATTAAAAAAAAAGAAAATCCCACTACATATCCTCATGTACTACACTTCAACAAAGAAAATGGAAGTGGGTTGAAAACCCATTACCTCAAAACCCCAAAAAGGAGAAAAAGCGGTAGAGGCGGCGGAACTAAAGAAAAACCCTCACAACTACTACTGTATAAATCACAGACAGAGAGAAGACGAGGGAAGAGGACTGACACGCACAAAAAGAGACGCGGAAGAGAGGCGAACAGCAGCCCGAGAGCAAGACGAAGTAGCAGCGAACCACGCATCTAGACCGAGCCTTCAGCAGCGTCCAACCTCTATAATTGGAGTTTACTCTTCTCTCTTTAAGATTATGCAATTAACGATGTCATATATTATTGATTGCGTTCTCTTAATTGTGATGTCTGTCTAAACTTGTTTGTTCTAGATTAGGGATGTAGTCTCTTTTTATCTATCAATGAATTGAATTATATTGTTTGGGTTTGATTTATATGATTGCAATTTGATAATCTTGTTTTTAATTCGTATGATTAATCTGGCCAATTGATTGTGTGTTTAAGGTATTAGATTATTAGCGGTAGTGAACTTTCAATACTGGTTCGTGGGATTATCAAACATCAAGTAGTATAATTTTAGGAATAGTTATACACTTGGGTGATCTTATTGAATTCTTATTCTTAATGAGTTTATTTCAGTTGTTGTGATCACGGAAGTAGACATGAGATTGATTTTTTTTTTTAAACCAGACATGAGATTGATTTAGATATACGTTTTCTACCTTAGGAGAGGAGACAACATACTTTTGGTAATTCGATCATTGCTATTTTATATGTGTTCAACCCTACAATTAGTTTAATTTCATTATATAGAGTAATTGGCGAAACCCGAAACCTAGAACTACTTCTCATTATTGTCTATTTATTAGTTTGCAACCTTAATCGTTTATAGTTTAGTACTACTTATCCCATATTTTCGTCGTCTAAATAATATTTAGTTTCTTAATTTGGTAATTGAATAGACCTCCTTGTGGATACGATACTTTGCTCACCCTATATTTACAATAATTGACTCGTACACTTGCGGTAGATTTAGACCCGACCATGTAGCACGTTTTATTTGTTTTAAAGAATTATTAGAAAAGCAGTGAACGATATTCACTTGCTGAGTCATGGTTTTCTGTAAGCCATAGAAAGTGTCGGTGACCTTTGTGAGCCTTCCCCTATATAAAGGGCATTAGGCAAAGAAGTGAAGACAGAGTTGGAAGAGTTAGCTAGAGAATTGCTCTGAAACCATCAGAGTCCTCTAGAGAAAAATATTCACCTTAAGAGACAGATTAGTTCTCTATCTCTCTTAAAGTAGAGAAAACTCTAGTTCAGCTTATGTTTGTTTAAGCTTCCAGTTTGTGTGTTTTTTGTAATATATGAGTGTTGTAATCTTTTCAAATTAAATAAAAGTTTCGTTCAAGAAGGGAACATTATCCCCTTGAACCTTATATATCAAATTAGTTATCTTTTGGTTTAAGAAGTTCAATCATAAACGCAGTAAGGATTGTTTAATTAGAGATTATGATCTAAGGTAGGAAACAAATTAGATCTGTATTGAGCCTAATCTAAGGAAGACAGGGTTAGAGTTAGCTACCTTGGTAAAGCCAGAGGTTCAATTGTCGACTAAGTTTAAGTATTGGTCAAAACTCTCTAGTTAAAAAATTATTATTGCGAAGCATGGTAGGCTGTTAAATTGTTAAAGTAATTCATTTTGATGTATAAGTAGTAGAGTAGTAATAACTAGTACCAATAAAAGTCATTTAGGTAATTATCAGATTGAATTATAGTAAAAATCAGTGTATTATCAAAAATTGTTATTTTAAATTAAGGTGTTGTTATTAATTTATTAAATATTGTTATCGATTCATTAAGTACTGTTATTTATCCTAAATAAAATATATTAAAAAAAACTGACGTCATGCACTTGGTATTGGGCGAGGTGACCTATACTGGGTAGCGGTCCATTACATAATTGGAGAATTCCAAAATGCCTTTATCCCAGGAAGACAATTGCTTCATTGCCCATGAGATTCTTAATGCGGTCAAGCACAGGAACAAAGGAAGGAGGTTTAAGGTGATCTTAAAGGTGGATCTAAGCAAGGCGTATGATAGAGTAAGATGGGACTTTCTCATGATGATTTTGCAGAAAATAAATTTTCTTGAAAAATGGATTGGATGGATACAAGAGTGTATAAGTACTGTGAGTTATTCAATCCTTGTCAACGGAGAACCTTTGAAGTTCTTCTTTCCAAAGGTGGGTTTGAGACAAGGCGACCCTTTCTCACCATACCTGTTCATTATCCTCATGGAAAGTTTGTCAAGGAAATTTTTACTCCTAGAGAAGCAAGGAAATATTCAATGTATCAAAATTGCTAGAAGAAACCTGATATGTCTATTTTATATAGTGTTTTACCCTCGTCCCTTGGTCATAATTAGTAGTGTTTTGGCTCTTTAGAGCCACTTTTATTACTAATTGGTGTTTTCTAATGTTTTCGTAGTTTTGGTTGAGTTTTGTAGGAAATTGCATCTTTGGAGCTTTTTCCCGGGATTATTGCGGAACGACTACGAGCGTTGGAGGGCACGACCGCTTGCATTGGATACCGAGTATTCAAGACCCAAAGTGGAGATTCGAATTGGGCCAAGAATGAAGCCAAATCCAAGTCCATCTTATAGCCGGGCCTGATCGGGCAATCATAAGCTCGATCGGGCGGCTGCCCAGAACAAGGGGGCGAAGAAAAAGGCGGGCCTGATCGAGTGGCCCTTCGCCCGATCGGGCGCGAGTTGCTGAGGAGAGTTTTTTGGCGATTGGCTTATTTTTAATTAGGAGTAATTACAAGTTTTGTATAAGTACAATTTAATGCTTTTTGTTTAGGACCTCTTCTCTTAGACTTTCTCTCTCTACTTAGTTTTATTTTCTCTCTCAACAACTCCACACTTTGTTCTTGATTCAACTCCTTGTTTACGAAAACTTTGGTAACAATTTCTTCTTTATTAATTTCAGTAATTTTATTTCTTTAATTCATCATGTTTCCTTTAATTGCTTTGATTAGTTTCAATTCAATTATGTGTGAGTAATTCTCTTTCTAGGGTTTGTGGGGATCCGTAAATAATATGAAGGGGTAATTTGTTATTGTTGATTGTCAATGCTTGATTAATTTCCTATTGAATGATTTAATGTTATGCAATTAGATTAGGCCTGGTTTAATTGTATGAGTTTGGCAATATTAATTCGAGATTCGAGAGATGAGAATTGATATTTAGGCTAAGTTTCAATAGGTAGGTTAATTTATAAATGGTTAAGTCGAGATTCAAGAGATGAGATTTCATACCGGTAGATTAATTTTGTGATTGTAATACGTAGCGAAGGCCCTTTATGATCTGATTAATTGATTCATTGATGATTGATTGTTATGTTTTACCCTGGAATATTGTTTATTGGTGAACCTATGGCCTTGGATTTTATTTCATTGATTTTCCTCCTAATTTTATTCCTTCCTAATTTTACTCTTAGTAGTTTAGCTCCCTTTTATAATAACAATTTGGTTAATTGATAATTTAGATTATATTGATTAATTAGGAATAAATTGACTTGTTTCCCTGTGGTTCGACCCTTCTTCCCTATCTGCATAGCTAGTGGATTTAGGTAATACTTTTGATTAGGTGATTATGACTTTAGCCTGTTAAAATTTGGTGTCGTTGCCGGGGAAACGGTTTTATTTTTATTTCTGATTATTTTTGTAGTCTAGATTATCCCCTTTTGTCTTAGAGAACGTTAGTTCTTTGAGGCAATTCTCATAGTTGTCTTTTAGTTCTTTGTTTATGCCCAGGTGTTCCAGATCAGGTTATATTCCATTCGATCCTGAGATCGAGCGCTCTTTCCATATACAAAAAAATCTTTACAGACAAATCCTAGCGGGCTCCAAGGATAACAATAATCGCAAAGACCCTCCAACTGATTCTAGTGATTCGGAAATCCCTTCAGATTCAGAATCAAAGATGACAGCACCTAAGAAGCTTAGCGATTATTCGCAGCCAACCCTGATAGATTTTCCACACCTTACTCCTACTCCGGCCCTTGATGGAGTGCAATTTGAAATCAAACCCCAATTTATCACGATGATAGAGAGGAAGCAATTCAGTGGAGCTAAGGATGAAGATCCTAATCTTCATATTGCAGATTTCTTCCAGTATTGCAACACCATTAGACAAGCTGGGGTCACGCAAGATCAAATCAGGGAGATTCTTTTTCCCTTTTCATTATGTTGAAAAGCTAAATTATGGTTTAATGGTTTGAATAGAATTGCACTTGGTATAACTGACTAGGAAACTCTTGCTTTGAAATTTTATAATAAATATTACCTTGCAGAGAGAACAACTTTACTAAGGAGTGTTATTCAAAACTTTGCCTAAGAACCAGATGAAGCTCTATATGAGGCTTGGGAAAGGTTCAAGGATCTACAGAGAGAATGCCCCCACCATAATCTGGCACAATGGCAGTTGATCCAAGCCTTATACATTGGACTTGGAAATTCATCGATCTAGATCAATTCTAGATTCTGCAGCTAGTGGGAGATTCATGAATCTTAATGTTGAAGATGCAGGTCAGGTTATCGAAGATATGGAAATACACAATTCCGAATACTGGAATCCGAGAGGGTTTGCTAACAAAGGAAAACATAATGTCGATTCCGTATCCTTTTTGCAAGCTCATTTAACATCTATTTGTCAGAAACTAGATAATCTTACTGTTGTTCCTAACTCTATAGCTAATGTTTCTGTTGTTGCTAATAATGAAGCTTTTTGTGAAAATTGTGGAATTGTAGGACATCGGGAGCAAGATTGTAGAAGTTCCATATAGCAAGTTTATGCCTTTCAAACCTATAAGCAAAATAACCCATACTCCAACTCTTATAATTCTGGCCTCTGGAACCACCCATGTCTTTCCTATCGGAGTACCAATGTACAAAACCCTCCACCTCCACAACAAACATAACAGCTTCCCCCACCACAGCAAAAGTATTACCATCCTAATTCTGGCCAGAAAAACTAGTCACAATCCTCCTCATCTTCTGACCCTGCCATGATAGAAATTAGAGCAATGCTTTCAAGCATGTAAAAGCACATGGAGAGTAGGGATGCACACATTGATTCAATTATAGCCCATAATAAAATCATGGATAATCAAATTGCGCAATTTTCATCTACCCTATAAACCCGTCAGCAGGGAGCTCTACCATCGCAACCAATCCATCCTACAAATCATGCTAATGCAATCACTCTAAGGAGAGGTTCACATTATGATGAGCCTCCTATGCCCAAGGAAGATGGACTTGTTGCTAATCCTGATTCCTTTGTACCAAATGCTAATCTTATCAACCCTGCAGGGCTATAAAAAGATGCTAACCCTTCTAATTTTTCTTTGCAGGGTAAATCTCAGGACAAGGGAGGGTGCAGAGCCCAGTTATCAAACTACCATTCCCTAATAGACATTTGAAGAGTAAGTTTGATAAGCAATTCAGTAAGTTTTTGGAGGTTGCAAAAAACTTGCAGGTAACAGTTCCTTTCACTGATATAATCACTCAGATTCCTGCATATGCTAAATTTATGAAAGATATTTTGACTAGAAAAAGGGCCTTTGATGAGGTAGAAATTGTAGCTTTTATAGAGGAATGTAGTGCTTTATTGCAAAATAAATCCCCTCCTAAATTAAAGGATCCTAGTAGTTTTTATATCCCTTATCATATTAGTAATGTCTTCATTGATAAAGCATTATGTGATTTGGGTGCTAATGTCAGTGTTATGTCATCGTCTGTGTGTACTAAGCTTAATATGGGTGATTTAAAAGTTACTAACATTACTTTAAAGATGGCAGACCGTTCTGCTAAATACCCATTAGGTATTTTAGAGGATGTTCCTGTCAGAGTTGGTAAATTTTTTATTCATGTTGATTTTGTTGCAATTATGTTAGACATGGTTGAGGATACACAAACTCCCATTATATTAGGTAGGCCTTTTATCCATACTGTAGGAGCCATAATTGATGTTAAAAATGAAAAACTAACCCTTTCTGTAGGAGACGATAATATTACTTTTAATTTAGGGAAAATTTTAAAAGGACCTATGCTAGAAGAAAATTGTTGTCTAATAGATGTCATCGATATAATGGATGATATTTGTGAAGAAAGCTTACCACAGTGTAGGCGTCATTCGAAGCGCGCCTACATTAAGCATGTGGTGAATATTCTTGGCACTCATAGGAAGTGGGAATTGACATATACGATTAGGGACAAGGAAAGTAGGGAGCCGCCAACAAATTTTAAGGAACTTGTCAACCGTTCACGGATCATAAAAAGGCAACCACGATTAAGGGACAATGATAGGCAACTACGATTGGCCCGTGAAGGTTACACCCCATTCATAATCCATGAGATTACTAACTCCATATGGTTCGGAACCACTAAAATAGAACCGGGGATGATGGTACGAAGTGAGTCATGGAGTCACATTCGCCCATATTGGCCTCTATTCGATTTTTATTGTGAAAAGTGATTCATGCGATCTCAAAGGCATACAAATAAATATTCAATTTGCTCCAAACTATTATTAAGCTATATTGGTTTAATATTAATGCAACATATAATTCTAAAATATTTGTGATCACTTGATTAAATAACAAGATTAAAAAGGAACTTAAACCGGTTGTCCAAATTATCTTATTAGGCGTGATTTTCAATTACATATTCTCTTTAAACATGCAATATGGTGATCAATAAATATAATAGAATAAAAATTAATATTGGAAGCAATTTAACAATTATAACGTCAGTCAAATCAAATATTAATAAACCTAATCATGATACTAGCAATATTAAAAATAAAATAAGTAATTAAATTAATTAATTACTCACATTTCACGTGTTCCTTAAAATTGCTACATCATGAATAAGTTGTTAGTAACTTCGATAAAAAAAATATATCTAATGAAAATTAAATTAAATAAGTGTAGATTTGATTTGGTCCAAACCCTCAGTTATTTGTACCTTTCATGCCTTGGTTTAAGGACGGAACCTCGGGTTAAGTATGGACTCCTTGGGGTGCTTAAGGGAAGAATGGTGTAATTAGGAATATAGGTTTAAGGCTTAGAGTATGAGAGAGAGAGAGAGAGAGAGAGAGAGAGAAGAGAGAATTATTTTTGGTGTACAAGAAAGAAAGAGAGAAGGATTTGATGCCCCGAACTATAGAAAGGAGGGGGGTATTTATAGGGAAAATGAGCAGAGGGAACACACGAACCCTAAAAAAAAAAAAAAAAAACCTAAAAATTAAAACCGCGACACGGCAGAGAACACTGTGACACGGTGCCAGGCACCGTCAGATGGGGGAAAATCCCGTGAAGCGGGGAAAGTTGGAGTGACGTGGGACATATTTGACCTACGGGAAGTGAAAACGCGTGAAGGGTTTACTCGGAAAAGACACGAGAAAATTTGTGACACGGCACACGTACCGTGACAAGGCAGTGTCCACCGTGGCGCGGAACAGTACACCGTGTCACGGTATGGGAAAACGCAGAAATTACACGGAAAAAGCACCGTGACACGGTGAGAAATACCGTGTCACGGCAACAGGTACCGTGCCACGGTGTATTTTCAAGAGAAAAGGCTTTGAAAATAGCACCGTGACTCGAAGTAAAATACCGTGTCATGGAACCAGGCACCGTGCCACGTCATCAAGCGCTGTGACACGGTGCTTTTATATTGTGCGCGGTAATTCTAGTTTTTTACTCGTTTTTAAAATCATCATAACTTTTGATCCATAACTCGGAATAAGGCATATAATATATCATTGGAAATCTTATCAAGTATAATTTCTAACCCAATTAAAATCAGGTCAAAATCATTTTTAGATTTTAAGATATGTCCGTTTTAGTAGAAGAGTATCGGTTTTGGGCCTAGTTTAGTGTTTTGCTCATATCTTCTTCATTTTAAATCGGAATTGGGCTTATGATATATGGTTGGAAAGATTATTTCAAGGCCTATCCAAAAAATAATAATTGGATCAAAAATATAAGACCAAAAATATCATTTTCTCTCGTTTTTGCAATGTGGACACGAAAAGAGGAAAACAAGTTATGGTTTAGGGAAATGACCTAGGATATGGGTTGGTTTATGAAATGTATTGAATAGAAAATGGATTTAAGCACTCCAAATATTAAATACTCAACCCGACTAATAAAGGTGGTGAAAGGTTGTTCATCATCGGGTTTGGTTTTGGGGAGACATTTTTAGGTGTCTACACACAGGTTCTTGCAAGGGATCCCTTGGAGGAAGTTCTTTGTGGAGATTTATCTGCAGGTGATGCAAGCATTTAGAGTAATGAGGTGTGTTGAGGGTAAAAATACCCCGTATACGTGGACCAATACCACAATGACACGTGGCCCAATTATGGGGTGACACGTGTCACCACGGGAAGATGCCACGCAATCTAGAGTTCTTAAGATCTCAGGCCAATCCCATAGTGACACGTGGCCTAGTCATAGGTTGACACGTGTCACCACGGGAGGATGCCATGTGTCTAGGAAAAATGATCCTTCTGATGATCAGCACACCAAAAATCCCTAACAACGTCAGGCCCAAATCCCGAGAGATGACGCTGAAAGCCGCATAACGGCGCCTCTAGAGGGGCACGTGGCATTCGCTGATTGCGCAGCCAATCACATCGCGCAAATCTAGGGTATAAACCCTAGAGAGGGGCACGAGTCCCACCCCTATAAATACCCCAATCATTTATGATGGGAGGGGGATTTTTTCAGACAATTAAAGACACAGAGCATTAAATAAGCTCCAACTTCTCTCTACTTTCTCTCTCTAGCCTTTTTCGTTCTAATCACTGACTTGATCGTCGGAGGCGAATATTCCGTTGAACGGAATATTCGTGGTTTTGTAGGTGGGACCAGCGCATTGCCAGCAAAGCGTGACCAGTATCCCAGGAGATCCAAAAAAGACCCGAAATATTTGGCGCCGTCTGTGGGGATACTCGTACGCTATGGAGATAGACGGTCAGACACCTAATCCAGGCGAGGATGGACATGTAGAGGATTTAATCCCTACTACCCGTACTAGAGATCCTCTAATAGCCACATTTGAAGAAGCTGATGATCCTCCTGTTACTACAGCCTCCCATAAGGCCGTGCTTAACAAAATCAGAAAAGAGATTGCAAACGGAGCCAAATCCTCTAGGCAGCCGCCCAGGAGAGAGGAACAGAGGGCTCCAAGAAAGACACACAGCAAAACAGTCCATGCAACGGACGCTGGAAATACTCCATTTCGAAGGCTGACTGGAAGGTCCCCAAGAGTACCGCGGACTAATTTCTCTGACTTGCTGGCGAAAACGCAGTCTGCTGGGGGGAGAGGTAGACAGCCTCGAAGAGAGGAGCCTGAGCCGTCCAGACGATGGAAGGACGCAAGGGATTACCTTCGGCATAAGCAACGAGAGCGCGCCGTCTACTCTGACACGGCCTCAACCCCGACAATGCCGGATGATTTCTCGCATCATTCTCTTTCCCAGCATACCAACATGGCCATCTCCAGTGGAAGTCAGACAGTTCGCACCCCAACTCCTATTCCAGTATTTCATGCTCCAACTCCTGTTCCGGCTCAATCACTGCAATATCAACCTCAGGGGTTCAATGGCTTGATGCAGCCAAACCCCCAGGCATACGGCCAATATGGGCCATATGGGCAGGTGTACGGACAAGCTCCCTATCTGACTGGACCGTCCGTGCAACCGCAACCCATTGATTGGCAGATGCGCCTACTTACTCTGGGAGATAAGCCGCCCCCGTTTTCGCAAGATATCCTAAATGCCCCTCATCCACCAAAAGTGAAGAGTGTACTTGTGGGAGCCTATGATGGCACGGGCAACCCAGAAGAGCATATCACCTCGTACAGGAACCTGATGTACTTGCAAAGTGTAGATGATGTTACGTGGTGCAAATGTTTCCCGGCCACTCTGAAAGGTCTGGCCTAGGATTGGTTCAACAGTTTACCGGCCGGTTGTATCAATTGTTTTACCACTCTTAGTTTGTTGTTCGTGGGAAATTTTTCATACAACATACCACCTCGAAAGACTAGCCTTAACTTGGCGACAATCGTCCAAGAAAAAAATGAGGGCTTACGCTCGTACGTCCAGCGATTTAACCAAGAAAAAGCCCAAATTCATAATCTACCGGATGAAATGGCTTACTCTGAATTTCTCCGGGGATTAAGGCACAATGGTTTTAAATTTGACTTGGTAAGGAAAAAGATTCGGACATACGCAGGTGTTCTGTGGGAAGCCGAAGCTTATATTGAGGCGACGGATTTTTGTTCGCTCACAAAAGCAGAAGCGCCGACCAAGGGGGCTGAGAAGAAATCTTCTCAGCAAGACTCGGCCGGCCAAAAGAAAGAAGGAAAAAAGAGAAAGGAAGTCTGGGTGGCTGATGGCCAGCCGCAGAAAACCAAGAAGGTCAAGGCGTACGAGCCCCAGTTTGAATTCAACAAGGACTGTTATTCTATCTTGATGGAAATCAAGGATAAGTTTGAGTTTGAGAAGCCACAGCCGCTGAGAGGCCCTGCTCAGTATAGGAACAAGAACAAGTATTGTCATTACCACAAGGACGTGGGACATGACCCAAATGATTGTATCAACTTGAAGAGACTGCTGGACAAATTGGCCGAGAAGGGCATGCTGAATTCATATGTGATGAAGTCCAAATTCACCTACACGCGGACAAACAACACGTCCGAGCAAAGACAGAAGAGTGATAAGAACAAAGATAAAGAGGATGATGGCAACAACACTGCTTTGGGCTTTGTGGCCGTGATATCATGAGGATTTGCCTTAGGCGGTCCCACTATGAGAGGGATCAAGCAGGATGCTCGGAACCTGGGAAAGGTGATGCAGATGGATGCAGTGAAGGCTGAACCCTTCCCCGAAGTAATCATCAGTGAGGCCGATCGGGGGGAGGTCAAAGCCTTGCACAATGATCCAATGGTATTCATTATGAAGATAGCCAATTTGAAGGTCGGACGAATATTGATTGACACGGGTAGCGCGGCTGATATCATCAGCCTGACCGCCTTGAAAAATCTAAGCTTCCCAGAGGATGCTCTACAAGACATCACTCACCCGTTGGTCAGATTTGGGGGGAATGTCACCCGGTGGGCCGGATAGATTTACCCGTCCGATTTGGGCAAAAAGGGGAAGGAAGAGATATGGTCGTCCGCTTCTTGGTTGTGAAAGAGCTTACTGGATATAATGTCATACTCGATCGTCCTACGCTGAATGCAGCAAAAGCAGTCATTGTGCCTCACCTAATGCTGCTAAAGTTTGAGAGGACGGACGGGAAAATAGGTACAATTCAAGGAAGTCAGAAGATGGCAAAGGAATGTAATCAGTTGGCGGTTAAGCCTACAGCGCGCGGACCAAAATCGTCCGAGCCAAAAGAAGAAGGAACCTCACTCCCAACACAACAGGTCGGCCAAAAGCGTAAGGCGGCCAAGATAGAGCAAGCATAGCAGCTAATGACTGTCGGTCGGCCAGAAGAGTTACGACCCCAGCCGGCCGGCAGTCACCAGGATGTAGTGCTCGACCCCGATCAACCAAATCTGACAGTCAGTGTGGGCACTATAGCTTTGGGTGTGCTTGGGGATGAGTTAATTCAATTATTGAGAGAGTTCAAGGATGTATTTGCATTTGAGGTCGGCGAGATGCCAGGTATAAGTCCAGATCTGGATGTGCACAAATTAGCGGTAAACCCGGCCGTTAAACCTGTCCGCCAAAAGAAAAGAAATCATGGAGAGGAAAAGAATCAGGCGACCGCAGCAGAAGTTAAGAAGCTTCTGGACGCCGGTTTCATTCGGCAATGCTTTTACCCAGAATGGGTGGCCAATGTGGTCCTTGTTAAAAAGCCGAATGGAACTTGGAGAATGTGCGTGGATTACACAGATCTAAACAAGGCATGCCCTAAGGATAGCTTTCCCCTGCCTAAAATCGACCGGCTGGTTGATTCGACGGCCGGGCATGCCCTGATGAGCTTTATGGACGCATACTCCGGATTCCATCAAATTCTGTTATGGGAAGAAGACTAGGAGAAAACGGCGTTCGTGACTGAGCAGGGGTTGTACTGTTACAGAGTCATGTCATTCGGCCTTAAGAACGCCCCTGCTACCTTTCAGCGACTTGTAAACACAGTCTTCATAGATCAGCTCGGCCGGAATATGGAGGCATACATAGATGACATGATTGTCAAGTCAAAAGAGTCGGCCGACCATTTGAAGGATCTAAGAGAAACTTTTACCGAACTCAGGCGGCATAAGATGATGTTAAATCCAAAGAAATGTGTCTTTGGTATTGAGTCCGGTAAATTTCTCGGATTTTTAATTGATCAACGTGGAATCGAGGCCAACCCTGAAAAAATCCAAGCTGTCTTGGACATGAAGTCACCAAGGACAATTAAAAAAGTCCAAAGATTGACCGGCTGTTTGGCCGCACTTGGTAGATTTCTGTCAAGATCAGGGGATAAGTGCCGCTATTTCTTTCAAACCATAAAAAAGAAAGCCATGTTTGAGTGGACAGAGGAAGCCGAGGAAGCATTCGTACAGCTAAAGAGCCATTTACATACATTGCCTCGGCTTGTCAGTCCACTTAAGAGCGAGAAGCTATTCATCTATCTTGCTATCTCAGAGCACTCTTAAGTGTCATCCTACTTGCTGAGCGGGACGGCCGCCAGATCCCTGTCTACTTTGTTAGCCACGTTCTACATAATGCTGAGCTAAGGTATCCCCCTATTGAAAAATTTGGCTTGGCATTATACATGGCGTCAAAAAAGCTGCGACCATATTTCTTGGCACATTCAATTGTGGACTACACAGACCAACCCTTGAAGAAACCATTTACAACGCTAGAGGCAAGCAGTCGTATGCTCAAATGGGCCTTGGAAATGAGAGGTTTGGATATTACATTTGAGCCAAGAAAAGCAATCAAGGGGCAAGCCTTTGCTGATTTTTCAGCTGAAATGACTCGGCCGGATCTTCAGACGGCCGGAGATCAAATCTAGAAAGTGTTCGTGGATGGCAGTGCGACAGCCACTGGTTGTGGTGCAGGTGTTATATGTCAGTCACCTGAAGGAGATAAGTTTGAGTACGCCCTGAGATTCCAGTTTTAAGCCTCTAATAACGAGGCTGAGTACGAAGCCCTCTTGGCCGGCCTCAGAATGTGTAAGGCGACAGGAGCGACAAAAATTGACGTGTGCTCAGACTCCCTACTTGTAGTCGGCCAGGTGAATGGAGACTTTGAGGCGAGGGAGCCAGCCATGGTAAAATACTTGAAGATTGTAAAAGAGGAGGCTGAGAGCCTAGACCATTTTACCCTGCAGCAGGTCCCTCGTTCGTCCAATCATCAGGCGGACGCCCTCTCTAAGTTAGCATCCTCAGCATCATGTGATACTCCCAGGTCAGTGTTTTGGGAAGTAAAAGAGAAGAGGAGCATTGATGTTGAGCCAGTACATGCAATTGATAGAAGCTCCACTTGGATGGACGGGATTATATCTTACCTTAAGGACGGATTACTCCCGGCCGATCCTAAAGAGAGTTGGCTGATGAAAAAGAGAGCGGCTTGGTTTGAAGTTAAGCAAGGGGAGTTGTTCAAAAAGGCATTTGTAAAGCCATACCTAAAATGCATCACTCCTGAGAGAGGGTATGATGTCGTGGATGATATTCACCAGGGGCAGTGTGGTTCTCACATTGGAGGACGAGCTTTGGCTGAAAAAGCTGCCCGCCTGGGTTACTACTGGCCGAGCTTAAAATCGGACGCAATGGAAATGGTGAAGAAGTGTGACAAATGTCAGAGGTTCGCAACATTAATTCACCGACCCGCCAACAGCCATTCGGCCATCAGTAGTCCGCTCCCCTTTGCCAAATGGGGGATGGACATCTTAGGACCATACACACCAGCGTCCGGCCAGAGGCGGTATGTGTTTGTAGCAGTAGACTACTTCACAAAATGGGTAGAGGCCGAGGTGTCCGAGGCATCAAATGGACAGATGTTACAGCTTTCATATGGAAGAGTATCATTACACGCTTTGGCGTTCCCCAGTCTATGGTGTTTGACAACAGACCTCAGTTCAAAACGCCTCAACTCAAAAAATGGTTGGAAGACCAAGGCACAGCTCATTGCTTTGCTTCGGTCGGCCGCCCACAAGAAAATGGTCAGGTAGAGGCATACAACAAATTGATCTCCAATGGAATTAAGCGCAAGCTAGAAAAAGCAGGTGGCTTGTGGGCTGACGAATTGATTAATGTGCTGTGGTCCATACGAACCACGGCCAAAAGTTCCACAGGAGAAACTCCCTTCTTCCTAGTCTATGGTGCTGAGGCGGTCCTTCCAATTGAAATGTACGAGCCCACTCTTAGGGTGATGCTATATGATGAAGCGGCCAATTGAGAAGCCATGAAGACCGCCCTAGACTTCCTTCCTGAAGCTAGGGGCAATGCGGCGCTTAGACACGAAATCTATCGTCTTCGGATGACCAGGGCATATAATCGCCGAGTGTCAAAGCGGCCGATAAAATTAGGAGATTTGATCCTAAGGAAGATGGAAGCGGTGGGGCGAGCAAATGAGGATGGAAAGCTGACCCCAAATTGGGAAGGGCCTTATCGAGTTAGGGAGGAGGTTAGAGATGGGACTTACCGTCTTGAAGCCATGAACGGCCGACCCATCCCGCGCACATGGAACACCGACAATCTGAAGAAATATTATGTTTAATTACTTAGCCAAAAAGCTGTGTATACAACTAGGTCTGTTGACCGAGCAATGTAAGCCGTACGGCCGCGACAATGTAATTTTGACAAATTAATGAATAAGTCAAACATTGTTATAATTATTTTTCCATTTTATTAATGCTTATTTGCACAGTCATAACTTATACGGATAGGCCGCGTAAAAGTTGCAAGTAGGTTACTTGCAACATAGCAACACGGTAGCAGAACAAAAATAAATAAAATAAGAATGGGCAGCTTGATCCCAAAATGCGTCCGCCCTAAATTAATGCGGACGATAGGGGTAAGGTACCCTGTGAAACCCACATAGTGGGGC
Source organism: Chenopodium quinoa (assembly GCF_001683475.1). Taxonomy (NCBI): domain Eukaryota; kingdom Viridiplantae; phylum Streptophyta; class Magnoliopsida; order Caryophyllales; family Amaranthaceae; genus Chenopodium; species Chenopodium quinoa. Next base: position 5,204,919 of record NW_018745000.1, read on the forward strand.
AAGGGCATACCAAGGCATTCCAGCCTAGCCGAACATGAAAATTTTAAGTTGAGATCACACTTGGAATTTCCTGAGTGCGTCTGAGCGATAGTTTCAACGGGCAAACTCAAATAAAGCCAATCGAACGGCCAATTTATGTGTTGATTCGGCGTACCACCTAGTCCAAGGGCAATCATTATTATGATTTGATTAACTTGGTAAAAGTCATACCACCTAAGGTATAAATTCTACCAAGCCAATCAAAACACCCAAAATATGGACTAGGCGAACGCCGAATAAAGGGGCATACCCCCAATTGTACGAGGATATAAAAACAAGAAAAGTGCGCGTATAAAAATGCAAAAAAACTCGTTAGGTATGAACTATGCAAAGTGTGAAGAAGAATCATCAAACTCAAATTAATAAAAGGGCCGCTCAAAAGGCGGTAAAATATCTTACATAAAAACCACTCAAAAAGGCGGTTGGAAAAGTCAAGAAAACTATACATAAATAAAGCTTAAAGTCAAGGGGCGGCCGGGGCAGAAATTGAATCAAGGACTGGGATGGGTAACTGAAGAGCTGCAGGAGAGGCGTCCTCAGCTGGCACCTCTTTGCTCTCCGCTTCACCATCACTGCCGTCCGCCACCTGATTTTCCTCATCCTCTAAGGTTGTTGGTGTGGCGTCCAGCTAAGGAGAAGGCTGGCCAGCCTTCTTAGCCTCTTCCCTAAGGCAGATGAAGTTGAGGCGCTTAGTGAAGCGCTCTTGAAAATAGGCGGCCTCCCAATCCTCCACCATGAGCTCGAACGCTTCTAAGAAGAAACTCTTCATCCGATCCTAAGCGTTCTGCTCAATGCGGACGACCTCGTCTGCGCTAGGGGCCTGAGGTGTCTTCAGCTGGAGAGTCAAGTCCTCAACGGACTTCTTCAAGGTCTCCACCTCGGCCCTCAGAGTGTCCGACTCGTCCAAGGCCTCCTTCAAGTGTTTTTGGGCCAAGGCCACATCACTCTGAAGCTTTTCGGAGGCCTCGAACCCTGCCCTCCAGCGTTCACCGTCCAGCAAGGCTTGGTCCCTCTCTTGTCTCATGGTCTCCCTGGCAAAGGACTCTTGCTTTAGGGCCTCCCCCAGCTTCACCAAATCTTCCGTCTGTCGCGCAGCCTTGTCGGACAGCGCGTTGATTTGGGTCTCAAAATAGCGGCGCTGGACAGCCACCTCCCCAGTCACGGCATCCTGGGTCTTTTGAATCTGGGCCCAAGCATGCTTCAGCTGCTCGTTTTCCTTGTCCTTCCATTCCAGGAAGGTGTTCAGCCGTAGGAAGAGCTGCGTACAGGGTAAATGTGTTAGCAAAATGAGCGAAAAATTGGCTATGTGTATTTGAGGAAAAAATTTACCTCAGCGCTGCAATTGATCATAGGGTCGAGGAAGCCCTCATGAATTCCCCGCAGCTTATCTCGCTGCTCAACAGGGACGGCCCGAGCCATGGCCTCCCGCATCGCCTTCCTGTCCGCTCCAGTAAGGGACTGGCCGGGCAGCTTCATTTGTAGCTCCTCTGCAATGTCTGTAGGCGGACGCAAAGAGTTTAACGTAAAAAAAAAAAAAAACAAAAAAAAAGAAGAAGAAGAAATAATAATAAGATCCAAAGTTATTGGAACAGATCGTCAGAGAAGCTCGGAGGAGTAGGGAGATTGAAAGTGAATGGCGGGGGCGGCGTCGGCTCATTACTCTCCACCCCCGTCCGGCCAGGCTGATCGTCGGCCGACTGATTGGCATCAAGCCAATCAGATTCATTGACTCTTTGGACGGGTGGAGTCACTTCTGGCCCGGTCGATTCTGCCTGGGTCGACTTACCCCTATCGTCCGATTTCTCGGACCTAACATGATCCGGAATGGCGGCCGGATCTATGGAATTGGAGGCCCCGCTATCGCTCAGCCGGGGTTGTTCTCCTTTGGACTGTCTTGAGACAGTCCGCGACGTCGTCTTGGCCGCAGGAGTGGAAGTGGTCTTGGATGCGACTGTCTTCCTTTTCTTGGAGGCCTTGCCGTCCTGATCCGTCTTGGACGCAGGAGACGACTGCTTCCGCTTAGACCTGGGGGTTGGAGTGGCCAGCTGTAGAAACAAAAGTTAGAAAAAGGAAGCAAGATAATATAATAGGTCGAGCCTAGTCACGAAGAAGATCTCTTCCGTAATGCATACACGGACGTAAGGAAGAAAGCTAGATGGGTTTACTTACTCCTTTAGTTTGCTCGTACAGTGTCTGGCGAGCCTTGTACCGAGCCAGGTCAATCTCGGACATGTTGACCTCCCCTTTTTGCTCCTTGTCCAGCATCTCGTACGCCTCAGCTGAAAGGAGAAGAAAAAGAGTTAGAAGATTTTTCAAGATCAAATATTATGTGTAAGTGTAAGAATATGTGTCCGTGCGTCCACCTTGGGGCAGGTTTCTGTATAGGCCATAGGCGGACATGAAGGTGGGATCCCGCAGCCAGCTGGATAAAGGGACCCAGTTACTTGGAACGCGCTCAGTCTTGCCGTTCCTTTTCACCCGCTTGACTTTGAAATATTCAAGCTGGTGCTCCTGGCTGGGGTGGAAGGGTGGCTTATCGGGCTTGAGATCCCCGCGTCCAAGTTGAATTGGCTCTGCGTTGAACCGATTCATCCGCAAGTTAAATTCGACGTCCTTAGTTTTGACGCGGTAGAATCGATGCTTCCAGTCACGCCACTTGGAGACGCGGTCCATCACCACCATGTAATCTCTAGTGGTGCTTAAGATGAGCCAGCCGTCCGTATCAGTGTCCAGCCTAGTCAGTGAGTGCATCTCATAGAAAACTGCCAATTCTGGCTCGAAGCCCTTGCAGATGCACGTCACCAGGTACCCAAAGATGTTCAACCAGCTGTTTGGCATCAGCTGGAAGAGAGCAATATCATACTCCTCCAAGATTGTGCGGACGAAAGGATGGAGAAGGAAGCGCAGTCCAACGTCTAAGGCCGCCCTTTAGACGCTGAAGGATCTTTAGCGCGGCCTCTCTTCTTTCCAGGCGGCCAGAGCGCGGGACTTCCTTGGAGGCTGGATCTCAAATCCTTCCCCAAGGAGGAGGAATGCCTTGTATTCCTCAAAGTTGTGGTTTAGGTAGCCCAAGGCCGTGCTACACACCATGCAGACGTATGGATCCTTGAAGTTGTCAATGTTGGCAACCTCCTCCTAGGCCGCCTCTTCACCCTCTGCGGCCGCTGTTCCACCCTCGGCCGCATTCTCAGCTTCGCCCTCCTCTTGTCGAGGAACGCTCCCAAACTCGGAGGACAACACTCTATCAAGGTGAGCTGCCTCCGCCGAGCTGCAGCTCCTAGAACTATGGCCGCCCTTGGGGGAGATTGTGTCTTCAAGTGGCCGTTTGCCCTTATCTTTGGCAACGGCCGCCTGACTCCCGGTAGGAGGGGCTCTGCGAGGGGGCAGGTCGGACGGTTCGTTAAGAGAAATTCCCGTTCTTGGTCTGTCCGACCCGCCATATCGGAAATAGAGTTCTGAAGGAGTGGGGGCGGATGCATTAGCGTCCGCTCGAGAAGAGGAAGGAGGCCCCTCACAGAGTAGCAACTCGGCCCCATCCATGACCGAGATGGCATATTGGGGGAACCTAAACCCCGGAGTTTGCCCGGACGTTCCCCCCATCAAAGGAGCGCCTTGAGTTCTTTGACGCTCCTCAAATGAGGAAGTTACCTCCACGGCCGAGCAGTGAGTGCCCATGGAAGTGGTCGTAGGAGTGGTAGAAGGGGTCTCAGCATTAACTCTGTTTGGGTCATAAGGCGGCCTAGGGTTTATCAGACTTTCGTCTGGATTTCTGGCCGCGTGACGGTCGTGCGTTTGCATCGTCCGTGCCATGTTCGACTGCAGGGACAGAGAAGAATGGGTGGATATGAGTTGGTACACACTAGAAATGGACCCACTCCATGAAGGAGACAACTCGTCTCCGTCCACTCTAGACTCCTCAGTCCTAGGCGAACGGCCGGCCTCATGAGGAGAAACGGACGAAGCCGAGTGTTGAGCCAGCTTTTAAATAAACAAAGAAATAAAAAGACAAGGAAAAGAAAAACAGGCGGCCTACCTCTGTACGTGTTGAAAACTTGAAGATTGATCGGAAAACTCAACCAATGTCACAGAAAATTCAAACGTGCGGCAGAGCTCTTGAAGATTCAAAGGAAAAACATTTTCTCTCTCTAGAAGCTCTGACTTCTCTCTAGAAAATGTAAAGTTCCAAAGTGCCAAAATGAAGTCAAACCCCTTGTATATATAGGAAAAATTTGTGGGGGTATTCAACTTTCCCGCCCAACTTAGCTAAACGGTTACAATTTGAAAAAAGTGACCTAGAATTTGGAAGGACAAAGAGTAACTCCGTTAAACTAGAAGGAAAGGACGACCTAATAAACGGCTCGTCCAAGGTAAAGCTGGCAGAACTAAGGCTCTTTCCGAAATGGCAAGACGGTCGCAAAAATCGACGGCCCAGTTTCGTCCGCGCCGCTTGAATAGACAGGCGTTCGCCCTAAAAATGTCAGGCGGACAGAAAGTTGACAAAACTCTAATACATCTGTACACGCCAAGGCTATTAAAGGTCAGAGGTGCCGGCCTATAAGCATACGAGCCATCCCCTCTGAGGGGCAAATGTTGAGGGTAAAAATACCCCGTATACGTGGACCAATCCCACAGTGACACGTGGCCCAATTATGGGGTAACACGTGTCACCACGGGAAGATGCCACGCAATCCAGAGTTCTTAAGATCTCATGCCAATCCCATAGTGACACGTGGCCCAGTCATAGGGTGACACGTGTCACCACGAGAGGATGCCATGTGTCTAGGAAAAATGATCCTTCTGATGATCAGCACGCCAAAAAGCCCTAACAACGTCAGGCCCAAATCCCAAGAGATGACGCTGAAAGTCGCAAAACAGCGCCTCCAGAGGGGCACGTGGCATTTGCTGATTGCGCAGCCAATCACATCGCGCAAATCTAGGGTATAAACCCTAGAGAGGGGCACAAGTCCCACCCCTATAAATACCCCAATCATTTATGATGGGAGGGGGATTTTTTCAGACAATTAAAGACACAGAGCATTAAATAAGCTCCAACTTCTCTCTACTTTCTCTCTCTAGCCTTTTCCGTTCTGATCACTGACTTGATCGTCGGAGGCGAATATTCCGTTGAACGGAATATTCGTGGTTTTGCAGGTGGGACCAACGCATTGCAAGCAAAGCGTGACCAGTATCCCAGGAGATCCAAAAAAGACCCGAAACAAGGTGGATTTCATTGAAAAAGCTCTTTCACTAGAAGAGCTTGATCCTAAAGAGACCATGAAGGTAGTGAAATTAGTTCAGGAGTCAAAACCTACAGAGGTTAAGAAACCTGAACTAAAACCTCTCCCTTCTCATTTAAAATATGTTTTTCTTGATGAGTAGGAACTATACCCTGTGATCATCAGTACTGCATTTGATGACCCACAAACTTCCCAACTTATAGAGGTTCTTCGAACCCACAAAAGGGCAATTGGGTACAGTATTGATGATCTCATGGGTATTAGCCCTGATTTTTGTAGGCACATGATACATCTAGAGGACAATTATAAGCCCTGTATTCAACCCCTTAGAAGGTTGAATCCTAATATATATGCAGGAAGTAGTCAAGAAAGAGGTTATGAAATTACTTGATACAGGTATTATCTATCTTATTTCTGACTCAAAGTGGGTAAGTCCTGTTCAAGTGGTTCCTAAAAAAGGTGGGATGACTGTGATTAAAAATGATAAAAATGAATTGATTCCCACTAGAACTGTTACAGGGTGGCGTATGTGCATTGACTATCGTAGATTAAATATCGCCAATAAAAAGGACCACTTCCCTCTCCCCTTTATTGATCAAATGCTTGAGAGGTTAGATAATCACAAGTTCTTTTGTTATTTGGATGGGTACTCGGGATTTTTCCAAATTCCAATTAACCCTGAAGATCAAGAAAAGACTACATTTACATGCCCTTATGGTACTTTTTCAAATCGTAGAATGCCCTTTGGTTTATGTAATGCACCTGCTACTTTTCAACGTTTCATGAGGAGTATTTTTCTGATTTCATAGAGTCTATTATGGAAGTCTTTATGGATGATTTCAGTGTGTATGGGTCTTCATTTGATGCATGTTTAATAAATCTCGCTAAAATCTTGAAAAGATGTGAAGAATGCAATTTGGTTCTAAATTGGGAGAAGTGTCACTTTATGGTGAGAGAGGGAGTAATTCTTGGTAACATTGTATTTGATAAGGGTATACAAGTAGATAGAGCTAAGATTTCTGTAATTGAGCAATTGCCTCCTCCTGTTAATGTTAAGGGGGTTAGAAGTTTCTTAGGTCATGCGGGGTTTTATCGTCGCTTTATCAAAGATTTTTCTAAAATTGCTAAACCACTAACTCAGCTTTTACTCAAGGATGCCCCTTTTGATTTTACTGACGAGTGTCTTGAGGCTTTTCACGGGTTAAAGAAGGCATTGATATCGGCACCCATCATATGTGCACCAGATTGGACTCTTCCTTTCAAAATCATGTGTGATGCAAGTGATTTTGCATTAGGTGTCGTGCTAGGACAGAGAAAGAACAAAGTTTTTCATGCTATCTATTATGCAAATAAAAATTTGGATGAAGCACAAGTCAACTATGCCACTACGGAGAAGAAGTTTCTTGTTGTGATTTATGCTTTAGAAAAATTTAGATCATATCTAGTTGGTTCTAAAGTTATTGTTTTTACTGACCATGTAGCTTTGGAGTATTTAATAGCCAAGGCAGAATCAAAGCCTAGGATACTCCGTTGGGTTCTCTTGCTCTAGGATTTTGATGTTGAAATAAAGGATAAGAAAGGTGCAGAGAACGTTGTGGCAGATCACTTGTCACGTATCAGGTATGATGAGGGTAAGGATTCTCTTCTTATAGATGACTCTTTCCCTGATGATCACTTATATGTAGTTGTAGAGCAACACCCCTGGTATGCCGATTTTGCTAATTATTTAGTGGGTGGTACTCTACCTCCTGACGTATCCTACCAACAGAAAAAGAAATTCCTTTATGACGTTAAGCATTATTTTTAGGATGATCCTTTTTTGTTTCGTGAGTGTGCAGATGGATTATTTTGCAATTGTGTTTCCGATTGGGAAGTCCACGGCATTCTTACTAGCTGCCACACCTCACCTTATGGAGGACATCATGGCCCCACCAAAACAGTGGCCAAGATTAATGAGTCAGGTTTTTATTGGCCCACCATGTTCAAGGATGCTCACACTTTTGTGCAGGCTTGTGACTCTTGCCAGATGACTGACAACATTTTGCGGCGGCATGAGATGCCTCAAACTGGGATTTTGGAAGTTGAAATTTTTTATGTTTGGGGTGTGGATTACATGGGACTGTTTCCCTCTTCATGAGGGAATCGCTATATACTTGTCGCCGTTGACTATGTATCCAAGTGGGTTGATGCCATTGCTACTCCTACCAATGATGCCAAGGTGGTCCATAGACTTTTCAAGAAGACCACCTTTTTCAATATTTGGAGTACCTAGAGCTATAATTAGTGATTGAGGATCTCACTTTCATGAGCGGAAGTTAGATACCCTTCTCAAGAAGTATGGTGTATACCATAGAACGGGTTTAGCCTATCATCCCCAAACTAGTGGCCAAGTTGAAGTTTCTAATCGTGAGATCAAGGCCATTCTAGAGAAGGTGGTAGCAAATTCAAGGAAAGATTGGAGTGATAAGTTGGATGATACCCTTTGAGCATACAGAACTACATTCAAGACCCCAATAGGCACTACTCCTAATAGACTTGTGTACGGAAAAGCATGTCACCTCCCGGTGGAATTAGAGTACAAGGAATAATGGGCTATTAAGGAGCTCAATTTGGATGCTAAGTTAGCGAGAGAAAAGAGGCTACTTCAACTTAACCAAATTGATGAGTTTAGGTTGACGGCCTATGATAGTGCACGTGTCTACAAGAAGAAGACTAAGAGATGGCACGACAAGATGATCCTTCCAAGAGAGTTCAAAGAGGGTAACAAAGTGTTGTTGTTCAACTCTAGACTTAAACTTTTCCCAGGAAAGTTAAAGTCAAGGTGGTCGGGCCCTTTTAGTGTTAAAAGGGATAATATATAAATTTGGTTCTATGAAATTAATCGATGAGCATGGTAATGAGTTCAACGTAAATGGTCAAAGACTTAAGCTATACCATGAAGGGGCTACGATTAGTGCAGTTGAATTACTTCACCTAATCGATTTCGGTTCAACTTTATTAACATTGGTAATAGGGTCGTGCGAGACCTAGATAAACCAGCGCTTTGCGAAAGGCAACTCGTATTTCTTGTTTTCTAGACTAGTTTTTCATTATTGTTATTTTTATTTTTTTAGAGAGGTGAGGAGAGTGTAACTTTACCTTTTAAAAGTGTTTTTGTACAGGTTTTGAGTCAAAAAGTAAGGAGATTTAAAGAGAAAAAAAAATATTGAGTGTTCTGAGCTGGGCAGGGGCCCGATCGGGCGCAAAAGTGAGCCAAAATCGAGTGTAAAAATCGCCCGATCGGGCGCGCAAGTGATGAAGAAATCGAAGAAAAATTCGCCCGATCGAGCGCGAAATCGAAGAAATCAAGTGACCCAAAAAGATATTTCAGGCGAGGTGATCGAGCAAAATTGACCTCCTCTCGCGCCCGATTGGGAAGTCCTCGCCTGATCGGGCGCGCAACGGGCGCGCCTTTTACCCGGGGTTACTAAACTTATTTTTCCCCTTTTTCTTTTCACTTTCTTCCTTATGTCTCCTCCTTCATTCACTCTTTCTCTCTATAAAATCCATCAAAAAACCTTCAAACCCACTTTTCAACTCAAAATCTTCTCAAATTCTCTTATCAAAACTAAATTTTGTTTACATATTCTTCATTCTCTCACTTTCCTCTAAAATCTACATATAATTTTCACTGGTTTTTCTCAATTTTTTATGAAATCCGAAGAGAGAGAAAGCTTCAACTTGTCAAGAAATCAACATAAATGGCATTCAAGAGATCAAGGATACAAAGGGGTGAGTCATCAAGGCAACTATGACTATGCGCGCTGAGGGGCTATTACAATCTACCCTCCTTAAAACAAGTTTTGAACTGTTGCCACATGGTGCTTCCACTTGGTGGCTGCCACCACGTGCTACCACATGGTGTTGCCACGTGGTGAACTTCTATTTGGTGCGCTTCCCTAGCCTTTCACTCGGCTAGGGTTTTTACTTGTTACTTGAAGCATTTTCCCGTCTCACCAATTCCTAAATTTTGGCTCAACTTTTAAGATTCGGTCTGATGCTCTAAGCTCAGAATCCGAATTCTTTGTTCACAATACTCGAGTCCTAAAATTGTTGTTTTAAAAAAATTAATTACCGACCTACGAAATTATATTTATGTACATATATATATAATAATTATGTCCTAGTACAAAAGATAGTCCACATTTTGGTATCTATACCAAACAAAAGCTAGGTTAGAGTGATTCTATGCTAGACTATAGCTAAGCTACGCAATCGCTTGGAAACCCTGGCCTGCTCCACCACCACCCGGGTCGTTCCTAGGGTCTCGATGCTGAGGATGAATGGTGGAACATGAGTCGTTGTTAGTGAGACGACTCATCATCTCATGGAAACTCTCCTTGTATCTCCTCTCCATTTCAGCCATTCGGGCTTCCATTTGAGTTTGGAGAGTTTGCACCCTGTGTTCCATCTGGTCTTGCATTTGAGAAATGACAGACGGCGTGTATTGCTGTGAAGAACGGGAACCTCGACCCATCTGTTTGCCATAGTAGAGCTCTGCACTTTGGCCAAGTCCCTTCACACACCCCTTCTTATTGCGCCCACCCACCGACTCCCAGTACAACTCATTGGGACTCTTCTGAATCCCTTGACTCTTGTTTCTTCGAGCTTCTTCTGGTAGGTGTCCTACAAAATATTGAAGATAAAAAAAAATATTGTTAAAAAAACAACCCACAATATAAGGTAAGGTTTCTTTCTTCTAACATTCCAATATCACATACTTTTAGGTGCCTAAGGATAGAAATTAAGAAAATTAAGCACATAAGTCAATTTTCAACCCTCACTCATCCAAATTTGGGCTATATCGCTAAAACCATGCCTATTTTCTATGTTTTCAATGAAATGTAAGGTTTCTTTCTTCTAACATTCCAATATCAATTGCTTTTAAGTGCCTAAGGATAGAAATTAAGAGAAAAAAGCACATATGTCAAATATCGACCCTAACTCATCCAAAATCATCCAAATTTGAATGTCAAATATCGACCCAAGCTGCTACTTGAAGATGGTGGTATTGGTGCTACAGAACCTTGGGGTTGCGGCGACTGTACATTATTCATAGATGGAGGCATATTGTGCTGTAACTGTTGGGCCTGTCCACCACTAGGTTTATCTGGAAATAGTGAACAGTAAGATAAGCTTGGGAGAACATCATGTAAAAAAAAAAAAGAAAAGAAAAGAAAAGGGAAACAAAAGAAGATGAGATAGCTTCCTCATGTAAAGCACAATAAAACCATTATTTGCCTCTTAGCTATTAAAAAGTGAAACTGCAATGCACTTCACCATAAATGCATCTGTACACCAATAATATGAAATGGCATGCTCTAAAAAAATTACTATAAGAATAAATCACAATGAAAAATACTTGGGGATTTGTATATATGGAAGGCGAGACAGACAAGAGGAGATACAATAAGAAGAACTAATGTCCCAATAGGCCAATATCAATTTATATGACAAGTAAAGCCTAGAAAAAGATCATTACAGTAACGCAAATCATAAATACAGTCACCAGATGATAAACAATATATAGATTAGAGGAGCATATCATTATAACATACAATCACTAGAAGAAACCACAGAAACCCCTTTATTCTTAATCCTGAAAGCCTCAATTAAACACAATGTTAAAGTGAAGGATTTCTACTTTAATTTACAAAATACAAAGGCATATTAGGCGCGGGAAAGTAACAGCGTAGCACAGACCTATTAATCACAAAGAGTAAATCAATGCTTCATAACTTAATGGCTTCAAATTACAACATGAATTGGAATTTCCTAATCAAATCTTCATTCACAAAAGAAACTCCCATAAGTTCCTTTCCCCCTTGAGTCAAAGGATCTAATGTCAAGTTCCTACTTTATAAGATTGGGTAACTTTGTAATGCAATACTATGCTGCTAAACCTCATAAACTTGCACCAGTGTAGCATTTATGTAGTTACTCCTTTTGCAGTCTATAAACCGTGTAAAAACGAAGAAGGACACATGACTTCAGTAGTTCAGTCCACAAAACATGAGTGTAGTGATGGTGACAGCAGTCGGGAACTGTGAAGACGAAGTAACCTCTATAACAATCACTCAATGTTGAAAAACCAATCTCCAAAAGCAAATCACTCAATTAACCTAATACAACATCTATGCAACAAGGATATCTCATGTAATTTCTCAACCCAAATTCTTCATTAACACATCTCATTTAACAAGGACATCAAAACCCATTTGTCAAAGCATATGTCTTCAATAACACATCTCAAAAAGTTACTAAAATTGGATCACAATCCGCCTAATCAACCAGTTAACCACATTCAAATCACCAAATCACTCGAATTTACGTTCACAAATACCACCACTACCCCAAAAATAAAACCCACCAACAAATTCCTTCAATGTACAAATTCAAACATCAAATTAATAAATAAATTAAACCAAACAAATACCTAACCAAACAACTCTTGACAATATTTTAATTAATAACAGTTACAAATCCGTCAACGCAACCATTAATAACGACAATTTCATACAATTAAACAAACAAGAAAAAATCAATAAATAAAAAAATTCAAAAATTACTAAAATTACTAAAAATAAACACAAACAAACATCACATTCTATTATTAAACCAACAATTAGTAAAAGCATACGTTTAATAGGCAACATTAACTGATCTTCCTCCGCCTGCTTCCGCTTCCTCCGCTTGTAAAAAAGACGAAAATACCGAATAAAAAAAACAAAAACAAAAACAACTTACCTAGACGCGGCGCCGGCAACAACCAGAAGCGTCAACGGAGGCTCGCCGGAAAACGGAGGCTCGACCTTTTTCTCTTTCTCCTTTTCGTCCTCTTTCTCTTTCTCCTTTTCGTCCTCTTTCTCCTTTTCGTCCTCCTTTCGTTTTGGTCTTCGTCGGTGGCAGATGGGTGACGACCGGCGCCGGAATCGAGACGGCCGGCGACGGATGTGTGCCCCTTTTTCTCTTTCCCTCTCTCTTTCTCTCTCCTTCTCTTTCTTCTGTTTGTAATTCGATTTTTTAGGTTAAGTCCCAATTTGGGTATTTTTTTAAAAAAGTATAATCTTGCGACGGAATTTTTTTCCCTCGTAATTTTCTTTTTACGACGGAATATTCCGTCGCAAAAATCTTTTCGACAAAATATTCCGTCGTAAAAAGAAAATTACGAGGGAAAATATTTCCGTACGGAATATTCGTCGTAGATATTTAAATTCGTCGTAAAGTTGCGAGGGAAAAAAATCCGTCGTAGTTTTTGAATTTTGCGACGGAAAAACCGTCCGTCGAAAGTAAACCGTCGCTATTTTGCCTATTTCTAGTAGTGACATTACAAGCTTTAAAGACCTTTCGACCTTTGTATGCATAGAATTGTGTAGATGTGAAAGTAGTTGTTTGTCAATGCAAGGGATGACTTGATGTATTACGAGTCAACTATCTAGCTTGAGTGCTATTCTCTTTAAACACACGAGTGTTGTGAGTTTGAGAGGGCATTGTTCACAATAAAGGGGTGGTCGGAGAGCGATCGAGTACATTCTTTACTCCCCACATAAATGAGAGTTGAGTGTGTGACAGTGTGAGCACTAGTCTTGAATTCTATATGCTCTTGTGGTTTGCTCTACTTGAAAATTGCTAGGGAAGATAGGAAGTCGAATGGATTTGAATGATTGATTTTGATGCATGTTTGTTGGATTGACCTTGAGGTACATTTTGGATCTTTGATTTGATTTGGGGTGAAGTCATGGTTTGTTTTGATTCACTGTCTTGCTTAGGGACAAGCAAGGGTTTGGCTTGGGGGAGTTTGATATATCTATTTTATATAGTGTTTTACCCCCGTCCCTTAGTCATAATTAGTAGTGTTTTTGGCTCTTTAGAGCCACTTTTATTACTATAAAAATTGGTGTTTTCTAGTGTTTTTGTAGTTTTGGTTGAGTTTTGTAGGAAATTGCATCTTTGGAGCTTTTTCCGGGGATTATTACAAAACGACTACGAGCGTTGGAGGGCACGACTACTTGCATTGGACACCGAGTATTCAAGACCCAAAGTGGAGATTTGTATTGGGCCAAGAATGAAGCCCAATCCAAGTCCATCTTATAGCCGGGCCCGATCGGGCAATCATAAGCTCGATCGGGCGACTGCCCAGAACAAGGGGGCGAAGAAAAAGGCGGGCCCGATCGGGAGGCCCTTCGCCCAATCGGGCGCGAGTTGTTGAGGAGAGTTTTTCGACGATTTGTTTAGTTTTAATTAGGAGTAATTACAAGTTTTGTATAAATACAATTTAATGCTTTATGTTTAGGACCTCTTAGACTTTCTCTCTCTACTTAGTTTTATTTTCTCTTTCTACAACTCCACACTTTGTTCTTGATTCAACTCCTTGTTTACGATAACTTTTGTAACAATTTCTTCTTTAATAATTTCAGTAATTTTATTTCTGTAATTCATCATGTTTCCTTTAATTTCTTTGATTAGTTTAGATTCCATTTAGGGGCCGTTTGGTTGGGGTTAATAATCAAAGGGAAAGGGAATGAACATGCTTCATTCCCTTTGTTGATGTTTGTTTGTCACATTTAATCATTCTCTTTACCCAATTTTATTTTTGACTTCACCTAAAATCCCTCCACATTGATTCCCCACCCCCCCTAGACTTTTCCATTCCCTTTCCCTAGCCACCATTACACCACCATGCCAACACCACCACCCTTCTCCCCTACCCCCACCGCACTTCGAGCCCTACCCCGGTCAATGCCGCACCGCCCCTGTTCGCACCACCAGCCACGCACCGCCCCTGTTTGCACCACCAGCTACACACCGTCCCTGTTCGCACCATCAGCTACGTCGCACCGCCCCTGTTCACACCACCAGCTACGTTGCACCGCCCCTGTTCGCACCACCAGCTACGTTGCACCGCCCCTGTTCGCACCACCAGCTACGTCGCATCTCCCTCGTCGCACCACTACCTACGTCGCACCTCCCTCGTCATACCTCTCTCGTTCTCATCGCCCCTGTTTGCAGTCTTTGCACCGCCCCTGTTCACACCGCCTCTAACCCTCGTCGCACCTCCCTCAACGCACCTCCCTGTTCACCGCCGATAATTAGGGTTTTTGTGGGGTTTCAGATGATGAATAATTAGGGTTTTGATGAGTGGGTGGAGGTTTTTCGGGGAGAAGAGGGGTAGTGGAGGTGCGACGGGCTCCGAAGAATGCCGACAATGTGGTGGCTGGGCGGTGGGGTAGCTGAAGAAGTGGGAAAGTGAAGGAAAAGGGTGTTTTGTGGTGGTGTTGGTGGTGGTGCTATGGTTGTGGTGATTCCTTTAGTTTTTGTAAAACAAACAACATGTTATATGGAATGGGTTTCATTCCATTCTCTTTGAATCCCTTTGTTCATTCCATTCCGTTTACCCTGTGCGAACCAAATGGCCCCTTAGTGTAAGTAGTTCTCTTTCTAGGGTTTCTGGGGATCCGTAAATAATATAAAGGGGTAATTTGTTATAGTTGATTGTTAATGCTTGACTAATTTCCTATTGATTGATTTAATGTTATGCAATTAGATTAGACCTGGTTTAATTGTATGAGTTTAGCAATATTAATTCGAGATTCGAGAGATGAGAATTGATATTAAGGCTTAGTTTCAATAGGCAGGTTAATTTATAAATGGTTAAGTCGAGATTCAAGAGATGAGATTTAATACCGGTAGATTAATTCTATTATTGTAATACGTAGCGAAATCCCTTTATGATCTGATTAATTGATGCATTACTGATTGATTGTTATGTTTTACCCTGGAATATTATTTATTGGTGAACCTATGCCCTAGGCTTTTATTTCATTTATTTTTCTCCTACTTTTGTTCCTTCCCACTTTTACTCTTAGTAGTTTAGCTCCCGTTTATAATAACAATTTAGTTACTTGATAATTTAGATTATATTGATTAATTAGGAATAAATTGACTTGGATCCCTATGGTTCGACCCTTCTTCCCTATCTGCATAGCTAGTGGATTTAGGTAATACTTTTGATTAGGTGATTACGACGCGACTTTAGCCTGTCAAGCCCCATCGGTGTCCTACTTGTTCTTTGCAGATGATGCCTTGTTCTGCTTCAAGGAAACGCCTGATGCTATAAGAGTAGTGAAAGAGACATTCCATGAGTTCTGTCATCTGTCAGGAGAAGCTATTTATATGCAAAAATCTTCCATCCTTTTCAGTCCTAATACTCCAGCAAGGTTTGTAAGGATCCTTTGCCAACCTTTAGCAGTAAAGAGCAAGAAAATTTTAGGCACTTATCTGCCCAATGGATGTAGATGGAAGAACTTTGTCCAAACTTTAGCCTGTTCAAGAGAAAATAGCAAAGATAATCTCTTCATGGAAATTCTCTCATCTCTCGATGGCTGGGAAGAACATCCTAATCAATGGTGTGCTTGCTGCTTCATTGAAGCATATACTCTCAATGAATTGGTGTCCCAAATCACTGTCAAATGCGATTATGTCCCTACTTCTAAGATTCTTATGGGCAAATTTGAGTGCTTCCAAACCCATTTATTGGACAATAAAGGACCTCATATGCACTCACAAAGCTCTTAGGGGGTTGGGTATTTGAAGTGTTATGCATCTGAATAAAGCTCTACTAATGAAACAAGGATGGAGAATGAACAGCAACTCAGGTCTTCTTGTAAGAAGGCTCTTTGTAAGCAAGTATGGCAGTGACCCTATTAGCTTGGGACACAAGGGATCAATCCCTAGGGTGGGATCTTAGGCTGTAAGGAGCATAGTTAAAGCTGTAGCAGAGCTCAAACAGAATATTGGTTTCTTTGTAGGAGATGGCAAGGATATTGATATTAAAGAGGATGTATGGGTAGGAGAGAGTAGAGTGACAATGAAGGTCTTTGAGGGATGTAAATAAATAAAGAAATTCTTGGACTTAATTACTCCTAATCACTCTTGGAATGTGAACCTCATTTGGAAAGCGTTTGAAGAAGAGGACGCAAGAAAGATCTTAAGTATTTGTTTGCCCTCAGAAAAGAAAGATAGAAGGGTTTGGCTCCATGATTCTAAGGGGTGTTACTCTATGAAATCAGGATAATGGTGTCAATTTACAAAAGGTCAAAATATGGATCAGAGGATGTTCAATTCTGGAAGAAATTTTGGAAGATTAGAATGTGGCCAAAAGTCTTGCTTCTTGGATGGAGGATAATTTAGGATAAGCTTCCTACAAAAAGCAATTTAAGGAAGAGGGGGATGATGGTGGATGAACAGTGTGTGTTATGTGGGAAAAATGAGGAGACGGAAGATCATCTATTCAGAGAATGCGAAGTAGTTAGAAGAGTTTGGTGGGGAATCCTGGGGCTGAGAGCTATGACAAACATTCACATTACACTTGACAGGTGGCTACAGGATCTCTTTACTTACTCATTCAAGTTGGAGAGTGAAGGGGATTTGTCAAAAATAATATTGATGGTGCTTCAAGAAATTTGGCTTCATATGAATGATGTAATCTCTAGAGGCATGAGTGCTAGTCCAAAAAATATTTTAAAACTGTCACAGGTACATGCTGGCAAATGGACAAAGGAAACTAAACTTAAGGAAGAAGAACAACAACTACAAACGCAGCAAGGAGATTAAGCAGTGCAACCTCTTTGTATTTTGCTGCAGGTATACCCTTGACAGGTACTACGACCTTAGTCATAGTGGATGTAGCTTGGAAGCAAGGGAGAAATAAGGACAAACCAGGATGGAGTGCAGCTGTGGCGTGGCAAAGTGAAGAACAAGGGCAACACAAAGCAGGGGACGTGTAGGGAATAATTTCAAGCCTTTAAAATCCCACTAGCTTGAACCCCGCTGTGATCATACACTAAAGTACGGTGGCGTCCAAAAGGGAAAAAGATAGAGCAAAAGAGTCGCCAACAAGTTTTTAAGGAACTTGTAAGCCCTTCACGAGGTGAAGGTTACACCCCTTAACGATCCAAGAGATCGTCAACTCCATAAGGTCATGAACCAAATAAGGGTTCGGGGATGATGGTACAAATCCAACCTAAAAGAGATTGAACCTGCCCTAATAATAGGCCTCTACTTTATTCTGCTCGTATTCATGTGCGCTTTCTGATTAACATACAATCAATAGGATTAACCCTAAACCTGTTTAATCTATGTTGGTTGAATTTAATGCACAAATAAACTATTATTGGCGATCGCTTGAATTAATAATCATATTAACCCTAACAAGATTATTAATTATCTTATCAAGCGTGATTGCAAATACCAATTCCCTTTAAACATACATAAAAGGTGATCAAGCAATAACAATATATAACATATATCAAGCAACATAATAAATAATCAACATCATTAATAATAATATTACTAATCATAATCATAATCATCATAATCATGTTAAAGCACAGAAAGATCCTAGGCATGATACTAACAAGATTAATAACAAACCCTAGCATGTCACTAAGCAATAAAAATCAAATCTTTAGCCCTAACATGATACTAACAATCATAAATATTAGGAAGAGAATAAAAGGCATCATAGCAATCATATTTGATATTAAAATTAACCTAGACATGATACTAGGAATATCATAATAACAATATAAACATGATATCTACATCATAAATCAATTAATCAATTAAAGCACTTACTTGGATGCCTCGTACCTCTTTCTAATAACAAAATACACGCGTTAGTAACTTCAAGGAAAATAATAAACAAAACAATTAAATTAAATAATTGAAAGAGAGATTTGGGACCAAACCCTCAGAAATTAAAACCTTTCACGTTTAGGGCGAAGGCAACTTCGAATATGGCTAGGTGTTTCTAGATCTAATGAATGCGGAATTTTGTGTGAAAAAGTAAAGTTTAGAAAAGAATACTAAAGAATTAATGTTATTGAAAATTGATGAAAGAAAGATGATGAATGAATGAATTGCGAAGAATTAGATGAATAATAATTGGTGAATGATGAAGATAGTTGATGAAGACTTAAGAATAAGGAGAATTGGTGAATGTTGGTAAGGTGATTGTTGATGAATGAAACCGGAGTTTTTGATACGATATTTATAGAGAAAATCATCCAAAAAAGATAATTTATCAAAACAGAGTCTGAAGATCGCTAAACCACCTTGGCGCCAGGACCAGTGGCTAGCGTCAGGCGCCAATGGCTGGCGTCTGGCGCCAATCCTGATTCCAAGCGCCAAGGCCTGGGGTTGGACGCCAAATTGGATTTCAACGCGTTTTCGAAAATCTGATAAATTTCCCGTACTGGAAGATAAAATAATATAATTTCAGTCGAAAATGCTATTTGATCCAATTAAAACTCTGAAGAGTCCTAATTGAATTAAGAATGAAAAGAACCTTCTAGAATGTTCTAGAAGACTAAAACCATTCCTAATTGCATTAGGAATGATAAATTATATTAGGCCCTCCCCTAGATCATTGGGCCGTACATAAAGCTCAAACCGGGCCCAGTTTAGTAAATTGGCCATAACTTCCTCAATATTCATCGGAATTGGGCTTATAATATATCGTTGGAAAGGTCTTTTCAAACCCCATCCAACTACACCACTATTGGACCCGTATCATGGATCAACCAAAATGGATTGGCTGTTTTATTTAAAATAAAGTTTTCAAAAACAGGGAGAAAAGAAAAGAAATAAAACTTTCCGCAACACTAGACCTTTCCACACTTTCGTTTCATTCGATTATGATTCGACGTGAAAGGTACTCATCACCGGGTTTGGTTTTGGGGAGACACAAATGGGTGTCTACAGAAGCCCCCACTTTGACTGAGTTTGGAGAAACACAAGTTTCGAAAACGAAAGTCAAAGTATCGATAGGGACGGAGAATGACTCAGAACGTTCTGCGATCCTAAATCACTCTTGTAACGCCGATACCTGCAAAACCAGCATTAGTTAAACAGATAAAAGAGTTAAGAAACGCGTATCTTGCACCGTCGAGCACACGTCTCTAAAAGTAACCACATGTTTTCGTATGTTGCTTTTTTGATGACCTCCTGCAAGCTAGAGAATGTCATCCCGCCTGAAAACCGCTACGCCTTGTAACTGCTTCCAATTAGAAGATTGCTTCGCCTGAAACTACCTTCTCCGCTGTGATAACATTCCACGTCCAAGGGAATATCATCGAAAATTATTTCTCTTGAAATAATTCTCATCCGCATTACGATCATCTTCCATGCCTCAGGAACTATGATCGAAGACAATTTCGCCCTGAAATTACCTTCAACCGTTTGTGACAACTTTCTGCAAGCTAGGGAATGATGTCGTAGACATCTTCTCTTGAAGTCATCCTCATTTGATGCGATAATTTTCCAAAGGAAAATACCGAAGATCCACGCCTGTCGATCTTTAAAAGTTCGCCTAAACTTGTCTTTGTTATGCCTGTACGTCGGCGCTCTTTTGCTCTGAACCTGTATGTCGGTGCCCTTTGCTCTTGAACCTGTATGTCGGTGCCTTTGCTCTTGAACCTATATGTCGGTGCTTTTTGCTAATGAGCCAATACTTAGGCGCTTTAAGCTTAGTGAGACAATCTTTTCATCAGGTCAATCACTTTACGTAATCAAGCCGATTACCTAATCATGTCAAATTTCTTAGAGGGGCTAACTGGCGTACCAAGGAACCCAAAATATGTTGCAGAAAGCTAGCACAACCCCAACAGGTGGCTGGCTGCTTTGGCGTCGCTAAAAATCAATCAGCGCCAGCGTTATTGCATTAGCGCCATGCGCTGAAATTGGCGTCTGGCGCCAAGCACAGAATGTGACGCCAATGCCTAGGGACTGGCGCCAGCACGGGAATCACTTTAAATTCCCGTTTTCAGTTCATTTCGTGCTCTGGTTTGTTGCGAACGCTGCTCGAAAGAAGTCGAAACTTCAATTGATCGTTGCTCATTCGTTTCTCAACCGAATTCGCTCAAATTTGTTGCAAATCAAAGCTCTTCTCATCCATATTCCCGATCTATGTAAGTTTTCCTCCAACTCACACCGGCTTTTATGAATTATTGGCATGTTCATTCACGAATTTCATGAAAATTCGAAACTTATAATGCTCAATTTGCTTTGTTTATCAAATTTTATGCCATGAAATTGCTTGTTTATGTTTGTATATTGCCTTGGGAGTAATTTGAGACTTGTTTGACTCAATTTGGTGAAGAAACGAGCAATCCACCATTGTTGAACCTCTTAAGGTCGTGAAGAACAATATGGCTCGTTCTTGATGTTTTTGCTAGCAATTCTTGTTCAATTTGTCACAATAATCACTATAGTGTTGCAAGAAATTGTTTGATTGCTTGAAAAAAATGTTGTCAGGCTCAATTTGAATTTGTGCTCTGTTTTAGTACTACGTACTCTGTTTTCGCGAACATAGTATCATGCGGCTAGGCAAACCTTTAGATACTATAGAACCTTAATTTATGATGATTCTGCACAATGTAGCATGGCTAGACAAAGAGGCTCAGGTTCACGGTCCCGAAACACTAGACGGGAGCATGAGCCCGTGGAGGACGACACTACACCGTCCACTTCGCTTGGTCGGTTCCCAGAGTGGAATGAGCAGACCTTGTTCTTTGCCCCTGTCCACCACATTTCTAAGAGGGTGAGACGGGGAACCGAGCCTGGGAGGACACGGCATCACGGCTCTGGCTGTGATGGTCTAGGTGATTTGTATAGGATGCATATCACCAGAGATCGAGAGACGAGACTCCTATGGGAGTCTTGCGGATTGGTTGCCCTGTTTGAGACCTCCGAGGCTATGGTTGCCTCCAGCGGGGTCACCACGTAGTACGCGCTCTGGTGGAGTTCTTCTGGGACACCACCAACACCTTTCATTTTCCATGGGGTGAGATGATGGTCACTTCTACAGACTTCAGTCTCATCACAGGACTGGAGTTCTCTTTTGTGCTGCTGCCATTCGACGGCAGTATCGATGTATTTTCTCCAGAGGTCGAGGAGCTGTTGGGACCGATTGTTGTTCGGGCCCGAGCTGAGGTCGAGACAACTCAGTTCAGTGCCAGAGGGATTCGCCGCTCGACGCTGGCAGCGGCTCTTGATGACGATGCAACCACCCGAGAGCAGCGGGTGCGCATCTTTGTGCTGATGTTGTTGTCAGGGACACTCTCCCCTGACAGGGGTAGTAGGGCATTGCTTTACTACCTCCCTGTTGTTCGCGATCTCCAGCGGATCGGGACTTATGACTGGGCCAGCTTGGCCTATACTGACTTCGTTCGCGCACTGAGGGACTCGTGTCGCCATCGGTCCTTTAGGACGAACGTTGCTTTGTCTGCTTTCTGGAAAGTCGTAGAGGTAAACATTATTCCCTATAAAGTTTAGCCCTATATGTTAGGCAGCATTTACTCATGCTTTAGCTTTTTTGTAGATCTGGTTCTATGAGTACTTTCCTTCCATTGTGTCGGCGAGACCATCGCCGAGGGGGTATCCGGTGAGCGCCTCTTGGGGCGGCCACCGTGTGGACCTGTCTACTGCACGTGTCCGGAGTCGGATCATCTCGGTACGACTTTTAGTGATTATCTTGCTCTTCTGCGATGTTTTAGACATGTTCTTACCCGATTGGTATTTTTATAGGGACCTGAGGTAGTATACCGACCATGGGGTGGTTGGAAAGTCCCTGGATTAGCCGCGCAGTACTCTGCTGAGCGTCGCTACTTTCTGGGGACCTACGGAGCGGTTGTGTACTTAGGAGAGAGAGTTGCTAGATAGCACTCTTCCAATGTTTTTGTTGTTCCTGCTCCTCCACCACGTCACATGTTCGACAAGAGGGAGTTGTCGAGCATGGTTGAGGAGTCTGGTTCCCTCTGGCGGTCCCATGTGATCCTTGGGCGGAGTTATGCTGAGGAGCTACTTCCTTTGTTGGCTCCAGCCCCTGTACCGGCCGAGGATGTGAGGGTAAGATCCTTAACTTTTGTTTTTCGCTGAGTAGCCCCCAAGTAATACCTTACTGATTTCTTTTTGTTTCATCAGGATGGTCCCACTGAGTTTGTGCCACCTCGTATGTCCATCCACTACCAGGGGATGTACGGGCCGATCGAGGAGATGATTTCTCCGGCTCCTGAGGGCGAGCGCTTCGTGGAGCGGTCGATTCCTCGTCACCAGACCAGGGTAAGTCTAGTTCTAATTCAGAATCATGTATTCAGTTATCATGCATTTTTATTGACTTAACTTTCCTTGACAGTTCTCACGCGAAGTGGTTTTGGCTATGGCACGATGCATAGATGCCTTCCGGAGCCAACTCGTTCGGATGAGGAATGCAGCTACCTGTCGTCGAGACGACACTATCCGAGAGGTAACTTTTCTTTACTTATATTTTTGCATTATGCTTCAGTTTTTTTACCTTGCTTCTGATTTAATCCTTTTTGCAGGGTCAGCCGATTGCTTCTCACGCCCGTACGAGGCCTGAGGGGCGGAGAGAGCCGGCGAGGTCTAGCTCGAGACGTCGTCGCACTTCGTCCGGAGGTAGAGGTGGTCGTTCTGAGGCTGCTCGAGCCGATGTTGCTGAGGGCTCAGGGTCTTCTTCTGAGGGTGCTCCTGCTGCACCGGTAGGAGAGGCTACCTCGGCTTTCAGAAGTGGTGGGATGCACGAGGTTGGCTCGTCATCGCAGCAGCCTCCGCGGTCTCAGCCTCAGGTTGACCTTAGCTGGAGCGGTCCTGTTTTGAGTTTCCCTCCTCCTACGGAGACTGGAGCTGGTGCTGAGGCCGGAGCTGGTGGAGAGGTGACTCCTCGGACGGCGCAGTTTTATTGCGTGATGGGCCTACGTCCTCTGGCACCGTAGTTTGCTTCTGTATATGTTTTTTATTTTGACTTTTTATAGAACTTTGCCTTTGACTTATTATTTAGACACTTTGTAATTTATGTTATGTTATTGTAAATTCATTATTATCTATTATTATGTTAGTGTATGTTAGTGTGTGCAAATGTGATAATAATTTTGCGCAAAAAAATTCCGTCATTTTTATTATTGATGGAGGGTATTATCCGACTCTCTCCCCCAAAAAGAAAATAAAAAGGAAAAATAAAATGGAGGAAAAAAGTTGATATTTGAAAATTAATATAAAATTCAAAAATAATTTGCTATATTCAATTAATTAAGAAAAGGATTAATTAAAACGGGGTCATAAAGCCATTAACCGACTCCAATTTAATATCAAAACGCAACTGAGCACGCGCGGCTTTTCTGCTAATGTGGCGCCAGCTGGCGCCAGCCTGTAGCGCGTGGCGCCAGGCGCTACACCTAGCGTGTGGCGCCAAAATCTGATGGGTGACGCCAATTTCGGGTGTGTGACGCCAATTGACGTTGACTTCGTATTCCAGTCAGGTTGAAATTCCTCGCAATTTGTGCATAAATAGCCCCCTGCTCAGCCGATTCTTCACATAAATCCAGCGAAAAAATTATTCTTCTCTTTAGAAAAAATAATAATCATGTCTTTAGCCACTAAAACCTTCACCCAATATTCTCATGAATGGTGTCGATCCCTTAATGCTAGAGAAAGAAAAGAATTGGATTTATTTCACTTGGGGGGAATTTATGGCATTAAAGGGGTAGATCTAGACATAGACTTCATACATACCGCTTTAGAATTTTGGAACATTGATACACATTGTTTTAGAATAGGGTATGATGAAATTAGCCCTTTGCCAGAGGAATTTGGTGCTATTTTAGGCTTCCCTGCAATAGACCTGGTAGTAATCCCTAGGGTAGATGCATATTACTATAAGGATTTTGAGCGCTTCTTTAACTTGAAGGAAAGGGATTTATCAAAAATAGTAGATGGCAATGTAGTGAACTTAAAAGAATTCACACGCTATTATTTTGATAAACCGCTTTCTGAATCTTTTCACATATATAGAAGAAGGGCGTTTTTATTCTGCATGCTTAATCAATATTGTCTTAGTAGTGGTAAAATTAATGAGGGACAATCAATTATAACCACTGTGCTAGAACAAAGAATCAGGGAGAAATCCAATGCCATTGATAGTTGGAGAGACTATGATTACTCTGGATGAATTGAAAAGGGACCCAAAAGCACCTCTTCGCGGTTCTCCAATTTTATTACAGGTAGAAAAATAATATTTTTAATTACAGAAATCAAAAAACATATTTTTGTATTGTAGTATTAATTTATTTGCATTGGAATTTTTTTTTACAGATGTGGCTAATGGAGAGGCTAGGATTAATTAGCCCTCCGGACGATATTGAAAATTATACGCCCACTTGCTTTGTGAGGAGAAAGAAACGCATCCCTAAAATTGGGCGCCATGGGTGGAAGAAAGTCTTTGAATCACGTGATTTCGCTATCAAGTGGGTCGTCCCATGGTGGAAAATAAAAACGATGGTTGGTGTTAACAAGCAACCTTTCTGCCGTCTTCCAATCTTGTCTCGCATGACATATTATTATCCCTGCAGAGTAAAGAGACAATATGGCTTGCTTCAAAATGTTCCTTCCGGGGATCTTCGTCCTCCCTATGAGTATCCCATATCTCAAGAAGTAGATAAATTTGACACTTACTAGAGCGCTAGACCTTTATGGGAAGTGATTACCCAAAAGGTTCCCCCTTCTTTACCTAATGATGTAAAGAAGTGGTTGTTGAAGAAGTCTTCAATTGATCAGGGTAGAACCGATGTGAAGAATCGTCTAGGTGACAGGGTGACACCGGCCAAGGAACGCTTAGGTGCAAGAATTGAGTTCAAAACACCTATAATGCCTAAGAAAAAGAATACTACTAAAGACAAGGGGAAAAGGAAAGCTACAGACAAGAAGACTTGGGTGGAAAAGAAGCATGGGGTGCTAGCCGAAGGAGAAACAATCTATTCTAAAATTGAATGTAGGTCCTCAAAAGGATGCCTACTAGCTAAAGTAATGGATGAAGAGGAGGAAACGGAAAAGAATTGGAAAAGGGCAAAGAAGGAGAAGAAAGACTAGAACATTGCTTAGCTTTAGATTTATTAGATTGTTAATTTATTTAAAGTTAATTTGTTTCAGCCTTATTTAAATTCCATTAACAATGCAATTTTATTTCATTAATGAAATTTCAGCTTTCAATTAAATTGTCACTTTAAATTTATTTTATTAAAGCAATGAAAAACCGAAAAAATTAATTTTCCAGAAATTCTTC
This sequence comes from Chenopodium quinoa, assembly GCF_001683475.1. NCBI lineage: Eukaryota > Viridiplantae > Streptophyta > Magnoliopsida > Caryophyllales > Amaranthaceae > Chenopodium > Chenopodium quinoa. The sequence continues at coordinate 5,230,368 of NW_018745000.1, forward strand.
GAGTACGGAAGTCGAAAATTTTCCGAAAAACCCCGAAATTCGCCCAGATTTTATGACTTAATTGGCGTCAGTAACTGCAGATTGGCGCCAGCTATTGAAGTCTGGCGCCAAGCGCCAATACCGTCGTCTGGCGCTAATGGCTTTTGGCTGGCTCTAGACTCTGTTCTGTGACGCCAATAATTTTCCGACTTTTTGTTGACTTTTGTTGATTCTGGAACGCGGAGATGTCGAAAAATAAAGTGGACGCACCCGTAATGGGTTGCCTACGTATCCTTTCCTAAGGAATCAGGCCGAACGTAGCTCTCTTGAGTGTCCTACTCAAGTAATTATGGGTAGTATTTTTTAAGTTGGTCAAGATTGGTCATGTTTGAGAATTCATTGCCATCCATGTCAGTTAATTTTGATGCACCACCTGACAGGGTTGTTTTGACAATGTATGGGCCAGACCAATTAGGTCTAAACTTTCCCCTTGGATCTAAAACATTTTTCCTTAGCGCTTTTAATAATAAATCTCCTATTTTGATATTTCTTGTCTTGACCTTCTTATTAAAATGTCTAGCCATACGAGTTTGATAGCACTGAGTGTGATGTAGAGCTTCTAGTCGTTTTTCGTCGAGTAGGATCAATTCTTCATATCGTGCCCTAGTCCATTCGACTTCATCGAGTTTACTCTCTAACGCAATACGTAGAGATGGTATTTCTAGTTCGACAGGTTGTACGACATCCATTCCATATACCAAAGAAAATGGTGTATTTCCTGTTGACGTACGGATTGACGTGCGATAACCCCACAATGCAAAGTGAAGCTTGTCAGGCCAATCCTTATAATTTTCTGTCATTTTCTTGATGATAGTCTTTAAATTCTTATTAGCTGCCTCGACTGCTCCGTTGCTTGAGGTCTATAAGGGGACGAATGATGATGTTGGATACCATATTTGTGTAGCAAATCTTCACATTCGGCTTGAAAGTGAGTTCCATTGTCACTTATCATTTCATGTGGGACTCCATATCGACAAATGATATTCCTCTCGATAAAGAGTGCTACATGTTTTGCAGTGAGTTTAGCATATGATTGCGCTTCAACCCACTTCGTAAAGTAATCAATTGCTACTAGAATAAATTCATGGCCTCCTGTCCCTGGAGGAGCGATCTTGCTAATTATGTCAATTCCCCATGTAGAGAATGGCCATGGTGATGTGTAGGTGTAGAGCAAAGATGGAGGAACGTGTTGTAAATTGGCATAAATTTGACACTTAGGGCATCTTTTCACATATTGATGGCAGTCCCTATTCATGGTAGTCCAATAATACCCTTCTCGCATTATTTTCTGGACTAACATTTTGCCATTTACATGAGTTCCACAGATTCCTTCGTGGACCATTCTCAGTATTCTTTGTGCATCCACCTTCCCTACACATAGGAGAGCTCAACCTTTAGGTACCCTTTTATGTAGCTCGTTGTCTATGAGTACATATTGAGAAGCCAAAAGTCTCAAGGCTCGTTTTGCTCTTTTGTCAGTATGAGGGGGGTATTCTCCATTGGTGACATAGTTGAGGATGTCAGTGTACCATGGTTCTTCTTCTTGTTCTTCATCTTCGTCTTGGACTGGGTTGTCGTCTTCTATAGCCTATATATATGCCGGTTTGTGCCTTTTTTCGATAGTTAGAGGCATTTGCTCGATATCCGTGGGAATCCTAACCATTGAGGCTAATCTTGCCAAGGCATCAACAAATTGATTTTCTTCTCTAGGTAGATATGTATATTGCACCTTCTCTAACTGATCGGTAAGAGTTTCCAGATAAGTTTGGTAAGGGGCTAGGCTTTCGCTCCTTACTTTCCACCTTTTAGATATTTGATTGATGATTAGAGAGGAATCTCCGAATATCCTTAACTTCTTTACTCCCAATGCCAGAGCTGTTTCAAGGCCTACCACACATGCTTCATATTCAACAGCATTGTTGGTAACGTCAAAATCGAGTTTTATTGAGATTGGGACGTGTTCTTCTTTAGGTGATACTAGTAGCACTCCGACACCACATCCCTTTTTGTTTGAGGCTCCGTCAAAATACAGGGTCCAAGTATCATCTTCGGTGACCATCAAATCTTCATCTGGAAATTCATTGTCCTGTATTGGTGTCGAGTCTTCTATTGGAAAGTCTGCCAGAAAGTCTGACACCACAGATCCTTTAATAGCTTTTTGTGGCATAAACCACACATCGAACTGGGCTAAGTTAACTATCCATCTTGAAATACGTCCATTGAGCGTTGATTTCTCGAACAAGTATTTGAGTGGATCCAATCGAGATACCACGAAAACGGTATGCACCAACATATAATGTCTCAACTTAGTTGTGGCCCACACCAAAGCGAGGCACAATTTCTCGAGTGGTGTGTAGCGTGTTTCGTATTCGAGCATCTTCTTACTTAAGTAATAGATTGCATTCTCTTTGTTTTCTACCTCTTGTGCTAGCATGGCTCCCATTGTCTCTTTGGTAACCGTCAAATATAACCTAAGAGGTATTCCGGGAAGTGCTGGCGCTAATACGGGAGGATTTGCGAGATAGGCTTTCATCCGGTCAAAGGCTTTTTGACACTCGTCATCCCATATTACTGGTACATTCTTCTTGAGCTTTTTGAAGATTGGTTCACATATCGTTGTTAGTTTTGATATGAACCTACTTATGTATTGCAACCGGCCAATGAATCCTCGAATCTGTTTCTCGGTCTTGGGCGGTGGCATTGACATGATTGCTTTAATCTTGGTTGGGTCTATCTTTATTCCTCTAGAGCTTATGACGTACCCCAAGAGCTTGCCTGAGGTGACCCCAAAAGCACATTTTGATGGATTCAACCTCATATTGTATTTTCTTAACCTTTCGAAAAATTTCCTTAAGGCTACTTGATGGCCTGGACGGTCCTTTGATTTCACAATCATGTCGTCGACATATACTTCAACTTCTTTGTGCATCATGTCATGAAGCAAGGCAGTTGTTGCACGTTGGTAAGTAGCACCTGCGTTTTTCAACCCAAATGGCATTACCGTGTAACAGTAAGTGCCCCATGGTGTGATAAAAGTTGTCTTCTCCATGTCTTCTTCCGCCATGAGAATCTAATTGTACCCTGCGTATCCGTCCATGAATGAGAAGTGCGTGATTTGCTGTGTTGTCTACCAGAATATCGATGTGTGGCAAAGGGAAGTCGTCCTTTGGACTTGCCTTATTTAGATCTCGATAGTCGACACACATCCTTACCCTTCCGTCTTTCTTTGGAACTGGGACGACGTTGGCGACCCATTCGGGGTATTTGGATACCTTGATGAAACCTGCAGTTATTTGTTTTTAAACTTCTTCTTTTATTTTAAGTGCTACGTCGGGTTTCATTCGACGCAACTTTTGTATTACAGGTTTCATTCCTGGGATTAATGGTATTGTGTGTTGAGCTATTTCTCTGTTAATGCCTGGCATATCTTCATATGACCAAGCAAATACATCGATAAATTCTTTAAGCAAGTAAATTAAATTGGTTCTTTCTTGTTTATTCAATGTTAGTCCGATTTTAACTTCTCTTTTTTGAGATGTCAACTGTTTCAGTCTCTTCAATTACTGGTGTTTTCTTTTCAAGTGTTTCCATTGCTTTAATAATTTCTTTATCTTTTTCATCGTTAGCTAAGCAATGTTCGTCATCTTGGGTTAGGGAAGAACACGAGAAGTAAGGAGAATGAGCGATATTATTATACTCTGAGATCATTACATCAAAGAGTGATATGTCTTCAGGGACTGGATCACTAACTATCCTAGGAGAAGAAATAGGAAGGGGAGGCATTATAGCTAAAGACTTAGAAGATTCTATGGGGAAAGACTCTGACTCAGACTCTGACTCTAACTCTAACGATTCTTCAAACATCGGCCCTTGTCCTGTCGTGATTGATATCTTCCTTCCACTCGGAGTAATCACCTTGATAGTCTTGCGCCACCCTTGCAATAATCCTTCAGCTGGAGTAATTAGCTTTGAAGGGTCGAAGTTTTCGCTTTGTAGGACCGTTTAAATGAGTGAAGAGTTGTCTTCCTCATAAACTGACTCATTCTTTTCTCGCCCAAACAGTAATCCCATGACGTTAAAGTCAAAGCATGGGGGTGCTTTCTCCTTATGGACGGGAGTTGGGACTTCGTCGGTGAAATAGCAATCCAAGAAAATCTTGAATCCTGGTTGTCGTATGCCATTTACAACAAATGGTTCGGGAAATTCATGGCATGGATAGTCCTCTCCTTCTTTTATAAACTGACCATTAAGCGTAAGGGGGTACTGATCCATTGGAATTTCTTTCTTTTGAATACGAGCGTCCCTACGTGCTTTCAATTTGTCCTGGGCTCGCTTGAGATCTTTCCGAGTCGGTTCGAAACCAAGTCCGAAAGTATCTAGTTTAGGGAGGCCAGGTGACTTTATCGATTTTGCTATCCCCTTCTTCTTTCCTAAGGTCATCCTAGTGAAGTGTCCTTGTTTCTTTAGCATAGTGTTGATAATCATGTTGGAATGGGGGTCGTGGCAAAGAGATGTCCTTTCATCCTCTTGGATTAAGGAGACTTCTTCGTTAAAGCCCCATAGGTCTTCATCATCTTCGTCGTGCTCCACGTTGATGATTGGATTCTCTATTGATTTGATCCTCATTGGCGAAGCATCAATAGTGATGGGGATTCCTCCAACTATGGCTTTCACTTGTTGGTGGAGAGATGAAGGGACGGCCTTTAGATCATGGAGCCAAGGGCGTCCTAACAACAGATTGAATGAGGCTTTGATGTCTACCACTTGAAAAGTAGTAGCATGTTCTATTGCTCCTGTCTTCACATTTAGGGTTATTTTGCCAAGAGCTTGACGTCGAGTATTATCGTAAGCTCTTATTCCTTGTGTGGACGGAGTTAAATCCTCATCCTTTATGCCGAGCATCCTCGCAGTCCTAAGTGGACAGACATTAATAGCCGATCCATTGTCTACAAGAGTCATGGGAACATTCATCCTTTTGCAGACTACCGTGAGGTTTAACGCCTTGTAGTGTTTGTCACCTTCCGGGGGTAAATCTTTATCAGAGAAGGTGATTAGATTAATTGGACTAGGGAGATCACTCGTGAGGAAGTTAGCTAGTCCCTCAGGAGTGGTGTCAGAATCTATCCCGATTTTATCCAAAGCATTCATCACAGCCAACCTATGTTCTCGAGATGTTTCTAAAAGCTTCCATACATTCATCTCAACTTTTGTCTTCTTGAATTGTTTAACAATGTCATTGTCTTCGATGATAGGTATGGGAACTTGTTGTACAGTAGGCATGGGTTGTGTTGAAACGGGAGGTTGTATTCTCCCGGATCTTGTGAGGACGTCTATTGATGAATCTTCTTCAGCCCAAATGTCGTCCGTGGTGTATGATATAGAAGGTGAAGGTCCTAATATGTCTTTTAGATAGACATCTTCTTCATCACTATCCCATACTCCATTAACATTTATGTCCTCTTCTTGTTGAACTTGGACTAATTCCTATCTATCAATCATTTTCTACACCAAATCCTTGAATTTGAAGCAGTTTTCTAGGGTATGTCCTCCTGACTGATGGTATTGACAGTAATATCTATCTGTCCTTTTTAATGATTCAAATGGTCTCGGTTCGAGAGGTTTGACCTTGCCACCCTCGGAGAGCATTTTAAACATTTGTGCATACGGGATCCCAATTGGAGTATAAACTTTATTGCTCTTCTTGGGTCTTTCGGTGACTTGTAAGGGAAAGTATTTTGCCTCATAAGTCGCTTTTACTGGTGTGAATTCTCTCTTAGGTTCTTCATCATATTCCTTGTGAAGTTCATTCAAAATTTTGAGAGTTTCATGTAACAGTTGCGATGTCTCCCTCAGATACAGTGTGAGTATTCGTATCTCTACCTCATTTGCTGGTTCTGGAAGATTATCTTCGACATCAAAAAAGGTCTCTTCTTCTTCCTCTTCGACGTTGGTTGCTTTGACAGGCTTAATGAGAGATGAGGGGTCAACTTCGCTTTCTTCATCGCAGATAGCCAATGTGTGAGCTAGAGGTGCATTGTCAATACTCGGTTTCTTACTGGCAGGGGGCAACGGCAGCTTGTTACTGTCAATTAGGTCTTGGATAGCTTCCTTAAGCTTCCAGCAGCTTTCAGTAGAATGGCCCCTACCTTGATGATATTTGCAATGTGCATTGGGGTTCCAGTTAGGCGACCTCTTCTCGACTGGTGGATCTCCAAATGGTCCAATGGGAGTTATAAGACCTTTTGCATTTAGTCGATCAAACGCGGTGTCATAACTCATGCCAATAGGAGTGAAGTTTCTCCTAAACGGTTTCTTTTGTCCTTGATTGTTCATGGCGAGGACTTCTCCTAGATTAAAGGTGCTAACATTATTTGAGTGGGCGGTTTTAGAAGAAGAAGGATTGTCGTTCTTCTTTCCTTTCCAGCCACTGTTGGAGTTATTGTTGGCAGCTTTAGATTTAGCCAAGTCATCTTCGATATTAATCCCAATATCATAAACAGCCTTAAAGGTATGAAGGTTATTTTGATATTTAAGATGTTTTGAATATTTTTCTTGGAGGTTTTTAATGAACAGTCTCACGGACTCTTTTTCACTTGGTACCTCAATCATTTTAGCTGAGGTTTCTCTCCACTTGTTAAAGAAAGATGTGAAGCCTTCATTCTCCTTCTGTTTGAGGATTTCAAATTCTCTATGGTCAGTTTCGACTTGAACGTTGCACTTGTACCTATCAACAAAAGCGTTTGCTATGGATTCCCAGGTAGAGGTCTTTTCTTTTTCAAGAGAAAAGAACCATTGTTGGCAAACGGTCTCGAGAGATAGCGAGAACAGAGAAGGGAAAACTTTCTTATCGATACCCTTGATACTCATTATTGTTTCAAACGCTCTTAGATGGAAGTATGGGTTGTCGATTGCCCTAAACTTTGGGATGTCGTTGGCGCTGAACTTCTGCGGAAGAAGATCCTTATCCACCGAGACCCTTTGGGATGTGAGTTCTTGAAACTTGTAGTCGCTGGACAACTTGCTTAGGCTTTCTTGCATGAGGTCCATTTGTTGTTGCTTCGCGAGATCCTCGATCTTGAGTGCGAGAAGTTTCAGTGTCTCAGTTACAGTAGCCAGTTGGTTCTTGAAATCGTTAACTTCTTCCTGAGTTGCCATTATGACTCTTGCTTTCCTCTTGCGGGCTATAGGTTTTTCGAAAAGTTGGACTTGTACGAAGAGATTATCTTTGATTAATCGTCCTTCCTTTCTTGACCACGCGCTGTAAATTAAGCCAGTTTGCGTTTTAATTACTTGACTCGAATCAGTTTGACTTTATGGCTTTTATAAAAAAAAGGTATGCATATTTTTAGGGAGCAATAATGTACATGTGTTTAGGGAACTTAAGTATTATTATTTATTGGAGGATTAATATCCGACTTACCCCCCTAAAAAAAATGACGAAAAATGACGCGCGCACACAAGACTCCCTTAATCATGGTCAAGACATGTGTATTGAGTGTAAGTGACATGCTTGGACTCTTGTGTAAGACCATGGGACTTAGTGCCTAAACTCGAATATTGATTCAATTAAGCATTATTGCCAGCAAAATTAACCGAATTAAACAGGAAACTGATTAATTAGACATTAGGTGATGACTCGACGAATAATCCGAACTGTCGGCCAAGCGACAGGACTGGCATCACAATATGGTGGTTGGCGCCAGACTTTTTAGTAAATGTCTGGCGCTACACACCATACAGTGGCGCTACAGCTCAGATTTTGGCACCAATTTTGAAGCCTCGGTCTGGGACTGTTTTCGATATTATTAGTCAACTGGGGTATGCCTAAAGTCGTATTAGGTCAATTCCGATTAAAAAAAAGACTTTATTGACTCGAATTAATTAATTAATTAGGCAAAGTTCTTTAAGTCATTAATTATAATCTCAACACAAATCAACAAACGGTTAAGAGGAGCATAGGATATATATGCACAACAAATAATGCACAATTAGTCAAGTAGGCACAACATGATGCAATGAGTTCGCAACCTAACCATGGCTCTAGTTCTCTAAAGTTCGGGATATGGTTTAGTCAAATAGGGTCCATGGTTAATTGTCCAGATGCACCGCGTAGAAGCCTAACCGTGAAGGGTTAACGCGTGTGGATAGAACACCGCAAGTTTTTAGAAAAAACTCACTTCCATGGTTTGGTGAATTCAACCTCTCAGATGTACCCTTTGTTGCCAGGAGCGTTCAATCGGGTAGACAGAGCATGAATTCCCAGAGGGTTATGGCCATATGTAGACCACATAGGTTTCAGAAAAGTGAGAAAAAATTCAATCAGGAAGCAGGATCGAGCAAACAATACGAAAAACCGGTCGAAATTAAAACGCATATTTCTGGCTCGGTATTGGGGGAAATTGGCGCCAGCAAACAGAGACTGGCGCCAACTTTTAACTGTAGCGCCTGGCTCCAATACTGGCGTCTGGCGCTACGGCTAAAAGTTTGGCCCCAAGCTCTGGCCCCTGACGCTACCTCCCACATGCCTCAGCAGCTTTCTGTGCTCAATAAAATCATCCAGTTTCGCGCGGTGTTATTTCAGTCCTAGTTGTGAAAGACATTTCTCAAATTTCCTACGTGTAAAATCCTATGTTTTTTACTCATTACGGATGGTCTTTCCAATGAGAACCTTTTTATGCATATGAAAATAATGTTAATCAAAATTACGCACATGAAACACTTAGAACTTTTCGAGTCTCATCCACTCATTCTAGATCATTGCCGAAACAAATTCAGGAATTAAAATAGAAATCCTCCCCAGTGGAGTCGCCAAAAACTGTAGGGAATAATTTCAAGCCTTTACAATCCCACTAGCTTGAACCCCACTGTGATCATACACTAAAGTACGGTGGCGTCCAAAAGGGAAGAAGATAGAGCAAAAGAGTCGCCAACAAGTTTTTAAGGAACTTGTAAACCGTTCACGAGGTGAAGGTTACACCCTTTAACGATCCAAGAGATCATCAACTCCATAAGGTCGTGAACCAAATAAGGGTTCGGGGATGATGGTACAAATCCAACCTAAAAGAGATTGAACCTGCCCTAATAATAGGCCTCTACTTTATTTTGCTCGTATTCATGTGCGCTTTCTGATTAACATACAATCAATAGGATTAACCCTAAACCTGTTTAATCTATGTTGGTTGAATTTAATGCACAAATAAACTATTATTGGCGATCGCTTGAATTAATAATCATATTAACCCTAACAAGATTATTAATTATCTTATCAAGCGTGATTGCAAATACCAATTCCCTTTAAACATACATAAAAGGTGATCAAGCAATAACAATATATAACATATATCAAGCAACATAATAAATAATCAACATCATTAATAATAATATTACTAATCATAATCATAATCATCATAATCATGTTAAAGCACAGCAAGATCCTAGGCATGATACTAACAAGATTAATAACAAACCCTAGCATGTCACTAAGCAATAAAAATCAAATCTTTAGCCCTAACATGATACTAACAATCATAAATATTAGGAAGAGAATAAAAGGCATCATAGCAATCATATTTGATATTAAAATTAACCTAGACAAGATACTAGGAATATCATAATAACAATATAAACATGATATCTACATCATAAATCAATTAATCAATTAAAGCACTTACTTGGATGCCTCGTACCTCTTTCTAATAACAAAATACACGCGTTAGTAACTTCAAGGAAAATAATAAACAAAACAATTAAATTAAATAATTGAAAGAGAGATTTGGGACCAAACCCTCAGAAATTAAAACCTTTCACGTTTAGGGCGAAGGCAACTTCGAATATGGCTAGGTGTTTCTAGACCTAATGAATGCGGAATTTTGTGTGAAAAAGTAAAGTTTAGAAAAGAATACTAAAGAATTAATGTTATTGAAAATTGATGAAAGAAAGATGATGAATGAATGAATTGCGAAGAATTAGATGAATGATAATTGGTGAATGATGAAGATAGTTGATGAAGACTTAATAATAAGGAGAATTGGTGAATGTTGGTAAGGTGTTTGTTGATGAATGAAACCGGAGTTTTTGATATGATATTTATAGAGAAAATCATCCAAAAAAGATAATTTATCAAAACAGAGTCTGAAGATCGCTAAACCACCTTGGCGCCAGCCCTGGCTCATTGGCGCCAAGACCAGTGGCTAGCGCCAGGCGCCAATGGCTGGCGTCTGGCGCCAATCCTGATTCCAAGCCCCAAGGCCTGGGGCTGGACGCCAAATTGGATTTCAACGCGTTTTTGAAAATCTGATAAATTTCCCGTACTGGAAGATAAAATAATATAATTTCAGTCGAAAATGCTATTTGATCCAATTAAAACTCTGAAGAGTCCTAATTGAATTAGGAATGAAAAGAACCTTCTAGAATGCTCTAGAAGACTAAAACCATTCCTAATTGCATTAGGAATGATAAATTATATTAGGCCCTCCCCTAGATCATTGGGCCGTACATAAAGCTCAAACCGGGCCCAGTTTAGTAAATTGGCCATAACTTCCTCAATATTCATCGGAATTGGGCTTATAATATATCGTTGGAAAGGTCTTTTCAAACCCCATCCAACTACACCACTATTGGACCCGTATCATGGATCAACCAAACTGGATTGGCTGTTTTATTTAAAATAAAGTTTTCAAAAACAGGGAGAAAAGAAAAGAAATAAAACTTTCCGCAACACTAGACCTTTCCACACTTTCGTTTCATTCGATTATGATTCAACGTGAAAGGTGCTCATCACCGGGTTTGGTTTTGGGGAGACACAAATGGGTGTCTACAGAAGCCCCCACTTTGACTGAGTTTGGAGAAACACAAGTTTCGAAAACGAAAGTCAAAGTATCGATAGGGACGGAGAATGAATCAGAACGTTCTGCGATCCTAAATCACTCTTGTAACGCCGATACCTGCAAAACTAGCATTAGTTAAACAGATAAAAGAGTTAAGAAACGCGTATCTTGCACCGTCGAGCACACGTCTCTAAAAGTAACCACATGTTTTCGTATGTTGCTTTTTTGATGACCTCCTGCAAGCTAGAGAATGTCATCCCGCCTGAAAACCGCTACGCCTTGTAACTGCTTCCAATTAGAAGATTGCTTCGCCTGAAACTACCTTCTCCGCTGTGATAATATTCCACGTCCAAGGGAATATCATCGAAAATTATTTCTCTTGAAATAATTCTCATCCGCATTACGATCATCTTCCATGCCTCAGGAACTATGATCGAAGACAATTTCGCCCTGAAATTACCTTCAACCGTTTGTGACAACTTTTTGCAAGCTAGGGAATGATGTCGTAGACATCTTCTCTTGAAGTCATCCTCATTTGATGCGATAATTTTCCAAAGGAAAATACCGAAGATCCACGCCTGTCGATCTTTAAAAGTTCGCCTAAACTTGTCTTTGTTATGCCTGTACGTCGGCGCTCTTTTGCTCTGAACCTGTATGTCGGTGCCCTTTGCTCTTGAACCTGTATGTCGGTGCCTTTGCTCTTGAACCTATATGTCGGTGCTTTTTGCTAATGAGCCAATACTTAGGCGCTTTAAGCTTAGTGAGACGATCTTTTCATCAGGTCAATCACTTTACGTAATCAAGCCGATTACCTAATCATGTCAAATTGCTTAGAGGGGCTAACTGGCGTACCAAGGAACCCAAAATATGTTGCAGAAAGCTAGCACAACCCCAACAGGTGGCTGGCTGCTTTGGCGTCGCTAAAAATCAATCAGCGCCAGCGTTATTGCATTAGCGCCATGCGCTGAAATTGGCGTCTGGCGCCAAGCACAGAATGTGACGCCAATGCCTAGGGACTGGCGCCAGCACGGGAATCACTTTAAATTCCCGTTTTCAGTTCATTTCGTGCTCTGGTTTGTTGCGAACGCTGCTCGAAAGAAGTCGAAACTTCAATTGATCGTTGCTCATTCGTTTCTCAACCGAATTCGCTCAAATTTGTTGCAAATCAAAGCTCTTCTCATCCATATTCCCGATCTATGTAAGTTTTCCTCCAACTCACACCGGCTTTTATGAATTATTGGCATGTTCATTCACGAATTTCATGAAAATTCGAAACTTATAATGCTCAATTTGCTTTGTTTATCAAATTTTATGCCATGAAATTGCTTGTTTATGTTTGTATATTGCCTTGGGAGTAATTTGAGACTTGTTTGACTCAATTTGGTGAAGAAACGAGCAATCCACCATTGTTGAACCTCTTAAGGTCGTGAAGAACAATACGACTCGTTCTTGATGTTTTTGCTAGCCATTCTTGTTCAATTTGTCACAATAATCACTATAGTGTTGCAAGAAATTGTTTGATTGCTTGAAAAAAATGTTGTCAGGCTCAATTTGAATTTGTGCTCTGTTTTAGTACTACGTACTCTGTTTTCGCGAACATAGTATCATGCGGCTAGGCAAACCTTTAGATACTATAGAACCTTAATTTATGATGATTCTGCACAATGTAGCATGGCTAGACAAAGAGAGTCAGGTTCACGGTCCCGAAACACTAGACGGGAGCATGAGCCCGTGGAGGACGACACTACACCGTCCACTTCGCTTGGTCGGTTCCCAGAGTGGAATGAGCAGACCTTGTTCTTTGCCCCTGTCCACCACATTTCTGATAGGAATATTGTCCTTCGAACAAGTGTATTATTCCGGTAGAGGGTTCGGATTATTAGAAAGTTAATTATTCAGTAAGGTTAAGTGATCGAAATGCCTAGGTGGAGGCCATTCCGATCGGTAATATTAATGCACAATTAATATTACAGCTTAATCTTGACTAAACCCTTCGGGTCACACCCAAGCAACTAACGATCCGACACGATGAATTAATCCGAAAGGAATTAATAAGTCACTCGAGTACTGTGAACAAAGAATTCAGATTCTGAGCTTAGAGCATCGGACCGAATCTTAAAAGTCGAGCCAAAATTTAGGAATTGGCGAGACGGAAAAATGCTTCAAGTAACAAGTAAAAACCCTAGCCGAGCGAAAGGCTAGGGAAGCGCACCAAATAGAAGTTCACCACGTGGCAACACCATGTGGTAGCACGTGGTGGCAGCCACCAAGTGGAAGCACCATGTGGCAACAGTTCAAAACTTGTTTTAAGGAGGGTAGATTGTAATACCCTAAAATTTTTCTATTTTAAGTTTCGGGGATGAAATTGGTTTTAAGGAGGGTAGATTGTAATACCCGAATATTTTAAGATTTTATCTGATATATTTTATGGCTAAAATAAGATATTTTAAATTATTTTATGCCCGTGACTTTGCCTCTTGGGTTTTATTGATATTGTTTATTTTGTTGGTGCGTGATAACCAATTCACCAAATACCTCCACTCCTTTAATTTCGGGTAATTATCACTATATATAAGAGATCACAATTTTGGATATTTGCTGATTAATTTGGAGCATTATGCGTGAAGTCTTGGGTCGCTATACACAATTCAGAAGTTCGGCACCCCTTTGTTTTATTTTGTTTAGCCGACGGTAATCACACTGTATCAATTTGGAGATGTTTGATTGTAATATTTATTATGAGTAATCACACGGATTTACTTTGGAATTGTTTGTATAATTATTGCTTTATATTATTGTATGATTTGATATTTATATGCTTGAGTTTATAGCTATGATTGATGTGTATAATTTTATGGTATAAACTGATTTAATTGTATTGTTATTATTGTTGTATTAATTGATTGTTCTATTTTTCTGGAATTTTTAATGTTGTTATAGGGAGTATTGTTTTATCGAGGTTTTAGGGTTGTTAATGCAGAGTATTATTTTTGGGTTAAGATTTGAGTATATTTGGGTTATTATTGTTTTTTTTTAAGATTTGAGATATTATGAATCGAATTGTTACATTATTTGGAAACATGTGGCATTATTGAGATACTATTTATTAGCCTGTGAATGGTTAGTCATTTGATCAGAATACAAGATTAAAAGGTTGAGAATTATTATTTTGTTCTTGGTTTGAGGCTCGGCGTTATATAACTTAGTCCTTGTGGCTTGTTGGTAAGAGGGTAATAATCATGAGTTAAGAATAAGGTACAATCTTTATTTTTTATTTTTCTATGGTCACCTACAGTGGGAATTGGCCCGTATGTGGTCTAGTTCAAGTTTTTTTTTTGGTTATTGAGAGTATTCAAGTTTTTATACTTGTTGGTTTGTTATTCGAATTACCCATGTCCAAGGCTAGGTATAAAACAAAGAGTGTGGCACATTTATGGGACAGATGAGTTGAGTAAAGGTTTGTATTATTATTCGAGGTTGAGTTGATAAAGGTTATTTTCAAAGTACAAAGTGTTCTTACCCATGAGGAATCAATAATGTGTAATGTAGTTCTGAACTACATTTTATTAATTATTAAATTAAGCTAGTATTGTCAATTATCCTATTATACTCTATATTCTGATATGTGGTGATTACTCAGCTTTGCTAACGTGTGTGTTGTTTGTTTTGTTGTGCTACTTGTGTTTGCGGCCATGTCTCTTTATTATGGTGGCCCTGTGACGCTCTATTTTGGAATTTGTCCTTAATGTGAGCAGTCAAGATTTTCTAAGCAGGTTTAACAAGTGATCGTAGCTAAAGGAGCTCAAGTTGTTTCGATTAGTATGGTATAACGAGTTTGTATAGCAGTATAAATAGCTCACCTAGTTTATTGGGTTGTAATTATTGGGATTTTGTAAGCCTTAACACTTCATATGTTGTCGAATGTGGTAGTAATACCTCCGATTTAGGTGTATGCTTCCTCAATTTTATTTAAAGGTTGTCTATTTTTCCTTTATCTATTGTTTATTATTAGCTAGTAAATCGGGGGTGTTACATGCGGGCTCGGGTGACGGGTCATGGATGCGGGCCAAAAGGTGGCGGCCCAACCGAACCTAACTTGGGGCTCAAGGTTGGGTGCCACATGGTTAGCTCACAATGCATATGAGTTGCCTTGAGGAGCAAGTGAGGAAGTGGTCCTCACCTAACCATGTGACATTTGTTACTTTGTTATTCCTTGGTTTATTTAACTAAGGATTGAATCCAACATTCTTTCTATGTGAGATCTTTTTGTACAAAAGTCCCACATTGAAAGATGAGTGGAATTCACAAGGAAGCACTCCTTATAAATAGACAAGGCATGCCTTGGGATTGTTCACTCGAGTAAGAGTTAGAAAAGGCATCTCCACTTAAGAGAAAACTTTTAAACTCATAATTACTCGAGTAGTTTGGTCAGACTTGGCTAACCTCCAAGTAATATACCTAGCCGGGGTCGTGTTGCGGGTGGATATCGTAGGAGGTTTTCGTCCGTTGCGAGACTTAAGCTTTCTCAAGTAAGAGCTCAGTGAACGAGCGAAGCACGCTTCAATAGAGGTAATTTCGTCTTTCCTTAATTCTTGTTAATTATGTTTTTTTTATTATATTAATTGTAAGTTTGATCTTGGCTCGGGTTTTATTTTTAGCGATGAGTCGGACTCATCAAAACCCAACACCTTTGAACCTAAGGAATATTGTAGAGGAGATAAGGTTTATGGCGGCGAAGATCAATTTCTTAATTTGTTTGAAGGTTCAAAGGGAACTCGTCCAACTAGCACATATAGTAGCAAGACATATGCGAAAATGTTAGTTGTTCTCTTTGTTTTGTTTGTTTCTTATAGCCGTTTTTCTAAAAAAAAAACCTCTTCTGGTTGTTCGTTTCCTTCGATCTCCTTCAACAACACCAACATATTATCAAAGCACCATAGACGGCCATTCAACACCTTCTCCATATCCTTCCAAGAGAAAAATTAGAAAGCGAATAAATTAGGTTTAAGCAACCTAATTGCACAGCCATGAGCAGGTGCCTATATTTTATTAATTGTCTTCTTGAAAGCTTTGATATTGTATGATCATTCTGTCAACAATTTTCCCAATAGCATAAGGGCTAGGTTATTTTCATCCCCCTCGCAATCAATTGCGCCCAAATCAATTGTTGTTTTCTCCTCCTCTGCAATACGCAGGTGAGAGCACACGTCAGCAATTTCATCTTCCATAGCAAGAGCAAATTGGATCGAATAGCCGGAGATTGGAGCAAGCTATCGAACGATAGAGGTCGCTCTTTTTTCAGAGAGAAAACCCTTTCTTTTGAGGGAATGGGTGCACTTATGTGGGTTTGATTAATAATTTCAACATATACTATATAATGAAAGGATTATTGATCCAAAATTCCAAAGAAAAGCGGGATCATTGAAAACACCAACCAAAAGAGAAAATAAGGCTATGTTTAGTTCACATAATCTGATTTCAATGTTTTCTAATCTGATATGATTTTCAAATTTGACCAAATTTTAACCTAATTTGTAAAATAATGCACACGATAAAATAATTTTTTAAATTACAAAATTAAATAAAAAAGAGAAAATCTGACCGGATCTGATTCTCATTCGATCCAATGTATTCCAACAATCTAATTTGATTTTATTATTTATGAAATCTATTTCTCCACACTAATTTCTTTTTAATTTTTGTAAAAAAACTCTACACTAAATTACAATTGTATTTGGAGGGAATTTTCACTCTTAAACTCTTTATTTATTTATTTTTATATTTACATTTATAAAAGCTTATACTTACAATTGACTATTTTGTGTTTTATTTCTCTAAAAACATATTTATTTTAATGTTTTTTTTAAATGAGTGGATATTTAACTATGAACTATTAATGGTAATTTAAAAAATCGAGCACAACCCGAAAATTATCTATGAGTAGTAAATTTAACAAAATATATCTTGAATAATATTTGCCCACAAGAGAGGGAAAAATGTCGTCGGCCATGAAATGGATATTTTTTAAAAAAAAAAAAAAAAAAAATTAGGGGTTGACGTTTGATTTGGGCTTTATATTTTGGTTGCCTTCCAACCTTACACCGCTTTTTTTTGTCTAAAAACCCAAAATTATTTCTTGGCGGCCAGCCCTCCTCTCTTCTCTCTTTCTCTCTCCTCTTTTCTTCTTCTCGAAGCCTCTCTCTCTCCCCTCCTTCCTAACTGAACCGCCAACTTTGAGAGGCTCGAGATTTTCTCTCTCCTCTTCGCCGGATCTCTTTCTTCAGGTTATTCTTCTTTTTCTTTCTTTTTTCCTCCTTGTTTTTCTGTTTTTTTCGATCTGTTTTTTGTGTTGTTTTGATGGTTTTTTGTAAATTAGGGTTTTAGCTCTGAGAAGGGTTTTTATCGAAGTATGGGAAATTTTTGTTTGTAGTTTGATTGGATATTTATGTTTTGTTGTGTTATTGATTGTTAGTTGATTTTTATTGGGGTTTTTTTGTTGTTGGGTGAATTGATTTGAAGTAGGGTTTTAGGGTTGAAGGTTGGAGAGAATTTTGTTTTGGGTCAACTGGTATTGCTTTGATGATTTTTGTGATTTCATTTTATGGCTTATGATATGACTCGTGATTTTTCGAGGTTTTTGGAGTTTGATTTGCCCAGATTTGAAGATTATTTTGATATTTTTGGGTGGAAGGAATTGAATGTTTTTCTGGGGTTTTAACTAGTGTTGTTAATTCAAACTGTGTAAAAGGAATTCATTCTTTGAGGAATATTAAGGTTTATTTGTTTTATTTGTGATCGATTGTTATCTGATTTCGGGTGTATGTCAGCTACATATATTATTATATCTCGATTTGTCGCTGCGTTTTCAGGGTTTGATGAATGATGTGTTGGGTTATAATGAAGATGTTAAAGAATTTGTACTTGTCTTTGATATTTTCAAGTATGAGTAGTAGAGTGAAGTTTTCTTTCTGTTGGTTTTGATATTTGCTTTGATTCTTTTTGACATCGTCTTTGTATGTAAGATTGTTGCACTTGATTATTCACTTGAGAATTACGGCGTTTTGTGGCATGGGCAAGTGCAGGTCTTGTTAAACAGTGTTGTTGTTCTTCAGATCTGGCATGTATATGTAATTTCAAGCTGTTTACGTATGTTAATTTCTGGACCCCTGTTGATGTACTTGGCTTTGAGTTGATGCTGTATTCATTTATGTTCTGTGAATTTAAAATGTTTGGTTTGAAAATTGGAATCATGTCAATTGTTGTTTTTACCTGGAACTATATAGTTGGTTTTGTGCAATTTTGATATTGAATTAATATACTATTGCGTTTTATATCTTTTACTTTTCCACATTTAAACTGATGACTTATTTTTCATTTCTTGTTTTGCAGTGACTGTGTGCATTTCTGTGTGCATATCTTGAAGAGGTGCCAGATCTCTATTCAATTTTTGTACTATCCCCTTATTAACTATGGCAGCTATTGGGACACCCTCAAGTGGTAATACCTGATAACTTCAATTTACTTTGTCTTCTGACCTCCCTTTTTTTAGTTCTTTGTGTTTTGTTCGTCTTGTTGGTAGTGCTGGTTCATTTTCTATTTTCTGTATCATTTGTTTGCTGTATCTTGGGACTTGTCAATATTGGTCTTCGTGTGGTTTGGATTCTCATTTTTTTATTTGCATGCTCTTTGACTGTATTTTTGGAATATCCTTTTTTTTTCTTTTTCCTTTTTTAAATATTCTGTTATTGATTTTAATCTAACTAATCCCATTGTTTTTCGGTTCAAAACCATTCATAGTTGATATGTGATCTCTATTTATTTTTTCCAGTCTGTCAAGATGCAGTTATGCATTTATTTTTTCTCATTGCTTGCTATGCTTTCTTGTTTTGTAATGTTGCAGATGCAGCAGATTTGTTGCAGCAGCTATCTCTGGAATCTCAGACCAAATCTCTTGACGCTCATGAGCCTCCAAAAAAGGTGGGTGCTCTATATGCATGTTTTGCTTAAATGAGTGGCTCCCTTCTATTTTACTCTGATCTGTTTGTTAATTTGATATTTTGGCAAGTTCTTTACAATTGCTGATTTGCTTTGCAGTTTGGTTCAATTGGTTCTCGCAATGTTATCAACAGTTTGGCAAAGCCATATGAGCGTTCTACCATACCCATCCAGGATTATGCCAACCTGAGCATGTACTACCAGCATAATGGCTACCCCTCGGCTCCCTTCTTTTATGGTATAAGGTTCTTGCTTATTTGTTGAAACTTTTTAGCCTTTGGAATCTTTTGACAATGCTAAAAAGACATGACCTCGTTTGTCAAAGATGAGATAAAAGCTATGATATACTTTTTCATTGCTACACATCCAAGTAGAGTGTTAGTCCTATCTCCAAGGACTTTGATGAATAAGGCTGAGTTACTTTGTATATTTTTTCCTATATTCTGGATCTGTTGTTGCCAAGGGAATGTTGTTCTATGGAATAAGGCAGCATGCAAATCATACTCATAGGCTCATAGCCCTCCTGAATGCCCTTTATACAATTTCATTGACAAAGTCATGGCTACTATGATGCGTGATTA
This sequence comes from Chenopodium quinoa, assembly GCF_001683475.1. Classification (NCBI taxonomy): domain Eukaryota; kingdom Viridiplantae; phylum Streptophyta; class Magnoliopsida; order Caryophyllales; family Amaranthaceae; genus Chenopodium; species Chenopodium quinoa. The sequence goes on from NW_018745000.1 coordinate 5,249,809, forward strand.
AAGTATACACTTTGAATAGTCTAGGCTTGTCACCATGTGTTAATTAGGCATCATTATCTTGGAGTTAATGCCATTTTTTTTTTGCAGGCTATGATGATTCACTTAACATGTGGAATGATTACAGATACATGAATCATGATGGAGTTGATATGCACTCAGTAAGTTATCTGCATTGCATCTTTGTTGTTTTTGAAGAATTTTTTTTTTTGGGTTCTAAAGCTCTTTTGTGGTTGGGGGGATTAATGTTACTGCTGCTAACTTAGCTTGTTTCATAGGTATTATGTTGCTCTATCATAGGAATTTATTGTTCGGCTGCGGAATCTATCGTTTCTTATCATACTTAATTGTCAAACTGATGACTCTTATGTTGGTATGCATTGATGTATATGTAATTGTGTTTAATGAACTGATTGGCTAATTCTTGCAGGGCCTACAACAGCGACGAGTGAATTCAGGGGTTGGTCAGGCTGCTGGGTACATGAGCAGGTCACATCTAAATGATCAAATGTATGGTCATTTTGGAAACACTTATCGAGGTGGTTCTGGATTTGGGTTGAACTATTACAATCCCAAATCAACTTGGAATTCTTGGCGAACAGTTGATAATAAATATGCATCTAAAGGACGTAACAATGGATTCTTTAGCTATGGGAATGAGAATAAGGATAGTCTGAATGAGCTTAGCAAGGGGCCTAGATCAAAGGATGTGAAAACTCAGCTTGGTTTTGGATCAGTTAAATTGGCTGTGAAAGGGCAGGATCTCACTTCGAAAGTAAATAGCAAAGAAGAAACTATCTCTACAGTTCCTGACAAGGAGCAGTATAACAAAGATGATTTTTCTGAGACTTATTCAGATGCTAAGTTCTTTGTCATCAAATCGTATAGTGAGGATGATGTCCATAAAAGTATTAAGTACAATGTCTGGGCAAGTACTCCCAATGGAAACAAAAAGCTGGATGCAGCATATCAGGAAGCCAAAGGGAAGCCTGAAAGCTGCCCTGTGTTTTTGTTGTTTTCGGTAAGTTGCTCAATTGTGCCGTGAGCTTCTCTGATAATTAGATCATAATTTGCTTTTGGATTCCATGTTTTTAACGGCATCTTGTCCTTACAGGTAAATGCTAGTGGGCAATTTGTTGGCCTGGCAGAGATGGTTGGTCCTGTTGATTTCAACAAGAGCATGGACTTTTGGCAACAGGACAAGTGGACTGGGTGCTTTCCTGTCAAGTGGCACATAGTTAAGGATGTCCCCAACAGTTTGTTGAAGCACATTACACTTGAAAATAATGATAACAAACCTGTTACAAATAGCAGAGACACACAAGAGGTAGAGTAACATCTTTGCGATATTTGATACCGTGCTTAATTTGCTTCTCCCTTGTCTCATGTTTTGCTATCCTGCTTTTTTGCCAAGTATATTGGGGTATTTTTTATTCCAAGTATATTGCATTGCTGATGATTAGTTTGTGATGCTGCAGGTTAAACTTGAGCAGGGAGTTCAAGTACTTCAAATTTTCAAGTCTCATCTGACCAAGACTAGTATTTTGGATGACTTTGAGTTTTATGAGGCACGACAAAAAGCTTTGCAGGACAAGAAGGCCAAGAGACTTCAATTCCAGAAGCAGGTCAGAATAATTTTGTTTTGTTGATGATACTTATGTCATGCTCCTGATTCTTTTGTGATTTTCTTACCGTTCTTTTTTTAAGCTGCCTTTTGTTTCTTAAAGTGATTCTTGAATCTAATCCATGCTAGTATTAGAGAGAAAGGGGGGGGGGGGGGGAGGGTTGACTTTTTTAATCTTTTAGATACTGGTATAGTTATGTTGCTGACTTTGTTGTATTTATGAGTTGTAAGTCAGTGACTAAATTTGAAGTTGATGGTATTGCTTTGTTCTGCTCTGTTTTAATCTTCTTAAACAACTTGCTGAACTAAATGCAGGTAAAGAATGAGAACAGCTCTGGAGATGTAGATGTTGCTGCCAAAGTCCTCACTGATGGATCAGCAAACACAGCTGTACCCAACGGCCAGTTCAAGACGCATCAAGAATCTGCAGCTAGACCTCAATCTTTTGCTGATGTCACCAAAGGTGTCAAAGGAGAAAAGGCAGGTGCTGCTGCTGACGTTGCATCAGCTTGAATGTGCTTCAATAATCTCGACATGGCTGGCAAATCACAGGTTTTTGATGGCAGAGTGAGAATCCAGCATAGTGCCTAGTTTTGATCCATAAGTTTTAGTTAGTTATAGGTGCTCCTTTTCTTTGTTATTGCGACTTTACCTTTTTTCTTTGATTTTTTTCTTATTGTGGGGGAGGGGGTTGATATGCAAGATATGGTTGTGTTATCTTCTATTTTTCAATTTCTTTTTGAATGTAGCCTTTTAGGGCAGATATTGATTTGCGTTTTGTAGTAAAAGGGCTGTGTTTTGGTGGATTTGGGATAGTGGTAGCGTAGCTGCATAGGACTTTCTGAGACCTAAGAGTGTGTAGTTTTAATGAAATTGAGTTTCTGTTTTCTGAGTAATGGAGATGGCGTAAACAAAGATTGTGTCACATTTATCCTGCATCACTGTTTGCCTGTTTGGTATAGATCAGATTGTATAAAAGAGTTCAGATAAAATTAGAGCCTAATTATTTTTGCGTCAAATGAATAAAACTATTGAACCATTTAGATTGACATTCCATTCCATTCTAAGCATCTTAGGCCCCGTTCTTTAGAGCTGCTCTGCTGAGCCCTATTTTGCTCAAATCGAATCTGATCTGCTCTGCTCAAAAGAAATCTAATCTGCTGCTCTATTTTAAAATAATAATTACTAATAATAAATAATATTCAATAATAATAATTATTTAAATATTCTACTTTTAATTTCAATCAATATTAATGTTTTATTATTATTTTTATGATTATTATTATTGTTGGTATTATTATTATTATTATTATTATTAATTTTTGTTATTATTATTAATTATTTTGATTATAAATTATTAATTATTATTATTATTTATTATTTATTATTATTATTGTTGTTGTTGTTAGGAAAATTATTATTATTCCCTACAAATATTTTAAAAGAAACCTAGAAGTATTAAAACTATCATATGGAAGTGGATGGTTAATTATGCACGATGTTAGACGCTAATATAATTATATTCCTATTTTGATAAGCGGTTGTAGTCATTTGAAAATATTAAGTTGTATTGTTTTATCTTTCTACTATTAACATATGTTAAATATGATACACATTTATTTATAATAATAATAATAACAACATTAATAATAATAATAATAATAATAATAATAATAATAACATTATCAATAGTAGTAGTACTAATAATAATAATAATAATAATAATAATAATAACATTATCAATAGTAGTAGTACTGTTTGGGGTAAAAATACCCTAAACACGTGGCCCAATGGCCTAGTGACACGTGGCATCCAGCCGTTGGTCAGCAGGGCTCCAATCCTCTGCTGACACGTGTCCTCTAAACCCTAAAAGGGAAACCATCCCTTCCCCACTATAAATAGTGGAAGGACCCTCATTAATGGGAGACTGGAACATTTGTTGTTCACATTGAATACTCCTCAAAAAGAAAAACACTTACCCCGAGCAATATTAATTGCAGAATTCTCCCATTACGCGAGAAGTAACTTCTACATTACGTGCATTCTACCTCCCGTATCTTTACTAACTTGATCGTCGGAGGCGGAGCTCCTACCCCCAGGAGTCTTCGTGATTTTGCAGGCACAGGCGTCGAAGGGCATTCTTGGAATTGTAACTCTCCCGCAGGACACATCAAAAAACCCCGAAACATTTGGCGCCGTCTGTGGGGAGAGTACTTCTAAGATGACTTCTGATACTGTGTCACCGAATCAGGGCAAACGGCCTGTGGTCGAGCCTGAGGTCCAGACGGACCATGAAAGTGGAGACGAAATTGAAACATATGTGGCCCCGGATGGGTCTTTCAGAACGAAGCACCCTCGTGCTAAAGATAGAAGAGAACGGGAAATCAGCCAAGCTGCTCCCAGCAACCCAGCCGGGCAACCGGCTGGAATTGCCCAAACGGTGGAGGGCTCAGCCCCCGTTACAAGAAACGAACTCATGTCTTTCATGAATAGTTTCAAGGGTGAGATCAAGAGCCTCATCCGGTCAGCTACTCCAAAGAAGGGTCAGCCGGCCAAGAAGCCTTCTGGAAAGAAGGCGGTCAAAGAACGAGTTCCTACCCCTCATCCCAAGCCAAAGGAGGGGGAGGGCTTAAGGTTTGATCCAAGCAGACTCCGTTTTCCTCAAGGGGAGCTGCGAAAGGCCATCCGGCACGTACAGCCGGATGGCTCCAAGAAAACATTCTCAGACGCCCGCACATTTCTCCAAGAGAAGCGAGGTCAGGCGTCTGCGTCGGCCTCAACGTCGACCTTCCCGGACAGTTTCCATGACGTCTCACACAGGCGTACGGGAACGAACCTTGGGAGCCAGACGGGCGAAGCTTCTGCCCGGTCTGGACCCAAAGTGATCCAGCCTGGCCTATTCGGCACACCGAATGGGTTGGGTGGATCCCCTTTTATGTCACCGGGTCTTTTCGGTGGGCAAGCGCAGCAGCCGTTCCAACCCACGGACTGGCAGCTGCGCCTGCTAAATTTGGGGGAACAGCCAACGGCGTTCTCACCAGAGATAACCCAGGCGGCACAGCCGCCTAAGATCAAGAATGTTTTGGTGGGGGCCTATGACGGCACCACCAACCCAGAAGACCATCTAATGGCCTACTCTAACCTCATGTACCTCCAGGGGTTAGATGATGCCGTCTGGTGTCGATGCTTCCCGGCTACCCTCAAGGGCATAGCCCAGCGGTGGTTTGGTAACCTACCAGCCGGTTGCATCAACAGCTTTCGAACTTTGGCGTACTTGTTTACGTCAAATTTCTCAATGAATATTCCTGCCAAAAAGACTAGCCTCGACCTAGGGGCAATACAGCAGGGCGACCGGGAGGGCCTCCGGTCATACGTCAGACGGTTCAATCTGATGAGAATTCAGATTCCAGGACTATCAGACGAAGTGGCCTATACAGACTTCTTTCGAGGTCTGAAGGATGGGTCGACCTTTAAGTTTGACCTCGTCCGGAAGAGGGTTGCTACCCTCCAAGAGGCGTTAATTGAAGCTGAAGCCTATATACAGGCGACGGAGCTTTGTGCTGTCAAGCAACCGTCAGATTATAAAAAGTCTGACAAAAAAGAGAGCCGGCAACAGCATCAGCCGGCAAGAAAGGAAGAAAAGAGAAAAGGGGTCTGGGCAGCTGACCGATCAGGACAGCCGGCCCAGAAGATCAGGCGGAAGTCAGAATCGTATGCTCCCAAATACGAGTTCGCAAAAGATTGCTCCACCATCCTCCTGGAAATCAAAGACCGGATGTCTCTCGACAAACCGGCTGAAATGAAAAGCCCCGTGAATAAACGGGACAAGAGCAAGTATTGCCAATACCACGAGGATGTCGGCCACGACACCGATGGCTGCTATAGCCTCAGGCGGCTATTGGACCGTCTGGCAGATGAGGGGGCCCTAAAATCCTACCTACCCAAGGCTAAGGGTAATACCCAGGCCAAGAAAGGGCAGGCGGCAAAAACCGGCCCAGCAAACTCCGAGACGGATGAAGAGACCATCTTCACAATAGCAGGCGGTTTTGCCGGAGGGGGTCCTACCATCCGGGGCACCAAAGACAACATCAGGAAGCTGGTCAACTCAGTGGATGAGGGCCAGGCGTCGAAAGACATCTTTCCTGAGGTCCTTATTTCTGAAAAGGACCGGGGCAAGGTCAGGCGGCCTCATGATGACCCCATCGTCATCGAATGCAAGGTTGCCAACCAGAAGGTTGGCCGAATCCTAATAGACATCGGGAGCTCGTCTGACCTAATCAGTTATCAGTGCTTGACCAAGCTCAAGTACACATCCGGTAACATGCACCAGGCTCCTCACCCACTAGTCGGTTTTGGGGGTGGAGTAGTGCATCCGGTCGGAAGCATAGATCAAGTTTTTAGTTGTGGAGGAGCTGTCCGCCTACAACATGATATTTGGCCGTCCTACCCTCAACGCATCTAAGGCTGTCATCATCCTGTCCCTCATGTTGGTCAAATTTCAAAAGGATGATGGTACAGTCGGTGCCCTAAGCGGGGACCAGAAGACGGCAAGAGAGTGCTATCTCTCTGACGTCAAGACAACTATGGGTGCAGCCGGCCAGGGCGAGCCCATAGATATTGATAACTGCGACCCAGCAGTCCCGGCTCCAAGAAAAGAAAGGCGGACCAACTGGCACCCGTCAAAAAGGAGAAATAGCAATCACTAGTCGGGGAAAGGTCAGATGACCAACGACCTCAGCCGGCTGGTGACTGCCTTGATGTCATCCTAGATGACAGCCGTCCTGAAAGAACAGTCAAGGTCGGGACGGTAGCCTTCGAACGGTTGGGAGAAGGCTTGCTCCAGCTGCTGAAGGAATTCAAAGACATCTTTGCCTTTGAAGTGGAAGAGATGCCAGGCGTCAGCCCGGATCTTGTTGTCCACAAGCTAGCCGTAGATCCCAAAAAGCAGCCGGTTAGGCAGAAAAAGAGGGATCATGACCCGGTTCGGGGTTCCAATGTCCATTTTGGGATCATTTTGGGACCTTATACGCCTGCATCAGGCGGCCGCCGCTACATTCTTGTAGCAGTAGACTATTTCACCAAATGGGTTGAGGCAGAGGCAGTAAAAGGGATTAAAACGAAAGACGTGATTTCTTTCATCTAGAGAAACGTCATCACCCGGTTCGGGGTTCCAATGTCCATGGTTTTCGACAACGGACCGCAGTTCGAAACGCCTGTCCTGAAGACCTGGTTGGGAGACCAAGGAATTTCCCATTGTTTTGCATCCGTTGGCCGTCCTCAGGCAAACGGTCAAGTTGAGGCTTTTAACAAGTTGATCTCAGACGGGATAAAGAAGAAAGTAGAAAGAGCCGGTGGACTATGGGCAGAGGAATTACCTCATGTCCTTTGGGCTATCCGGACAACCGAAAAGGGGGCAACCGGTGAGACCCCATTTCTCATGACATACGGCACTGAAGCAGTTCTTCCCATTGAACATTATGAGCCTACTCTACGCATTATGTTATATGATGAGGAGGCTAACTGGGAAGCCATGCGGTTGGCATTAGACGCTCTTCCAGAGCGAAGGGGGAATGCTGCCTTGCGTCATGAGATCTACCGTCTGCGTATGACTAGAGCCTACAACAAGCGGGTTCGTAAAAGACCTTTGAAAGAAGGAGATTTTGTGCTTCGCAAAATGGAGGCAACCGGTAGGGCCAATGAACAAGGCAAATTAACCCCAAATTGGGAGGGACCCTACCGGATCTTTGAAGAAGTACGAGACGACACTTACCGCCTGGAAACTCCAGACGGAAGAAAGTTGCCTAGAACTTGGAATGTAGATAACCTCAAAAAATACTACTTCTAAGTATTGTACATCTTTTGAAAATTTTCAAATGATTAATGAGAATTACATTCAATTTTGTATACAGCCGCCATGTCTTGTGCCTACCACAAGCGGCACCAGTAACTAATTTTTTCATCCGGTGACACCCATACGGGTGAATTCATCGAAGAGAACATCTCCCATTTGGGTGGTAAATTGTTCTAAGCGATCACACAGGCGGACAAATCCGCCTGACGATCCTTCGCACAAAAAAGGGCAGGCTAGCAACCCCAAACTTGCAGCCGGCTCACTTTTTGGAAGGACAACCGGTACTCAATACCGCCGCCTGACTCTCTAAGAGCAGGCCTAAAAACATTTGGTCTAGGCCATAATTCATTCAGGGGTATGCTTGCAAAAGCCCAACCGGTGAATGGACATCCTAATCTGGCGTGATTCTTTTGCGAAGTCCCGACCGGTAATTCAGTATAAACCGACTGGCTCCCGAATCTAATGTTGGCACTTAGTGTATATTCGAGCTATATCATATGGATAGTCGCCTGGCTTGCAAAGACCCAGACCGCTATCCAGGGGCAATTACCCAGACGCCATCCGGTTTGGTTTTGGGTCGAAATTTCTTCGCCTAGTTTGCGAAGACCCAGACGGCAGTGTTACCGGTGGGGTCTTCTTGGCAACCCTAGTAAATTTCTTCGCCTAGTTTGCGAAGACCCAGACGGCAGTGTTACCGGTGGGGTCTTCTTGGCAACCCTAGTAAATTTCTTCGCCTAGTTTGCGAAGACCCAGACGGAAGTGTTCCCGGTGGGGTCTTCTTGGCAACCCTAGTAAATTTCTTCGCCTAGTTTGCGAAGACCTAGACGGCAGTGTTACCGGTGGGGTCTTCTTGGCAACCCTTGCAAATTTCTTCGCCTAGTTTGCGAAGACCCAGACGGCAGTGTTACCGGTGGGGTCCTCTTGGCAACCTTTGCAAATTTCTTTGCTGTTTGCGAAGACCCAAGCGGTAGTGTTACCGGCGGGGTTCTTTTGGTTATCCTCGCAGAAATATGTATAAAAAAATAACAAGAATTCTAGTATTGAAGTGCAGAAACATAAAAAGCATTCAAAAGCCGGCTCAGCCGGTGAAAATGTTAATATTCAAAATAAAAATTATTACAGCTTAGCCCATCTCATCCGGTGCTATTACAAGATAATTCAAGGCGCGCAGGCCGGGAAGTAGTTGCTACTCCAGGCGAACAGTGAACCGGTCCTCTTCCGGTTGGTTTTGGGTTGGATCAGGGTGAGCGGCTGCGTCGGCTTCAGGAACAACTTCCTCTTCAGCAGCCTCCGCCTGCCGTCGCGCAATCTCCTCCCTAACCCAAGCGTCATAGGGTCCGGGCCCCGGCTCATTCGCCTCCTCGGCCAGAATGGCAAGATCAGAATATTTGAAGGCGAGTTCCCAGACGGTGAAGTCCGCCTCCGGGTGGATGAGGGAAAACGCCCGTTGCATCCGGTTTTCACAGTCATGCTCATTCTCTTCAATGAGCCTCTCCTGCTCCGACTCCAAGGTGGCCTTGAAGTTCTCATTGGCAGCAGCCGCCTCTTTGCGCAGGCGCTCATTCTCTTTGGCAAGGCGACCATTTTCAGTCTCCGCCTTGCTCAGCCGTTGGAGGGGCTCTTTCTGTTCCTCCAACTTTTTATTGGCATCATCCAGGGACGCCTTTAGTTGGTCAACTTGGTTTTTCAGCTGATCAATCTGCTGTTGGAGGGCCTTGGTCTTCTCCGCATGTTCCATGCGTATAGATTTAGATTCTAAGCCATGCATGTACAAAGTGTAGTCAGCAACATTATGGGCGTCATCAACAGCCCGTTTGCTTCTCCTTACCTCTTCAGACTTGCGGGTATAAGCTCGTTTGAGCCCCTCTACGCGCAGCATAGCCTGCAAAAATACAGCCGGTTAATACTGCATATTTAAAAATGCACGTCAAGAAAATTACCGCATGGTTGTTGGAGCATACGTCGGCCAGGTCGACCAGCACCCGGTCGGCATTAAAGGAGTTGATCCCAGGGATCGCCTCCATCTCGTCCCTGGGGACGGCTTTCAGCATGGCCCGGGCATATTGTGCCCCGTCCGGCCAACGGGGAGAATTATCTGCACCAGAAACAGACGGTGAGAAACTCGCATATGCTCTGCCTATAGATTGCCGGCTGATTGGAGAATCCCCCGGCTGCGATCGAGACTGTGAATAAGACTTGACCCGCATGGGCAGGTCAAGCAGTGTAAGGTCGAAGTTACCTTGGAGGCCCGAACGGCCTTCAGAGGGACCGGTTGCGGTCCTCAATGGGATGGCAGAAAGCACATCCGCAGATCCAGGCCCGCCTGGGACCTTTATTGATTTGTCGTCGGTAGTTTGCCGGTAAGCTGTCTTCTGCACCTTGGATGCAGACTCTTGTTGGGTCGGCGGAGGCCTGACCTGTTTTTGAAGGGACCGGGGCATCTGCTTCCCGTCCTGTAAACGAGAAAAATATAAGTTATGGGATAAAAGGATTGAAATAAACGAGAAGGATCAGACGGTTATACCTTCCTCGCCGCCTGGGCAGCAAGTTTTTTCTCGAGATTGGCTTTCCGGATGTCGGCAGCCGACCTAGCCGGTGTCTTCTCGGTGGGCAGCATTTTCTTGGCTTCTTTTGCAGAGGAAGGCACACGGTTAGAATAATAAATAAGAAAGGAAATAAAAGCATCCGATTCGAAAGAAACCGGCTGAGTTCCGAATACATACGTTTTTTAAACATGCTGCTTAGACCACAAGCGGACAAGAAGCATTCGTCCCTAAAAAATTCATGTTTGGGCACCCAGTTTCTAGGTACCCTTACTATCTCTCCGGATGAGAGGGTGTCAGGAACTAACTCAAAAAACCCGGAGTCAAGGATGGTCTCTCTATCATCCTCCGGGACAGGGGGCAGGCAGCACTTGGTCCCCAAGAGTTCTGGTTTCCGGTTGTAGATCCGGAATTCTCTGTTCTCTGCCGTAGTTGGGGCCTTAACCAAGTAGAACCGGTGCTTCCAGTCCGACCATTTGGATGGCTTGTCCAAGGTCATAAGGTATTTGGGCAGGGTGGTCAAGGTATACCAGGCTCTCCAGCCGCCTGGGCTCCTACTCAAGTAATGCATGTGGGCAAACGCCTCCCAGCCGGGGTTGAGGCCCTGCATCTCGCAGGCGGCGATATACCCTAAAATATTTACCCATGAGTTGGGGGTTAATTGCCAGAGACCTAGGCCATACCCCCTAAGTATGGCTTTTATTGTGTCGTGGAGAGGGAAGCGGACTCCGGCCACGAAGGCCGCCTCGTAGCACCCGAACCAAGCGTTCGCGTTCAGTTGTCCATCCTCCCACCATATTGTTCCCAGAGCAGCCGGGATTTTTATTGTATAGTCACCCCCCAGCGGCCGCCGTTTGATAAAATCTGGCAGCGCAGCCCGCATGAGCTCGCGGTCCTTAGAGGAGACGGCGATCATGAGAGGATCGTTCCTATTATCCCAAGAAGGCCTCTCCGCCCCCTCGCTATCCTCAGATTCGGTTAAGTAGCTGCTACTGCTACTTTGAACGTGACCGGCATCAGAGCCGGCTGGGAAGTTGGAGACCTCCTTATCAGAGCCTACCTGCTCTCTGGTCTCCTGGAGGGGAGCAGTCTCTTCGTTTAAAATGCTATCACCCGGGGTGCTAGGAGCGCCCCCGGGTGAGCCTCTCTGCTCTACCTTTCCTTGCTCTACTTCACCGCCTGAAGCTGGGACCTCAGGCGGCTGCTCATCTGAGCTCCCACTTCTGTAGTTGGGATCTCTGGCAGTAGACCGGATTCTGGCCATTGTGTCCTGCACAGACACAGAGTCGGTCGATATGGGTGTTGAAAAAGGGTTGTCCCAAAGAACAGAGGCGGCAGACCCAGTTCTAGACTCAGCCGTACTAATAAACCGGCTGAGTTCACAGCTAGGTTCCGGGTATGGGTATAAGGTGTCCATCTACTTATGGGACCAATGAACAAAAATGCGAGTAAAAGACTCAAACGGAAATACATGAAAAAGCTAGAAAGAATAGAGACGGTACCTAGAAGAAAATCTGGAAATTCTTTGGGATGCTTGCGGAGACGCAGGCGGTTCAAAATCCGGCTGGGTTTCTCTGATTACCCTCTCGAAAACCTTTGGCTAGCTTGCAACGACCCAGACGGTCTGTAGACCGGTTGCTCTCAACGAATCTCAACTCCGAATGCTCTCAACTCTCAAATTGCCGGCTGCTCTCAAATTTTCAGAAATTTGGCAGAGTTTGTAAATGAGAGCTCGGGGGACATCTTCTCCTATTTATAGAATTTGTCCCAGAAGGTGAAAAGTCGTGACTCTTCGCCTTCTGCTTTTCCATCCTTCAAAAAGAATCTGAAGAGTTGTAAAAAAAAAAAAAAAAAAACCTTTCACCGGCGCCACGTGGCACCCTGCCACGTCAGCACCAGTGAGGGGCAAATGTTTGGGGTAAAAATACCCTAAACACGTGGCCCAATGGCCTAGTGACACGTGGCATCCAGCCGTTGGTCAGCAGGGCTCCAATCCTCTGCTGACACGTGTCCTCTAAACCCTAAAAGGGAAACCATCCCTTCCCCACTATAAATAGTGGAAGGACCCTCATTAATGGGAGACTGGAACATTTGTTGTTCACATTGAATACTCCTCAAAAAGAAAAACACTTACCCCGAGCAATATTAATTGCAGAATTCTCCCATTACGCGAGAAGTAACTTCTACATTACGTGCATTCTACCTCCCGTATCTTTACTAACTTGATCGTCGGAGGCGGAGCTCCTACCCCCAGGAGTCTTCGTGATTTTGCAGGCACAGGCGTCGAAGGGCATTCTTGGAATTGTAACTCTCCCGCAGGACACATCAAAAAACCCCGATGTTATTATTATTATTTATTATTTATTATTATTATTGTTGTTGTTGTTAGGAAAATTATTATTATTCCCTACAAATATTTTAAAAGAAACCTAGAAGTATTAAAACTATCATATGGAAGTGGATGGTTAATTATGCACGATGTTAGACGCTAATATAATTATATTCCTATTTTGATAAGCGGTTGTAGTCATTTGAAAATATTAAGTTGTACTGTTTTATCTTTCTACTATTAACATATGTTAAATATGATACACATTTATTTATAATAATAATAATAACAACATTATTAATAATAATAATAATAATAATAATAATAATAACATTATCAGTAGTAGTAGTACTAATAATAATAATAATAATAATAATAACATTATCAATAGTAGTAGTACTAATAATAATAATAATAATAATAATAATAATAATAATAATAATAATAATAAAAATAACATTAATAATAGTAAAATTAATAATAGTATTAATAATAACACCATTAATAATAGTATTAATAATAATGTTGAAATCTGCTCTGCTCAAAAGAAATCTGCTCTTCTCGGCTAAAATTTAATCTGCTATGCTCTGCTGACTCCTGCTCTGTTCTGCCCAGAAGCTCAAAAGAACAGGGCCTTAGTGAATCATTTATGAATATTATAAGCAATCATAGCCATTTTGATTCTCAAATTAAAATAGCGAGTTGTATCTCATTGTGCTAATCATTTGGTTGTCTCATAAATCTTTTGAGGCATCTGGATTCTGGAGTCTCCCACTCCTAAGTGGATCACATGTCTACAGGTCAATTTGTCACATGCTAGCGTATTCTATTTCATGTATATTGCACCATCATGTTTTTCTAAGTAGTATAATTTGGAGTATTTTTTTTTTTAAAAAAATAATAATTCTAAAGTAGTGTAAAAGTATAAATATTGCAATTTTAAATGGAACAAAGAGTGTATGTTAGCTTTCGGGGCGTTTGGCAAAAGGGATAGGGATAAGGAGGATAAAGATAGGGAATTAATAGGTGTGATAAGGATAAAAATTATGTTATCTATTGTTTGGTAAGATTTGGGAATTAAATTAGGATAAGTAGTAAAATTACATAACTATCCTTACTAACATTTCTCCTCTCCCTCTTCCTTCCCTTTCATTAAGGGTAATAATGTCTTTTACATTTTAAAATTAATCCCTACACCTTATACCTGCCCCCTTGTTACAAAAATAGAGGGATAACTCTATTTTTTATCATTATCCCTTTCATATGGGATAGAACAATTCCCATTAAACAAACAAGGGATTATAGGATACAAGGGATTATTAAACCCTATCCCACCTATAATCCCTACAAACAAACACTCCCTTTGTGTATTCCATAAATAATCCCACATTTGTACCCCATATTCTCAAAATGGTCTTTTATACCTACAACCGTTTCAGCAGGTAAATTTTTTTTTTTTTAATCTATCTCTTCCCACCTAATCACCTTCTTTCATGGCAACCCCTCCATCACCACCATGGGTACCACCCCTCACCTCCACCTCTGAACTAAAGTAGCCCTAACCACCAAATCACCACCGAGCTGACCCCCATCCGAAACCCAAAGGGGCTGCCATGTCCAAACATTACATCTGAAACCACCACCTGACCCCCAACTCGAAACCCCACCTAAATGGGCGGATATCTGGGATCGGCAACGACAACCCACGGAAATCACCCACCCATCCAACACCACACAACTAACCACCTTCCCGGCTTCAAAGTTGGCTGCCCCAATCACACTCCCCGCCCCCTAGCTTTTTATCCTCCACCACTTACCTCCTAAACCTGCACCACACCCCACTCATCTTACTCCCAGTCTATAGAACCGCACAACCCGCAACACCAAACAACCACCATCATCATCTGCTTAAAACGCCAGCCCCACTCCACCTCATCACTCACCACCCAATCCATCTTAAAACATCAATCGCAAAAACCCATTTTAATGGCTCGCACAGTCAATTTCTCCCAGCAACACGATTATTGAAGTGTCGCAGCTCCCGCAATCACCAATTCACCACCCGCAATCACCAATTCGCAACCTGCAATCAACAACTAATTGGTGGTTGTGGCTGTCGGGATTATTGTTGGGCGGCAGCGGGTTGATGGTCCGACGAGAAAGAGGTTTGATGAAATGGGTTTTTGTGATTCTTGTGAATCGAAGTCCGCCATTTAAGGGGAGATAGTTGGACTCGGTGAGGACGACATGGTAATTTCACGGAAACGACGCCGTTTTGGCTTTGTGTTTGCTGCCATGAGAAGGGAAGAGAGACGGTGGCGGGGGGCTGCTCCGGCGAGGTATTTACTCCGGCAGGGGTAGGAAGAAGAGGAATTATTATTTTTTATTCTTTAAATTTTAAAAAAATTATATATAAAACTCAATTAAAATGTGACACGTGTCAAATTACCCTTTAAAACAGGTTACCAATTCCAATAAATGAAAAAAAAAAAAAAAAAAGAGAGAGACCATTTTGAGATGGCAATACTGTGCATTGATTATTCCATTCAGGGGTGTTATGCTCCCCTAAATGGGACGTGTTATGCTCCCCTAAATGTTTGGGGGAATGGGTTTTCGGGATATGGGTGTTTTCAACTTAGCACTTCTAGGAAAGCAAGCTTGGAGACTCTTCAAACAACCATCATCACTATTTGGCAGTCATGGCAAAAAAATACTACCCAAATTCTGATTTTTTTGGCATAGTTCATGGCATAATGCTTAGGGAAAAATATACCTTTAGATGGGTATGTAAAATAAAAAGTTCGTTATTTTGGCTCGATAAATTGGTGAGTGCGACCAATAAAACGGGCATTATTTAATAGAATTTATGCCTACTTAAGCAAGTGGTTGTATGTTAAAAATAATTTCATATTTAATTTGGTACTTGCTAGGCTGCTATAATGAATACGTGAATAGATGAGATGAGTCTACTTCTCTTATACAAAGTCTTATTTTTAAATACTATTCTTAACATAAGTTTAGTTGTATTCCAAAATTTTAATTTGTTGATGCATAGGAGTCTATTACTTTTTACCTATAATACTTATTGAATATACTACCTCCGTTTCATAAAATCTGCAACAAACTTGGTTGCATATTCCCTAAGATAGAATTTCTTAAGCAAAGATTTGTATAAAGGGCATGTGATTAATTAGATGAGAGAGAGTAATAAACATCACCAAACACCCACCTTGTAACCCACCCTCTTATCACCACTAAGATTTGAAACGACACTACCACCACCCAAAACCCACCCAACCAACTCGTACCACCACCAATCAACTTGCACCACCACCCAAAACCACCCACACTAAACCCACCCAACCAACTTGCACCACCACCCAAAATCCGCCTAACCAACTTGTACCACCACCCAAAACCCACCCAACCAACTCGCACCACCATCAATCAACTCGGACCACGATTAAAAATCCACCCAACCTGTATGCATTATTATTCAACCAGATTAACATAATAATTTGTAATTTGTGCATCTCACAAGCGCTATACTAGTGTTTTAACCTAAATTTTAGTTCATGGTCTGTTGAATTCATTTTAAGGTTTTAATTTATAGCAATTAACTTAATTAGATATTCAATATAGGGTTTATGCTTCAATTTAGTTTGGGGATTTTGATTTCAAGAGTTTTGGGTGAAATTGAATTGGGGAGGTTTTGCTTATTTTGGCTTTGGGAGTGAATTCAATTGCATTCTAATATTTTCACTCATCACTTGAAATTACCATAAATAACAACAAGATGAGCAGGAAAGAAAGAGACATCAAAGAAAAGGCTGTAAGGGATGTCAATTTTCTAAGAAGGAGATGAAAATTATGGTGGAGATTCGCTTAGGTCAAAAGAATCACTAGTAGAAAAAACGCATTAGCGGTTCAAACCCGGTCTAAGGCACCAGTTTGAACCGCAGCCTATTTGAGGGGGGCCAAAAACCCCCTAATTGACACCGGTTCAAACCGGTGCCATAAACCGGTTTTGGCACCGGTTAACCGGTGCCTTAAATAATTTCGCGGAATATTTTTTGTTAGTGGTAGTTGTTTTAGGCACCGGTTAACCGGTGCCTTTTTGGTATTTTTTTTTTTTTAACTTTTTTCTTGCAATAATAATAAAAATAATATACAAACAAACATGAAATACGAACCAAACAAACATGAAATACGAACCAAACAAAAATAAATGGTGAAATAAGGATTCTTGAAATTGTTATATTCAACATCAAAACAATGGTAATTCAACAAGTAAATTGTTATTGTACCATACAAAACAAAAAAAAAATTACAATGAATTATAATTAACTCAGAAATTGAAATTGTAAAACAATAAAAAAAAATAATTTACAACATCAAAATAATATTCCAAAATCGAAATCTTGAATCCTTGTTGCTTGAATTAACACCTGCATAAATTAAAACCCAGAAATTATTAAAACTAAAAAAAAAAAAAAAAAAAAAACGAGAAGCAAACCCAGAAAACTAATGCATGAACGAGAAAATCAATTAACCCAAAATCAAACCCAGCAATCGATTAAACCCAGCAAAATTAGGTTACCCCAGAATTTTGCTGGGTTTTCTGAATTAATCGATTAATCCCAGAATTCAGAAAATCGATTAACCCTAGAAATTCAATTAACCCCAGAATTTAGAAAATCGATTAAACCCAGAAAATCAATTAAACCAAGAAGCAAACCCAGCAATCGATTAAACCCAGCAAACCCAGAAAATCACTTAACCCCAAAACTTTCGAAAATCAATTACACCCAGAAATTTCGAAAAATCAATTAAGTGCAAAAAAATGACAAAATCAATTAACCCAAATAATTCCAAGATCAAATAATTCCAAGATCAATTACCTCACTCTAAGATAGCATGCATGTCACAAGAGCGAGGCGAGCAAGAAGCACCTACTGCGAGAGGGACGAAGCCGGGCTTAGATGTAGTTTTCAGGTCAGAAGAAGAGGACAGAGAGGGGAGAGAGACAGAGAACAGAGGTCGGAAAGCTGAGAGGAGAAAGAGAGGAGAGAGGAGGAGAGGCGCTCAGTTAGAGGAGAAGGAGGAGAGGCGCTCAGTTGGAGCCTTGGAGGAGAAAGAGAGGAGAGAGAAGCTAAGAGGAGAGATAAGGATGTTAGGGTTTATAAATAAACAATCCGGGTTTTTTTTTTTTGTAGCACCGGTTCAGTGGCACCGGTTCAAACCGGTGGCCTTGTTATTTTTGGCAACGGTTTGATCTGAACCGGTGCCATTGTTCTTGGTCTAAATCCCCGCCCAATTTTAGGCCGGTTTTTGGCACCGGTTTGGTCTGAACCGGTGCCAATTGGGGGCTGCCTATTTGTATTTTTCTACTAGTGAATATGGTGAAATGTGGAAGGTGAAAGAAGAGAGCGAGGGGAGTTAATTGGGTGAGAAAGAGAAAAAGTGAGCCCTACTTACGTCTAATTTGGACGAAAAATGTTATTAGGTAAAACGTTATTAAGTAGTGATGGACAAACATTTGTTAACTTACGGGCATATAAACAAATTAAAAAAATGGGTAATTCACAAAACAACCTATCTTATACACAATTTTTTTTTAGAACAAAATTTCCTATAAATATTATGATAGTAGTAAAATCTAGTTATTAGGATGAGTATAACAATATCCTTCATAGATAAGTTTTTCTTTATACTACCTCCGTTTTTTTTATGTGCAACTTTTGCCATTTTAGTCCGTTCACTATTATGTGCAACTTTCCTTTTTCATTCCATTTTTGGTAAATAAAAACCCTTGAATTTACTATATTACCCCCACTTAAAAAATTTAATCATCTTACTTTTACCCCTCATTACCCATAACCCTAACTTAATTTAACACACCTAAATTAACCTAACCTAATTACTCCCTCCAATTTACCCCCCAAACGACACAACTCTACATCTTCCCAACCACCTTTTCTAAACTGATCTAGAGAATTCAATAGAACCCTAGGTCAGTTTCTTCCTTTTCCTGTTCTTCGTGTTCTAGGGTTCCTGTTCTTCGTCTTCTTCGTTTCCTTCGCCTCTTTCTAGAAAAATTCAGAGTCCCACAATCATGTCTTCCCCCTTTCCCTCCCCTTTCGAGAGGCATCCAGACGTTACAATTCCGTTACATGACCTAGATCCACTTATTGACGCCTATATTGGCATAGATTCACAGAGTGAGGCTAAGTTTATCAAGTCCCTCATTAACGACATCAACCGGGGCAATGATTTTCCTCGCCACCTTTACAACTCTGAGGAAGGCCCAAGTTGCTGTTCTCCGACGACTTTCAAAGCTTTGGGGGAAGTCCTGAAAAATATCGACGAGGGGGAGAAGACGAACAAAGAGGAGGGTGAAGGTGACTCCCATGCCAAAAAAAAATTGATTTTGAGGTTAAAGATGTAGATCTGGAGTCCGATTCTGTGGAGGTCAGTGTTGCGCCCTCCCCCCCCCCCCCAAGCGCGGATCTAAGGTTTACAGGCCTCCTCTGAAGCTTTGGCGAAAGAGGAAGGCTACGGTGGTGGTGATGAGGCGTATGCGCGGGTTGGCTGATTTGCTGGAGGCCGACCTCGTGGTGCTGTCCTCTGATGAGGAGGCTGAGCCCTGAGCCTTGCGTAACGATTCCTATTCCTAATTTTTTTAAATTTTTTAAATTTTAAAAGAGTCCTAATTTTTGTGCCGGTTGATCTATGGCTGAAACTAGGGTTTCACTGTTTATTGCGGGATTGTTTGACTGGTTGTGGTTTCATGATGGGTTGTTTGTTGTGTTGATATACGCTGGATGCTAAGGGTTTGCTGTTATGGGTAACTTTGACTCGTTGTTGTTTATTGGTGGGTTGATGATTATGTTAAATGTTAGGGTTTATTTGTATTTTTGTGTTGATCTTCTGCATGTTCATTGTTGCCTACTGAGTCCCTTAAAAGGAGTCCCCTGATGTTGCCTTATGTTTGTTGTTTATTAAAGAGCCCCCTACTTTGATATGCTATTTAGCTTACTGCTGTTTTGTGGGAATTTGTGGCCTGTGGCCTGGATCTGATAGCATGTTGGGTTGGTGGTTATGTTATATCTGGGAGATTAATTGCTGGTTGCATGTGTGTGTTGGTACATCTGGTTGCATCTTGGGTTGTTGGTTATGTTAATTGTGTTGTAGTTCCTTGGGGTACACTGTGCTGGCTGTGTGGACTTGATTGGTGAATGATGAGGCTGGTGTCTTGTGCATGTTCATTGTTGCCTAGACAGTCCCCTAACCTAAATCCCCTGATGTTGCCTTATGTTTCTTGTTTATTAAAGAGCCCCCTACTTTGATATGTTATTTAGCTTACTGCTGTTTTGTGGGAATCTGTGGCCTGTGGCCTGATAGCATGTTGGGTTGATGGTTATGTTATATCTGGGAGATTAATTGCTGGTTGCATGTGTGTGTTGGTACATCTGGTTGCATCTTGGGTTGTTGGCTATGTTAATTGTGTTGTAGTTCCTTGGGGTACACTGTGCTGGCTGTGTGGACTTGATTGGTGAATGATGAGGCTGGTGTCTTGTGCATGTTCATTGTTGCCTAGTCGGTCCCTTAAAAGGAATCCCCTGATGTTGCCTTCTGTTTCTTGTTTATTAAAGAATCCCCTACTTTGACATGCTATTTTGCTTACCCATATCCACATGATGAAGGGACTCCAATGAATTTCAATATGCACAAGTGATTTGCTCCATCAACATGCAAGTTGTTGTTGTTGTTGAGGTACCCTTGTGCATATGTGTGGTATTCAACATTATAACCCTCTGATGGATTTAGTGCCCACATAAATTGTCTATCTTTGTCATTCATAATCAACTAAAAATGTGGGTACAAAATACAATATGTTTGAGTAATGAACATAAAACTTTACAAAAGACTATATTATAATCTAATGACATTACTTCAGACTACCTGACTTGTTTGGGTAATTGTAATCAACAAAATACACCTAACCACTTGATTGTTCAAAATGTTTTTGGGAAAAAAAAAAACCAATAAAACTTACTAGGAGAAGTGGTTATGTGTGGCAGTCCATGTGTTGCATGGTTGTTGTAAAGAGTCCCCTAATCTGCATCCACCTCCAAATCTTTTGTGAGTTCTTGAGTCCCTTGATTTGCTGGCCTAAACATAGTGTTTAGGTACTCCACAGCCTCCAATACATCCTTCTTCTGAACCTCTACCAAATCTGGAAGATTGCCTAGGTTTTCCAGCTTTTTTTTGTTCATATGTGGTATTTTGTACTTGTTACCACCTTCAGCCTTGAGTATCTTAATCATACATTTTTGCAATGTAACCCAGATGTACTTGTTAACCTGGGGGTTGAATGTGTCATAAGACTCTTTCACCTTTGCAACCAGCTCATCTAAGTCCCTAGGAAAAGACTGATATTGCAAAGACTATATAGACCTAAATAGCCCTAAGTCAAGGACATTCAAATCAGGGGACTGAGCTGGCTGAAAAACAAATTGAATGTTAAACCCATTAGCTGTTGTTGCTGCTAGAAACTCAGCATCTGTAGGAACTTGGTGAGGCCTTGCATTGTCCCATTGGATGACCACATCCTTGGGCAGACCTTCAGGCCACTTTGACATGATTGCTGGAATGACCTTTGTTAGTAGCATCTCTCTGATTGCTTATCTGTTTATGTTCTGGAGTGCCTTAGTTTCCATAGTCCCTCTTGGTCTTTTCTTGCTTGATTTCTGTGCTTCTATCTGGACAGTGAATGGGAAGATGCCATACTTCCCATCATGTAACAATTCTCCATTTATGCCATATAATGACTTCCCTATGATTGTCATGAACATTGCCGTGAGCTTGAATCTTCTTGACTGAACTGCCATGTAGGGATCATCCTCAGTTGGCAGTAGATAAAACCTCCTTTTGTCAGGGTTAAAGTAGAACCACTTCTCATCACAGTGTATGACATTCCTCATGTCAACAAATGTGGGGTCCTCATGCCCTGTAACTGGATTTATATGCGACAAAACCCATCTTAGTCTGGCAATCTTATGGTCTGCTGTTAGCAATGGTTTGTTGCAGCATGTGTGTGTTCTTAGCCTTCCCCTCTTCTTCAAATTGTGAACTGTACTAAGACTAATCTTCAATGCTCCTGCATAGCTCCTTTCTGTCTGCTTTAGATGTAGTGGGACTTGTTTCGGGGTTTTCGGATGTCCTGCGGGAGAGTTACAATTCCGAGACTGGAACCGGACGCCTGTACCTGCAAAACAACGGAGACTCCTGGAGGTGGGAGCTCCGCCTCCAACGGTCAAGTTAGTACTTGTTTGAGGAGTAATTAATGCGGAAATTAAAGTGATTGGGTCTCTCTAGGTGAGAGTGTTTAATTGCTTAATCCCCTTTAATGAGGATTAATTAAGTATTTATAGTCTTTGAGAAGCGTGCCAATCCTAGGTTTAGGTCAACCTTGGGCTGATTGGGCTTCCCTCGGAAGTTGGGCCTGGGTGGCCGGTTTCTCCATTAGGCATGGAGTATGCCACGTGTCATGACATAATAGGTCCAAGGTGGACGAATAAGCGTGTGCCACGTGGCAAGCCCTGACAGTTCCAACTGGGGGACACTTGGCAGGACCTGATTGGCTCACGTGGCGTATTCCGATTGGTGGGAGCAAAATCCCCTAATCATTTTCCCCTCACAGGTGGCACGTGACTGGTCACGTGTTACCTGTGACAGGTGTCGCACTGTAACAGGCGACGACCTGCTACAGGTGTCACTCGGCGAAAGGCCGAGAGATTCTCCCGCCCAAATTATGAATTCTGCAAGTGACCCTTCGCCTTCTCACTTCGCCTATATAAGGGAGTGTTGACTTCAGTCATTTTCACACTTGAGAACTTTTTGAGAGAACATTCGGACCCCTGAACTTGCTCTGACATTTTGGACCCTTTCTGCCTACCGCCTGCTCTGACAAGCCGATTGCAAAGGATTTTCAGAACTTCATCAATCGTCACTCGTTCAGGTAACCGTCGGTTCTCTTACTCTTAATTTTCTCTTTACTTTATTATTTTTTGAAATGGCACCACGGAAGCACACGACACGACCTAGGTTAGTGATCAGCCGGCCACCGGGGACGGCTGAATCTAGGACTAGGAGTGCCGCCTGCCCTTTTCTGGACCCATCTTTGCCCTTTATACAAAGTCCGACTGTATCTGTGTCTATGCAGAGCATGATGGCCAGAACAAAAAAGACTGCCAGGATCTCAAATTCAGACGGCTCCTCCCACAGGGTGCCGATTAGTGAAACATCTGATCAGGCGCCAGATGCGGAAGTGAAACAAAGCGGCTTGAAAGCCGACAGTTCTGAGGGAGGAGTCAAAGTGACCCCTTCCCTTTTTACAGTTGACAATTCTTCATTCTCTCCTGCTCCTTTTAAAGGAGAGGAGGCGGGCCCCTCCGGGAGAGGGGAGGAGTCGTCCTCTTCGGACTCGTCAGAGGGCGATTCCGAGTCTAGCTCTTCTGGCCATGCTTCTTTGGACACAGAAGAGAAAAACATTCGCCTGCAAGAGGCGAGGCTTTTCTCACGCAGTTGAGAAGGGGGACGATTGGGCGGAGCCATCCGCCTCTTACCGAGAGCAAAATACCCCCTACTACTGCACGGTACCTCGGGGCCGGATCACAGCCATGCAAGAGAAAGTGGAGAGCTTTATCGCAAACCACACAATGGGCCCCGGCTTTTTAGTGTTTGTGCCGGATCCAGAAGACACAGTCGTCTGGCCGGCTGGTTCCAGTTATGATAGCGCCTGCTTTGGCTGCTACGAGGCGGCCATCAAGGCTGGGCTGCGCTTCCCACTACATCCGGCTGTTCAGCGGATCTTGGATGGGTATGAGTTAGGGTTATGGCAGTTAGCCCCGAACTCCTGGGTCAACGTACTCGGCTATGTGGCCGGGTGCGAACTGCACGGGGTGGAGCCGAGCTTCGAGGCTTTCGCCCACATGAACTACCTCAGCCGGACCCCTAAGGCAGGCGGTACCGGCTGGTACCAATTGACGAGCCACAGGGGCTACCTCATGACGAGAGGTAAAGCAAACAAATGGAAGGACTGGCGGAGCACCTTCCTCATCATTGAGAGTTCAGACACAGAGCTGAACAAGCGCTTCAACAGGTGGAACAGGAATCCGCCCCTTCTTGCAGGCGGCCGCAGCATGCCGCCTGTTCCCCCCAAGGCTAAGAAAGAGATCCTAGATAAAGGACTCTTCAAAGTAGAGTCGAAGGTGAACTCTACTTCAGGGGTACGAGAGCAAGTACCCCTGCACTGCATCCCGAGCTTCAAATGGCTCTACGACGAGTACTTTTTGGCCGCCTGTGGCCTCAGCAGTCGGTGCTCAAGACGTAGCCGGCCTGTCGAATACTCTGTTGTTCCATGCATTTCTTGTTATGACTTATTAACTTTGCTATTTGTTTTTGCAGCGGACGCTATGAGCAAAATTACCGCCTCCAAGACTGTGGCGGCCATGTTGCGGGCCTCCATCATGCAACAGTCTTCAACCGACTCCCCCAACAAGGGGGCACCCTTGGTGGGCTTCGAACCTTTCACCCTCTTTTTGGAGTTGTTTATGCATATACTGACTTCTTTTTTTTTAGACGGGCGCTCCAAGAGCTTCTTCTTCCCAACAGCCGGACCCCAAGGCCCGGAGGACGACTGTTGCGAGCTCTCCTGGTTCTGCCAGGAAACATGCGGCGGCTGAGAAACAGCCGGCCACTTCTTCTAAAACTCCAGCTGGGCCGCCTAGAAGTATGAAGTTGTCCTTGTAAATTTTAGACTTGCTCCCTTTTTTACTAGGTCTAAACCGTTTGTTTATGCTTGATGCAGCCGGCCCTCAGGGGCCTGACTTGGTCGAGGTGGCCAAGTCTATGATCAAGGTCGTTCCTCCAGCTGAAAGGGAGGCGGTTAGGGGTGTCGGCACCCTTTACCTAGACGGGATTGCAGGGGTCCTTGCTGAGGTATACTTAGCATATTTTTGAGTATTTGAATTCCAGGACGCCTGTTTTCTTTTTTGTTTGGAAACTGACGCATGTTCCCCTTTTTACTTAGGCCCTGCTCCGAGTGAACGGCCTTCGCAAGCCGCTTGACCGGAAGAACAAAGAGGTAAAGGCTGCAAAAGCTATGGCCGCCTCTAACTGTGATAAGGCAATGTTTCAAATTGCCCAAAATGAAGTTCTGACCATTGATATTCTTTATTATCAGGCGCAGGCTACCGCCGCTATCCGGGCTCAGTTAGAGGCGGCCTAGAAGAGGAATAGCGAGCTGGAGGCGACCATCAACAATCTCAAGGCCGAGCTGAGACCTCTTCGCCAAAAGATGTCCTCATACGAAACCTTGGAGAAATCCTTGGCGAGCATAAAGGTACGCCTGGTGACCCAGGAGAAGAGTCTTACTCAGGAGCTCTCGGAAAAGGCCGAGCAAGAAAAGAAAGAGCTGGTCCGGGAGATGATGGAAGACTCTGCTCAAATCCAGCGCATGACTTGGGGCCGCCTCTTCCCCAATGCCGACTTTGCCTCATGGGAAAAAACGTACCGCCAGTGTTCTGATATATATAATCAAGAGATCCTGGCGGCTGCTGAGGAAGAGGCGTTGGAGAGGCGTTGGAGGAGGAGGAGCCGGTAGTGGCGCTTGTGCCGCTTGGGGGTAATGCATCAAAAAAGGATGCAGCTGAAGCCGAGTCCAGCAAGAAGAGTGCTGACCAGGTGGCAGCTGCTAATATTGAAGATCTGCCCCCTTCTTAAGTTTTATGTCTTCTTTCCACGGCCTGCGTGCCGTTTGTTTTGTATTTACCCGGCCAGGGGGCCGGGGCTCTGAATATTGTGCCGGTCTTTAATGACCGGCTTCTTTTTAATGAATTTTTTGTTTTGCTTCAAATTTGTTCAAGTATTGAATATTCTGATATCCAATTGTATACTATACCGACTGTTTTACTTGGCCGATAGTTGCAGACAGGTACGGATAGTTAGTCACGCCGCCTATGCCCCTGGACGACTTGTTGTCTGTTTCCAGGCTAGACGATCAGTCGGCCATTTATCCAATCGGTATTCGAACCATTTTAAAGACTGGATCCCCTTTAGGCAGGCGGTCCTGTCATTTGTAAAATTAACCAAGTAGGAAAGTGGTTTGACCAAGTAAACATGATTGTTACCTAGTCGCCAAGTAACTGAGTAGTAGAGGTATCAAGCGGTGGGTACCGGTTGTTCCCCTTTATTCGCCAATGTTTGTTGGCTTTTAACTCATAGGTTGTTAACCTAGCAGGAGTAGTGGTTGAGAGCCCCTGTTTGCTAAAAACAAGCGGACGACTCATACCTTTTAGGCTCCATACTAAGTTTGAGAGAGTGACTATGAGTTAACTTTGGTGTTACTCGGTCGCCGTCACTCCTGCTTGAGTAGTAAAGGTACCAGGCGGCGGAGGCCGACTGAACCTTTTGATTCGCCAATGTTTGTTGGCTATTAACTCAAGAGGTACCCCCTGCATTTATCCCAAGTAATACAGGCGGTCATCTGACTCAGATGTCAAATGCTACAACTGGTTTGGTTAGTGATAGAGTTATCCTTGTCTCAAAAACGGCTACGTGGTTGCCCTTGGGGACAGTCGTATAGGTGCCGTGTAATTAGTTTATAGAGAAATGTTCCACCCAAAAGGGAGATGCTCTCTGCGACGAATTTCATCCGGAGGGATGCCGCCGGACGCCTGCTATGATGTTGGGACAGGTCGTATTAGTTTTGAAGATTTGATCAGTTGGCTTGGCGCCTGGTCTGATCATTCGGCCTGTGGCCTTGGTTAGTTCTTGGTGAACGTAGGTGCTAAGTGGAAGGAGGGTAGCCGCCTGTTAGGCACAGGGTCGGCCAGGCCCTGATCATTTTTAGTTAAGGGGGGTGGCCTTGTGTTTGGAACCAGTCGGCCCTCTTTTATGGAGAGTAGCCGACTATATGTCCAGACGGCATGCCCCTATGGAGAGAAAAACTCAATGGAGAGTAGCCGACTGTAAAGGTACAGACGGCATGCCCCTCTGAAGATAGAGTAAAATACTCTATGGAGAGTAGCCGACTGTAAAGGTACAGACGGCATGCCCCTCTGAAGATAGAGTAAAATACTCTATGGAGAGTAGCCGACTGTAAAGGTACAGACGGCATGCCCCTCTGAAGATAGAGTAAAATACTCTATGGAGAGTAGCCGACTGTAAAGGTACAGACGGCATGCCCCTCTGAAGACAGAGTAAAATACTCAATGGAGAGTAGCCGACTGTAAAGGTACAGACGGCATGCCCCTCTGAAGAGAAAATTAAACATGGAGAGTAGCCGACTGTTTGTTAGTAGGCGTGCCCCTCTTAGTACAAAATTGAATATTAAGTACGCAAACTTTTATTAAGTAGCCCTTGACTATTTACATCATTCAAAAGAAATAATTCTTAAGATTATCTACATTCCAAGTTCGAGGCAACGGTTGTCCGTCTGGTGTTCCCAGACGGTAGGTACCGTCCCTGACCTCTTCACAGATTCGGTAGGGTCCTTCCCAGTTGGGAGTTAGTTTGCCAGACTCATTAGCCCTACCAACTGCTTCCATTTTTCTAAGTACAAAGTCCCCCACTTTGAGTGGACGCCTGTGTACTTTTTTGTTGTATGATCTAGTCATTCTCAGGCGGTAAATTTCATGGCGCAAGACAGCATTGCCCCTCCTTTCAGGAAGTGAGTCTAATGTCAGGCGCATGGCTTCCCAGTTTGCCTCTTCGTCATATAGCATTACTCGAAGAGTCATATAGTGACGAAGGCCGTCTTCTCCTGATCTTTCTTCCATAAAGGAATTTGATGGAAACCAGAGTAGGCGTCCATAAAGCTCATCAAAGCATGGCCGGCTGTTGAGTCGACCAGGTTATCAATTTTAGGCAGAGGGTAACTGTCTTTGGGGCATGCCTTGTTTAAGTCTGTGTAGTCTACACACATTCTCCAGGTGCCATTCGGCTTTTTAACAAGCACCACATTTGCAACCCAGTCTGGGAAGTAACATTGCTGAATGAACCCTGCATCAAGTAATTTTTTAACTTTGGCGGCTGCCGCCTGACTTCTTTCTTCGCCATGGTTCCGCTTCTTCTGCCGTACCGGCTTCTTTTTCGGATCCACGGCCAGTTTATGTACCGCCAGATCAGGACTAATGCCTGGAATTTCATGGACTTCGAATGCAAAGATGTCCTTGTATTCTTTCAATAGTTTGTGAAAGTCGTCACCTAGGACTCTCAGAGCAGTCGTCCCAACTTTGACTGTTTGGTCAGGACGTGAGTCGTCTAGGATCAGGTCCGTATGCTCACCAGCCGGCTGAGGGCGGAATTCATCCGACCGCTCCTCTGCCAATGATTGCTATTTTCTGTCTTTTCTTGCGGCCCCCGTCTGGGCTGCCTTTCTCTTCTTGCCGCCTGCTTCTTGAACAGGCGCACTCTCCTTGACATTGTCAAGATCTGTTTTTCCACCACCTGACCCAGAGGCCATAACAGTGGGCTTGACATCCGAGAGATAGCACTCTCGGGCCATCCTCTGATCTCCCCTTAGGGACCCGACTGTTCCATTATCCCTCTCAAACTTGAGCAACATAAGAGATGGGATTATAACAGCCTTGGAATTATTCAAGGTTGGTCGTCCCAGAATCATGTTGTAAGCCGAGAGTTCTTCTACTACTAGGAACCGGACTACCATGTGTCGTCCTTCCCCTTTTTCGCCCAGGCGGATGGGTAAATCCACTCGTCCCACTGGGTGGACTCCTCCTCCTCCAAACCCTACTAAAGGGTGGGATGCCGGATGTATGCAATCAGTCTGATATTTTAGTTTCGACAGACATTTGCTACTGATGAGATCTGAGGAGCTTCCGGTATCTTTGAGGATTCGGCCAACTCTCTGGTTGGCCACTTTACATTCAATAACGATAGGGTCGTCATGCGGCCCTCTTACCCCTCCTAGATCTTCTTCAGTGATGACAATCTCAGGAAATGAATATTTGGAGGGGCGTTTATGGTGAACGGAATTTACATCTAACCGCTTGATATTGTCTTTGTTGCCCCTAATAGTGGGGCCGCCTCCTGAGAAGCCGCCTGCAATGGTGTAGACGACTGCATCATCTGTATCGGAGCTGTCAGCCTTTTGATTTTTTTTGGCCGACTGCTTTTTTGAGGAAGTGTTCCCCGTAGATTTCTTGACATAAGTGTCAAGATCACCTTGCTCAGCCAGGCGGTCCAGATACCGCATGAGACTGATGCATTCATTGGTGTGATGACCAACATCTTCATGATAATCACAGAATTTTTCTTGGTTTCGATAGTTTGCAGAACCCTTCATGGGGACCGGCTTCTCAATTGAGATTCGTCCCTTGATTTCCTTTAGGATAAATTGGCTATCCTTGTTAAACGCATACTTTGGGGAGTATGGTTTGAATTCTTTTTTCTTTTTCTGGGCTGGCTGTTTAGAGGAATCAGCCGCCCAGACCTCTTTTCTCTTCTCGTCTTTGTTGGACGACTGCTTCTGTCGTCCTTCTCTTTTGTCGGACCTTTTCCCGTCCGACTGTTTTCCCGTACTACAAAGATCAGTCGCCTGTATATAGGCTTCCGCTTCAATCAAGGCCTCTTGAAGAGTCGCCACCCTCTTTCGGACCAAATCAAATTTGAAGGTCGACCCGTCTTTGAGACCTCTGAAAAAGTCAGTATAGGCTACTTCATCCGGTAACCCTTGAATCTGTATTCTCATCAGGTTAAACCGCCTGATGTAAGAGCGAAGCCCCTCCTTCTCACTCTGCTGAACTGTTCCTAAATCAAGAGTCGTCTTCTTCGCAGGGATGTTCATGGCGAAGTTGGAGGTGAATAGGTAAGTAAGCGTCCTGAAGTTATTTACACAACCAGTCGGCAGGTTGCCGAACCAGTGTTGTGCGATTCCTTTGAGAGTCGCTGGGAAACACTTGCACCAAGTGGGATCATCCAACCCTTAAAGGTACATCAGGTTGGTGAATGCCATCAGATGGTCTTCTGGGTTAGTAGTGCCGTCATAGGCGCCTACTAATACATTTTTCACTTTGGCCGGCTGAGCGGCTTCAGTAATTTCCTTGGAGAAGGCCGACGCCTGTTCGCCAAGTCTAAGCAACCGTAGCTGCCAGTCCATAGGTTGAACGTTTTTTGCTGCATGTCCACCAAACGGAGGTGGCTGTAAGAAATACTGTTGTTGCGGTACAAACGGTAAGTTTGGTACCGCCTGGTCGCTATGATAGCCGGACTGACGGGAGGTGCCGCCTGACTGACTCTCATGATACGACTGAGTATGCCTCATCGAGGTATTTCGCAGACTGTCTTGGAAGTTTGAAGTAGAGGCCGGCTCTGACAATCGGTCACTCTTCTTCTGCTCTAGCAGTAGCCGAGCGTCTGTGTATGTTTTCTTCGACCCGTCCGCCTGAATATGACGAACAGGTTTCCTAGTTCCTGGAGTAGGAAAACAGTATTTTGTGAAATCAAGGGCAGTCGGCTCCCGCTTCCTAGATTTAGGATGAGGAGTCGCCTCTCGCCCTTGAACTGGCTTCCTCTTCTGTGAAGTGGAGGGTTTCTTAGCCGACTGCTCCTTGTCCAGAGCAGGCGACTTCTGTTTGATCAACTCTTGAATTTCTCCCTTGAAGTCCCTCATGAAGGTCATGAGTTCGTTCCTTGTGATGGGAGCAGACCCGTCAGTCGGCTGTTGCCGAACAGGGCGGTGCGCCTGCTGGCTCACTTTCAGTATGAAGATGTTCCCGTTCCCTCCTTTCGGTATGACGGGTACGTCGGGCCCTTAGGGTCCCGTCTGAAGCTGTGTGAGCTTCAACTTCAAATTCATTCTCAGTATCGTGGTCCGACTGAACTAGAGGGTCGTCTAGGGGACGCCTCTCTTCAGGAGTCGGTACAGACTTGGATGCCATCTCAGAAGTACTCTCCCCACAGACGGCGCCAAATGTTTCGGGGTTTTCTGATGTCCTGCGGGAGAGTTACAATTCCGAGACTGGAACCGGACGCCTGTACCTGCAAAACAACGGAGACTCCTGGAGGTGGGAGCTCCGCCTCCAACGGTCAAGTTAGTACTTGTTTGAGGAGTAATTAATGCAGAAATTAAAGTGATTGGGTCTCTCTAGGTGAGAGTGTTTAATTGCTTAATCCCCTTTAATGAGGATTAATTAAGTATTTATAGTCTTTGAGAAGCGTGCCAATCCTAGGTTTAGGTTAACCTTGGGCTGATTGGGCTTCCCTCGGAAGTTGGGCCTGGGTGGCCGGTTTCTCCATTAGGCATGGAGTATGCCACGTGTCATGACATAATAGGTCCAAGGTGGACGAATAAGCGTGTGCCACGTGGCAAGCCCTGACAGTTCCAACTGGGGGACACTTGGCAGGACCTGATTGGCCCACGTGGCGTATTCCGATTGGTGGAGCGAAATCCCCTAATCAGGACTGACTGGAGAGTTTCATCAGAAATTTGCAATGGCTTTCTCCCTGTTTTGCCAATTTTTTTAGTCCTGACATCAATCAAGTCCCCTAATGCCAGCTGCCTTTTTATGGCTGTGAAAATTCTTGTGATTGTTGATTTGTGAACATTGAATTCAGATGATAATTGCTTCATGTGACCCCTTGGTAATGTCCCATTGTTCATTTTCACCAAAATTGCATCTACGATTTTCCTTCTTTGCTGCAATGTTAACTGCTTTCTGCATACACTATGAGTCCCTCCATGAGCTTGCTGTTGCATTTGTGTTTGTTGAACATCAGTGTCTGCCTGTTGTTGTTGTTGTTCTTCTTCTTCTTGGTTGCCCTCCATGATTTCATCTTCTGAGTCGTACTCCCAAATGTCTGCATCCTGCATTTCTTCTTCTTCCTCAAACCACAACTCTGCCATCTGTTCCTCATTTAGAATGTGTTCGATATAAAAAAAACAGAGTCATCATTTTCTGCCATTTCTGTTTTACAGCACAGGGGGGTGGAGTCAGGGCCCTGCTGAGTTGTGTGGGTTGAAGATGAACACTAAACCCACTTGTGCAGGAAGGACAGTAGAGAAGCCCTGTTTTTGTAAAGCTTTCAATAGTTTGTAGTGTGTAATTATGCTAACCGTAACGGTTTATGTTAGAATTGGTAATCTTTTGGGAACAAACTCAGTTTTTGGTGGAATGTGTCACCCACCTTCAAACAATATTGATTGTAATTATTGGTTGACAATGGACGATGCTTTTATTCCCTCCTTTAATGCTGAATGGTAGAAAATTATGGGGGCATGAATGTTTATATAGCCTCCTAAATATTTTGGAAAAAAATAACTTTGGTATCAAATTTTTAAAAAAGGGGGGGAAACAAAAATTTCACCCCAAAAAATCCCACCTTTTAAATTTTCGGTGGGTTTGTTGGGGGAAATTTTGGCTTTTGTACTTTCTGCCAAAATTTCCCACCAACAAAATAAAGTGTGGTCCACACTTTCTCTCTCCTTCTACTTTAATTAAACCCACTTACTTTTCCTAATCTTTACCATTCAATCTTTTGCCTCGTGAACTGTTTTTAGTCCCAAAGTTGCACATAAAAAAAACGGAGGTAGTAATTATTTACAAAAACGGTTAAAAAAGGAGTACTGAATAGTGTGAAGTAGGGGTGAGCATGGGACGGGTACCCGTACCATTAGTACTAACGGTTCAGGTACCCGATAACCAAAATCCCTAAAAGTGATATCACTAACCCGAACCGATAAGTTCGGGTACCCGGATTTTCGGATCGATTATCGGGTACTGTAGACACCTAAAAATGTCTCCCCAAAACCAAACCCGATGATGAACAACCTTTCACCGCCATTATTGGTCGGGTTGAGTATTTAATCTTGGAGTGCTTAAATCCATATTTTCATTTCATAAAACCAACCCAACTCCTATCCCATTTCCCCAAACCATAACTTATTTTCCTCTTTTCGTGCCTTTAAACCCAAAATAATTCATTTCGTGTCCTTAAAAATCATTCATTTCGTGTCCTTTTTATAAAAATATTTAGTCCACTTTATTTTGGTCCATTATCTGGGTTCAATGATTTAATAGTTGTATGAGGCTTTAAAAGAGATTTTCAACGATATATTATAAGCCCAAATCCGAGTTATAACGAATAAGTTATGGCCAAAATATTAAATTGAGCCCAAACCGAACCTAAGCCCACCTTACCTACGACCCAATGATCATGTGGAGGGTCCAAATTATTTAATCCCATTCCTAAACCAATTAGGATTAATTAGAAGCTTCTATAAGTTTCTAAAATATCTTAATTATCCTTTATGAAAAGATAAGATTAAAGAGTTTGAAATTGAATAAAACTTTTCTTTTTGAAAATCCTATTTCTATCCGAATTAAAAGACATTCAAAGATAGTCAGATATGATTTTTGTGCCTCATATTTTTTTATCAAAATTTATATGGTTGGATAGCCCTTGAAATTATCTTTTCAATGATATATTATAATATCAATTCCTATCTATAACGGAAAAGATATGAATAAAATATCAAACTCTATCCAAAACTGACACCGTCTCACTATTTCGGACATATCTTTTATTCTACAAAATATTTTAATCTGGTTCTAATTGGGTTAAAAGTAGACTTCAAGAGCTTTCCAACGATATCTTATTTATCTTATTCCGATTTTTGGATCAAAAGATATGATAAAAACAAAAACCGCAAAATCTGCTGTCTATCGCAACAATATTATTTTAATTCGAATTCTTATCTTTTCTTAATTCTTCGACCCTTCTTTTTCATTATAAATAGAGGTCATATCTCCCCTTTTTCAATCATCAACAAGCTTGATCATCAAATCATTCTCTCTTCCTCTCTTTTACACCAAAAATCATTCTCTTCTCTCTCTCTCCCATATTCTAAGCCTTAAACATATATTCCTGCTAACTACATTATTACTTTCCTTAAGCACTCCAAGGAGTCCATATAATACCCAAAATTCTGTACTTAAACCAAGGCGTGAAAGGTATAATTGACTGAGAGTTTTGACCAAATCAACTTTACTTTTTAATTTAATTTTCATTTGATTTATATTCTTTTATTGAAGTTACTAACAATTTATTCATGATGTAGCAATTTTAAGGAACGCGCGGAATGTGAGTAATTAAGAAATTTAATTACTTATTTTATTTTAATATTGCTAGTATCATGATTAGGGTTATTATTATCATTTGATTTGACTAACGTTATTGTAGGGAATAAATTTCAAGCTTTAATCCCACTAGCTTGAACCCCACTGTGGTCATACACTAAAGTACAGTGGCATCCAAAAGGGAAGAAGATAGAGCAAAAGAGTCGCCAACAAGTTTTTAAGGAACTTGTAAACCGTTCACGAGGTGAAGGTTACGCCCCTTAACGATCCAAGAGATCGTCAACTCCATAAGGTCTAGAACCAAATAAGGGTTCGGGGATGAAGGTACAAATCCAACCTAAAAGAGATTGAACCTGCCCTAATAATAGGCCTCTACTTTATTCTGATCGTATTCATGTGCGCTTTCTGATTAACATGCAATCAATAAGTTAACCCTAAACCTGTTTATCTATGTTGGTTGAATATTAATGCACAAATAAATCTATTATTGGCGATCACTTGAAATTATAATCATAATTAACCCTAACAAGATTATTAATTATCTTATTAAGCGTGATTACAAGTACCAATTCCCTTTAAACATGCATCAAAGGTGATCAAGCAATAACAAAATAAATATAATCAAGCAACATAGTTATAATCATAATCACGACAATAAAATTATAATCATCATAATAATAATCATCATAAATAAAATAATAATATTCAAAATCATCATAAATTATAACAATTATAATCATAATCATGTTAATATTAAAGCATAATAATAGCAAGATCCTAGGCATGATACTAACAAGATTAATAACAAACCCTAGCATGTCACTAAACAATAAAAATCAAATCTTTAACCCTAACATGATACTAACAATCATAAATATTAGAAAGAACATAGGAAGCATCGCATGAATCATATTTAATATTAAAACTACCCTAGACATGATACTAGGAATATCATAATAACAATGTAAACATGATTTCTACATCATAACATCAATAAAAACCATTAAAGTACTTACTTTGATGCCTCGTACCTTTTTCTAATAACAAAATACACACGTTAGTAACTTCAAGGAAAATAATAAAACAAACAATTAAATTAAATAATTGAAATAGAAATTTGGGACCAAACCCTCATAAATGAAACCTTTCACGTCTAGGGCGAAGGCAACTTCGAATATGGCTAGGTGTTTCTAGATCTTGTGAATGCGGAATTTTGTATGTAAAAGCAAAGTTTAGAGAAAGAAAGAAAGAATTGAAATAATCAAGAAAACTTGATGAGAATTGGTGATGAATGAATCGGTAGAATTGATGAAGAGAGTTGATGATGAATGAATAAAGAAAATGGAGTTTTTAATACGATATTTATAGAGAAAATCATCCAAAAAGATAAATTAAAAAAAAACAGAGTCTGACACACAAAAAACAGAGTTGGCGCCAACCCTGGCTAGCTGGCGCCAGGCACCAACACTAGCGCCAGGCGCCAAGGCCTGGGGTCAGGCGCCAAGCCTAATTTTAACGCGTTTTCGAAAATCCAATAAGTTTGCCGTACTGGAGGATAAAATCATATAATTTCCTCGAAAATGCTATTTGATTTTGATTAAAACTCTGAAAAGTCAACAAAAGTCAATTTATCAATGCTAATTGAATTAGGAATGAAAAGAATCTTCTAGAAGAATCTAGAAGACTAAAACCATTCCTAATTGCATTAGAAATGATAAATCATATTAGGCCCTTCTCTAGATCATTGGGCCGCATATAAAGCTCAAACCGGGCCCAGTTTGGTAAAATGGCCATAACTTCCTCAATATTCATCGGAATTGGGCTCATAATATATCGTTGGAAAGGTCTTTGCAAGCCCCATCCAACTAAACTACTATTAGACCCATATTATGGACCAACCAAACTGTATTGGCTGTTTTCTCAAAAATAAGTTTTCAAAAACAGAGAGAAGAGAAAAGAAATTAAAAGTATCCCAATACTAGACTTTCCACACTTTCGCTTCATTCGATTATGATTCAACGTGAAAGGTACTCATCACTGGGTTTGGTTTTGGGGAGACACATTTGGGTGTCTACAGTTATTATTGTTAAATTGATTCCAATATTAATGTTTATTCTATTATTGTTAGGATCACTATATTGCATGTTTAAAGGGAATATGTAATTAAAAATCACGCCTAATAAGATAATTTGGATGACCGGTTTAGGTTCCTTTTTAATCTTGTTGTTTAATCAAGTGATCACGATATTTTAGAATTATGTGTTGCATTAATATTCAACCAATTTAGCCTAATAATAGTATGGAGCAAATTGAATATTTTGTTTGTATGCCTTTGAGATCGTAGGAATCACTTTTCACTTTAAGAATCGAGTAGAGACCAATACGGGCGAATGTGACTCCATGACTCACTTCGTACCATCATCCCCGATCCTCCTTTCGTGGTTCCGAACCATATGGACTTAGTAATCTCATGGATTATGAATGGGGTGTAATCTTCACGGGTCAATTGTTGTGTCTATCGTTGTCCCTTATTTGTGGTTGCCTTTTATGATCCGTGAACAGTTTACAAGTTCCTTAAAAACTTGTTGGCGGCTCCCTACTTTGCTTTGTCCCTAATCGTTGTCCCTAATCGTATATGTCAATTCCCACTTCCTATGAGTACCAAGCATATCACAACATGCTTTTAACGTAGGCGCGCTTTGAGCGACGCCTACAATTTGGCGACTCCACTAGGGAGGATTCTTGGTTATTTATCGATTTGAGGGATCGGTATTTAATTGAGATGAGTGGATGAGACTTGAAAGATTCATGAAAAATATTCCTGTGATTTAATTGGCATTGTCACATATGCATATGCATTTTAGCTTACCTATTTTGCCACAATAGTACGTGTTCTATGTATGTGGCTAGCTCGGGGGATTTTTATTCCGGATTTTTATTCTCGTATCCTACACAAGATTCAACTTGTTTTGGTCATAGCCAGAGTTCTAGAAAGAGTTACGTGTCGTGCCACATATGGATCTCTTGCCCTGAGTTTTGTCTTTGATTTAGAGTTAGTTTCGTCCCAATCAGAGTGACAGATCAAAAGTTATAACTTATATACTACAACCTATCCAATTTAGTTATCCTTTTAGCTTCAACTTTCTTTCTTTTAATTTTTTTTTTATATCTTTTAGTGTCAAGTTAGTCTTAGCCAAGTCCTTTAATCCGTGTCAACTCGTATAACATAGGATTATAGATTTTTATTTTTATTTATTTATTTTGGTATACCCATGAGTCATAACTCTTCTAGAATTCTAGTCATCTTCCTAATTTCTTGTGATCGATTTTTGTGCTAACCTTAACATGTGTTCTTTGTCTTTGATTGTTGTTGATATTATTGATGATTGCCAATGGACCGTTTTCACCTAGTAAATAGCATAAACATTAAAATTGGACAAAATTAATCAAGTTAGTTCGTCTTTTAGTCTTTCGTGCTATTTGATCATTGGGTCTTTGTTTTTCACAACGTCCTCATGTCTAGCCATACGATCATACCACGAGTCTTATAGCATCACTTAATCACTCACGAGTCAAGTATAGTCCACACACTTTCTTTATGCTCCGACTCGAGTCGTGCACCAGGTCGTTTATGATCATATATTAGGTTCATGCACCCTTTTTTCGTCATAATAAAAAAATGAGTGGAGTTTTCTCACCTGTTTTCAAATGTCTATTTTTTCCTTCCTTTCCTATCTTGAGCAATGAGTCAAACAATTAAGTTAATTTATTTCATTTCACAGTACTTGGTCAAGGAGCAGGGGTAGATTGGTACGGTTTGAGTCATTACTGCATCAACCTCTTAGAAGAGAACTTCACCATCTCCACATCACTCATCACCTTCAAACTACTTTCAATTTGTCCCAATGGCCACTAAGGAAAATATTGAGAGCATTAACAAGTCCATTGAAACAATGTTTACCATGTTGCAAGCACTCACTACCAGAGTCAACACAGTAGAGCAAAACAATGTTACTGCGGCTGCAATGAACAAGATCAAAGAGCAAATGAGCAAGATTTCTGAGGATTTCACCTATGTGGAACGGCCTCCCACTCCTTTGGATGTGAAGGACAGACTCCCTAAAAAGTTCTCCACTGCTGATATTCCAAAGTTCTCCACTGCTGATATTCCAACTCGCTTCCATGGTTTGGTGAATTCAACATTCTCGGATGTACCCTTTGTTGCTCAGAGAGTTCAATCAGGTAGATGGAGCATTAATTCCCAAAGGGTTATGTCCATATGTAGAACACATATGGGTTTCAGAAAAGTGAGAAAAACTCAATCAGGAAGTAGGATCGAGCAAACAATACGACAAACTGGTCGAAATTAGAACGCATATTTTTGGCTTGGTATTGGAAGAATTTG
Organism: Chenopodium quinoa; assembly: GCF_001683475.1. Classification (NCBI taxonomy): domain Eukaryota; kingdom Viridiplantae; phylum Streptophyta; class Magnoliopsida; order Caryophyllales; family Amaranthaceae; genus Chenopodium; species Chenopodium quinoa. Next base: position 5,287,722 of record NW_018745000.1, read on the forward strand.
GCGCCAGCAAACAGAGATTGGCGCCAGGTTTTAGCTGTAGCGCCTGGCGATAGAACTGTCGTCTGGCGCTACAGTTAAAATTCTGGCACTAATGCCTGGTCCCTGACGCTAATTCCTACATGCCTCAGCAGCTTTCTGTGCTCGATAAAATTTTCCAGTTCCGCGCAGTGTTATTTCAGTCCTAGTTGCGAAAGATATTTCTCAAATTTCCTACGTGTAAAATCCTATGTTTTAACTCATTACGGATGGTCTTTCCAATTATGACAATAATGTTAATCAAAATTACGCAAATGAAATACTTAGAACGTTTCGAGTCTCATCCACTCATTCTAAATCATTGCCGAAACAAATTCAGGAATTAAAATAGAAATCCTCCCAGTGGAGTCGCCAAAAACTGTAGGGAATATTTCAAGCATTAATCCCCTAGCTTGAACCCCACTGTGATCATACACTAAAGTGCGGTGGCGTCCAAAGGGAAAGAAGATAGAGCAAAAGAGTCGCCAACAAGTTTTTTAGGAACTTGTAAACCGTTCACAAGGTGAAGGTTACACCCCTTAACGATCCAAGAGATCGTCAACTCCAATAGGCCTTGAATCATGACTGGTAGTTCGGGGATGAAGTTACAAATCCAACCTAAAAGAGATTGAACCTGCCCTAATAATAGGCCTCTACTTTATTCTGATCGTATTCATGTGCGCTTTCTGATTAACATGCAATCAATAAGTTAACCCTAAACCTGTTTATCTATGTTGGTTGAATATTAATGCACAAATAAATCTATTATTGGCGATCACTTGAAATTATAATCATAATTAACCCTAACAAGATTATTAATTATCTTATTAAGCGTGATTACAAGTACCAATTCCCTTTAAACATGCATAAAAGGTGTGATCAAGCAATAACAATAAAATCAAGCAACATAATAAATAATCATCAAAATAATAATTATAACCATAATAATAATAATTAAAATAATCATGATCATAAATTATAACAATTATAATCTTAATCAACATAATCATGTTAAAGCATAATAATAATAGCAAGATCCTAGGCATGATACTAACAAGATTAATAACAAACCCTAGCATGTCACTAAACAATAAAAATCAAAGCTTTAACCCTAACATGATACTAAAAATCATAAATATTAGGAAGAACATAAAAGGCATCATAACAATCATATTTAATATTAAAGTTACCCTAGACATGATACTAGGAATATCATAATAACAATTTAAACATGATTCCTATATCATAATAAAAACCATTAAAGTGCTTACTTTGATGCCTCGTACCTCTTTCTAATAACAAAATACACACGTTAGTAACTTCAAGGAAAATAAACAAACAATTAAATTAAATAATTGAAAGAGAGATTTGGGACCAAACCCTCAGAAATTAAACCTTTCACGTCTAGGACGAAGGCAACTTCGAATATGGCTAGGTGTATCTAGGTCTAATGAATGCGGAATTTTGTGTTTGAGAAAAGGCTAGTTTAGAAAAGAGAGAGAGAGAATAATCAAGAAAATCTTGATGAGAGTTGGTGAGAATTAGAAAGAATTAGAATTGATGAGAATTGATGATTGTTGGTGAATGAAAACGAAGTTTTTACGACACTATTTATAGAAAAAATCAGCCAAAAGATAAAACATCAAAACAGAGTTCTGACGCGAATAAAATAATGTTAGCGCCAACGTCGGCCATTGGCGCCAGACACCAACATTAGCGCCAGGCGCCAATGCTAGCGCTAGGCGCCAGGCGCTACAGCTGGCGTTTGGCGCTGACTCAGAAATTCACGCGTTTTCTTAAAATCAGATAGAAATTGCCGTACAGGAGGATAAAATCGTATTTTCCTCAAAAAAACGTTCTTTGATTCTAATTAAAACTCTAAAAAGTCAACAAAAGTCAATTTATCAATGTTAATTGAATTAGGAATGAAAAGAACCATCTAGAAGAATCTAGAAGACCAAAACCATTCCTAATTGCATTAGGAATGATAAATCCATGTTAGGCCCTCCTCAAGATCATTGGGCCGCATATAAGGCTCAAACCGGGCCCAGTTCAGTAATTTGGCCATAACTTCCTCAATATTCATCGGAATTGGGCTTATAATATATCGTTGAAAAGCTCTTTTCAAGCCCTATCCAACTACACTATTATTGGACCCATATCATGGACCAACCAAACTGGATTGACTGTTTTCTTAAAATAGGTTTTCAAAAACAGAGAGAAGAGAAAAGAAATTAAAACTTTCCGCAACACTAAACTTTCCACACTTTCACTTCATTCGATTATGATTCGACGTGAAAGGTACTCATCACTGGGTTTGGTTTTGGGGAGACACAAATGGGTGTCTACAACACCAATGACTTGAGGCACCTTTGCAAACCTGTCGTTCCCTGTAAACCGTTCAATCACATTCCATTTCTTCATCAACCACTTTGAGCCTCGTCTAACTTTTGGCCTTCATTTCTTCAACCCACATTCACTTAAACCTGGGATTGGAAGATGTGTAATTGTATAACATTCAAAAAGTAAGTAAAAAAAAAGCAGCAAAGCAACAATAAAACAATGTCTAAAGGCAAGTGTTCCAATGTCTTTGATATAAACACGTCTCAAATTGCGTCTCTCATCGAGTGCTTGGTACCGTGCCTGAGAAACATGAATGCTAAGTGAGTGATGGACCGCATGATCTGAGATTGCCTACATTGATTCAAAAGAATGAAAAAAAAATTCAAAACAAAAAAATATATATGAAAAATAAAACTTGCAAAATTCAAAATTTTCAAATTCACAATTACACGTCTTAGGGATTCTCTCGGGTCTTGAGCCTTTTACCCTTTTCTTCTTTAAACCATCAAATTAACAACATTACAACCCTTGAAAGACCTCTTTGAGGAGTACATACACTTGTGCAAAGTTCGGTTAGAGCTACGTTCGGCCTGATTCCCAACGGGTACGTAGGCAACCTCACATTGAGGTGCGGCCACATTCATATGCATGATCGAGTCGAAGAATATCCAATGCTTAATCCTTTGACCCTATCCATCTAGAGCTAGACTTGGGGGTTTGAACCCACATCATTTAGCCTACCTATCCTAAAGAGTCACCATCTCGACTCTTCTCACATCTAATTCCCTCACCATAGCCATTGCAGCCTCACCTAGTATCACTTTCACACACGTCTTTCACACATACATAGCCATATCAGGTTTCCCTTAGGAACCTTTTATCATGAAATCTTGTTTCCCTACTGTGCATGCTTCATCATCTTTCAAGACAACATTCATTAAACGAAACATTGTATACTTGTTTAGCTTCTTGACCTGAGCAATGTTCATTGTTTCATGCATCGCATAATGTGCTGAGCAACATTTATATATCAATAATTTGTAATCATACAAAGCATATCTTAGCTCCTTGACCTAAGAAACGTTCATTATGCAATAATCACTTCATCTATATACGTGCTTATTTAGCTTCAAGACCTAAGTGATGTTCAAGATCGTTTCTTTATACCATATATGATGCTTAGCTCCATGACCTAAGTTTTTTCATCTATCGTGTCACATGATGTAATTGTCCTTAGCCTCCTGGCCTAAGAACATGCATCATGCATAAATTATTTTTAAGACAAGCAATTTAACCATGCGATTCATTTTGTCTTGCTCAACGAAGAAGTTCAAAACTTTTTCTCTTTCTCATAACTTTTCTTTTGGGGAAATTAAAAAACGTTTTTAAAATTTTCTCATCAAGGGAAGTTCGGAAATAAAACTTTTTTTTCACATCTTTCTCGGGAGAGAGTCGGTAGCCTCCACTCATCTCATGACAAAAATGACGAAATTTTTTTGCTTTTTCATTTTCGGTTGCTTGTGTTTGCACACACACACACCATATACACACACAACCACAAGTTATACACATGTCATGTCATCTCGTGTCAAGTCAAACTTGGTCAAGTCAATCATAGTCTATACGAGTCCCTTGGCAAATTTTATTTTGCAGGTCTCAATTACAGCCCGCGTCCGGGGACAAGCGGACCATCTATAGCCCACGTCCGGAGACAAGCGGACCATCTATAGCCCACGTCCGGGGACAAGCGGGCCATCTATAGCCCACGTCCGAGGACAAGCGGACCATTTACAGCCCACGTCCAGGGACAAGCGGACCATCTACAACCCACGTTTGGGGACAAGCGAACCATTTACAGCCCACGTTTGGGGACAAGCGAACCATCTACAGCCCACGTCCGGGGACAAGCGGACCATCTACAGCCCACGTTCAGGGATAAGCGAACCATCTACAACCCACGTTCGGGGACAAGCGAACCAATTACATCCCACGTTTGGGAACAAGTGGACCATCTACAACCCACGTTCGGGGAAAATCGAACCACTATCATTTCATGGCGCAAGGTTCTCGATACACAGAGACTTGCAATATTATTCGACAAGTTTTTCCTCAAGCATGGAAAATTGTCGGTCGTTGTCATCTCTCAAAGCGAAGAAGTCAGCGATTACATCATATGTCGACTTTCCTCAAGCATGGAAAATATTATCCGGTGGATTTCTTCAAGCATAGAAAGCTGCCAAAATCATTTGTCGACTTTCCTCAAGCATGGAAATTATTATCCAGTGGATTTCTTCAAGCATAGAAAGCTGCCAATATCATCTGTCAACTTTCCTCAAGCATGGAAAGTGTCATCCAGTGGGTTTCTTCAAGTATAGAAAGCTACCAAGTTCATATGTCGACTTTCCTCAAGCATGGAAGGTATTTCAACAAACGTCATCAGGTGAATTCTTTCAAGCATAGGAAGCTACCAAACTAATTTGTCAACGATACACTGGTGTCAGATAAGCATTCTATCCCTTTACTCTTTTATCTGTAGAACTAACATTTTTCTGCAGGTATCGGCGTATATAGAGTGATTTAGGATCACATAACTTCTTAAATCATTCTCCGTCCCTATCGACTTCTTTGACTATCGTTTTCGAAACTAACGTCTCTACAAACTCAGTCAAAGTGGGGGCTTCTGTAGACACCTAAAAATGTCTCTCCAAAACAAACCCGATGATGAACAACCTTTCACCGCCATTATTGGTCGAGTTGAGTATTTAATCTTGGAGTGCTTAAATCCATATTTCCATTTCATGAACCAACCCAAATCCTATCCCATTTCCCCAAACCATAACTTATTTTCCTCTTTTCGTGCCTTTAAACCCAAAATAATTCATTTCGTGTCCTTTTTATAAAAATGTTTAGTCTAGTTTATTTTGGTCCATTATCTGGGTTCAATGATTGAATAGTTGGATGAGGATTTAAAAGAGCTTTCCAACGATATATTATAATCCCAAATCCGAGTTATAACGAATAAGTTATGGCCAAAATATTAAATTGAGCCCAAACCGAACCTAAGCCCACCTTACCTACGACCCAATGATCATGTGTAGGGTCCAAATTATTTAATCCCATTCCTAAACCAATTAAGATTAATTAGAAGCTTCTATAAGTTTCTAAAATATCTTAATTATCCATTTTGAAAAGATAAGATTAAAGAGTTTGAAATTGAATAAAACTTTTCTTTTTGAAAATCCTATTTCTATCCAAATTAAAAGACGTTCAAAGATAGTCAGATATGATTTTCGTCCCTGTAGACACCCATTTGTGTCTCCCCAAAACCGAACCCGGTGATGAGTACCTTTCGCGTCGAATCATAATCGAATGAAGCGAAAGTGTGGAAAGTTTAGTGTTGCGGATAATTTTAATTTCTTTTCTCTTCTCTCTGTTTTGAAAACTTATTTTTAGAAAACATCCAATCCAGTTTGGTTGGTCCATGATATGGGTCCAATAGTAGTGTAGTTGGATGGGGCTTGCAAAGACCTTTCCAACGATATATTATAAGCCCAATTCCGATGAATATTGAGGAAGTTATGACCAATTTACTGAACTGGGCCCGGTCTGAGCCTTATATGCGGCTCAATGATCTAGGGGAGGGCCTAATATGATTTATCATTCCTAATGCAATTAGGAATGGTTTTAATCTTTAGATTCTTCTAGAAGGTTCTTTTCATTCCTAATTCAATTAGCATTCATAAATTGACTTTTGTTGACTTTTCAGAGTTTTAATTAAAATCAAAGAGCATTTTCGAGGAAAATATACGATTTTATCCTCTAGTGCAACAAATTTATCCTATTTTCGAAAACGCGTCAAAAACAGGCATGGCGCCTGACTCTGGCATTGGCGCCTGGCGCCAGCCATTGGCGCCTAGCGCTAGTGTTGGTGCCTGGCGCCAGTTAGCCAGGGTTGGCGCCAGCGCTGTTTCGGTTGCGCCAGGACTCTGTTCTGTTAATTTATCTTTTTGGCTGATTTTCTCTATAAATAACGTATTAAAAAATCCGTTTTCATTCACCAATTCTCATCAACAATCAGTTTTCAATTCTCTTTCATTCTCTTTAATCATTCGCTAATTCTCCTTAAGATTTCCCTAATCAATTCATTCATTAATTCATCTTTCTCTTTCTTTCTCAAACCTTGCTTTTCATATACAAAATTCCGCATTCGCAAGATCTAGAAACACCTAGCCATATTCGAAGTTGCCTTCGCCCTAGACGTGAAAGGTTTAATTTTTGAGGGTTTGGTCCCAAATCTTTATTTCAATTATTTAATTTAATTGTTTTGATTATTATTTTCCTTGAAGTTACTAACGTGTGTATTTTGTTATTAGAAAGAGGTACGAGGCATCAAAGTAAGTACTTTATTGGTTTTTATTGATGTTATGATGTAGAAATCATGTTTATATTGTTATTATGATATTCCTAGTATCATGTCTAGGGTAATTTTAATATTAAATATGATTGTTACGATGCTTCCTATGTTCTTCCTAATATTTATGATTGTTAGTATCATGTTAGGGTTAAAGATTTGATTTTTATTGCTTAGTGACATGCTAGGGTTTGTTATTAATCTTGTTAGTATCATGCCTAGGATCTTGCTATTTTTATTATGCTTTAACATGATTTATGATTATTTTTATAATTGTTTTGATTATGATTATAATTTTATTATTGCTATAATTATTATTACTATGATTAACATGATTATTATTATGGTTAATATGATTGTTATTATGATGATTACTTCATTGTTATAATTTTATGATCATGGTCATATTTATTATTATTTTATTATAATGTTGCTTGATGCTATTTATTGTTATTGCTTGATCACACCTTTTATTGCATGTTTAAAGGGAATTTGTACTTGTAATCACGCTTAATAAGATAATTAATAATCTTGTTAGGGTTAATTTGATTATAATTTCAAGTGATCGCCAATAATAGTTTATTTGTGCATTAATATTCAACCAACATAGATAAACAGGTTTAGGGTAAACCTATTGATTGCATGTTAATTAAAAAGCACATGAATACGATCAGAATAAAGTAGAGGCCTATTATTAGGGCAGGTTCAATCTCTTTTAGGTTTGTACCTTCATCCCCGAACCCTTATTTGGTTCAAGACCTTATGGAGTTGACGATCTCTTGGATCGTTAAGGGGTGTAAGCTTCACCCTATGAATGGTTTACAAGTTCCTAAAACTTGTTGGCGACTCTTTTGCTCTATCTTCTTCCCTTTTGGACGCCACCGTACTTTAGTGTATGATCACAGTGGGGTTCAAGCTAGGGGTTAACGCTTGAAATTATTCCCTACAGTCCCTCATATTTTTTATCCTAATTTTATATGTTTGGATAGCCCTTTAAATTATCTTTTCAATTATATATTATAATATCAATTCCTAGCTATAACGGAAAAGATATGAATAAAATATCAAACTCTATCCAAAACTGACACCGTCTCACTATTTCACACATATCTTTTATTATACAAAATATTTTAATCTGATTCTAATTGGGTTAGAAAGTAGACTTCAATAGCTTTCCAACGATATCTTATTTATCTTATTCCGATTTATGGATCAAAAGATATGATAAGAACAAAAACCGCAAAAACTGTTATCTATCGCAACAGTATTATTTTAATTCGAATTCTTATCTTTTCTTAATTCTTCGACCCTTCTTTTCCCTTATAAATAGAGGTCATATCTCCCCTTTTTCAATCATCAACAAGCTTGATCATCAAATCATTCTCTCTTCCTCTCTTTTACACCAAAAATCATTCTCTTCTCTCTCTCTCCCATATTCTAAGCCTTAAACATATATTCCTGCTAACTACATTATTACTTCCCTTAAGCACTCCAAGGAGTCCATATAATACCCAAAGTTCTGTACTTAAACCAAGGCGTGAAAGGTATAATTGACTGAGAGTTTTGACCAAATCAACTCTACTTTTAGTTTAATTTTCATTTGATTTATATATTTTTTTTTTTATTGAAGTTACTATTAATTTATTCATGATGTAGCAATTTTAAGGAATGCACGGAATGTGAGTAATTAAGCAATTTAATTACTTATTTTATTTTAATATTGCTAGTATCATGATTAGGGTTATTATTATCATTTGATTTGACTAACGTTATTATTGTTAAATTGCTTTCAATATTAATGTTTATTCTATTATTGTTATGATCACTATATTGCATGTTTAAAGGGAATATGTAATTGAAAATCACGCCTAATAAGGTAATTTGGATGACCGGTTTAGGTTCCTTTTTAATCTTGTTGTTTAATCAAGTGATCACGATATTTTAGAATTATGTGTTGCATTAATATTCAACCAATTTAGCCTAATAATAGTTTGGAGCAAATTGAATATTTTGTTTGTATGCCTTTGAGATCGCATGAATCACTTTTCACTATAAGGATCGAGTAGAGGCCAATACGGGCGAATGTGACTCCATGACTCACTTCGTACCATCATCCCCGATTCTCCTTTCGTGGTTCCGAACCATATGGAGTTAGTACTCTCATGGATTATGAATGGGGTGTAACCTTCACGAGTCAATCGTTGTCCCTTATTCGTGGTTGCCTTTTATGATCCGTGAACGGTTTACAATTTCCTTAAAAACTTGTTGGCGGCTCCCTACTTTGCTTTGTCACTAATCGTTGTCCCTAATCGTATATGTCAATTCCCACTTCCTATGAATGTCAACTGCCAAGCATATTCACAACGTGCTTTTAACATAGGCCCACTGCAAACGACGTCTACAGGTACCCAATAAGATATCCAATAATGATAATTAAACTTAATTATGTAGTTATTATGATATAATTTACCACTATTTAACAACAATATCATATGATTTTGACCAAATTATTAATAATATTACTAATCATTGATATTATAAAGTAATTATGAAGTAAAGTAAGAGTTGATTTAAAAAAAATAGATTTAAGTAGGGAAAAAAGCAAAAAAAATGCTTATCGGATCGGATCGGGTAACCGTTAATTTAAAATGATACCTAATAACCATACCCGATAACAAATTATCGAAATGGGTACCCGAACATAGGGGTGAGCATGGGACGGGTACCCGTACCGTTAGTACTAACGGTTCGGGTACCCGATAACCAAAATCACTAAAAGTGATACCCATAACCGGAACCGATAAGTTCAGGTATTCGGATTTCGGGTACCCGAATTTTTCGGATCGGTTATTGGGTACCCAATAAGATTCCAATAATGATAATTAAACTTAATTACGTAGTTATTATGATATAATTTACAACTAATTAAAAACAATACCATATGATCTTGACCAAATTATTAATAATATTACTAATCATTGATATTATAAAGTGATTATGAAGTAAAGTAAAAGTTTAGATTTATATTAATAGATTTAATTAAGTAGGGAAAAAAAAACAAAAAAAAAAATGCTTCTCGGATCGGTTCGGGTAATCGTTAATTTTAAAATGATACCCATAACCATACCCGATAACAAATTATCGGAACGGGTACCCGAACCGTTAAGGTTATCGGATCGGGTACCCTAATATTCGGAACGGTTACGGATCGGTTTTTCGGGTAGTTTTGCTCAGCCCTACCCAAACCCTTATGGTTATCGGATCAGGTACCCTAATTTTCGGAACGGTTCCGGAACGATTTTTCGGATAGTTTTGCTCAGCCCTACTATGAAGTCAATAAGTCTCAAGTTAAAAAAAAAAAAAAAAATTAAAATTGAGCTTTTTAAAAAATAAAAATTTTGTTAGAGAAAAAGCAAGAAAATTTCTAGGGCTTTTTAACTCAAAAAAAAAAAATAAAAAAATAAAATTCTAGGGCTTTCGACTTGACTCTCTCAGTTCTTCAAACTTGTTCTTCCAAAACCACACTCTCACTTTAAACCCACTTCTCTGATCGAACCCAAACAAACCCTCCTCTTTCTCTCTCCTCTCGTTTGCTTTCTCTCTCTAAAAATGGGGTTCAATTTACAGCCGTATGGTATACAATCCATGCTTAAGGAAGGCCATCGCCATCTTTCTGGTGTTGAAGAAGCCGTCTGTAAAAATATCGAAGCCTGCAAAGAACTTTCTGACATTACTCGCACTTCTCTTGGCCCTAATGGTAAAAATATCCCTCCTTTTTTCTCTTAGATCACAGATTCTGGGTTTTTTCTCTGATTTATGAAGTGGGTTATTGCTTGTTTGCTTAAATTTTTTGTCTTGGAAAAAACCAGATTTTTTTTTGCAGTTTTTTGATATTATTTACTTTGTTCGAGTGTGAATTTTTCTGGGTTTAGGTTTTAATGGCGGAAAGGAACTTGCTTTTTTGGGAATGATTTGAATTTTTGGATTGTATTGGTTAAGTATTGTAGTTAGCTCTAGGTTTTTGATATAATTGGATCCTCAAACTATAGCTATTCTATTGGACATTGTCAATGATTTGAGCATTATACAGTGTAAATGTACCGTTAATTTAATAATTAAGACTTAAATGAAGGTCCAAACCCCCAAATTAACCGCACTTTACTCTTGGATCCACTCTATTATTCGTTGTTGCGAACGGGTTTTACTTGCTTGGCGGAGGGAATCATGATTTGGAGCGCTTGAAGTAGCTTTAAGGTTTCTATATTGTTATTTTTGCTCTCATTTGTCAAGGGATCTCATATGGTTTGATATTACTTTAAATTGAATTTGGGAGATGTGTATTTTATGTTGTGTAGGGAGGAACAAGTTGGTCATTAATCACTTGGATAAGCAATTTATTACAAATGATGCTGGTACTATCGTGAGTGAGCTCGAGATACAGCACCCTGCTGCTAAAATCTTGGTTTTAGCCGGTAAAGCTCAGCAAAAAGAGATTGGTGATGGAGCAAACTTGACAATCTCATTTGCAGGAGAGCTTCTTCGAGGTGCAGAAGAACTAATAAGAATGGGACTGCACCCAAGTGAAATAATCACGGGATATACCAAAGGAATCAATGAGGTTTGTCATATCTATCATGCTTGCTATGTTTTATTTGGATGTGTAACAGGTTTAATGACTCTTGCTTATTGAATTAATATATGTTTATAATTTTCCTTTAGACAATTAAAATTTTGGGTGAGTTGGTTGAGGAAGGTTCTGACAAAATGGACGTGAGAAACAAGGACGAGGTTATTTCTCGGATGAAAGCTGCGGTTGCAAGCAAGCAGTTTGGTCAGGAAGATATGCTGTGCAACCTTATTGCCGATGTAAATGGCCTTTGTTCTTATTATTGATAATGAAATCCGTATCCTTGTAGTATTGGTTGTCATTCATTTCTTAATTGGCTTCAACTTTCATTGTTCCATAGGCATGCATCCAAGTGTGTCCATACAACCCTGTAAACTTCAATGTTGATAATGTTCGTGTTGCAAAACTTGTGGGAGGTGGTTTGCACAACTCCACTGTTGTGCGAGGGATGGTTTTGAAGAGTGATGCTGTTGGCAGCATAAAGCGAGTGGAGAAATCCAAGGCAAGTTATTCTTCATGTTTCCATTGTCTTTTCATGAGGTGGTATTATTGCCTATATTTGATATTATTTTCTTACGTTTGTCTTTGTTGCAAACTAACTTGTCGAGAGTGAGTATATAGCTATAGATGTTACTCTGTTAGTTTATGGTTTATCCTGCTTACCTAATAATCACATATGTGTCTTTACATATGTTACTCTGTTAGATGTTACCCTATTAGTGCCATCGTGTTTTCTTCTTTTCAAACTCCTTATTTTCACACCAAAGGTGAAGGAATTAAGATTGACATTCTGCCATCATGGATTATAGTATTCTCTCTCATAATGACTAAGCTTCTTATGAGCTCCATTATGTTGACTGCTGCTTCTCTTTAATTTACTTTTCACTTGCAAAGAAGAGCTTGGTAGTAGGTTGGTAACATTATGCTATTTGATAGATGGGTGTAAGTGATGGTCAATGCCTGGAATGAAGTGGCTCAAAATTAGCTGAACGGGGACTTTTGTTCCTAGTAAGGTGAAAGGTGTGGCTTAGTTTTATGCCTACATTAAAAGGATCAAGTAGATGACTACTGACTAAGGATGTGTGATCCTGTTAAAGATATGTCCGGGAAGAACTCAGACATAAAGGAGTTTTTTTTTTTTTTTTTTTTTTTTTTTTTTTTTTTTTTGTGAGGGGGGATGGGGAAGGGGTCACTTGACTGTCTAAAGCTCACTAAAGACGTTTCTCTGAATAGGAATTTGTAGTGTGCTAACAATTAGAGGGAAAACCTCATAGGAGCCCCTCCTCTGATTTGCAATACTTTTAAGTATTCTTAGTCTACTTATAGTATCCTGGGTGCATGTCTCTTCTTTAACTTTGACTTTGTGCTGGTCAGATTCCTTCCCTATTCTTTCCTACTTAATGAACCCTTTCTACTTATAAACTTATTGTCACTAGTTAGATCTTCATGTTAGCTTTATTGATCAAGATGTCTTTTACATTAATTCTAGAAATGCTACTTTTTTCACCACTACTGTCTATTACATTACTTCTAAAAATTCTACTTCTTTCACTACACTACTAGCTCTTTCTAACTATTAAGTGACGAGTTCCTTGCTCATGTACTTTTCTGTAATCAATTAACTCTACTTTACATTTGTACTCATAAGCTCCTGATGTTTACTATGTGGGAAAATGCAGTACTACAGTCCTTGATTATTTAATTGTGCATCTTCAGGTTGCTGTGTTCGTACAAGGTGTAGATACTTCAGCTACCGAAACAAAAGGAACTGTTCTCATTCACAGTGCTGAGCAGGTACCCTGGCTACTTTTAGCTTACTTTGATGATCAGATGAAAATATAATGATTACAATTGCTTTTTGGACCCTTCATTTTATATCACATCCCCATGTCAGGTATTCAGTACTACGACATGGGTATTGACCATGAATCTTCATTTTTCATGAAATAGCGCACATGTATTTTGTTACAAATAGCGCACATGTATTTTGTTACAGATGAAAATATAATGATTACAATTGCTTTTTGGACCCTTCATTTTATATCACATCCCCATGTCAGGTATTCAGTACTACGACATGGGTATTGACCATGAATCTTCATTTTTCATGAAATAGCGCACATGTATTTTGTTACAAATAGCCAAGTTCGAGTGACGTTGGCCATTACAAAAACTGTGTTTTAAATTGGGCATGGCTAGTGTTGGCGTCCGAGATGGGCATAGTCAAATTAGAATACAGTTGCTATTGTAATTCTGTAGTAATTCTTATATTTATTTTCATGCATTGCAGCTGGAGAATTATTCCAAAACTGAAGAAGCAAGAGTTGAAGAGCTCATTAAGGCAGTTGCCGAATCTGGTGCCAAAGTTATCGTCAGCGGTGGAGCTGTAGGAGACATGGCATTGCACTTCTGTGAGCGTTACAAGTATGTGTTGTTTGCTTCGGAAAACTTTATATTCATTTTGTGTCTTATTTTTGGTCACGGGCTTGACAAAGCCTTATTGGTTGCAAGTTCAGAAATGCGTAAACTTGTGAAAGAAAATTGATGTAGGTGTGTGAAGGCAACCTATTCCCTTTCGTCTTTAGTTATAAATAAAACCAAAAGCTTACAAGTATGGAGCCATGGGCATAGTACACCATCCATACTGTCTCCTCACAAATTTGAACTTGTTGACCATATTTAATGGGATTTGGAAGATATCCCTCTTTTGGTATAACAAGCTTCTATGTAGAAGATGATGACCATCATATTGCTGTTGTGTCAAATGTCAATTTGTTTCATTTAGTTGATATTTTTGAATGGTGGACAACTTTGTTATGCATTTATATTCTTCTCATTAACCAATGTGACGGAGTTATGATGTATGTGAATTGTGAAGTGCTGTGTTTGATCTTGGTTACGGCGTAATGAGGTTGATATTCATCATATAGTAAAATGATTCTTACATGTTGGAGGATCTTGAGTATGTATTAACTGCTAAGGTAATTTGTTGATATGCTATGACCTATGTTGTAGTAAGACAGGGGATGCTCAGATTCTTTATTTTTTTGGATGTTAACTCTGTTTCTCTTGGTTGCAGGCTTATGGTCCTCAAGATCAGCTCTAAGTTTGAGTTGCGAAGATTTTGTCGCACTACTGGGGCAGTTGCACTTGTAAGGAATTCTAAATGTGGTGGTTGTCTTTTAAGCTATCCTTTTGATCTCTTTAACTTATCTGTGATTATGTCGGTATGGCAGTTAAAACTCAGCCAGCCTAATCCAAATGATTTGGGACATGTCGATTCTGTTTCTGTTGAAGAAATCGGTGGTACTAGGGTATGTTTGTTGATCAGCATTGTTACATCCAATTGTGTTATAGGGTGCTTATCCCTTTTATTTCTGTTATGGATTCCTTCATGTGTTCGATGGTTGAAAATTTATTAGTTATATTATCTTACTCCTGTAGGTCACTATTGTAAGAAATGAAGAAGGTGGGAACTCTTTGACAACTGTGGTATTACGAGGAAGCACAGATAGTATATTGGATGATCTGGAAAGAGCAGTTGATGATGGAGTAAACACATACAAGGCAAGTTTTTTGCACTTTGTTTTCTGTCTTCATGAGTATTGGAGTTTGAATAAGATGTTCATGTTTTGTTATGCCTTTTGTTTCCAGGCTATGTGTAAGGATAGTCGAACTATCCCTGGTGCAGCAGCTACTGAGATTGAGTTAGCAAGAAGACTGAAGGAATTCTCTTTCAAAGAAACAGGGTAATTATGGATCTTAGACTTTTAGGACATGATTATGTTAGTACAAAGCTGTTAATAACTAGTCTTAGGAATCTCATCTTGATTACATTTCCTTTCGGGTCTGACCAAGCTGGTCATTTTGCTGTCATATCATCACTGCTTTAATTAAACTGCAGTGCTGCCTATTGAGTGCTGGCCATGTTTCTCCTTTCCCAGCTACCACTCTTCGTCTTTTTGAGAGAAGATGTATCAGATGACTTGTCATGTGTATTCTTATTTTTCATAAAATAACTTTTATGTATTTTATTTTCCTTGCCATCTTCCTATGTTGTGTACTCATGGTCATAAGATTGAGTCTGATTTGAACATAGTTGCTTGAGACCATATTAATCTGCTTGGACTGTTTCTTCCCCTGTAAATGATTTTAGTGCCATGCATGTCAAATTCCTTGTAATGTTAATTATGCATGCAATTTTGACTTGTCTTTTATGTCTTTGTATTGACTTATCCTTAGACTTTGATGGACTTAATCATGTTAATGGGATAGTGTTTGATATGAACAATGCTATTTCGGAATTCTTAGAAGGTTTATTTATGTGTTATTTGTTTTTTCTCCATCAATGAATGTAGGATTTTTATGGTAATGCATGGAATTTGATTTGTCAGTTCTGCTACCTTAATTAACTCTAATTCTAGAAGACATCATGTGGAGTTAGCTCTCCAATCTCTTTTGGTGTCTCATTTTCTTTGATCAAGTTAAATTTAGGTTCAAGATCTATAATTTTAGTTGTTGGTAAAGTATCCATTGCTTGTGTTTTTATCTGCTTTATATGTGTATGTTTAAAAGGTTGCCTATCAATCTGAGAAGTCATATGGAAATATTTTTAGCATTACTTTTCGCACACTAGTGTTTTATCTTTATTATTAATCTCTCTACTTCTAATTACTTCAAAGTAGTTGGATGAATTGTCTGTGTGTGTACATTAGGCTTATTTTTGGTCATTTTCCTATCATTTCTCTTCTAGTTCTATCTTCATATTTTGCTTTATAGTCTTATGGTATGTGCAATATATCAGCTCTGTTTCTCTGAGAACTATATTGAATTATGCTGAACCATTCATGTCTACAGGTTAGATCAGTATGCCATTGCAAAGTTTGCGGAGAGCTTTGAGATGGTCCCCAGAACACTAGCAGAGAATGCTGGCCTTGATGCGATGCAGATCATATCATCATTATATAGTGAGCATTCATCTGGAAATACAAGAGTTGGCATTGACCTTGAGGAGGGTGCCTGCAAGGATGTTTCAGCATTGAGTATCTGGGACCTCCATGTCACCAAGTAAGATATTTCCTGCTTGCCTAGTGTAGTCATTTCCCAAATTTATATCAAATTTCCATGGAATATCTTTTTGAGGAATCTCAGTTTTAATTAATATATTGTGAATCAAGTGTCAATTATTAATTTCCCTTCTAGCAAAGTCCTGGCCAAAATTTTCAGTTAGAGCTGCTGGTCTTAAAAAAATTCTTGTATCTGAGCTAGATAATCATATCTTATATTACTGCCTTCTGTGCAGGTTCTTTGCTCTCAAATATGCTGCTGACGCTGTCTGCACTGTTCTACGAGTTGATCAGGTATATTTCAACTTGCTTTGTAGCTTGAAAAGTTGAAATGGATAATGTTGATCAAAGGTTGATTGTCTAGTATCTACGAACATGGCAATATTCCAATTGGTAAAGGAACATTGGGTTAATTTTTTAGAGTTCAACTCTTCTTCCTCTATCATTAGTTCATATTAGAACTATTACTGAGTTTGCTTCGCTAAGCATTGTAAAAGGGGGTCAATTCAAGCTATCTCAAGTCTTAACTGCTTTACTTTAGTAACTTGTCTGTTTATGATGCCTGCTCTTATATAGTTCGCTGTAACTATGAATAACCTATAAAATAACTCTGTGCACGTACGAACTGGACAAACCCCTCTCTTGTCGGACTAAATAATTTTCTGTTTTGGGGAATTCACCTGCCTTGGCATTGGTATTGTGCTGTTCAACTGGGGTAAAATCTGGCTCTCACCGTTTTCAACAATATGGTTGTTTCTCTTAGCTTTAAAAGATGCACATCAAGGCCCTAAGGCAAAGGCAAAGGTAAGGGCAAGGACCTCAAGGCTCACTTACATATTTACATAATTTGTATTTGTTCTTTGTAAAGGATTAGTGAGATATATTGAAGAGATTAGTGAACTAACCTGAATAGATTAGGACCACTGGGGCAGACAGTGCTGGCAACCACTTGATAAGCCTTGCCTAAGCCAGTGACTGCCAGTTCTTAATTCCTAGCCATCCTGTGAATTGTTACAAGTAATTTTAAATAATTAGATTATAATTTGAGGGTCAAACCTTGTTCAGGATGCATTTACATATTTCTTGCATCTTTGCTCTATCGTGTTCTCCTGATTGTTCTCCTGATTAACTCTTGATTTACAGTAGTTAAATTATTTATACTGGTTGATTTTTCCCTGCAGATCATAATGGCAAAACAAGCTGGTGGACCCAGGAGAGATGCTGCCGCTGCTGCTGGGGCTGGAATGGAAGAAGACTAAGTGCTTCCTATGAAAAGCTTTTTTCCCTTTTTTTTGCTTGTAATTTTGTTGGTTCACGTGAAATCCGTTTCCTGGGTGCATTAATTATCTCTTATTTTAGTGTTTTTTTTGATGATTTGAAACAAAAATTTTTGCTATGGAGAGTGCTAGATTGTTGTTGTAGCTATAGTCAGAAGAAATTAGTAAACAAAAACTGTTAGTCGTAGATCAGTTCTAAGAGTTCATGTCATGTGCTCATCTTGTTTGGGGAAGAAAACTGAATCTACAACTTTAATATTATAGTTTTGATTCTTTCATTCTCCCAATCATCTTGTGTTGCTATTGTGTTGGCCAAATGCGGGTGATCTTTCAGGGATCTGTACTAAACTTCTACATAACCAAACAATTATTTCGTAACTAGACGTAACTTTTCAATTAGAACTGTTATCTCAAGTCAACAACAAAACAAGTTATCTCTCAATATTTTAACGAATCATTTTATTTTCACGTAGGGCGAATAAAAGTTTATTATGTTCTTTATTTACATTTCTGAGTTCTAGCCTCATTGAAACAACCAAATCTGAAAAAAAACGCCCCCAAAATAATATAAAAATAAATTAATAAATCAAGAATGGAGCCAAAACAATGAATGTGAAGCCAAAAAATGGGTGCCCCACTCCCACTTATGAGAAAATCCCATTTGAAAAAACCAAAAAAAACTGAGGATGAGAAACCTCTATCTCACCTCATCATCTACTGCCACTGATACATTCTATGGCGTCTCTACTACCATTCTCCCTACTCAAACCCACCACATTCTGCAAAGCCTCCTCAGCCCCGGCAACAACCGCCTCACCGTCTGCTCTAGTTGAGTCTCTCAATGATCAATTTGGTAGAAAAGGCATAAACTTTTTAGAATCAACTGATACAAGTACAAATGTTATTACTTCCATAGTTGAACTAAGTGTAAGAAATGGGAGCTCATTAAAGCTGCAACTATCAAATGCACATGTTACCTCGTATAGGCCTAAAGTGTACTGGAAAGACGACGGGTTTGAAGAGGTTTTGTACACACTTCCACAGTCCAAAGGCGGTATTGGATTAGTGCTTAATGATGTAACACAACCAGTTGCTGCTGCTGCTAAGAAACCAGACCCTTTCAGAAAGTCTGAACCTGCTGCTGCTGCTAAAGGGTCAGTACTTGCAGGAGCTGAGTGGTCTGTAAAAAATGTTGATTCAGATTCTTTTGATGCTGTCCAGGTATATTCAAAACAAAGTTGTCTCAATTTTCTTATCTTGTTGTAAACGACATTGTATGATAAACTACTGATCAATTGGCCAATTAATTTGCTTCAAAGTATTGAATTGTGCAATATAATGGCGTAGAGGTTGTGATACTATATGTAGTTTGAATTACCACTACTTAGCAAACTCTAATTTACAATGGCTATAGGTACTCTTTAATCATAGAAGGTAAGGTCGGCCATAAGGCTACCCATATCGGAATTCCTCAATGAAATTTTTAAAAGGAGCTAGAAGAGACCATCCACATAATCTGTAGACCATCCACATAATCTGAAGTATAAAGTACTATTTTAGGATGACAAGAAAACATTCACATTTCCTAATGTAGTAATGAGAGATTATTTTTGTCAAAAAAAAAATAATAAATGAGAGATTATTTAAATAATCTATACTGTTACTTGATTTATCTACGACATGAAAGAATTGACTTAGGTACTAAAGTATAAAGATTTTTAGTTGGGTAGAATCATACAGTAATTATGAGGATTTGGGACTTGGGACAAAGAGATGACTAGATGGAGTCGCGGAGAAACTAGTTTCTAGACTGTTTAGGTAAAGTTAGGGCTTGTTCTCATTGACTGAACTGAACTGAATTTATTAGAGCTGAACTGAACTGAAATGAAATGAATATTTTATAAGAGAAGGAAATTAGGAGCTGAACTTAACTGAACTAAACTTATTAAAGTTGAACTGAACTGAACTGAACTGAAAATAATAGTATGAGAACAGGCCTAAGACTATTTAATTTGACAATCTCTAACTTGCTCTCTGCTTCCCTAAGAGGGGTTTGCATTGGTACTAAAATGCTAAGTTGGATTTTAACTTGTTTGTTTGCTTGTTATGTTCAATACATTGTTGGTGGCTTGTCTGCTTATTATGCTCAGAAATTATCTGGAAATTCTGGCACCCAACTCAAAATAAAATCCAAAGATTAGACGCATGGATTTCAAGATATTATAGCACAACTTAAACACTTTATTACTGTTTAAAGAACTTATGTACATACATTCAAATGTTACAAATACTTTGCAAGCTTAGCTACCTATAAGAAGCTTGTATGTCTGATCTCAGCATAGTTCACCGGTTTGCCCCTGTAATTTTATTTTTTATTGCATAGGATGATTAGATAGAAGCTTAAAACCATCAGTTGTTCTGCTGGACTTTAACAGATGCATTCATTCTTGTTCCCCCTTTTACTTGATCGTCTTTCAGGTTGAATTGAGTTGCACCAGTGGAACTCTAGACATAACATATGTAGTTTCCCTGTATCCTGAAAGCATGGCATCAGCAGTTCTTGTGAAGAACAATGGCTGCAAGGCGATTGATCTTACAAGTGCAATACTCAGCCATATCAAATTCAAAAAACGTGGAGGCTCGGGAATACAAGGACTTCAAGGTTGCTCTTATTGTGCTCACCCTCCTTTATCTTCACCTTTTGAGATTCTTTCTCCTGCTGAAGCCATGAAAGCTGATAGTTCCCAGTCTCCTAGCAAGCCCGGTCAATGGACCACGCAAGATGTGCCTATTACCATTTTGAAGGATAAGTTTAGCAGGGTTTATACAGCTCCTCCTTCAGAGAGATCAAAGCGATTCTACAGAACACCGCCATCAAAATATGAGACGATTGATCAGGTAACAGAAAAAACCTTCGTCTGACTGAAACACTTATGTTTAATTACTGCATAATAAAGTTGGTACATTCTGCTATCATTTTCTGACTGAAACTCTTATGTTTTCGTTGTTTCAGGGAAGGGAGCTTGTGTTTCGAGTGATTAGAATGGGTTATGATGACATATACTTAGCAAGCCCTGGTTCTTTATCTGAAAAATATGGCAGGGAATACTTCATCTGTACAGGACCTGCTTCGATGTTGGTACCAGTGACTGTGGACCCAGGGGAGGGGTGGAGAGGGGCTCAGGTTATCGAGCATGATAATCTTACATAATTTGTAATTACATTTACTGTAAAGATGTGTCATTGTAACATGATTTATCACCTTGAAGATAAATAGGCTTCATAAATCATTTATTCATGTGGCTTTGTGTTTACCAGTTAGCTGTTACATATGTTGTAGTATAGGTTAAGCAATTTGGATCCGCCAAGGAAAAAAGTAATCATAACTTCGTAAGAGTAGCAGTGAAATATAAAGATCTACTACATGTCTAGATGGAATGGTTGATTTACTTAATTACACTTGATGGAAAAAAATGAGCTCAATCAAAGGGGTATGTTGTGCAAATGATATCCTACATATTCATAATGAATATATCATATATTTGTCATAGAATAAACGTTCTGAGTATGTATTTGGATGGAATTGGATCAGCAGACAGTAAGTCTGGGGCTATTTAATGATACCATAAGTCTGAATCATAAGGCTGCTTACCCCCTCCCAAGGCTTTTCGTTCCTTCTTCATCCTGAAAAAAAATACTTCTGTATTTTGGGAGGAATAAGTTTATATAAATAATTTCTTTGATAAGCTCTAATAAGTTTAGATCAGCGAATTCCAGGTGAAAATTAATAGGGGACATAGAATTTCCCCTTTGAATAAGTTTTCTAAATTTAAAAATAAGAAAATTTTGTTAAGCTAATCACCATAAGTTGACAATAATCAACAGAAAATATCTCAATATACACTTCCAAGTAAAAGCTCTGCTTGAGACAAATTGCTGGTAGCAAGGATAAGTGGACCCTCTCTATCTTCTTTTGCTTCCTCTTGGACTTCATGTCCTTCCTACATTCTATACCATGAACACCATATTCTGATGGAACTCAAGAAAAAATGTCTTGCAGTTTTCTTTTCCCATCAAATACCTCTCTACTAACCACTACAAAATCCATAAACTCCCCTACCTCATTTCCTCCTCACCTTTTGTCTAATTCATCCCGATATATTACCTTCAATAAAAGAGACTTTGAATTACCAATATCGGTGACTTCTCCTTCAGTTGCCTACCCACAACCTCCCTTCAATGTTAAGTACTTGGAGAGTGAATTTGGAAGCCATGGAGTATCTTTTGCCGAGCTTGGACAAAGCAGCTATGTTGTCAGGATGCTCTTGGAGAATGGGAGTGCAGCCAGTATTTTGATGCCTAGTGGTCTGATCACATCCTATAAGCCTAAGATGTGGCATGGAAGCTCCATTGAGGTTTTGCATACCTCTGTTTCAGAACGAGGAACTATGTATGGAGATGGCGGTGGTGGTCCTGTCATTCAAGGTGGTGTTTCTTTGGCCTTGAATTTTGTTGGTGAGAATGGGTTTTCATGGTCTCCTGTTAGTTGGGTTCTGACTGATGTTAAAGGGAACTCCCAAGATTCTATTCAGGTTTGCTTCTGCTATTTTTAGAGAAACATTTAAGTACTAAATTTTTGTTACATAATTGACATATACAAGTAGAAAGAAGGTTTCAAATTTCAATGATCAAACATTTATGCAACTGATAGAATCAAGTATAAGAAACAGCAAAGAAAATCCCTTCATCGGTAGCATTAAGGTAATATGAAATACTACAATATCTAACTTACTATAGAAAGAGTGACCAATTACGGAGCATTATCTTTGGGACGTTGTGGATGGTGTATATGTATCTGATTGCAGCAGCAATTGCAAACATGTAGTCTCCTCTTTGAGTGAGTAAATCGAGTCAAAAGTTGCTGAACAAACATATGGTGCAAATATTATGGACATTTTAGCTGTTGTAAGGTGATTAAAGTTCAGTTTCCTCGCCACAGTTTTTCTGATGGCATACTGTATATCTTATAATGCAGGTAGAAATGATAAGCAGAGATATTGGAAACATGGTTGAAGTAAAATACAGCATAACTCTGAAAGATGATACCTTGAGTTCAGAGGTCAGTGTTTCAAACTCGAGGTCTTCACAACTCGAGTTAAGAGGTTCTATTCTAAGCCATCTGACTCTGAGCTCACCAGATGCCACTTATGCAATTGGATTAGAGGGATCAAATTATGTCAACAAGCTACCTACCATCTCAGACTTCTTCATAATGCCTCCAAACATGGCAAAGAACAAAAAGACTAGTCAGTCATGGCCTCTATCATCCCTCAAAGAGTGGTTTGGTGCAAAATCCGACGATACAGAAATAAACGAGCAAACAGAAGGTGAAGAAAAAGATAATTATAAGCATTTATCTGGAAAAATGAGCAGGATATACACATGTGCACCTCGAAACTTCACAATAATAGACAGGGTTGGGCTTTTTAACTTGTTATTTTGATAACTAATTTGAAAAATTATGGATAAAACTTCACAATGATTATTTACTGGACTAATTTGTTGAAATTTGTTTTTTTTTTTTAACAGGGTAAAAGAAATTCAGTCATTGTTGGAAGGAGGGGCTTTGGAGAATTATACATGTACAGTCCAGGGTCAAGCCATGAACTCTACGGCAAGTATGCATACTTATGTGTTGGACAATCAGCTTTGCTCAAACCTATAACTTTAGATCCTGAACAATCGTGGATAGGCGAGCAGCGCTTACATAATCCAAATCTTTAAATTCCATAGTTAACACTTCCATCTTGTAAAAAGAACCCATCATACAAAATGCATCAACTAAATGAATTGAGTCTGGCTTTGTTGTGTTGATGTCAAAATTTTCTATTTCTTCTCTTTTCACAGAACTGCTGAACAATGATTTTTTAGTTAGGTCTTTATTGACTATTTGACTAGCTCTCAGGTTATATTCCTCCCCATTTAAGCGGTCAGGTTTTTGTATAAATTTCCAGAAATGCTATCATTGTTGAAAACAAATAAATTGTGAATACGTTATTTTTCGTGAATCTTGGAAAATAACTTATCAACAATGGTAGACTTGACATGCTCACAAGTTCACCTGCACCCAATAGATTGATCACAAAAACATTGCTTATCAGTTACCACCGTGACTTTCAGAGTATCCTTCTATGCTGCCTTCTCTCTTTTCTCAGGCTCGCTGATATCCGAAATGGGACTGTTTTTTTATCTGATGACAGACCAACTTCTGTGGTCATTCTCTTTACAATATGACTGGACAAAAAGCACCAAGCTCTGTTGATTAACAGAAGCGGTTGGTCATAAAAGAAATTTATAAATTAAGCATAATTAAGAGAAATCTTATACTTCATAATTTTCCTGCCAGAAGAGACCTATGATATTCTCCAAAGAGAGCTACTTGAAGTTTCAGAAGATGAAACAAGTACTCATTTGTACAAGATACAATACAGCTTAACAGATTGATACAAAGTAGGTCTCTTATAGTTTTATGGAAAAAAAATCCTGTTTTCCAATGACAACTAAATGATCTAATCATGCTACATTGGAAGCTAAGTCGGAACCATTCCAACAAATTCACCCTGATCACCTAGCAATAATACTGATGCAAAACCTAAAGAGAATACCAGGACGATTAACAACACCAAAGTGGACATCTTCCGAAAGTTCCGCCCAGGAATTTTCACAATCTTCTCAGATGTACTTTGATCTTTATGGAACAATTTGAGAGAGACATCGCCATTAGCCATTGCCAAAACGTCCTGAGTTGATGAGACTGATTCTGAATTAGAATTGGAATGACTTTGATGATCTTCACATCCATCTGTCATGTTGCCAGTGCCATCTTGTGGCCTATTTTTATTTAAGCAACTGCTTTGGTTATACTTGACTACAGGGCTCCATTCACAATTTGCTGAGCAAGGACTTCTCTGTCTTCTAGATTGATCACCAAAGTAGTCTGAGTTCTCATCATTATCCTGAAGTGAACGAACAAGCTTCCTCGGAGTAGTAAAAATCTTAACATAATCAAGATTTATCTGAGAGCGCGTCCTCTGAAAACACCAAAAAGAAAGAGATTAGCTTAGCAAGCAACCACAGATCAATAAAGTAGATTAAGGCAGTAAGGCAGTAAATTTTCATCCTGAAATAGGCAATTATAATATGACAATATGATGTCGTGCCAAGTAATAGTTCCTTTAATTAATTTTAAGATATGGCATACATATTCAGAATTATGCACCAAATCAAAACTTAAAAATGCCAACATAATTTCTAGCTCCATGATTAAAAAGTAGAGGGAGTAAAAAGTATGTGATAAAATATAAACAAAAGCATAAAGAATGCGCTATTAAAAACACTCAAGCAACTAAACACAGATCTAAACAATAGCAATTATTTCAAAAATTATACATGTTGGTAGAAGAATCATATGCTATAGCATGTTTCTAGGCCCATACAACCTTGTATGTCAAGTTTTATTTTCTAGCAACTGTAATCAGGGAACTAAGATGCTAAAGTCTACACAATATTATTGTTTTAAGAATAATTGAGATAATGTTTATTTTACCTGAGGACTGGGAGTTTGGCTTCTCATTGATGGGCTTTGAGATCTGCTTCTCAAAGCTTTGTGTACTGGAGTTTGAGGTCGGCTTCTCAGAGCTCCATTCGCTGGACTCTGAGCTCGCCTTCTGAGTGCTCCATTTGATGGACTTTGTGGTCGGCTTCTCAGAGCTCCATTTGCTGGACTTTGAGCTTGCCTTCTGAATGCTCCATTAGACGGACTTTGTTGTCGGCTTCTCAGAGTTCCATTTGCTGGACTTTGAGCTCGCCTTCTGAATGCTCCATTTGATGGACTTTGAGGCCGGCTTCTTAGTGATCCATTTACTGGAGTTCCAGGAATAAATCCTGGGAATCCATTAGTATAACTTCTCCTACTATCAGAACCTTCATCCTGTTCAGAGGACACATGAGATCTGACGCTTTCTTGAGCAAGTTCTGAGAAAAGTCCATCCTTTAGGGACACATTCACATATCCATTTTCTTGACTCCATTGCTTCCTATTTAAATTTCTCCTTATATGATTCCCATTGCACGAAGCTTGACTCACTGACATTGGCGAGTCCATGAAAGACTCACCAAACGAATCAAAGGTCTGTGATTCGGGTGACACAGATGACGGTGACTGACTGCCAGGACTTGATAACTGTCTCCGGCTATTACTACTCCTACTGAAGTTGGAACCAGTCATTGAAACCTCGTCACAACTGATCTTAGATCCTTGATCTACTAATAGTTTTTTAGCAGTCTGCAATGCTTCAAATGCAGCTCCCTTAACGTATGGCATCTGATCAGATTGACAGTTCTCCATCTCCACAATAATCGAGTCTAGCTCCGAAAATATACTCCTGATATCCAAGCATTTCATCAAGGAATGCACCATCTGAATAGCTGTCAAGCGTTTCTGCGAATTCTTCTCAGTCAGGCCACAATTCAAGATATTCAACCCCGCCCTTATCAACAGCCGTGCATAAGCCTCAACTGTAAGACAATTACGCTTGGCCAACGACATAACCAACCCCATATGAGAGTTCGTTTGTGTCGATTTATCCTCCAAAGCACTAGCTAGCTTTAAGCAAACCTCATTCACCATTTCATCAGAAGCAAACCTCCAATTATCACAATCCACAAGGGCTTTCAAACAAAGGGCAGCACCACAAGACAGGCTCTCTTGAGAGCCCAAAAGAGCATCTGTAAGCGGCTTACAAAGCGAATGGATCAACTGTTGTTTCTTATCTTCCGGCGTAGCAGACTCAATCCCATACCTAGCTATTGCAGGAACCACCTTAGAACATGCCTGCTGAAGAGGAAATGACCCTCCACTAGTAGTCAAAGTCTTAATAATAGAAGACATGATATTATCAAGTTGTGGCACAATGTTAGGCCCATGTACCCTAGCAAGGACTTCATAGATGGAAATGGTATACTCCCCCGGCGACGAACCGGCATCCTTTGTCTCCGAAACTTGAGCAAGAAATTGCGGAATCGCTTTCGAGTCCATGTCTTTTACATACAATTTCAGTGCTTTCATTGCAGACCTCCTACAGTCTGCATCCTTTAATTTGGCCAACTCTTGCCGCAATGCAGGACTCAAATTCCTACCCATTGATAACCTGGTCCAGTTTTTATACATACAAAGACAAGAAACAAATCAATAAAAATCACATTACAAAATAAATTTAATCCACTAAAAATCGATTCCCATTTCACATTTTCAATTGAACGGAAAATCCCACATCAATTTACTTATATAAGGAACCAAAAATTGTCACTAAATTGATAAAAACAAATACACAAAGGACTGAACTTTATCATATTAAACCCAAAATAATCAAACACCCATTTTACTAATTGCAATATTGAATAAAACCCACATCAATTTCACCACATATTAACAAAAATATTGAAAAAATAGAGTGGACTTTTAACCAAGAAATCATATTTTTCGGCCTTGTGATTATACAATTTGCTATAATATTAATAGCCCATCAACTATTTACACATTTTGACAAAAACCCATTTCAATTTAACCTTAAAACCCCAAAAATTGTCCCAAATCAAATTAAAAAACACAAGAAAAGTTACACTTTTATGAAGTTATAAGAATAGAAAATGGAAGAAAGAAATTACCTGGGCCAATGCAGAAGACTAAAGAAAGAGACTAAAGTCGAATTACTGTTGAAGATATTGAACTCAAAATTCAAATGATGAAATTCTTTAATTTGAAACAGGAAAAAAAATTAAATGGGAAAATATATGAAAGATCTACTCTTTCTCTTTAAAGAAGACAGAGAAAGTAAAAATATTCAAAATTTGGAAAGAAATCAAGAAATGAATAGTGAATGAAAATGAGGAAAGAGCAGCTGTAATGCATGAAACAGGGGTTTAAATTTTTTTCTGGGGTTTCTAATTTTTTGGTTTTTTTTAGGGTTTAAACAATTATTACAGCATTTAAGAATGTGTACTGTATGATCCAGTTTTAAAATGTTTATAGGTTTGAATTCTTGGCATGAAATGCGCGCATTGTGTTTGTGACGTTTGAGTAATGTGCACAATAAAGACAAACCATTTGAATCTATTCTTGGGAAACGGGAATAACCTTTAATTTGAATTTTTTTTGTGATGTAATTCCCTCCGCTGTCCCTCACTCTCCTCAGCTCTTCTTTGTCTTCTTTGTTTTTTGAATTTGTTTTTGTTTTTGTGGTCAAAGGAATATACACTCTCTATGTTTTAAGTGTCATAATTTGACTGATACTCGTATATCTCTATTTGTACATTATAGAGGAAGTATATAAGATTAACTATAATCATACATATGTCATGCACAAATAAAGGCCAGAGTAGTGTATGTGAATAATGCAAAGTCAAATAGGATCATTTGTTTTGAAAGATAGTTACGATTTGAATTGATTTTGAAAGAAAATTATTCAATTACGAAATATCAAATTTCAACTTCGTACACGAATTAAGAGCATTTATACTAGTGGGTCAATGTTAAACGGATAAAGTGGACCTGATCCATCACCAGCTTCATATGTCACAAACATCTTCTCATCCATTCAATTGGGGTTTTCATCAAATGTATTGAAATAAATGGATTGAGTTCACAGATATTCGTCTAATATTGTCATTCTTATTCGTCGTGCATGTGTTACTCATCATACTGTTTGTGTGTGATATAAACCATGTTATGAACCTTAAGGCATTTATCATTATTGAATAAGTGTACCTTTTATTGATAGGAAAAAATTGCTGAGAATAATCCCACCTTTTGAACGTCTTCGATTAATAATCCCACCTTTGGGATTCTTTTTAATAATCCCACCTTTACCCCCTGATCTTTTTTAACGGTCCCACTTTACTTGAAATCGGCTAACAAGGTGAACTTTGCTTAGGTGGATTTGGGTAATGAAATTTCCCCCCTAAATGATGCCAGATCATCTGTCTCTCTCAACCACCGTCTTTAATGTCTGAAAAAAAGAACTCCTCCCTCATTACTCTCCTACAAAATTTGGTCAGCCATTATTGAAGGTTCAACCACTTGTGTACGCTGCAGTAAAGGAGAAAGCTTCCATTTTTAGCGAGATTGTGGATTGCGAAGAACTCCATTTTAGGTAAGTGTTCCAACCCTAAATTTCACTTGAACAGAGTCTAAATTTTGCTACTTGAACTCGAATCCTAAGCAATTTCACTCGTAACTGTTGATTTTGCGTGTTGGATTTCAATTTATATGTTAATTTTGTGTGCGAATTGTAGTTTGTTTGCATTATGTTGCCATTTTCTTGTTGGGTTATGTGAATTGAGTGCGAACCCTAAAAGCTAGGTTTTTGATGTGTTAGAATTAGTTTTGTTTTTTGTTTTATTGATTCTTGACTGTGCTATAGTTCATTTTACATTAGGTATGGGTAAAATAAGCTTGAAAATGTGGCATGGAGGGGTGTTTAGGCACCTTGACAATAGGACACCGTGCTATATGAATGGGCAGGGTAAAACATTTAATGTGGATCCTGATGATTTGTGCTATTTTTATCTTATGGAGTTAGTTATGAAGTGTGCTAGATATGAAAATTGAATTCATGGTTTTTTATACTTAGTTCCTGGGTTGAGTTTGTTGGATGGTTTGAGGAGGGTGACAGATGATGATAGCATGAGGGACATGATACAGGTGGCAGAGAAGTATAGGGGAGTGGAAGTGTATGTTATGCATGATGAGAATGACCCACTACCCTTTCCCTCAGAATTACAAGCTTCCTCAAAGAAGTCCCAACCCAAAACAGTGAGATCCAAATAAATTCAAGTGAAGAGGGGACCACCAGTTAGATGTAGTCCAAGAAAGCATACTAAGCCATTGACTATTGCTGAACCTTCCCAAAAAACCCCTGACAGGTCACTAAAGCCCAAAAAAGATGCTCCCACTAAATTTATTCCCCATCCACCTTCCTCCTTATCTAACCAAAGTGAATTAAAAGTAAAATATGTTATAAACCTTAGTAGCACATCTGAATTAGGGCAGCCCCCCACTCTCTCTGAAATTATAGCAGCCTCAAACACAATCCCAGACCCTATTAGCACCTTTGAGTGGGAACATTCAAGGTTTGACAACACTATCCCCCTGAATGATTTGATACTAGACTACAGTAGTGAGAGTGATAAAGGAGACCTCAGTTACAACCCACTAATTGACAAAGGGAAAGGAGTGAGTAGCAAGCCTTTCTTTGGAGATGTGTACACAGATGAAAGTGAAGAGGATGTTGACTTAGATGCAGAGGAGGGTGGCTTAGATGCAGGGTTGGAAGGTGGTGCAGATTTGGATGCCGAGGCTTATGGCTTAGTGGAGGTTGAGGAAGAGCTTGAGAAGGAGACATAAGAGATTTTAAATGAAGAGTTGTAGTACCAGTCTGACAATGGGGATGAAGAGTACAACATAGCTAGGAAGAGGGTAAGGCATACAACTAAACAACTTGTTCAGGTTGCAAGGAAGATTCAAATTGAAGTAGCCAAGGGTGTGAGCTTACAGCAAGAGGGGGAGAACAACACAGAGGTAGGCCAAACTGTAGGTGAATCTTCTAGGCCTCAGAGTGATTATGAGGAGAGTGATGAGGAAGTAAATACACCACCTGATAGTGGTGAAGAAGATATGATTCCTGGAAGAAGAAAAAGATTGGGACTGTTGGTGTCTAAATTCACAGACTTTGCAACTTTTGAGTGGAAAGTTGGGTAAAAATTTGCAAATAGGGAGGACTTTAAGAATGTTGTAGCCAAGTATGGAGTGCTGTAGGGGAGGAATGTCAGTATTGTTGTGAGTGATAAAAGGAGATCACAAAGGTTGGGTGTCAAATGCACAGAGGGTTGTCCATTCTATGTTTATGCTTCATGGGACACTAGGAGAGCTACAATAGTTGTGAAGACAGTGAAAGGAAGTCACACTTGTCAGAGAAATATGAAGAGGAATAGACAGCTAAAATCAACTTGGGTTGCAAGTCAATTTCTAGATGTGTTTAAGACAAGGCCACATTGGCCAGCCAAAGAGATTTGTGAGTGTGTAAGGAAGGCATATAAGATGCTTGTCACCAGAGACTTTGCTTACAAATTCAAATACAATGCCCATAGACTGTTACATGGGAGCATGCATGACCACTACAACAAGGTGGGAGGGTATTTGAAGGCAATAGAGGAACGCAGTCTAGGAACAGAATTGGAGCTTGTGACTAACACTCAAAAGCAAGTTTTCCCTCTAACTTTCCAGAGAATATTCATATGTTTTCAAGGTCTTAAAAGTGCTTGGATGCAAGGTTGTAGGAAGGTCTTGGCAGTTGATGCCTGTTTTCTCAAAACCTTTTTAGGGGGTCAACTGTTAGCTGCTGTTGGTAGGGACAGTAATGACCAGATGTTTTTAGTCTGATGGGCTGTAGTTGAAGGTGAAAACAACTCTAGCTGGGAGCGGTTCTTCCATAAACTTGCTGGTTGTTTGGAACTAGGAGAAGGTGAAGGCATTTCAATCATTTCTGATGAGCATTAGGTATGAGTGTTATTCCTTTTCTCTCATTAAATCAGTTCCTTCCTTTTATTACTTTATTTGCCTAATTGTCTGTTGTTTCATATGTAATTTGACAGAGTATAGTGCATAGTGTCTCAACTGTGTTGCCTAAGGCAGAACACAGACACTATGCTAGACACATATTTGCTCATTGGCACAAGAAGTACAGAGGGGATGAGATGAAGTTGTTGTTTTGGAGGATAGCTAAGTTATACAATATGGCTGATTACAATGAAGGAATAAAGAAGCTTGGAGAGTTAAATGTGGATGCTGCTGATGGTTTCAAGAAACACAGGCTAGAATTATTTTGCAGAGCTTTTTTGAGCCCAGGATCAAAGACAGATGCTATAACTTCAAACATAGTAGAGACATTCAATGGGTACATCACTCAAGCAAGAACCAAGCACTTACTGTACATGCTAGAAGAAATAAGAACCTCGTTGATGCAGAGATTGGTGGTGAAAAGGCAAGCTATGATGAAATGCACCTCACAGCTGTGTCCAAGAATCCAAGCCAAGCTAGATGCTAAAAAAGCAAAGGCTACTGATTGTGATGTATCCCCTTCATCTGAAACCCATTTTAATGTTAATTACAATTTAGATCAGGTTGTGGTGAATTTGGAAAGTAGAACTTGTACTTGTAGGAAATGGGACATGCTAGTCATCCCATGGTGCCATGCTGTGGCATCAATTTACTTTATTGGACAGGAACCAGAGCTGTATGTGGATAAATGCTACTACAAGGACACATACATGTCAGTATATGCAGGTAACTAACTGCCTTTCTTGTATGCTTATCCATTTGTATGATTTCAAACAAGAGTTAAATTGGTATGTGATGCCTTTCTTATGTGTCTTTTGATAGGGTCCATTCCACCAATTCAAGGTGAAAGACATTGGCCTGATGTGTCCATGCCACTTGATCCTCCACCTATTAAATTGGTTCAGGGAGGCCAAGGAAGAATCGAATAAAAGATCCATATGAGAACCCAAAAAAGTCTGGGACCTTGACAAGGACAGGGATTGAAATGACCTGTTCAGTCTGCAACACTAAGGGGCATAATAAAAAGGAAGTGCCCTAACAAAGACAGTGTGCAGCCATCTGAACCACCTGCAAAAAGGTCTAGAGGCAGGCCTAGGAAGGATGTTGCACACACAACAGCTGCATCTCAGACTACATCTGCATCTGCAGCTCAACCAATAGCAGCATCAGCACAAGCAGCTCAAGCAACAACACACCACTCTCTAACTGCACAGCCTACCATACTTGGTAGAGGAGGAAGAACAATATTAATGGGGAGAGGATCTAGGGGTGGAAGGGGGACTGGAGTTGTTGTTGCCAATGTTGATAGAGTAGGTGGGAGAGGAAGAGGGACAAATGATTCTGTAGGAAGGGGAAGAGGTTCAAATTCTATTGCAGGAAGGGGTATGGGTTCAGAAATAGCTGGAAGGGGAAGGGGTTTAGATGCTGCAGGAAGGGGTAGGGGTTCAGATGCTGTAGGGAGAGGCAAGGGTAGGACTAGGGGAAGGGGTAGAGGAAGGCACCCAGTTCCAATTGGTGTAGGTGTGTACATTGCACCAGATGGATCTGCATTGAATAGTGTAAGTGGATTTATGGTGTCAATCATAGATTACTTTCATTTTGTTTGCAACAACTGTGATTCATGTGAATCTCATGACTGTTTATGTTGTTGTTGTTGTTGTTTTTTTTTTTGTTTTTTTTCTTTTTTTTTTTTTATCAGAATCAAGGAAATCCTAGAAGAGGAAGATCAACAATGGATTGGTTTCAGTGCAGTCAAGGAAGTCAAGCCTCTATCTTACATCAACCAACTCAGTAGTGAACAAAGTACTGGGATGAACTGATCCTCACTTTTGGTGTAAAAAATTAATTTGGTGTGTATGCAAAACTTTGTTATTGTAGGTTTATGCTTTTGGGAACAATATTTTAAGACATTGTGACTTATCAAAGTCAACTTACATATGTAATGTCATGCCATTAACCATTTCAGGCCTCATTTTGTGTATTTTGGACAAATTGTTATCTGAAATATATATGTTCAGTGAAACAACTTCCTTCAATGTGTTCATTTCAATTTGATATTTGCAGATGTGTTTTTGGTCCAAAAACTTCCCTTTATTAATCAAACTAATTCAGCATACATATCTTGCTTAAGCATAAGGTTCTTTGACCATACATGTAACCCCAACACAGAGTACATTCATTTCCCAACCTAAACTAACTTATGCATTCTAACCAACTATCATACACACAACATTACTAGCATGCCTTCAAATACACTAAAAGATCGAAAAGCAAAAAAGATCCATGACACAAACAGAGCAATGGAGAAGTTTTTTTCATTCCTTGAAGCCTTCATCAGTTCCATTCTTGTGTGGCAAAGCTCCATCTTTGTATCATTCAACTCATCCTCCTTCATTCCCAAATTCTTTTCCACTTTCTTCAACTGCTCCTTCATGAAATCAATTTCAATCTCTTTTAATTTTCAGCAACTTGTGTATCTCTTTCAAAAACTTGGAATCGTAGATCTTCTAGGTCCTTAGGGTTACCATTAACCCATGCACTGAAAGTATCCACAATCACCTTCTTGTAAAAATAAAAAACATAATTAAACCCCTAAATCAATTGAATTTGAAAACCCTAATTTGATTTTCCCAATTGAATTTTGTTACATCAAATGGTTAAGTATAAACAAATAATTGACACTACCCATGAAACTTACAAGCCATTTGGGGCAACCGTAGAACTTCATACTCGCGTTATCACCATTCCTCACTGTCCGAATTATTGCTTCCACCCCACATCTGCACTTCAGTTTTGGGGAAGACCAACCAAATGACCTACACGAAGTTGAACCACTTGACCCAATCTGCCTCCTACTACCCATTGCTATAATTCCAGAGAGAATAGAGGAATTTCAAAGTGTAGATTCAAAGCAACAATGGAGTTCAATTTCTGTTAAAAGCAGAGAAAGAAGAAGAAGACCCAACATTTAAGGGACGTGGCATTTAAAAAAAAAAATTAAAAGGAATATAACCGTTTTAAGCCACGTAAGACTAAAACCAGCTAAAACAAGTAAGGTAACCTGTAGGGACTGTTAAAAAAGATCGGGGGTAAAAGAGGGATTATTAAAAAAAATCCCAAAGGTGGGATTATTAATCGAAGACGCTCAAAAGGTGGGATTATTCTCAACAATTTTTCCTTTTTGATAACTCTTGTCAGTCATAAGGATATAGTAGATGTCGGCTAGTTGGAGAAACTCGATCATTCCAGCTAGACATCAACTAGTTGGATAGTGGGTTTCTTAGTTTCTTGTCAATGAGATCAATAGTGGCAACTCTAAAATTACGTGTTTTTGTCTCTTGTCTCATTAATGCCCATCTACACTTCTCATGGTCTAAGCGCAATTTTCAAGCGCCTACGCCATAGTATAGGCACAAATCTGAGATGCCTACAAGCCCTTTTTTATACAATAAAATTTTTATAAAACTAACCACAAAATTTTCTGGACTTCAGTCTAGCAACCTTCTTCTCATGGCCCGTTATTGATGAGAGACCGTTATGAAATTAAAAGAACGAGTCACGTTGAGATTATATAAATTCAAAACCAAATATCACGTAGTTTTAAATAGACTTGGCTATTGGGCAGGTGGGGTCAGGGTCACTGTATATCAAACATTTTATAGGGCTAATAGTGGGTTGGGTCAATACGAGTTGCGGGTCAATGGCGGGTCGATAATGGTGGACCAACTAAATGCTCCCTCTGTCCCATAATATAGTTCTTGTTTTCTTATTTTGGAGTTTTAAAATGTTGTTCTTGTTTCTGTTTTTGGATAGTACGTAAAGACCATTATACCCTCACTTTTTTTAATTTTATTCATTGTACTTCCTAATTTATCCTTGAATTGTACTTTTTTCCACTTTCTCTCTCTAACTTTTGCCTATGATTGTAATTCCTCAAAAAAAAAGTGAACCATTAAATCCTAAACGTATATATGTGTGTTTGTTAAATGAACATTCTTTACATGCATTTGATATGTAGAATCATTCTCCTTGTTATACGTTTATACCCTTAATTTATAGATAGTCTTATGGTGTTTGTGTGCTTTCTTGATACACATTTTTTCTCAATATGTTCATCGTCATCTTCACATTTCTTATTTGATTAACCTGTGTAGTGGGAGATTAAATTTTTGTAAACAATAATTTTTTTTTTGTAAAATCAAACACTATAAATCAAAACTGGACAACTAAAATGAGCATTTACAAATACAAATATGAACATATTGTTGAAAATGAACATAGTTCAGAATGATAATGAACAAATATTGATATCTAAATGAACATATGTCAATATGAAAATGAACAAGTATTATTGGTCAAATGAACATCTTTCAATATGATGATGACAACAAATTAGATTTAAATTGAACAATATTATATTGGTAATAAACAAACACTAAAATTCAAATCAAGCAAACTTTTAATGTGATAAATTACAAGTATTGAAATGAATGAACATCTTTACATATGAGAATGAACATAATATAAGATTGCAAATAAACATTTTTAAATATAGATGAGAATGAACAAGTATTAAATTTTGAATGAATGAATACATTTCAATATCAGAATGAACATGTTATTTATGTAAAAAGATAATGAACATGCAACAAATTTAAGTGAACATATATTTATATGAAATGTGAATGCAATAATATTTTAAGATCATAAATACTAGAGTTATATAAAAAAATTATTTTGTCTCAAAATTTAGTAATTCTAATTTGAATATTTATCCTTCTACAAATGAACATGAAGTCAAACTAAAATGAACATTTATGATAAATTAAATTACTAGCCAACATTCTCTAAAAAAATATTTTAATCAGCAAAATAATAAAGTTAATTGATTATTGATATTTAATTCCATAAATTGAATTGATACTTTGTCTATAATTTCGCAATTATTATTTAAATGATATTTTTTGCTACGAATGAGTATGAATTCTATTTGAAATGTACATTTACAATACTTTAAATTTAATTACTTGCCACAATTCACGAAATTACAGTTTTATTTAATGAAATAAGTAATATTAATTGGTAATTGATTCTTTAATTTTATAATGCAAAATGATAATGTGTCTTCAAAATTAGTTATATAACTTGAACATTAATCTTCTACAAATGAACCTGAAGTTTATCTAAAATGAACATTTACAATAGATTTAATTTACTACCCGAAATTCACCAAATAGCAATTTAATTCACAAATACTTAATGTAAATTATACGAAGTACTTAAGAAACTGTAAAATCTTCAATTCTTTGTTGCTTTTTAGAACTTTCAATCATTTTTGAAATAAATATCGTCATCTCAGTTTTAGATATTCTAACTAGCTTTAGGCCCATGCCATGCCTGGTAAGCTTAACTTTTGTAAGAAAATTAATTATATCCAACAAATAAAATTTGATAAAACATACAAATCAAATATATATATAAATTATAATGTCATAATCATTATTAATAGGTAAAGTAAAAAATTATCTAAAAATGGATTTTGTAGGCTGCACAAACCCGAGAATTTTTCAGGCGAGACTGGGTTTGATCAGGTCTAGTGGTCATATTAGTAAATACTTAATAATAAATGCATTTTTAATAAACATCTAAAATCAATCAAACAATAAACTAAAATCTCCACTAAAACTATTAGTAAAAGTGCAAACATACACAAAACTACAAATACTATATCCCTTTTATATCTAAAAAATCATTTATCAAACACAACTTTTATTTTATAGCTATAAGCCTATACTATACTCTATAAATCCTTAATTTGTTATAATATGTACATATAATAGTAAAATTTCATAAACAAAATTGTAATTAACTTAAATATGTAGTTATATTGAATTGAAATTGAAATAAAATATTAGCTAGCTGAGGTATTTTGGAAAAAAAATAAAATTAAATGATGTTTTAAAGTAATTTCTATAACATCTATTATATGAGTCAATTTATTACTACTTTTTTTTTTGGCAAAATCTAATAATACTCCATTTAAAAGATAATTGAAAAGAGTTGAAATAATTATTTGTATAATTATATATAGAATAATTATGAACATCAAATAAAAAGGAATATATATTTGTCCCAAAGATAATATAAAAGATTTAGAATGATATTAATATATAATCAAAATTAACAAAAAAAAAAGGTTAAAAAAGGAAGGGGAGTTTTGGAGGGAAAAAACAGCACCCGGATGTGACACGTATCAATCCTGGTGTTTTGTTTTAATTATGTTATTGTTTTTTTTTTTTTTTTTTTTTTTAATTTCAGGTTTTAGTACATTATATTTAGATATATTTAAAATGTAATAACTAAAAATTAGAATAATAGATAGACAACTTCAAATTAAGTAAATAATATGAAGTATTTATGAAATTATAGAATCTATTTTGTTGCTTTTTGGAACTGCCTTATGTGGTCTACAAAACAAATTAAACAAATTACTACTTTTTTTTTTTGAACAATATTTTGTAATTTTGTACTTAATTAGTTATGATAAACACAAATCATAAAAAAAAAAAAAACAAAAAAAATAGGGTTTAATCTAAAAAAAAAAAAGAAATAAACTTACGATTTTGATTTTCGCTGTTTTTTTTAAAAGATTTTTCTTTTGATATTACAACTTCATTTCGTATATCAAACATTGTTGTTGATCACTATATCAAATTTATAGATTTTTTTTTCCAGAATTGTGTAATTTCAAAAGAATTGATGAGGGAGAAAATTGAGGCTGAATAAAAATGGAGAAGATGATGAATTTTTGATATATATATATATATATATATATATATATATATATATATATATATATATATATATATATATATATAATTTTTTTCATATATATGTGGGGCAGGGCAATTATTTCGGAGCTTTTCTGCTTTACTATGCAGTAAATTGAAAGAGAGGGGTTATTTAGAAAGACTATTATGGTAATTAGTGGGAGTGTAGGGGCGCATAACACCTATGAACGAGCTATGTAAATAGGAGGGTAAGGAAGTAATTTTTGCTGATTTAATTTTTGCTTCTAGAAAAAGTTGACTCTCTAGTGGTACATCATAATGTATCATTATACATGTATAATATACCACTAAAGTATAAGTTGTCTGAATAGTACTTTTGTGGACTATTACGAGTGTAGTGATACTTTTTAACATCCTATAAGTTTCTACTTCTAGAAAAAGTTGACTATCTAGTGGCACATTATAATGTACCATTATACACATATAATGTACCACTAAAATATAAGTTATTTGAATATTTTTTTTTAATTGCAAAATTGTCATATATACGCTGAAATCAATAAGTACTATGCGCCAAGACTTAACCGGTGTAGGCAAGTTTGCCTAGAGGATAGTGTAGGTATTAAGAAGGGCTTGTTATGATTTATGGACTAAATTTAACTAAAATGAGCTAAACTGAATTGTTTATTAGAAAAGGAAATTAAGAATTGAACTAAATTAAACTAAACCGAATTGATTTTAAGCCAAAGATAACATACCCTTAACTTAAATTCATAAGAATAGTGTTTTTTTTTTTTAAACAAAAAAAGAAAAAAAAAAGAAAGAACAGTGTGCAGAAATTTATAACAAAAATTTCCTCTTTTTATTTATTTTTTTTATTTTAAAAATCATTAATGTTGTCAACAACTAAATTTAAACCAAAAAAACTCCCTAAAAATGGCTAGCTATAGCGCTCGCGTTAGCCACCTTAATCATTATAAAATTATCTACGTATATAAGATTTTTAAAAATAAATCACATAAGCGATATAGCACAAGACAAAAAATATAAGTTGTAAAGTATCAAATTCTGCTGCTGTCTGCAGATTAATCCACATTCTGGCTTAACAGAGGAAATTAGCATTCCCTTGACAAGGAAAATTATGACACCCAGAGAAATTACAAACTGTTAAGGCCATATTTACAATGCACATAACAGCCAAATCAATCTCGGAAAGTTGTAATTCCTAAAAAAAATATTATACAGCTCGTAATAGTAGCAAAGGCTTCAAGAAGCTACTCCCACCCAAAATGTCACTCAAAAAAATTGTTAATCTGATGGCAGCTAAATTGAATCGCTTTGCTGAGGCAAAGTATAGAAATGACTTCTGAATTTTGAACTAAATGATTTTTGAGTTGATAAAAACAGAAAAGTGATTCAATTCCGAAACTGAGGGCTGCAAGTTGGACAGTACCATTTCCCTTTGAATCTCGTTTCTGGGGTCAGTCCAACACACGCATAATGGAACCATTCTCCTCCTTGACACTGACAACATCAGAATTTTACTTTCAGGATAATCAACTAAAATAACAGTAGTATACACCGCAGGAAAAAACAACGAAAAAC
Organism: Chenopodium quinoa; assembly: GCF_001683475.1. Lineage (NCBI taxonomy): Eukaryota > Viridiplantae > Streptophyta > Magnoliopsida > Caryophyllales > Amaranthaceae > Chenopodium > Chenopodium quinoa. The sequence goes on from NW_018745000.1 coordinate 5,327,532, forward strand.
AGCAGCTGAAGCTGATAAAGGAAATGGCTGTTAGGTCCAAATTCAGGTGAAAAATGAGTGATAAAATTCCACCAAAAGAAGGTTAAAAACAACGAGGAGAGAACTTAGCTATTGCTATTCTTTGGCAATGATGCACATTGGTTAAACTAGTTGCTTGTAATCATGTTGATATCAATTAGTAGAGAATGTCAAGCGTTCACAGACAAAGCTAGACAAACAACTAATGGACAATTTCCAGATTAGAATAAAAGTTTTACCCAATAAAAATATCATATATTTGTCCTTAGATCCCTGTATAAACATAAAGTCAGAAAATTCACTGCCTTTTTTAAATTCAAGTGAAAAGAAAGAGCATAATGGCAGTTGAATTGCAGGATTAAACCAACCAAAATTTAATGTTTCCTATTGTCAAACCACATGTTAATGACTAAAAGACAAATGGTAACTAATTACTTTGTTAGTAACAAATACAATAAGCAACATAAAACAGAGCATCTTGACGGAACCCCTTTTATGTTTCTTCTCTTTTACATACCTCCACCTGAAACCCCTCTTTTTATCCTACTGAGAAAGCGGTGAATTTTTCTATCAAAAGGGCGAAACTTTTCACAAACAAGCTCACATTAGCAAAACAAATTTAAACCAATAAAATGGACACAAGGAGTCAAAATTTTAAAATCATTGTGAAGGGAAGCATGATGGTGTAGTTATAGGGTATACAAGGTTGAATCTTCATTTTGTTCCAATAATCCTGAATATATCTACAACACTTAGTTTTCAAACTTCAATAAACACACCCACACATACCCAAAAAAAAAAAAAAAATGTCCACTCACAAACTGAAGTTTGCAGCATCAAGGAAAAACCCAAGTTGGCATGTATCAATAGGTGCACCATTGAAATAGACAAAAGGAAAGAACTCAGGAGCCTTTAAAAGACCATAAATCAATAGATATAAAGAGCAGTACACAAAAGGCAAAAACTTACACTCTCATTGTCACATGCTATCATATCCCCAAAGGATACCTGCAATATTGGACATATATCATTAAAAAAAATTTAAGCAAGATAATAAGCATTAAAATAGACTTTAGACAAAACCAAAGAATTCATTATTAAGTAGTCACCTGATGACAAACGCAGTAGATTGGTTCATTTGGATCAATAGGCTGATCAGTATCAACAGGGACAGGGAATTCCTTTTTGTGGCTACCAGGAGGTGGCATTAGCTCTGAATCTTTATCACGCTCACGGTCCCAATCCCTGTCTCTGTAACTAAAGCGCCTTGATTGAGGTGTTCCATATGCACTTCGCTGCTTTTCAGATTTTGGTACTGTCATTATGGGAAGGGGTGGAAGAATGGCAGGCTCATCCGGTGGTAACTTTCCCTCTGCATAAGTTCAGAGGAAATATCAGCAATGAGCACAAGCCTAACTTATTATTAACGCCTACCACCTCCACACAACCCCCCCCCCCCCCCAAAAAAAAAAAAAGAAAAAAAAGAGAAGGTATTGGTGAGTTGACTATGATTCATTGAGATAGGACCATGATGACGAGATGAGACAAGAAATTCAAGCACAATCATCACCAACAATCAGGAGCAACACCCTCCCCTCCCAAGTGAAAATAGTATAAAAGGTTGTTCTTCAGATTTGCAATATGAGAATACTAGAAAATAAGTCAATCTGTTATAAGCATCTTGATCATGGAAAACAAATATGTGGTTGAAAGTTTTTTTGGATGAGGAGAGCTACTGCTGGTCAGAATTTGAATAATACAATTGAACAAGATACCTTGCTTTAGATCATCAGCAAAGTAATTCAGATCTTCATCTAGACGCTTTATATGACTATCAATCTGCAAGGAAATACACTGCTTCAGCAGTTTAATTGCAAGGAAAACATGCAAATGAATATACATGGATCCTATAATTAATATTTGGTGTCCACTCTTCCATTCATAAGCTGTTTGTATAAGAGTTAAACATTGCATGTCACAAAAGTATTAGCCCAGACTTTAAATACACCTATGTTTCTGTTTTCCACAAAACAAGTCAGTAAGAAGACATCAAGTACCTTTAAAATTAACAAGCACCAGATGACTCATTACAATGATATTTGTGAGGAGCAAAATAGTATCTAAAGTATCAAATGAACCACATCACACAGGGCACCTGAAAACACCAGAATAGAAACGCTATACCAAGTGAACCTAAGTCTTAAGCTATTGTTCTCCGTTCCATAAATATTGCAACATGTAGAATTTCATGCTTCCTAACGCACAATTTTAACCATTGATGTCTTAAGTATTTAGTAGGTAAAAATCATAAAGTTGATATCTTGAAAACATAAACCGAGACAAATCTAACAAGATCTCACATGACTATTTATTTTTTAACTATAAATCATAATAGATGGTCAAAAGAAAGTGTGAATAGTATAAAAGTTCGAATGTTGTAATGTTTATGGAACAGAGAGTATGATAACTTACAAAGTCACAAATTTAATTACTAAGCTTAGCAAATTGCTTGTGCTTAGTACATGCTGCCTAGTCCAGACATATAGGTCCTTATATGCATTTATAAGAATTATTAAAAAAAATCAATATAATAACATTTAAGATTAATCCAACAACCTTTTACACAACCAAATGTAGAGTAGAACTGTAGAAGTCAAATGTTTGCAAATACTGAAGAACGGAGGGGGTAATTGTGTAACTCCTAAAGTACGATGTAATCAGCTTACAAAAAAAAAAAGGGTTACGTTATGGCTGGGTTATTAGTCGAATCGAATCACCAAAATTCATGTTTTATAATAAAAAAAAAGAAAGCGAAAAAGATTTTTTTCTATAGTTACACCTTCAACCATCGCTCTCAACCGGGTTCATATGGCTATCATTAGTTAAAGAATCGGGCATAACAAGGATCTGAGCTCGAATACAAGGCAGTATACAAGGAAGTCTTTGAGATAGTATTTTTGTGTTAATTGTGAAAAAAAATAATAACAGGACATGCCACAGAGAAAGCAAGAGGTTCTTTATGCTCATCAGGAATATAAAAAAGAACATACAAAGATAAAAATAAAGCTTGCAACATTTGAGAAAGCTTTCAAAGATGGCTACAAAATTTTATTTTAATTTTATAAATAATCAATAGATGACTAGGATTTAATACAAGCACAACAATTATCTAGATTAAAATATGTTATTCCCTTTGTTTTTTAAAATGCATCACTTGCATTTATGCAGAGTTTTAGGACACTTTATTTGCTCTAATATAATATAGTGCAAGTGGGGCAAGTAGATATTTAATTTTTATTTTATTTTTTTGAATAGAGGCATTTAATTTAATTAATAGAAGTAAATGAGGGCCATGAAAGAGATATCATGTGACAGAAAAAGTAGTTTTTCTCATCATTTGAATAAGGATCATGAAGGAGAAAGAAATGATAAAATATTTTGAGTGGGGTTTTATTGAACAGAGAAATAAAAATAAAGTTGGTATAAAGTTAACAAATATAAAAGTGATGCATTTAACAAAAAAAAAAAAAAAAAAAAAAAAAAAAAAAAAGATCAAATGAAACAAGTGATGCATTTAAAAGAGAACAGAGGAAGTATTTTAGTTTACAGTAACTAACTACACCAGAAGCTCTGTAAAAAAATGATGATGATGATGCTGTTGATTTTGGTGATGACAAACTAACTACTTCCTTATACTATGAAATTGATGATTTTAGTATGTTGTAATAAGCAACTTGGGCTGGAATATTTTTATGTGTTTTTCTCTTTAGCAGCAAAGTCATATTACTTTCCTTATTATTTCAGGTGGATAATGAAAACAAAAAAATATGATATACTTTAGGGGCTAAGGATAATTAGTCGAGTATAGGCGCAAAGTAACTAGCACTGAATTTCAGTTTACACGGTTTGATATTTAACAGCCCTACTTTACACATTGCCCTTCCCTTTGTACTCCTCTCAAATATTAGTAATTTTCGTGTGAGATAAAATTAGTAAACTTGAGCTATAGTGATTACAAAACCAACAAATTGTTTTCTCCATTTCTTACCTTTTAGTTTAGGTCTTAAACTTCAAGTAATATATCATGGACTTTATTTCAAAAACTTGGATTTTAGTAAAGATTCATAGGATCCATATCAGTTTATATAATCTCACAAGTGTACTCCACTATTGGAGGCCTTTAATAAAGCCCATGAGGAGATGAACAGTGAACATGGAGCTAATTTTTGAAACAAGTGTCATTCCACTGTCATCATACACAAAAGTTGTCAAAGAATCTCTCTTCAAATCTATATTTCCAACCATCAGATTTCTTGACCATCATAGCGATTCAAGTTCCTGAACTATGACTAATTTCATCGTTGAAGAGGTGGGGGGTGTTCATACTTCCTAACACCAACATCGGTTGTGTTCCATAGATTCTAATTCTTCCATTGCATAATATCAAAATTCTCCATAAAAAAATGTTTCATCATGTGAGGTCTTATCATGTGATTCATTGGCTCATGTTGTGTTCTCGTGTTGGCATGTTGAATTTGCTTGTCGTTCGTTTCCCTCTCCCTAACATCCAAATCCCTTGAATCCAAATATGCTTTCTTTAGAATCCAAATCTCTTATCATATGAATACTTCTCTTCTCTCCTTATTTAGTGCATAGTTATGTTTTATTTTCATTATCAACTTAGTTTATTGTTGTAAATATTAGTGCTTTGTAGAATTTTCTCAATTATTCTCTAAAAAAAAAAACAAAAAATTAGTGCTTTGTAGTTTTTCTCAATTACTCAAATGACGATATTTATGTGTTTTACTTGCTTGACTCTTAATTCAAGGGTGTATGCAAGATTTGGGGTCATATAAAGAATTATTAATCTTGATTGCATTAGTGTCTATGAAATGAAAACCAGTGAATGATCAATTGCACATCTAGCATAGGATATTGTCTAAATCTGCCTAAAGTAGGATATGTTTGATTTGAATTGCGGTACCTTGTGCCCTTGATGTGCATCCTTTCCTCCCCAAAATGAAACTCTATGAGGAAATTGGATCTACTTGTTTCATGTGTAATAAGTTGCATAATAAGCCACATGTTTTGAATAAAGAAAGAGTCGCTCACAGTTAAAAGAGGCGAGAGCAATGAATATTGAAAAAGAAGAAAAGAAAAAAAAAAATAAAAAAAGAAGAGCATAGAAAAAGGGAGAACAAAAACTCCCGCAAAATTTCTCAAATTGTTATTTTCTATTCTCTTAAAAGGTCAACTTGTGGATGCCTACCATTTTTACACTGTTATATCTTGTGTTATCTCGAGTTAGAGAGTAGTTAAAGAGCCTTGGTTGTGCATTTTGGGAGGTAGACTAGCATTTTGAGATTTTATAATCGAAAAAGAGCTTGTTACAACTTTGGAATATCTAGATGTGCTCTAATGAACTAGTAAATGGTCTAAAGAAGTAGCCTAGTGCAACCTTGCTTAGTTTTTCTCTTTACCCCAACTCATGTGTACATTTGTATGATTGGTAATTCTCGAAAGTTGCTCACTTGTCTTGCTTGTGATTCATATCCCGATGAGTTGACTTGGGTGATAAAAACATTGGAATGTGTGTAACCATTGATGGTTTGTTTTGGTTTTTGTGTGAGTTGTGGGTTAAACTTAAGGGAAACACTCACGAGATCAAAACTCGTCCCATAAAGCGACTTGTGGGTTTAAATGGTTTCTCACTTGTGATAAAAGTGATTCGTGTTTGCCACGAGTGCGGTTTTGTTTGCACTCTCTTCCTCCCTTGTTGCCTTAATTTTATTTACTTTGAGCCTAACGAGTTCTTTTCTCTCTTAAATTGGTTTGTTATGTCTAATTTGCTCGGGATGAGCAAAAGCTTAGCTTGGGGGGGATTTGATAGCTTGCTATTTTGTATGATTATGGAGTGGTTTTTAACATTTAATATGTGAGGAATCGATGCCTTATATTATTTTTCAATCTATTTTTATGCATTTTTTTGTGTATTATGTGCTTCACGGGTTGTTATTGTTTTTATGACATTTCAGGCCAAAGAACGGACTACGAAGCATCCCGAGTAGTATGCAAGGAATTTTGAACAAAGAGGAAGAGAAGTGAAGCAAAAATGAAGAAGAAAGAACCAAGATCGAAGAAAGGAGGGAAAAGCAAGACTAAGAAGACCCTGCACGGCCGTGCTAACACTTGCACGTCCGTGCAGGGGTGTCCAAGTAGAATCAGGAAGCTCCTAATTCAGCTCTCCCCAGCAGCACGGACGTGCCGATTGCACGTCCGTGCAAGTCAGCAGCACCAAAACAGAAGAAAAGGAGAGAGAGAGAGAGAGGTGAGGTAGTTAGTGGTAGGACTTGTTCTCTTCAACTTATTTCAAATACAAAAGTACAAAACTAGACTAGATAAAAAATATTCAGATTAGACCAAATAAACTTGTTAAATAATGACAAGAAGAATTAGACCACACCAAATCAAATATTCAGATTAGATCATAAAATATTAAGACCATCTTACTTTAGGTGAAGATAACAAGTGTATAGATTCACACATCACATGGGTTAAATGAGTTTGGTGAGGAAAAATTTTCATTTAAGGTAATGAGAGAATGTTTGGAAACTGACCAATACAGTATATGAGACAATTATTCGGGTGTAGAGGGAGTAATACCTAAACTCCCAAAGCAACAAACATATCAATAAATAAAAATAAGAATTTTGGCTAGCACTTGTTTTTTCAAGATCTCTCTCCTAAAGCATGCATATAAATGCTAAAAAATGACAAAGTGTGAGAGAATAGAAGGAAAGGTTATACTCCTATTGTCTTATAATATACTGCCTATATCCATTTTCATGGTCAAACTTTAATCTTTATCAAAAATTCTTAGTACGTCCAAAAAATATATAGTCATGAGAAATAATGGTAGGTTCATGTCAATGTGAAGTTTATAATATTAACTTTTTAAATTTTTAGTTAATCAGAAATTAAAGAGATTGGTAGTCAAAAGTACGTTTTGAAGACCATGCAATGGACATTATATTATGGGACAAAGAGAGTATAAACTAAGACCAACCAGATAGCTTTGGCGTCTAATTTTAGAACTCATAATGTGCCAGATTAAAAGACATTTAACTCAAGGAATCAACTACAACACCAGAAGAACTTAAGTTAAGCAAAACCCTTTAAAGGAAGTTTCAAATATCCAAACTATTAGTAGATGAAGCAAGAGCTCAAACATACCAAACCCACTAGCTCAAATTCAGCAACTCAAACCAAGTATCTAGAGATCCAAACATAATACTAGTTAGAATCCCTGCCTGAATTTGCATATTTCCCAGGTTATGGTTTGCAAACATATTAATATATAACAAGATTCCTAAAGTGATTGGTGTCCTAGTCTAATTCACTATTGTAAGTACTTTGGCTACAATTTACTCATATCATTTTTCCGGCTTATGTTTATACTAGCAGTTACATGTTACATCATACCAATTACATCTAGAATAAGCTTCCTACTACCGTATAACAATCCACCATCAATTCTATAATTATTAGCAATGAAACGAGCATGTAAGTAACCAAAAGCTCCAACATACGAACATTAAAACGAGAAAACGGGGACAAAGGAGAAGCTTACAAGATCATGAGCTTGTCGAGCGAGTAAAACCTTCTCAGTACAAAGGCTTAACGCATTATCCTGAGTCGCTTCTATATCTCTCCGCAATTTGTCAAGCACAACATCATCATCTTCACCATTATACCCTTTTTTCGAGCTCTGGCCCGAAATCCCTAAACAATACTTCGTTTGTTGCCTCGTCTGATTTATCATTCCTTCCACCACCACCACAAATCAAAAAATTTCAAAAAACCCAAATAAAAAAATAACCCTAATTTTCCAAAATCCACCTCCATTTAAATTAAATTCAAAATTAGGAGAGAGAAAGTACCCTGGGAACGTTCATCAAGCTCGCGGATTGTATTGAGAAGCCTTTGAAGTTCAGCAGGCAAGGTACTGGCATCTGTCGAATCACAGAAAATTGGGAATTTAATCAAATGAAAATTGGGGATTGAGAAATTAATCAAATATGAAGATAATTAGGGAACAAGAACCCTAACATTCCAAATAATCATCGACGTAAACACCAGTTCTTGCAATCGCCATTGTTTTTCTCTCTTGTAGTGCGTTATTGAGGTTTGTGTATGTCGAATTATGGTCACTTCTCTCTCTATTTCGATCTCAGAAAAGTAGGGAAGCAAGACTTTAATTTTTTGGAAAAATTAGAAAAAATAATCTCAACTTTCATCAATTTTGGTATAATAATCCCAACTTTAGATTATTATGGAATAATCCGAATTTGGGGGGTCTTCTTTTTCTTCAGTCCTTATGACCGGTTACCTGTTGAGAAGGTTAATTTTTTTTTATATGTTTTTCAAAAGCCACGTGTCAGTATATGATTAGTCCAAAATTAAAAAAAAAAACTTTGAAAATTAAAAAAAAAAAAAAAAAAACAAAACATAAACCCACCCCTTCCCCCTTAACCACCAGCCCCCCCACCCAAACCACCCCATCCACCAGCCCTCCCCCACCCCTTCCACCAGACCCCACCTGAAAACACCCCCCACGCAGCCGGAAAATCGCCCCCACCCCCGACCACCACTCCCCACCTGCCGAAACACCTCCCCCTCCCTTCCCCCACCCACGAAACCCCTCCCCCCTCCCCTTCCCCCACCCTCGAAAACGCCGAAAATTGAGCCCCTTGTCGTTTCCCACTCCTCCGCAATCTCTCTCAGCATAATCTACTAAACCCTCCAATTTTCCCCAATTTTTACGGGACGGTTCAAAGGCGGGAGATTGGTTTCGAGTTTAAGGGGAGAGGGGGAGTTTTTACAGGAGGAGGGAGGGGTTTCATGGGTGGGGGAAGGGTGGGGGAGGTGTTTCGGCAGGTGGGGAGTGGTGGTCGGGGGTGGGGGCGATTTTCCGGCTGCGTGGAGGGTGTTTTCGGGTGGGGTCTGGTGGAAGGGGTGGGGGAGGGCTGGTGGATGGGGTGGTTTGGGTGGGGGGCTGGTGGTTTTGAGGGAGGGAAGTTTTTTTTTTTTTTTTTTTTTTTTTTTGTTTCTGATTTTTAATTAATTAATTAATTTATTTTAATTTAATTTATTTTTGGACCAATGACAAGCTGACACATGTCATGGTGACCTCTTATTAAAGGTTGTTGACTTTTGTTGACCGGTTTGGGATTGAAGAAAAAGAAGACCCCCTAAAGTTCGGATTATTCCAGAATAATCCAAAGTTGGGATTATTGTACCAAAATTGATGAAAGTTGGGATTATTTTTTCTAATTTTTCCTAATTTTTTAGGGGTTTTTCAGATTTCTGTAACTGATTGCGCTAAATTACAACGGATACTTAGGTTTTAGACTTTTAATTTTTTTGGAAAAATTTATCCAAAGTATGTTATGTGTTAGAAGACAATGTGAATGCCAATCATTGATTTGATGTTGCAATGCACATATAAGTCCAACCCGTGTGAACTTATATGGCAATATATGAGCATGATTGAATTGTACTCTTAGTATATAAGTATTAGCTATATATATAGGATGTCATACGAGGCAATAATAATAACATACTACAATTTCACTCATCCTCTTTACTCCTTCTCCTTCACTTTCTCCTTTCACTGATTAAAGACTTTTTGTCGGTAAACATTTAACACGTTATCAGCACCAGTTTCCAGTCAGGTATATTTATACCTACTTATAAAATTTTATAACAAATAATACTATCTACTTCTAAATGTTTCGAGGAGTATGTTTTATAGTTGCCCATATTTGGGATCCTCTATACTAGAAACTCAAACATTTACTGTATTATATATATACCTCAAAAAACAACGGTGAAAGTTCTCTTACTTGTGAATTCATTACTATCATCTTTTGTTTTATTCATGTTGATGTTTTTTTGTTTGATTCATGTTGATATTACATACTTATTTTACGTAAATTTTTTAGTTATTGTAATTGCCTAGTAGAAACTTTGCATGCATATTATTAACTAGATTAACAAAAAGATGCAGCCTTTTATACTTATTATTTTTCTTACTTTTACATACTTTTTGTGTTTCTTTCCGTTTTTGAACCCATGATCTTTTATAGATATTAGGGCTCTCGGACCACTATGGCTTGCATTCCCAGTGTGATAACCTTTTACAATTATAAATATATATATATATATATATACCATAATTTTATGTCAGTACATTAGACTATTATATGATATTTTTACAGTTGTACAGAACAATAACGGATAAACCTACCTCTATAAAAGGCAGATTTTTCCCCGATTTCACCACAAATCCCTTATCCCTTCCCACTTTTTATCCAAAAATCACCTAAAAATTTTGTCACCCCCTTCTTCTCCGATATGTTCCCCGACGACGGCAACCAAAACACCCACAACTTCACTTTTGAGGAAGATTTAATGAAGATAAAACAATATTTCCTTCTAATTACGACGCTTGTAATTTTATTAGTAGCAATATTAATTTTTGTCATTATGTATAAGTAAAACTCACTTATTTTGACGTTTTAGTATATTAAAAGCTTGTTTTTGTTTTATTATGTTTGTTTGTTGTTATTAATCATCATTGTATAATATTACCGTTATCATTATAATTATTGTTACTACTGTTATTGTTGTCGTTTTGCTGTTTTTTTGCAACTAACATGATTAATTTTTGCCTAATCATATAATTACCACAATAATAAGCCAAGGGGGAGAAAAGACTACATTATTTATGGTTTATTATTATTAAATTTAATAATCACGTGATTTATTGACCTAATTATAAATATGGAAGAACTAAACATGTGAGTTGTACATATAATTTGTCATTATAAACTAATTATCACGTAATTTGTTGTAGTTAAAATGGGAGACCTTATGAAAAGACAGTTCAGCATCTTAGATTTATCTTGAAAGAAATTTCTGGAATGGAAAGTGGATGCAATGATGAATTTGAAAGCTCAAGGCTTGGAACACACTGTTAAAGAAAATAAAAGTCCCTCTGGTCAAACAACTTATGCTACCTCTTTTGCAATGACGGTTGTAAAACCTATCACTGAACAAGATAAGGCAAAAACCTTAGTGTTGTTAAGGTATCATTTACATGAAGGCCTTAAAACTGAGTACATGATGGTTGAAGATCCCAAAGAATTATGGGATTGCCTTAATGAAAGATTTGGACACCACAAAAGGGTGCTCCTTCCTAAGGAATTATTTGACTGGACAAATTTACAGTTCCAAGATTTCAAATCTGTAATTGATTATAATTCAACCATACATGAGATAGTGTCTATATTGAGATACTGTGATCATCCAGTTACGGATGAACAGATGATTGAAAAAACACTCACTACCTTTCATGTAAGTAACATACTGTTGCAAGAACAGTATCGTGAAAGAGGTTTTAAAAAGTCAATGAATTAATGAGTGTATTGCTTGTTGCGGAACAAAATAGTGAACTTCTGTTGAAAAATCATAACCTGAGACCAACTGGGTCTTTGGCTACTCATCATGAGCCAAATGCAACAAATTCTTATCCACCCGAGTCAAATTCTACACGAAGAGGTGGACGTGGAAATTACAATGGCCGTGGAAATTATCGCGGACGCGGCCGTGGTAGAAACAATTTTCAAAGAAACAGTAATTTCAAAAATTTTGAAAAATAGAAGGGATAGTCGTCTGGAAGCCACAAACAAAATCCTTCGAAAGGAAAAGAAACGTGTTACAGATGTGGCATGACAGGACATTGGGGACGTACTTGTCGTACGGCCAAACATTTGGTAGACCTTTACCAGGCATCTGTAAAAGGCAAAGAGAAAAATGCAGAAGCAAATTATGTTAACGAGGAAAATGCTCCTTGTCCCAGCCTTGATGTGTCTGATTATTTCATGGATAATGCTGAAATTGGAAATGATTTCATTCTTGGAGAAAACAACAATGCTTAGGTTTCCCATCTACTAATGTAACATATGCTATGTTTTAATGTATTTTCTTAGTATCCTGTATTTTAAATTTCTAGTCATGTACTTTAAATATCTATCATCAATAAAAGTTTGTATGATATTATTCTAAACTAATCTCAAATTTATTTTATGAAGATATGGATCTGCCTGAAGTTAGTTCCGAATATCAATGCCTTTTGGACAGTGGAACAACACATACTATCTTAAAGGATAGAAAATATTTTTCACAACTAAAGTTGTTCCAAGCAAATGTAAACACCATTTCCGGGTCAGCTAAATTAATTGAAGGATCTGGAAAGGCTTGTATAATGCTTCCAAATGGAACAAAATTAATAATAAATAATGCTTTATATTCGAGTAAATCTCGAAGAAATCTCATAAGCTTTAAAGATGTACGCCAAAATGGCTATCATCTAGAAACAATGACGACAGATCAAAGGGAGTATATATGCCTCACGGCAGAAAAACATGGCAAGAAACATATATATGAGAAATTTCCAGCATACTCTTCGGGGTTATATTGTATAAACATATGACCCGTGGAAATTAATATGGTATCTAACCAGAAGTTAGATGACAAAAATTTGATTATTTTATGGCATGATCGTTTGGGGCATCCAGCAACTGGGATGATGCAAAGAATAATAGCACATTCAGTTGGATATTTAATAAGAAATGTCAAAATTCCTCGATCAGATGAATTAACATGTTCTGCATGTTCACTTGGCAAATTAATAATAGGGCCATCTATGAACAAAGTTGCTACTGAATCTCCAAAATTCTTGGAAAGAATTCAGGGAGATATATGTGGGCCAATTAATCCAACATGTGGACCATTTCGATATTTCATGGTTTTAATTGATGCTTCTACACGATGGTCACATGTTAGTCTACTTTCAAGTAGAAATGTTGCCTTTGCAAAATTACTTGCCAAATTATCAAATTAAGAGCACAGTTCCCAGATCATACAATACAGAAAATAAGGCTTGACAATGCTGGGGAATTCACATCCCAAACATTTAATGATTATTGTATGTCAATTGGAATTGATGTTGAACACCCAGTAGCTCATGTTCATACACAAAATGGTCTAGCTGAATCACTAATTAAGATATTACAATTGATTGCAAGGCCATTATTAATGAGGTCAAAATTGCCATCATGTGCTTGGGGACATGCTATAATACATGCAGCATCACTAATTAGATTGAGACCTACATCTTATCATAAATTCTCACCACTACAACTTGTTTGTGGTCGAGAACCAAGTATCTCACATCTAAAAATCTTTGGTTGTGCTGTATATGTTCCCATTGCTCCACCCCAATGAACAAAAATGGGTCCACAAAGAAGACTGGGAATTTATGTCGGGTTTGAATCACCTTCTATAATTAAATATCTTGAACCATTGACTGGTGACTTATTTACGGCTAGATTTGCGGACTGTCACTTTAATGAAACAGTATTCCCAGCCTTAGGGGGAGAGAAAGTGGACTCACGTGAGAAAGAAATAGAACTTATTTGGAATGCAACACAACTGTTGATGTTAGACCTACGAACAAATATGTGTGAACAAGAAGTCAAGAAAATTGTTCATTTACAAAGTGTTGCAAATCAATTGCCTGATGCATTTGTAGACACAAAGAAGGTGACAAAATCACATATACCAGCAGAAAATGCCCCTGCACGTATCGAAATTCCAACTGGTAATAAGGCCATAGAAAGTGAATCTCAAGCACGCAGAAAGCGTGGTAGACCACTTGGTTCAAAAGATTCTAAGCCAAGAAAATTGAAAAGACTGGATGGAATAGAAAATGAGACTAATGATGTTCCCCCGTTAGAAGGTCAAGAAAGACCAAATGTGGATGAAAGTAAAGAAAATGATGATAATCCAATAGGGCACGAACAAGAAGACAACCCTACGGGAAATGAACAAGAAGTTCAAAACATCGATAACAATGAGATTTCAATGAACTACGTCTCTAACAAGACTCAATGGAATAGGAAAGATGTTATCGTGGATGAAACATTTGCAAATTCCATCGCAATCGACATTGTGTCTGATGAAAATGATGTTGAACCAAGAACGGTAGAAGAATGTCGACGTAGGAGTGATTGGCCAAAGTGGAAGGAGGCAATGTTGGCTGAGTTAAAGTCACTTGAAAAACGAGAAGTTTTTGGAAATATAACCCTTACAGCAGTAGGTGTAAAACCCGTTGGATACAAATGGGTATTTGTGAGAAAACGTAATGAGAAAAATGAAATAGTTAGATACAAGGCAAGACTTGTAGCCCAAGGATTTTCTCAGATTCTAGGGATTGATTATGAAGAAACATATTCTCTAGTGGTTGATGCAACCACATTAAGATTTCTGGTAAGTTTGACAGTCACAAAAGGACTGCAAATGCGATTAATGGATGTAGTGACTGCGTATTTGTATGGGTCACTCGATACGGACATGTACATGAAAGTCCCCGAAGGACTAAAACTACTAGAAAACCACAAGCCTAAACAATTGCTTTCCATAAAACTAAAAAGGCCACTTTATGGATTAAAATAATCTGGAAGGATGTGGTATAACCGTCTGAGTGAATACCTTATGAGAGAAGGATTCAAAAAAAACCAAGTTAGTCCATGTGTTTTCATAAAGCGATCACAATCAGGATTCGCTATCATTGCAGTTTATGTTGATGATTTAAATATCATCGGAACCCCAAATGAACTCGAGAAAACTGCAAAATACTTGATGAAAGAATTTGAGATGAAAGACCTTGGGAAAACTAAATTTTGCCTTGGACTGCAAATTGAGCACTTGAGTCATGGTATTTTTGTCCATCAATCAAGCTATACAGAAAGAGTTTTGAAAATATTCTTCATGGACAAAGCAACTCCAACCAACTTCCCAATGGTTGTTCGTTCTTTGAATATGAAAAATGATCCATTCAGACCCCGAGAAGAAAATGAAGAGATTCTAGGTCCAGAAGTACCATACTTAAGTGCAATTGGAGCCTTAATGTACTTATCTAACAATACTAGACCCGACATAGCTTTCTCTGTGAACTTGCTAGCCAGGCACAACAATGCACCAACATATAGGCATTGGAAGGGAGTTCGACACTTACTCCGGTACCTACGAGGGACACAAGACCTTGGTTTATATTATCAACCAAAACAAGATTCTGCTCTCATTGGGTACGCAAATGCTGGATACTTATCGGATCCTCAAAATGCCAAGTCACAAAATGGATATGTGTTCACTTATGGCGGCACTGCAATATCATGGAAATCAACAAAGCAGACATTGACCGCGACATCCTCAAATCATGCAGAATTGATATCCCTCTATGAAGCAGGACGAGAATGTGTATGACTGAGGTCGATGATCGGTAATATCCAAAAGGAGTGTGGAATGAACGCAATAACAGAAGACCCAACCATCATATTTGAGGACAATACAACATGCATTTCTCAAGTGACTGAAGGATATATTAAGGGCGATAAAACGAAACATATTACCCCAAAACTGTTCTTCACATATGGTCTGCAAAAGGACGAGGAAATAAATATCCTGCAAATTCAGTCTTGTGACAATCTTGCCGACCTGTTCACCAAATCACTTCCTTCGAAGAAATTTGAGCAGTTAGTTCACAAAATCGGGATGCGACATCTCCGTGAACTATGCTGAAATCAGGGGGAGTATTATATGTACTGCACTCTTTTTCCCTTCGATCAGGTTTTTATCCCACTGGGTTTTTCCTGACAAGGTTTTTAACGAGGCAGTATACCAAAGCATATAATACTATATCGTTGTACTCTTTTTCCCTAGCTATGGTTTTATCCCAAAAGGGTTTTACCTAGCAAGGTTTTTAATGAAGAAACAAATATTTTTTTATGTATGAGTATGGGAATTCAAGGGGGAGTGTTAGAAGACAATGTGAATGCCAATCATTGATTTGATGTTGCAATGCACATATAAGTCCAACCCTTGTGAACTTATATGGCAATATATGAGAATGATTGAATTGTACTCTTAGTATAGAAGTATTAGATATATATATAGGATGTCATACGAGGCAATAATAATAACATACTACAATTTCACTCATCCTCTTTACTCCTTCTCCTTCACTTTCACCTTTCACTGATTAAAGACTTTCTATCGATAAACATTTAACATTATGTATTTTCTTTTTCCTATCCTTATACGCTGCTCATTTTTTATTCACAATCATAAGTGGTGAACAAGTTACTCAGTACCTTTTTACCACCTACAATTCCTTTGCTAACATTTTTGATAGAATTATTTCTCCAATTGACCAATTTTCTCAATCTTTGGTTACAGAAGAATGATTTTTGGTGTAAATATTAGGTTGAACACAAATGTTCAAAAAATCGGATGTACGATAATGCTATTGTAAATCAATAGCACGTGAACCCTCTTCATTACTTTCTTTTTTCAGTTTCTCTCTCTCCTCACTTATTTTCACCCACTATGGAAGCCACCACCGTTGCCGCAAGCTTGAGCCTCTATCTCTCCTACCTTATTTTTCACCCACTAAGGGAAGCCACCATCGCCGCCACCACTGCCGCGAGCTTGAGCCTCGTCAACAGTCATCTGACGGTCGTTGAGTGTTTGGCCGTTCATTCCTTCGATCGTGACATCAAGCTCTTCTTTGCTTCCGAAGGTAACAATGGTAACGATGCCAAATCCTCTGACGGTGGTAATGATGCCAAATCCTCTGTTTTGTGAGTAACAACAGTTTAATAGTAATAGATCAAAAGTAGTAGCAGAAATTTTCGAATCAAAGTAACATAATATGGTTCACTTTTGGAAAAAAAAAACTGGTGAGATTTTGATACTCTGTTTTGCAATTTGCATATGTAGCTTAATTACTTTTGTGATAAAATGGGTCACTTTTTGTGGAAAAAAGGACACTTTTGTAAAAAAAAGGGATATTTTTGTGAAAAAAATGACACTTTTGTGAAAAAAGGTTATTTTTGTGAAAAAAAGGGGTCACTTTTGTAAGAAAAAGAGTCACTTTTTCGCAAAATATTCGATGTACATAAAATTATTGTAAACCGGGGACATGCAAAAGTTTTTATAGGTTGAATCACTCCAACATTAACGAATTCAATATTTTTGGAAACAAATAGGTGAGAAAATTATCCAAATATCCCCACTCTTTTCCGAATTGTGTGATTATCGACAACAAAATTGTTTGCGATTTTTAATTACCCAATAAAACACATGAACGATAGCAAAAACGCGTAATGTCATTCTTTACAGAAATTTGCCCAAAAATGAAAATGGGCGTCAATTAACAAAATATTAAAACTTTTAGGTCGTAATTTGCAATTTTTATTTTAAAAAGCTACAATTGGCAAAGTGGGTATTTTATATGGTTGTATTTGAAAGATTTTCCTTTTTCTGTGTAATATTTTGACTTTTTGCCTTATTTACGTAAGTTATTTTGACTAACGATAGTGATTAATCTATAAGAAAAAATATAGGTATATGAGTACTTGTTGGTAGTTATTGATAATCTATATTATTATTAAAACTCATGGTATTAACATTCTAACGCCATGTGTCACCCCTATTTATTATTTGGTGTCACATGTGCGCCTTGTAATGTCATCCTATATTATGTGTAACACCCTTCTTTCACAGCATTAAATTGTAGTAACGTGTAAATAATTTTAAAACTCTTCATTTGTATAACTTTAATTCTCTATAATAATGATTTATTTACTTCAAAACATATTCATATGTATAAACCCCCTCTCTCTCTCTCTCTATATATATATATATATATATATATATATATATGTGTGTGTGTGTGTGTGTGTGTGTGTGTGTGTGTAGAACCAAGTTATAATGAGAACCAAGGCTAAAATAAGAACTAATGTGTAGAACCAAGTTATAATGAGAACCAAGGCTAAAATAAGAACTAGGAACTAATCTAGGCCCTTAGATCATGTTAATCGGACGGCTCACATGCTTCCCGTATTATTAATGACATTTTTGTAACATTTTACATTATAAAGTAGTTTCTAGTTTCATTTCTCAAAAGTAAATGAAAATTTAGTAAAACTAAATGAAATCAGTCTTAAGGTAAATGAAATTGCCTTAAAAGTTAAAAAACTGGAAAAAAGTTTGAAAATAGCGAAATTACGAGAATGCCATTAATGAGAGCGGGTGCAATGTGAGCCATTAGATGGAGTACGATCAATGGATGAGATTAGTTCCCAGTTCCTATTATTCACCTTGGTTCTCACATGATCTCAATCCTATATATATGCCACGACCTTCGCCATGGGCCTAACCTCCAACCTTGGTTTTGGAATGGATTCCCTCTCCGGCCAGTTGAGCCCATTCTCTTAGGCGGCGTAGGATTCCCTTCTGGCCACAAAAAAAAAAAAAAAAAAAAAAAAAAAAAAAAATTGGGAAATTCTCTTTGGTAAACCTCTATTTTTTATTATTCTCTTTGGTGAATTGTAAAAAAAGTAATTATCCTTGGTAAACCATATTTAAAAAAATTAAGCCATTGGTAAGATTGATGAGTGTAATTAGGGATTCTTTAACCATGGTTAACATTTTATAATTAAAAAATACTGTGATGCCTAAAATACCCTCGCCCTCATTTACTTTTGCCCAACCACTTATGTCTAATTAGACATTAAAAATTGGAGGGGAGGGTTAAACGTTCAGGCTTCTAAGTTGATTACAAAACCTTCACCGGCGAAAATCTTCATCTTCATACCTTTAATCTGTGAAATTATTCGTGAAAAATTTAGGGTTTGTGACATCTATAATTTTGGGTACCCTTTGAAGTAGGTTGATTATTACTTGAAGAGGATTTGAGTGATAATTCTTGAAGGTTTGATCGACAATTCTGGTTGACAAACGTCGTGTTTGGGTGGAATTTGAGTGACGATCGGCATCAAAGTTCGGACTTTTGCAAATATATCACCATTGAGTCAGAATTGCAGCGAGGTTAGTGTTTATTTTTGCTTAACATTGCCAAGGTGCTCTGTTTTTTTTGTTTCGTGGGGTTGAAAATGAAATGCTGATGATTTTGTTTGGTATTTTTGTGTGATTGATGATGTTAATTGGTAAAGTTGAAGTTTTTAGGGTAAATTATGTGTATGTTGTTTATTGTTGGATTGGTTTGCTATTTTAGGGCAGGTTCTTATACAATTATTTGTTGGATGTTGTTTGGTTTGATTGATGCAGAATGGTTGATAAAATTGTGCTACAATTTCAATATAGGGGTGTTGATGTGTCTGTTATGGTTGATGATGTTGATAAGGTCAACTTTATAGACCTTATTGTAGAGTACTGGGAAACAGCTAGGGAGAGTAATATTGAAACACCAAAAAACCCCACTTTTCAGTGTGTCTATAAAATGAAGCATGTTCAACTGCTAAGTGATGCTGATTTGATGAAGATGTTTTCAAATTTGCCTGAAAAAAGTGAGATATACATATGGGTTGGAGATGGGTTAAAAGATAGTAAGGTTGTTGCAGTTGCAAGATCATTAGTGGCTGGAAAGGAACCAGTAGCTAATCCTATAGCTAAGCCAGTAGTTGAACCATCACTTACAAATAAGAAAAAAAGCCACACCTAGGAAGCAAAAAGAAAAACAGTTGGTGGAAGCTGAAGTAGTTAGCAAGGAAGAATTTGATAGACATGTTAACACAGTAGGACAGTCAAAGAATGTGAGTCAACCTGAGGTTCTAAATTATGATCCAGATCAAACTTGGGCTGAGTTAGAAGCAGAGATGGAAGCAGAGTTGGCTGCAAACCCACAACCTAAGGGTAGAAGGAGAGGGAATGAAAGGAAAGGGAGAGGGAATGAAAGAGGGAGAGGGAGAGCTTCTGTCAAAGTGAGGGGGGCAGGGACTGAAAGAGGGAGAGGGAGAGGGAATCAAAGAGGGAAGGGAAGAGGGAATGCCTTAGAAACATGGTTCAACATTTACCCTAATCCATGGCAGACTGACGAGCCTAACAAAACAGATGACCAACACCAAAGTGATGATCTAAACCAAAATGAATACCAGCCTCCCCATGACATCATCACACAACAAAGTCAAGCCCAAACACAAACCCAATCTTTGATACCTCCCTTGCAAAACATAGGTGAGTTTGGGACTAGGGCTACTTCAGGTGAGGGTGATTCTTCTAAATCTTCTAGAGTGTCAGCCTTTTTCCAAAAGAGATTACCTAGGAAAACTGCTAAGAGAAAGGGGATTGTGATTAGCAATAGTCAAAGTGGGGGAGGGAATGAACAACAACCTGTGGAACAGAATAGGAGAAGGGGTATGGTTGTTAGTTTAAGTGAAGATGACGTGGACACTACTCTGGTGCCATTTGATGATGAAGATGATAGTGAAGATGATGGCTACATACCTACTGGTGTGTTAGATGAAGAGTTGAGTGGTGAGTCAGATACTGTGAGTTTAGATGATGAAGAAGACTTACCTAATGATGATTATGGGCCTATGATTGAAGACAACTTTGACCCTTTTGAAGATGAACACTTTGAGTGTGAGAATGAGCAAGACAATTATCTAACTAAGTTGTACAACAATGGAGAAGTGTATATTGATGAGGGATTTGGGAACATAGTTTTGAAGCCTTGGCAGTTGTTCATGGATAAACAATACCTCAGGGATGTTGTGAGGGATTATTGCATTCAGTGTGGTTTTTCAGTAGTGATTGACTTTGCCAGCAACAAGAGATACTGTGCTAGGTGCTCAGATATGAATTGTGGGTGGAGATTGCATGCTTTTGTGCTTCCAGATGGTACAACTTAGGCAATCAAAAGCATACAAAGCCCAGAGCATACTTGTGCAGGACTTGAAACAAGAAATAGCATGGTGAATGTCAAGTGGGCAATAAGGGTTTTACTTGAAGACATCAGGGCAAACAATGATGTCCCTGCAAAGGCTCTTAATCAAATGTTATGGAAAAGATATGGAGTGACCATGGCATAAAGTACCTTGTACAGGGTTAGGACAAAGGCTTTAGTGGAAATTCATGGTGGTCATGATGTTTCCTACAAAGAATTGCCAAGGTACTGTGATGTTATCAAGGAGCTAAACCCCAACTCATTAGCTTTCTGTGCATGAAACAATGTGGGTCTTGACAGACCTATGGTGTTTAGTTCAATATTCATTGCATTTAAAGCTGCACTTGATGGGCTGAGTGCTGGGTGCAGAAGTCTGATTGGGGTAGACGGAGCTCATCTAAAGGGTAACTATGGTGGGGTTTTACTGTCTGTAGTTGCTCTTGATGGAAATAATGAAATTTTTCCTGTAGCATGGGCAATAGTTTGGTGCAGAAGATGCAGACAGTTGGAAGTCCTTTTTATATCACTTGAAAAATGCTCTACAACCAAGTGGGAGGGGTGATGATTGGTGCATCATCAGTGATAGGCAGAAGGTATTTAATTTTCCCTTAAATTCTATACTTTGACTATGATACAATATAGTGTGTTTACCAAACATATATATCATTTGTGCAGGGTATTGATCCTGCAATTTCTGATATTTGGCCAAAAGTGGGCAAAAGGTACTGCTGCAAGCATTTGGTCAAGAATTTTAAGAAGGAATTTCCTGGGTTTTTTGATGTTTCAACTGTTTTGGAAGGATGCTGGAGCTTACAATCCATTCACATTTAAGAAAGCAATGGAGGCATTGCAAAAAGCCAATCCCTTAGCTCTAGTTTGGCTGTCAAAGCTTGGACCACAGTCAAGATGGTCAAAGCATGCCTTCAATCCAGCTGTAAAGTGTGACAGCAACAAATCTAACTTTGTTGAAAGCTTCAATTCCACCATGGGCATTGATAGATGCAGACCAGTGCTAACTCTACTTGAAGGTAATTAACTAACCCTACTTACTTTGATATAGTGTTAAGATAACTTAGTTAGCGCCAACTCTAATTTGATATGCCATGAACTTGTACTGCAGGTATTAGAAGACTAACTATGGTTAGAATGGCAACCAGAAGGGAAACATGTGAGAACTGGAGAGATGATGTTGACAAGCGCACTTTAGGGCGCGCTTTAGAGCATATTTTAGGATGATTTTGGATGTATTTGGGGCCGTTTTGGCCGATTATTACCTTGTTATGCTTACGTCCCCCATATTACGTGCTTCACGGGTTTTCGGTTTGTTTTTTATGTGTTTTCAGGTAATATCAACCGAGTTTAATCGGATCCCGAGCCCTTGATGCGTAACCGAGCTAGCCTTGACCGAAGTCCGAGGAGTTAAGGAAGTTCAAGTGCCGTGCATTGATTACATAGCACAGGCAGCACGGCCGTGTTACCATAGGCACACCCGTGCTGGCCTATAAGCAAGCAACCCCAGCAAGGCAGCACGGCCGTGCAAGCCAATAGCACGGCCGTGTCAGTATCCACGCACCCGCACGGCCGTGCAGGCCATTAGCACGGCCGTGCCATATGTTGCCCGTGCCCGTGTCAGTTTCAGTATGAGCCCCGTGCTAGAGCATATTCAGCACGGCCGTGTCATTTTTAGCACGGCCGTGCAGTAGCACGGCCGTGCCAAATTGAAGAAGAAATCCGGTTTACCTACTGACAAGCTAGCACGGCCGTGCCAAATACAGCACGGCCGTGCTGATCCAGGGTTGACTGCGCGCTTGACTTCTCCGAATTAGAAGACGTATATAAGGCCCGACTTTAAGAGGATTGGGAGACAGTTTTAGAGATAGTTTTTGAGGGCCTTTGTAGAGAGTTATTGGAGAACGTTCTTAGTATTAGAGATTCATTAGTTTTCTTAGAGATTATTCTAGCGATTTTAGTTTTCTTGGATTGATTTGAAGCAAGATTTGTGAAGATTCTTTGTATTATTCATTGACGACGGATATCAAAGTTCTGAACTTTTCCATTGATTCGCATCAATACAATTGGTATTATTCATTCTTGTTTATTAATCAAGCTTTATTATTCTATAATCAGAATTCATGTTTATATCTATTATGCTTTTGGAATTCATTATTGCTTTGATTATGAATATGTGTGAGTAGTCTCCTAGCTAGGGTTTCGGGATGAAACCCGGCCTAGGTAACCTATGTAATTGAGGATTGATTTTGATAAACGGATTGTGATTAAATTGATTATATGCGATTGCATGTTAATTCATTATAATAGGAGTAGCTAACCTAGAATCTTGAATTTGATTGCATGATATCCTTGATTTGAACAAGAGATTGTGAATTGAGTATTTCATTGTTGAATGTGGTTTGATTATGTATCGAGTAATGTTAAGTGCATGAGAAATCCAAGCTTAATATTGCCCGTTGTCTTCCTACCTCATGATATTGATCAGACATATAGTCTTTGCATATCCCGTTTGTCTCTGTGATTCCTTGTTGCGTAGTTACCAATGGTTTGGTGAATTCCCGTCTTCCCTAGTGTCTTAGTTTATCTGGTTTATCCCATCTTATTAGTAGTATTTTAGAACACCATTTTCCATTGATTTCGAACTAGCTTAGGTTTAAGATTGATTTGCAATTACTCTCGTTCCTCGTGGACCGAACCTTTATTTGCCATTGTACTTGGTTATAGGGTGTTCGTATAAGTATTGTTTGATTGAGAGTTAGATTGTAGCGACCGATTTAACCCACGTCAAAATGGCGCCGTTGCCGGGGGACGGTGTTTGTTAATTGCCTTTTGATTTCTTGAGTCTAGTTCATCATAAAAAAAAGCACAAAAAAATTTTCCACAGTGGCGAAGAATAGGAAAGATTTGTCCGATAATCTTGATGATGCACTTTGGGCATACCGGACCGCTTTCAAGACCCCAATAGGCACCACCCCATACCGCTTGGTCTACGGGAAAGCATGTCACCTCCCGGTCGAACTAGAGCACCGCGCTCAATGGGCTATCAAGAAGATAAATTTTGATCTAGCAAGCGCGGGAGAGCAACAGATGTTGGACCTTCATGAATTGGAGGAGCTTCGGATGGACGCATATGACAGTGCGAACCTATACAAGTCCCGATCTAAGGAGTTCCATGACCGGAAGATAGAGTGAAAGGTGTTCAATGTTGGTGACAAAGTCCTCTTATATAACTCTAGGATGAAGCTCTTTCCCCGGTAAGTTGATGTCAAGATGGAGGGGTCCATTCACTATCAAAGATGTTTTTCCCTTCCGGTGCGGTTGAGCTTTATGATTCTAGTGGGTTGCAATCCTTCGTGGTTAATGGGCAAAGGTTGAAGACATACTATGAGGGAGCCCATGTTGGTGTGATAGATGTGTTCAAATGCGGTCACAAGAGTTGAATGTGACCACGTCAAGCTATCGACGTTAAAACTTAGCGCTTCCGGGAGGCAACCCGATTTTCTTGCTTTTACTAGAGTAGTTTCTTTTGTTTTGTAGTTGGTTTAGCTTCCTAATTTTGTGTGAGTTTTGTGTGCTCTTGTGTGTTTTTGTGCAGGTAGAAGATTGGTTAGAAGTCGGAAATGAAGAGAGTGATGCGTGCCTTGAAGGAAAAGAAAACCTGCAGACTGCAGCAAACAGCATGGCCGTGCCATCAGACAGCACGGCCGTGCCAGGAATTTGGCACGACCACCTTTTTCTCTCTAAACTAACCCAAACCCCCAACCTCCTCCCCCAATTCCTTCAAATCAAACCCTAATTCCCCATATTCTTCTTTCAAGATCTCGGCATCCTTCCTTGCATTAGAGCATTTTTTCAAGTGATTGGAAGCAAAATTCGGCCCTCTTTGAGCTCGCCACAACTCCACTTCGTGGAGTCCTCGGTGAATTCGTTCTTAAACTCATTGATTTTCGCAATCTTTGTCCAATTTCATTAGTTTTTATTGAATATTTGTTTTGTTGAATTGTGCTTTATTGTTGCAAGTTTGGGTGAACTAGTAGTGTTAGGGTAGTACATTGCATGCTAGGATAGTTTCTTGCTTGTTAATTGGTATATTGTGCTTAATTTCTTGAATCAAACATGCCTAGAACAAAGACATCGACTAGGAGGCCGGGTCGGGACGATGCATCCTCATCCATGGTTCCACCCACGGTGGATACCATGGGTATTGCTTTTAATAACCCGTCCTTTTTGGAAAAATTTGCAGGACTATCCCACCGGACCGATCCGGCCTACAGAGTTCTACGACCCTTTAGCCGCTAGGGCTCTAGGGATCGAAAGCGACATGGTTCAACTATTTTCATTTACCAACTTTGATTCTTTCCTTTACCATGCATGCTCTCACTTACAAGAGGCTTACCCTCGAATTTTTGTCTTCTTTGTACGTGCATCGGGATGAGGCATTAACTCACCCCGGGTACTGTTCCTTTCAACTAATGAACTCGGGCACCATTCAAATGTCGGTGGCCCAAGTTAATGTCGCCTTTGGGCTGACATCCAACCTGAAATATGGTCCTAAGGATGGCCACTCAAAACACTACAACTCCGGGTTGTTTTGGCGGCAAATCACGGGGAAGATGGATAGAGATCCCCGTAGGGATAAGGCGACTTCCATCGTCAATCCCGCCTTTCGGTTGTCCCACAGGACCTTCTCCTCTACTATCTTTGCTAGAGGAGATAGTTTCGGGTGTAGTCTCACTAGGGAGTTATAGTTTATTTGGCACCTCACCCGTTGGGACGGGCGTCTAGACATGGGAGCGTGGTTTACTAGACCACCTCGACGGTGTAGCCCGGGGGGGGCGGGTAGGGGTGATATTACTATCGGTGGCATGATCACCATTCTTGCGCAATATAATGGGATTGATTTTTCCGACTTGCAGGCTATCCCAGGCACTACGAGGCTTGATATGCGCACCCTGAGAGCCATGCAGTGGCTTGAAGGGGACATCCCAGCCGGATTGCTATTTGTGGCTCGTAGCAGGCAAGCCATACGCCTACTTGCCCGATCCGGGAGAGGACTGGTGGTTTACAACAAGGACAACTGGATCTTCAACCCCGACTTTGCCTGGCACGAGGACGGAGGCACGGAGTATGTAGACCGCAGTTCCCAGCCTCACCAGGGGGATGAGCAGGCCCACGGGGCCAAGGAGGTGATGATGCTGATGATGATGATGATGACGAGGAGGGTGGCCCGGATGCGGCCCAGCAGATCCCGGCGCAAGACTTCACTTGGCTCCGCCAAGGAATGGAAAGATTTGAAGCTCGAGGTAGCGGATTTGCGCCGGTCGAACGAGGATATGACCTCCGCCTTCAGAGACCTGAAGAGGAGTGTTGATGATATGGCCTCCCGTTTCCCTTATGGCCCGGGCGGGCCTAGCTCGTGATCCCTTTCCCTTTCCCTTTAGTTACCTCCCTCTCCTTACTATTGTAAGTCCTTGATGTATAAACATTGAGGACAATGTTTGATTCTAGCTTGGGGGGGGGGTCTTACTTGTATATATATAAAAAAAGAACAAAAAAAAAAAAAAAAAAAAAAAAACAAAAAATGAGACAAAAAGATTTACTGCTTTCCTAGACTAACCTTAATTTGTTTGCTAGTATGTCTTTCCTTTTTGCAGATTGGGAACATTCGAGACGCGGCATGAGTTTGAAGAACGATGCTATGGCCGTTAATTGGAGCTCCCGGGAAGCAAATTTGGTGAGATCTTTTCCTTTTTTTTTGTGTGCTTAGGATAGTTTAGTTTAGGAAGAAGTTGAATGGTTCGAGGATGTTTGATCGGTTCTAAGGAACCTGGGATCGTTGATGTTGATATCATTCGATCACTTGTTTGTCGATTGGGATTTTATGTGATTTTTATGCCTCGTTATTTGCCTTTCAACTTATTCAGTTGGCTTAGTTGTACATATGTTTGTGTTAGATAGGAAAAGCTTCTACTATGAGGATGTGTGGCTTAGCTTATATGATATGTCTCGTAGTCTTTTCCTATGTTTTCGGATCATAATAAACTTGTCTAATTGCAAAATTTTGGAATATTGTTCATGTTGGATTCGAAATGTGAATGAATGTGTATGGAATGTCTATTTCCACTTAAGCCAGTGATGAATACACAGTTTGAGTCTATTGTTGATCAATGTAGACGAGTCTAGGCGAAGGGTAGGGATAGAACACTTTTGTCATGTGAAACTCTATGCCTTTGGGCTGTGGTAAGATGGAGTCGCTTCCCGGTTGTGGATTTGACCCCCTTGATTGGTAGTTGCTTTATTTGTTAGATCCCGTGAGGTTTATTTGTTCTAGCCTTCATCATTCTTGTTGAGTGACATATTTGGATCCTTGATTACGCATTTTTCGATCTTTGTGTTGACTAGTAGCTCCCGAGACTGACTTGACACTTTTAAGGGAGGAAGAGGGCACCTTTTTCATTTTTCTTATTTTGTTCCTTTTGTTTTGTTACAAATTGATTTTCTTTTTACATCATCTTACTTGCTAACCATGTTGAGCTTTAATTCCATTCTTGGTTAACCGTGTTACAAACCCGATGGCCAATGTTTTACCAACCCTTAGTTGTGAAGCGTTTACCTAGATAGGTTGTTGAGCTTATTGTTTACTAATCAAGAAATAAAGTTTGATAGTTGGTTTGAGCAGGTGTGAAAGTGAGCCTAATTGTAAATATGTAATGTGAAAGTCATTTTGCCATCAATAAAAAAAGAGAAAAAAAAAGAGAAAAAAGAATTTAAAAAGAAAAAAAAGAAAGAGAGAAAAGCCGTCCGAATTGTGAAAAAGGCAAGGACACATAAATAAAGTTTTTGAAGTTTGAAAGAGGTCATTTGAGTGTGTATTATATGGATAATTTGGGATGTGTAAGAATGTGAATCAATGAGATTGTGGAAAGTGAATTACATCTTTTGAACTATTGTTTTTGAGAATTGTGATTCTTGCGCTTCATTTAGGAATTAA